>NW_027363015.1:0-600000 GCF_046119375.1 Phyllobates terribilis
TCATAGTTTTGATGCCTTCAGTGTGAATGTACAATTTTCATAGTCATGAAAATACAGAAAAATCTTTAAATGAGAAGGTGTGTCCAAACTTTTGGTCTGTACTGTGTATGTATATATATATATATATATATATATATATATATATATATATATATACACATACGCGGCTGCTGATGTTCTCGGCTGTCCCCATCAGTCCCATAGACACTGAATGGAGTGTGGCAGTGCGCATGCCTGGCAACGGCTCCATACTATTTCCTCCATAAGAGAGGATAGGGATCCCCACTCTAGTGATTGGTGGGGTTCCCAGTAACTACCATCACCGATCCTGCAGATCCTTTCTCCTGTCAATAGGTTTTTTATGTTTTACATGGTCCAATAGAGAGATCAGAGGTGCGATATAGTGAACTAACACATGCAAAGCCTAAATTATATAAAATGTGAAACCATCAGACTGTGACCATAGCCAAACATCTTCTAACCTTCCTTACAATTCCTAAAATTGTTGACCAATGTTTTTCTTTAAAGGAGTTCTCCAACCATAGACACTTATGACATATATACTTCGAAAACTCTTACCAACACTTATCAACCATTTGCAGTCCAAAAAGACCCACAGTGGCCAAGAAAGTAAGGAGAAAGTTTGGCCAGTTTTAATGGCCTGTCTCCAATAGGTGGATGTCCCCAGGTAAATATCATTACTGGCAGATAAACCCTTTTACCACTTTGAAAATCTAACACTCAGAGCAGCGATTCATCCGCAAAACAATTTTATATTACATCCATTTATAATCTACATAATAAATTGAGCAACTTTGTTACTAGATAGAATTGCTTGTCTTGCACTGGCCCTGAGTTATACCTTATTCTCTTCCACATCTACATTGATCATTCTTAATTTTACTGCATAGCCTGCTTGTTCAGTGTCTGGACAGCAATTATGCTCTTCACTTTATTTGTATTCTTGGCATCATACAGTCATCTGATGTGTTAGAAGGGGCATCATTAAGTCAGTTATTCGGGGAAATAAAATTCAATGCTGGATCCCTGCGGATCCATTGCCATATGGCACCCCTGGATCCCATTGACGCAAGCCGCTGAGTGGTCTTCGAGGTCTGCATTGTTTGGATGGTAAGGAATAGCGCTGCATGCTGCACCTTTTTTGCCATGAAAAGCAAATGAATGCATAATGGACCTACAGACAGAGGGCCGGAGCACAGAACAGGACCCTACAAAAAGCAGTACAGCAGAACTAAGCTGTAGCTAATCATGTGTCATCCCACACCTTTACATTCAGTAGTAATTCAGTGTGAATGCAGCTGGCCATGGGAGGAAGCAAAAGAGTATACAGACAGGACAGCACAGGATGGCAGCTGATTCTGTGAGGTAAAACATTTCCCTGCCTGTTTAAAAACTTGTTTTACCTCACATAAAGAATCGGGTGTGATCCCCGGCTGTAATGTCTGTATACTCTTTTGCATCCTCCCCGTCCAGGAGATGAGGTATGTTCAGACCATGTTCCTGTATGGTCAGACATTACACAGTACACAGCAGGAGCATATTTCTAAGATTATCTCAGCACAGGAACATTTTATTTAAACACATCCAATTGTGGAACTTATTATTATTCCAAGATCTATTGATTAAAATGAATTTTGTTTGTGGGAAAATCCCTTTAAATAATTGAAAGAGGGTTACAATTGCTCCTTTGAAACTTGATGCAGGTAATCTTATATGAGAGTAATGGCGTATTCACACATCTGTGTGTCATAGATCGTGATGCACAAGCTGTTTGCGAGTCTCCTGCCCCGATCTTTGACAGCCTCATATACGTCTATTAGGCCACATTGGCAGAAATGGAAGCTGGCACGTTTAGGTGGGCTGCACTGTGGGAATGAAGAGCCTTGGGATTCCCAAACGTTTTTTATTAATATCAATGCGTTTCTGCAATGGACCAGGGCCTTTCTCAAGGTATAAAAAAAAACAAGCTCTTCACTCCCGCAGCACGGCCCACCTAAATGTGCCAGCTTCCATTTTTGCCATTCCACCTCTTGAAGAACCTTTCCTCCAGCCACAGGGCAGCAGCGGCTTTCTACACCATTATAGCTGTATAATAGAAGTTTCTCAGCAGGTGCATATTAACTAATAGTTAGAGCTCCATGGCTAGCACCTAATGACATTTATTGTAGACAAATCGCTAATCATACATATACAACGAAGGAAAAAATACGATCAAAGCTACACAGCAGGTAGTTAATCATAAAATCTAGCTTTTATTAAATATATGATATAAAAAGAATACATCTCATAGTATGGCAGAAACAGTGCACAACGTACATAACAAAAAATATCTTAAAATACCATCATGCTCAATGGACACAGAAGTCAACATGTGAAACACCCACCAAAATATAGTATAAACACTAGTGCTCCTGATCAGCAGATCTCTACTGTATAAGTCCAAGTAGTGTATCATTGGTGGTCAGCTAGTGCTGCCCAACTGTAAACAAGATACCCATGTCAGTAACCATATAATACAGAAGTAAGGACTACCTGGACAGAAGGCTGGCGGCAGGAATGCTCACATGTGGACCGCGTGTCCACCCCGACACGCGTTTCGGCGTTACCTTCTTCAGGGGGCGTGGTTGCAAACCGGGGGTGTGTCTTTAAAAAGCTATCTCTGGCCAATAGGAGGGTGTGGGCGGACATCAAATGACGCGCCCGGCGTCTCCGCTGCCTCTGCAACCCGCGATGCCGGCGTCATGCGAAGGACCTCCCATAAGTCACGCGGGCCCACGTGACCCGCAGGTCCTAGCATAGAGACGCCGGACAGCGCGAGCCAACCTCAGCAACCGAGAGCGCCTGCTCGTACTTGTCCTGGGTACCGCACCTTAGGTAAAACATCCTCAAGCCTAACTAGAGGTCCATCTAAATATTGCCACAGTATCCCAGGGATAGTAAATAAGGATATATGTGTTAAGGTATCCAATTGTAGGATTAACCACATTCATCCAGTGGTAGAGCATAATGTAAAGATCTCCCATCAAAAGGAATACTTATATGCATCGCAATATATATCAATATAGGGACAATTTTACGCATACCATGGACCTCACCACATGTGTCAAATTGCTCCCGACATTGGCACATCATCACTGTATAAAATACCTATCAAAAATACATAATCATAATGGACAAAATAGCATTATATATTAGTACAAGGTGCATGATCACAGTAATGCTATGTCAATAAATCACAATAACAATGTTATCCAGCAGGTAGAAACAATAACCACACATATAGAGGACCCAACCACACACATCACAATACATAATCACCTAAAGGATGGGAATGATACAAGATGCAATAATTCATTTAGACAAAGTTCACAATATAAAAACAAGATATATAGGCCTTGGCGACTGCTGTACGACAATGTCATGAATCCTTCTTCTCCTCCACAAACACTTATCGATAGTAGAACGAATATAGTACGGACACAACCCACGAAAGGAAAAGTTCACAGACCAAAATGATGGATGAACTGGAAATAATATATAATAAAAATAGAATAAATAAAAAACATAAAAATACAAATGATATGTACTAGGTAGAGGGAATATCAAAGAAACGGAGCGAAACTGAGACTCTCATTCAGCCCATGCGGGTGTACGGTGCCCAATTTCCAGATCCATCTGGATTCTAGTTGAGCTAGACGTTGACTAAGTCTACCTCCACGAATACCAATCCTCAAGGCGTCAATCCCCCTCACCCTCAGTAGTGAACTATCACAGTTATGGCAGAGTTTGAAATGTCGTGGTATCGTCCTGAGTGTGGAGGGATCCATACAGTCGACTGCCGCCGAAATCCCCAACACATGTTCCCTAACTCTTACTTTAAGTTGCCGTGTAGTTAGACCCACATAGATTAGTCCACAAGGACATGTGGCATAGTAGATAATGAACCGTGAGGTACATGTAATACGACTTCCAATGACATAAGTCACTGTACCCGCAGCATTAGAAAAGGTATTAGTACATTCGATATTCGGACAGGCGACACAACGGCTAATCTGTTCCTGGGGCTGTGGGAGAGGGACCTCTCCCTGCCAGATCAGCGGACATCTATGGACCACGTCCCCTTTTGGACGCGCTACATAGATGATATTCTGCTGATCTGGCAGGGTTCTATTGAAGGCTTGAAGAGATTCATGCAGTCCCTTAATGATAATGACATGAACATACGTATTACCTATACATGGGATAGGGATGTAGTGAATTTCTTGGATGTGGCTCTAACCAGAGATCAGGACAATTTTATAAAAACAAATATTTACCGTAAAAATACCTCCACGAATATGCTACTCCATGCGTCATCCTCCCACCCTCCTTGGGTGATACAGTCTGTTCCCATTGGACAGTTTCTGCGGCTACGCAGACTCTGCTCGGATGATATGGATTTTGCCAGACAGTCCGAAGATTTGAAAAAGAGATTCTATGAGAGGGGTTACAGTAAACGCATGGTAAAAAGGGCATATCATCGTGCCAAATATTCCAACAGACACGATTTGCTCTATAAGAAGAAAAAAATTTCAAAATCAGTAGATAGACCAAGATTTATAACTGACTATCATGGCCAATTTGGTCGTATGAGGGAATGTTTGACTAAAGCTTGGCCTATCCTCCTGACTGATCCTGTTTTGTCTAAAATTCTTCCAGATCGTCCATCCATTGCTGTGCGCCGCTCTAAAAATCTTCGTGACTGTCTGGTACACAGCCATTATCAATTTCAATCTGGGACTGCTACTATTTTTGGTGCTTCTAGTCCTGAGTGTGGAAGTTTTCCATGCGGCCGTTGTGTCGCCTGTCCGAAAATCGAATGTACTAATACCTTTTCTAATGCTGCGGGTACAGTGACTTATGTCATTGAAAGTCGTATTACATGTACCTCACGGTTCATTATCTACTATGCCACATGTCCTTGTGGACTAATCTATGTGGGTCTAACTACACGGCAACTTAAAGTAAGAGTTAGGGAACATGTGTTGGGGATTTCGGCGGCAGTCGACTGTATGGATCCCTCCACACTCAGGACGATACCACGACATTTCAAACTCTGCCATAACTGTGATAGTTCACTACTGAGGGTGAGGGGGATTGACGCCTTGAGGATTGGTATTCGTGGAGGTAGACTTAGTCAACGTCTAGCTCAACTAGAATCCAGATGGATCTGGAAATTGGGCACCGTACACCCGCATGGGCTGAATGAGAGTCTCAGTTTCGCTCCGTTTCTTTGATATTCCCTCTACCTAGTACATATCATTTGTATTTTTATGTTTTTTATTTATTCTATTTTTATTATATATTATTTCCAGTTCATCCATCATTTTGGTCTGTGAACTTTTCCTTTCGTGGGTTGTGTCCGTACTATATTCGTTCTACTATCGATAAGTGTTTGTGGAGGAGAAGAAGGATTCATGACATTGTCGTACAGCAGTCGCCAAGGCCTATATATCTTGTTTTTATATTGTGAACTTTGTCTAAATGAATTATTGCATCTTGTATCATTCCCATCCTTTAGGTGATTATGTATTGTGATGTGTGTGGTTGGGTCCTCTATATGTGTGGTTATTGTTTCTACCTGCTGGATAACATTGTTATTGTGATTTATTGACATAGCATTTCTGTGATCATGCACCTTGTACTAATATATAATGCTATTTTGTCCATTATGATTATGTATTTTTGATAGGTATTTTATACAGTGATGATGTGCCAATGTCGGGAGCAATTTGACACATGTGGTGAGGTCCATGGTATGCGTAAAATTGTCCCTATATTGATATATATTGCGATGCATATAAGTATTCCTTTTGATGGGAGATCTTTACATTATGCTCTACCACTGGATGAATGTGGTTAATCCTACAATTGGATACCTTAACACATATATCCTTATTTACTATCCCTGGGATACTGTGGCAATATTTAGATGGACCTCTAGTTAGGCTTGAGGATGTTTTACCTAAGGTGCGGTACCCAGGACAAGTACGAGCAGGCGCTCTCGGTTGCTGAGGTTGGCTCGCGCTGTCCGGCGTCTCTATGCTAGGACCTGCGGGTCACGTGGGCCCGCGTGACTTATGGGAGGTCCTTCGCATGACGCCGGCATCGCGGGTTGCAGAGGCAGCGGAGACGCCGGGCGCGTCATTTGATGTCCGCCCACACCCTCCTATTGGCCAGAGATAGCTTTTTAAAGACACACCCCCGGTTTGCAACCACGCCCCCTGAAGAAGGTAACGCCGAAACGCGTGTCGGGGTGGACACGCGGTCCACATGTGAGCATTCCTGCCGCCAGCCTTCTGTCCAGGTAGTCCTTACTTCTATATTATATGGTTACTGACATGGGTATCTTGTTTACAGTTGGGCAGCACTAGCTGACCACCAATGATACACTACTTGGACTTATACAGTAGAGATCTGCTGATCAGGAGCACTAGTGTTTATACTATATTTTGGTGGGTGTTTCACATGTGGACTTCTGTGTCCATTGAGCATGATGGTATTTTAAGATATTTTTTGTTATGTACGTTGTGCACTGTTTCTGCCATACTATGAGATGTATTCTTTTTATATCATATATTTAATAAAAGCTAGATTTTATGATTAACTACCTGCTGTGTAGCTTTGATCGTATTTTTTCCTTCGTTGTATATAACCATTATAGCTGTGGTGACTGCACACAACACCTCTAGGTGAGCGCTGCCATCAATTATCCCGACCCCTTATCAGACGCTATTGCCCTATTTTGTGTGCGCTCCTGTCCTTCTCCACAGCGTCTCTATTAGGCACCTTCACACGTTCAGTAAGTTTCATCAGTGACGTGTTTCTATTATACTTTTCCTCTAATTGTTCCACTCCTGGTTTTGGCTTCCTAATACTGAGGTAAAATACTGACCAAATTACTGAATGTATGAACATGGCCTTAAGCTCTTAAGTTCGGGTCAAGAGGCCAGCAACTAATCTTTGAATCATTTTGTGCTCAGACCATGACACGCCTTAATGTGTAGAGTCACTTTCATCTTACAACTAAATAAAAACTACGTATTGTTTTAAAGGGGTATGCCACCACTTATCAATTAGGAGAAGGCATCAATATAAGTCAGTAGTATCAGATTGATAGGTGTCCAAATCCTAACACCACCAATCAGCTGTTACCAGCTCCAGCATGTAATCAATGGGGTGGCAGAGTGTTGGAACTCTACCAATCTGATCTTGGTGGTCCATCCTAAGTATAAGTGATCAATATCATAACAGTGAACACCCCTTTTAACTTTTTTTTGCAAATACTTGCTTCTCTCATCCTGAAATGCAGCACGTTTTTGGATCAAATCACATGTGGCATTTTTGTTGCATACATTTTTTCGACTAAAATTCAATTCTTACATTTAAAGGGGTTGTCTCATCCCAAAGAGGACCTGTCACCAAATTTTTCCTGTTTTTTTTTTTCTATTTTATCTTTCATTTGCGGAGATATTAGCAATGAAAGTATTTGGCGCCTAATGAGTTAAAAAATTAAGTCCAAGTAGATGTTATCAGAGTTTTCACTGGGGGTGCGAAATTCTTCTCCCTGCATGATGCTGACCAATTATAAGCAGACGACAGCACTGAAAAGAAAGATGATCACATCCCCACCATAGCTTAGAGCAGATTTCTCAGTGTCTAAGATGTAAGGATACAGACCTGGTCTCCTGGGCTAACCTCCTGCATGAGTAGAGCACACAACTGACTAATACCTTTCAGTTAAGGTCTCTGTGGGTGAAGGGGCAGCACAAGAGAGTTTAGTTGTGCAACATTACAAACCTTTCTAACAGCTTTCCTCCTCTTATGGCACTCTCACCTCAGCTGTACTGCGCCGATCCCATACTGCCTGTCCAGAAATGAGAGCACAGTGTCAGTATCACACTTAGATCCGTTGTGCTCAACTTGTACTCATTCTGCAGTGAGATTAGAGCAGACTGTCATTACATTTCACCACAGAAGTAACCCAGAACACACTGCTCCTGTGTGAGGTGTAATAACAGCCTAACATCACTGCAGAGAGAATACAAGTTGCTTGAGCACAGAAGACATAAGTGTGATACTGGCACACTCCATAATCAGGAGAGTCAATAAAAGGGTTTGTAATGTGACACAGAGAAACTCAGCTGTGCGGCTCCTTCCTTGTCTTAGAGCTGTTACCTCTGCTTTCTAATCATGCAGAAGGTTAGACCAGGAGATCAGGACTCTCCATCATTATACATCTTAGGCTAGGTTCCCACGATGAGCTTTTGGTGAGTTTTTGATGTTGCAGAATTTCTGCACCCATTAAGATAGGTTACTTGCATTATTTGTACAATATGCAGCGAAAAAACTCACTAAAAACTCATTGTGAGAAAGTAGCTTTATACCCTAAGAAACCCGCTTTGAGCTATGGTGGGGGCGTGTTCTTCTTTTCTTTGAGTGTTGCTGCTTGCTTATGATTGGTCAGCATCATACAGGAGAAATCTGCAGCATATTTAAGGATTTCTCACAAGCCTCATTCGGGTAAATGCAAAAAGGTAAATAAAATTACCCAAATTTCCACAACAAAAGTGTAGCTCTACCTACAGCGTATTCACACCCAGACTATAAGATTATGGCCGGTCTCTGGGTGGGTGTTTTTTTACACAGTAGTCAGAACCTACAACATTGTGGTGCCGTGCATTACATGGGCTATACTAAGGGAGCGCCTGTCAGCATAGAGCGAATACGTCCATATACCGACCAGCAGAAAGTGTAAGAGAAGAACTATAGAAGGATGGACCATAGTGGAGCATTCCGGACTGGTGCAACATAAGGAGCCAGAAGGCTTCCCCCCGGTATTCCATGCTATGTGCTTCTTATAAAGTGACATCTCTCCATAGACCCCTCTGTGAAGACCACCCCCTTACCCATTCTCACTTCCACCATATATAATGCAGACTGGCCATTTTTTATTTTTTTTTCAGAAAATCACCAATTTTGGGTCGTCAGCTGTAAAAGAAGAAATGCTTTACACCAGTGCTGGGAACCTATGGCAGCGTGCAGAGGGGGCAGCAGAGCCCTCCTGGGGGGCACCATGGCCGCAGCACTAGAGCTACTGGATCGGGCCGGCGGGGGAGAACTCTGAGCCGCCGAGTGCCGGCACCAGCTCCGCTACTGCAGCTAGATGTGCGATCTCTCTGGGACGGAAACACATCGAGCTGAAGTGTATTGCAGCGCACGAACTAGCCAGGCCCGAGCGCTGCAATACACGCTGCCGGCCAATCAGAGGCCAGGGCTGCCGGCCAATCAGAGGCAAGCATGACGTCGGCCGGTCAATCAGACGCCAGCGTCTGCCGGCCAATCAGAGGCAAGCATGACGTCGGCCGGCCAATCAGATGCTAGCGTCTGCCGGACAATCAGAGGCCTGCGGCTTCTGGCCAATCAGAGACCAGCATGACGTCGGCCGGCCAATCAGAGGCCAGCGGCTGCCGTCCAATCAGAGGCCAGCATAACTTCAGCCGGACAATCAGAGGCCTGCGGCTTCTGGCCAATCAGAGACCAGCATGACGTTGGCCGGACAATCACAGGCTAGCGGCTTCCGGACAATCAGAAGCGGCTGCCGGCCAATCAGAGGCCAGCATGACGTCGACTGGCCAATCAGAGGCTAGCTGCCGCTTGCCTCTGATTGGCCGGCAGCGTGTACTGCAGCGCGCACGGGCCTGGCTAATACGTGCGCTGCAATAAACTTCAGCTACAGGAGAGGATGCTGCGCGGGAGAAGAAGGAAGGTGAGGAGGAGGGTTTATTATGTGTTTGTTTGTTTTTTTAATATGCGATGCACAGTGGCTGGGGGGGAGAGAGCATATATACCAGGACTGAGGGGAGGGCCAGCATATATACCAGGATTGAGGGGAGGGCCAGCATATATACCAGGATTGAAGGGAGGGCCAGCATATATACCAGGATTGAGGGGAGGGCCAGCATATATACCAGGATTGAGGGGAGGGCCAGCATATATACCAGGGTTGAGGGGAGGGCCAGCATATATACCAGGATTGCGGGGAGGGCCAGAATATATACCAGGATTGAGGAGAGGGCCAGCATATATACCAGGATTGAGAGGAGGGCCAGAATATATACCAGGATTGCGGGGAGGGCCAGCATATATACCAGGATTGAGGGGAGGGCCAGCATATATACCAGGATTGAGGGGAGGACCAGCATATATACCAGGATTGAGGGGAGGGCCAGCATATATACCAGGATTGAGGGGAGGGCCAGCATATATACCAGGATTGAGGGGAGGGCCAGCACATATACCAGGATTGAGGGGAGGGCCAGTATATATACCAGGACTGAGGGGAGGGCCAGCATATATACCAGGATTGAGGGGAGGGCCAGCATATATACCAGGATTGAAGGGAGGGCCAGCATATATACCAGGATTGAGGGGAGGGCCAGCATATATACCAGGATTGAGGGGAGGGCCAGCATATATACCAGGGTTGAGGGGAGGGCCAGCATATATACCAGGATTGCGGGGAGGGCCAGAATATATACCAGGATTGAGGAGAGGGCCACCATATATACCAGGATTGAGGGGAGGGCCAGAATATATACCAGGATTGCGGGGAGGGCCAGCATATATACCAGGATTGAGGGGAGGGCCAGCATATATACCAGGATTGAGGGGAGGACCAGCATTTATACCAGGATTGAGGGGAGGGCCAGCATATATACCAGGATTGAGGGGAGGGCCAGCATATATACCAGGATTGAGGGGAGGGCCAGTATATATACCAGGATTGAAGGGAGGGCCAGCATATATACCAGGGTTGAGGGGAGGGCCAGCATATATACCAGGATTGAGGGGAGGGCCAGCATATATACCAGGATTGAGGGGAGGGCCAGCATATATACCAGGATTGAGGGGAGGACCAGCATTTATACCAGGATTGAGGGGAGGGCCAGCATATATACCAGGATTGAGGGGAGGGCCAGCATATATACCAGGATTGAGGGGAGGGCCAGCATATATACCAGGATTGAGGGGAGGGCCAGCATATATACCAGGGTTGAGGGGAGGGCCAGCAAATATACCAGGATTGCGGGGAGGGCCAGAATATATACCAGGATTGAGGAGAGGGCCAGCATATATACCAGGATTGAGGGGAGGGCCAGAATATATACCAGGATTGCGGGGAGGGCCAGCATATATACCAGGATTGAGGGGAGGACCAGCATTTATACCAGGATTGAGGGGAGGGCCAGCATATATACCAGGATTGAGGGGAGGGCCAGCATATATACCAGGATTGAGGGGAGGGCCAGCATATATACCAGGATTGAGGGGAGGGCCAGCATATATACCAGGATTGAGGGGAGAGCCAGCATATATACCAGGATTGAGGAGAGGGCCAGCATATATACCAGGATTGAGGGGAGGGCCACCATATATACCAGGATTGAGGGGAGGGCCACCATATATACCAGGATTGAGGGGAGGGCCAGCATATATACCAGGGTTGAGGGGAGGGCCAGCATATATACCAGGATTGCGGGGAGGGCCAGAATATATACCAGGATTGAGCAGAGGGCCAGCATATATACCAGGATTGAGGGGAGGGCCAGAATATATACCAGGATTGCGGGGAGGGCCAGCATATATACCATGATTGAGGGGAGGGCCAGCATATATACCAGGATTGAGGGGAGGACCAGCATTTATACCAGGATTGAGGGGAGGGCCAGCATATATACCAGGATTGAGGGGAGGGCCAGTATATATACCAGGATTGAGGGGAGGGCCAGCATATATACCAGGGTTGAGGGGAGGGCCAGCATATATACCAGGATTGAGGGGAGGGCCAGCATATATACCAGGATTGAGGGGAGGGCCAGCATATATACCAGGATTGAGGGGAGGACCAGCATTTATACCAGGATTGAGGGGAGGGCCAGCATATATACCAGGATTGAGGGGAGGGCCAGCATATATACCAGGATTGAGGGGAGGGCCAGTATATATACCAGGATTGAGGGGAGGGCCAGCATATATACCAGGGTTGAGGGGAGGGCCAACATATATACCAGGATTGCGGGGAGGGCCAGAATATATACCAGGATTGAGGAGAGGGCCAGCATATATACCAGGATTGAGGGGAGGGCCAGAATATATACCAGGATTGCGGGGAGGGCCAGCATATATACCAGGATTGAGGGGAGGACCAGCATTTATACCAGGATTGAGGGGAGGGCCAGCATATATACCAGGATTGAGGGGAGGGCCAGCATATATACCAGGATTGAGGGGAGGGCCAGTATATATACCAGGATTGAGGGGAGGGCCAACATATATACCAGGGTTGAGGGGAGGACCAGCATTTATACCAGGGTTGAGAGGAGGGCCAGCATATATACCAGGATTGAGGGGAGGGCCAGCATATATACCAGGATTGAGGGGAGGGCCAGCATATATACCAGGATTGAGGGGAGAGCCAGCATATATACCAGGATTGAGGAGAGGGCCAGCATATATACCAGGATTGAGGGGAGGGCCAGCATATATACCAGGATTGAGGGGGGGCCAGCATATATACCAGGATTGAGGGGAGGGCCAGCATATATACCAGGATTGAGGGTAGTGCCAGCATATATACCAGGATTGATGGGAGGGCCAGCACATATACCAGGATTGCGGGGAGGGCCAGAATATATACCAGGATTGAGGAGAGGGCCAGCATATATACCAGGATTGAGGGGAGGGCCAGAATATATACCAGGATTGCGGGGAGGGCCAGCATATATACCAGGATTAAGGGGAGGACCAGCATATATACCGGGATTGAGGGGAGGGCCAGCATATATACCAGGATTGAGGGGAGGGCCAGCATATATACCAGGATTGAGGGGAGGGCCAGCATATATACCAGGATTGAGGGGAGGACCAGCATATACACCAGGATTGAGGGGAGGGCCAGTATATATACCAGGATTGAGGGGAGGGACAGCATATATACCAGGATTGAGGGGAGGGCCAGCATATATACCAGGATTGAGGGGAGGGCCAGCATATATACCAGGATTGAGGGGAGGACCAGCATATACACCAGGATTGAGGGGAGGGCCAGCATATATACCAGGATTGAGGGGAGGGCCAGCATATATACCAGGATTGAGGGTAGGGCCAGCATATCTACCAGGATTGAGGGGAGGGCCAGCATATCTACCAGGATTGAGGGGAGGGCCAGCATATATAACAGGATGGGGGTGAGCACATTCTTTATTTCTGCCGTCTCTTACCCCTGCTCCTGTCTGTGGCTGCTCTATGCTGCCCTCGTCTGCTCTTTGTATCAGTTGTTTGTATCAGTAAAACCTCAATATTTAGGATAAATTGCCGTGTTGGCACTTGCCGATAAATAAGTGGGTTTTGGATTGCAGTTTGGGCACTCGGTCTCTAAAAGATTCGCCATCACTGCTTTAAACCAATCAATGTGCAAATATCAACATTTTTGAGAAAATACAATACATTTGATCAGATGTCAAAAAATATTCCATAAAAAAAAATTGTGATCAGAAATCATAAAGAAAAATTAACTCTTTAATACCATTTTTACCAAAAATACATTGTAAAAAAAAGAAGTGTAATTTTCTACAGTACAATATTTATTTCTATTTTTCTCAAAAGAATTTTCATTTTAGACCCCAACAATTGAAAATCAATGTAAAAAGTGTATTTTAATACAATAAAAAAAATCAGGGTAATTGTTCAGTTGTATTGCCAGTTTTACAGCACGACCCGTAGCGATTTACGATCCCACAGGCCGATGAGCTACAATCTTCCTGAGAAAGGATTCATCAATGTATCAGATGCTTTCTTGCATGTTTCTACATGGAGCAATACACATATGTTCCATGTCCCTTCCTCTAAGAAACCTTCAATGAACCCTGATAGGATCTACAGAGAATAGACAAGACGTCCTTTACAGTGTTACACACTTACTCGATACTCAGTCTAATTTCATCATTCATTTTACTTTCTGCTTATAAATGCATTCATTAAAATAATGAATATCTGCATTGAGGACAGTAGAAGAACGAGTTTGTGTTTGTTCATCAAGATGCATTATCTTGGTCTCGTCTTGGCACTGTTAACTGTTGGTAGGTAGGCAGAGTACTGGAGAGGTTGCTCCCGTCGTTCAGAGAGTTGCTCCGGTGCGGTGTTCTGTTGGTAGACTGACCGCTTTGTTGGTTTGCTATCAGGTGGTGAATCATATCGGTTATGAGATTGAGTTTATGATCCATTTGAGTTACCTACAAATGTATAAAAAAAAATTCAAACAAAGAGAATAGCATAGATACAGACCACACTCCATACACATTTCACACTACCCGTGAGCGCTGCCTGATATTGTAGCTTATCCCTAACCAAATCAATGGGGCACTGAGTTGCAATACCAGACACACCCCATGGACTAGAGAGGCACAGTTTTGGGGAGAAATAAAGTAGATAGATCCTTTAATGCAATATTGGTTAGCCATTTAGACATTGTTGTTTTATTTGAAAACTATAGTTGGTGCGATTCGTTTCGCAGCACTTGGTCCATCGGCCACGTCAGTAATCTTTGGATGCTGGACAGGAGCCTCAAGACCTGCCTTCTACCTTCCATGATTCCCTGCTTCTCTTCTGATTAGCTGCATCTTTATGGTTACAGCATGATGCATATGTGACATTGCATCAGGCCGGCTAATCAGTAGAACAGCTGTGGATGCTGGGATATAGGAGGTGGTTCTCAGGGCTCCGATGCAGCGGTCACAGATTATGGATGTGGCTGATGGACTGGGTCTTGCGAATTGACTCGCACCAACTCTATTGGAAACCTTTGTCAGATTGAACTACTTAATGAACTCAGAAAGAGCTTTCTGTCCACATCCATGAAAGTAGTAGCCAACACTTAAAGGGGTTTTCTACTACTCGGACATCTCCTTCTCCATAAATATATTTTTGCCCTCAGTAAAATAATAACACCTATACTCCCCTCCAGTGTTCCAGCCGTGTCGGCATTGGCTCTCCTTGGGATCACGTGACATTGTTATGTCAAGTGATCCCTGCTGCCA
The DNA here is from genome assembly GCF_046119375.1 of Phyllobates terribilis. NCBI lineage: Eukaryota > Metazoa > Chordata > Amphibia > Anura > Dendrobatidae > Phyllobates > Phyllobates terribilis. Next base: position 15,159 of record NW_027363015.1, read on the forward strand.
ATCAGCGCTGGCTTCACTCTTCCTGCCTCCAGTTATAGCACATACCTGTACATCCGGAGGAAGTAAGAGCAGCAACAGCTCTCACTTCCTCTGGATGTATGCAAGTTGGCCAAAGGTGGGGAGAGTAAAGTCAGCGCTGATTGCCCCTAGGAATCATGAGATATAATGTCATGCTGTCACGTAAGGTGTGGGAAAGACTAAGTGCAACACAAAGGGAAAAGGGAAAGGGAACCCAGACTAGGGAAAGTGGGGAGTGGAGAACTCCTAGGCTGATCTAGTGTCACCCTGTCTCCACTAATGTCCCTTTATTGGTTCTTCACCAATCGCCGTACGCGTACCTTGGCCTGTCTTTCCCTGCCATTAGGCTCAGGCTAGGGAACAGAAAGGATGAGCACTAGTTGATCCCCACTGAACACTAAAGACAACAAGGGGGGACAAACAAGGGAAAATCGCTTAGCTTTAGTCGACTCCAGACAAGTGCGCACACGTTCTCTAGCACTGGAGAGGAAGAAGTACTGCTCTTGCTCAAGCCTTCACAAGGTGTAATCAATATCGCCGGCACCTCCCTCTGGCTCACAACAGGTATTTATACATCCAGGCCAGGGTGTTAATTAGCCAGAAGGAAACTAGCCGCTGGGTCCTAGAGACACATATTCTAAGAAGTTGTCTGTAAGGCCAAATGAAGAGATCTCCTGCAACCAACTGCAGGATGACTGTCACTTCTGACACACCCATGACACATGCAATCCCCAGGAGAGCCAGTGCAGACACCGCTGGAATAGTGCTGGCACTGGAGGTGAGTATAGGTGTTATTATTTTACTGGGGGACACACATATGGATTGAGAAGGAGTTGTCTGAGTAATGGAAAACCCCTTTAAGCCTCCATACACAATAGACTAAGCTAATAGTCTAAGGGGACATCCAGACTCTTCCCTGACAGATGAGGTCAGAGGAGGTAAAATTCAAACTGCCTGACCCTTAATGCCTGACCCTTTTGTTATTCAGGTGATAAGCTGCTGCCAGAGCCGTTTGGCAGTGATTTTCACAGTTCTCCACTTTGAAAACACATGAACATTTAACCAAGCCAAACCTTCTCGTGTATGAGAGTTGGGAGAGGTAGTGGACGGCCGAACCAGCAATCAACTTTCAGTTATTGTGTGTGGCCACCTTAACTTGTTGTTTCCCAATTTTTTTGTGTTAAGGCTGTGTGCCCACGTAGCGTTTTTCAAGCATTTATGCTGCGGAATTTCCTCAGGGTAAACGCTTGTAAAACGCTAGGTAATCCGCACCCCATGGTCCCCAAGGGAATTCCGCATGTTCTATGCACATGCTGCGGATTTTTCCGCAGCGTTTATGCTGCGTACAAAAATCCGCAGCATGTCATTTAATTTTGCGGAAGCGCAGCGGAACTCCCGCCATTGACTTGCATTGAGACGCACAGAAACCGCGACTGTACATTTTTACAAGCGGCTTCTATGCGTCTCTATGTGCGGATGGTACCCAGTTCTGGAGGAGAGGAGACTCTCATCCAGACCTGGGTACCATTGTACCTGTAAAAAAAGAATAAAATAACAAATAAAGTTTATATTCACCTGTCCGACGTCTTCTCTCTAAATGCCAGCAGCGCTGAAGGACCTTCGGTGACGTCACAGTCATGTGACCGCAGGCCCTTCACCGCTCTGTCTCGCGATATGCCGGCAGCCGGGAACCAGCCAGGAAGCAGCGCTGCAGCCACGCCGGGGCCTCGGGGGTGAGTATAGCTTTATTTGTTTTAATTTTTACGGTTCACACTGTATAAATCCATGCTGTTTCCATGGATTTATACAGTGTGACCTAGTTGTCAAACACTTTCCAAGTGATGCTATCGCCTGGAAAGTGCTTGTCAATCTGCATGCAGAAACGCATGTGAACCCGCATGTGGATTCGCATGTATTCTGCAGGAAAACCGCATGCACAATCTGCATGCGTTTTTTTCTGCCAGGGAGATGCAGAAATGCTGCAGAAATTTTCTGCTTCATTTCTGCATCGTGGGCACATAGCCTAAGTATATAATTCCACCTGTGTTAATTCATAGTTTTGATGCTTTCAGTGTGAATGTACAATTTTCATAGTCATGAAAATACAGAAAAATCTTTAAATGAGAAGGTGTGTCCAAACTTTTGGTCTGTACTGTATAGATCACTGTATAGTTTTCATAAGTGATCTCTTGAGCAGCTCAGAGCTGTGCAGTCTCCTTACTTCCTGATTTCTGGCAGGACGGGCTCTTCTCCCTGAGTGATAGCTCTGATGAGCAGCAGAGCTGTAGTATTATTAGAACTATAAAGCTCAGCACAAGTTCTGCTGTAACACATTCAGCCATCAGTGGTTGGTTCTGGAATGTACTCTATCACTATCACTATTTTTACACATAGAGACAACAGGGTATTTGAGCAAGCACACAGCCACAGACAGTGAGAGCCTAGATACTGGGTGCAGGAATTGTGATTCTACAGGATGGATAAGAGCATCTCGTCAAAAGCCTAAAGGGAGAAGGCAGGGAGCAGCTAACTGATGTATAGAAATGAATGGGCTGGACAGAGATAACGGTATGTTAGGAGTTAACTTTTCTCCTGGAATGTGACTACTGCACACTCTCTACCAAGGTCTACTAGTGGCTGAACTCCATGGAAATGAGCTTTACACTATGTAAGATAAAAGTTCTCATTGCAGGAGAATGACAGCAGATAGAAAAAGCAAGTCAGTGGCAAACTTGCGTATTTTCATGCTGTTTAACTAATTAAAGCAACTTAGTAATTTGAGAATACCTGTTTATTGACAAAGGTGTTATGAGACTTAATGAGGTTGTCTGGTTTAGAAACCACTTGCACATACTTGGGGCACTATACAGGTTAATAGTGGGGATTCTCCGTTGTAAACCTGAACCCATTTTATGCAGACTAGAGAGCAGTTACATGGAGTCATTCCCACTTTGAAGGTCCCAGTACTTCATTCATTACATAGTCAGCTTATTGATTTCACTGGATACTGTGCAGTACCTCCTGTTTCCTTTGGTGGCAGTGCAGGAGAATTAAATGCTTGTTGCCATATTTTTCAACAAATGGCTTATCGCTGAGATTGCCAGCAACAGATCATCCTTTAGTCAGCATATTGGGGCCCTTCTAACAAAAAGACATTAACTAATGCAGACATTCCCTTTAAGTACAACACATATGCCAGTATACTATCTGCAAAGTAAAAAATACATTCTTAAGTGCTTAAAAGGAACGTGTCCTCTGTTGTTTAACCCCTATCTGCCCTACATGTATAGTGCATGTTGGGTGCGAGTGTGTGGAGTGGACTCTGCAACTCCACCCGCAGTATACCTGCAGATTCCAGCTGTGTTATACTGCCGGTATTTGTCTGTAAAAGCCGCTATTAGAGCAGCTCTGGTTGCTGCTGTTAACCCCTTACATGCTGCAGTAAATCCCTGACCATGGTAGTTAAGGTGCGATGTCCCAGAGGTTCACCATTTTGGATGCCCATGGGATGTTGCCTTCCACCCCCCTTCACTAAGTGAAAGTGCTGCTTATGGATTTCAGTGGCAACCATGAGCCTGCTGACCGCCCCCATGGCTGCCATGTTGGTACATGAAAAAGTGGGATTGAAACATCGTATATAACCCAAAAAATGTTATTAATGAAAACCTCAGCAATTAACAAGCCCTCATAAAGCTCTATCGACCGAATCGCTGAAATATTTTCACCATCAAAATAAAACTATACAAGTTTGATATCTGTTTTTTCAAGTTTGCACGACATGAAGAATCATGTTCACAGGTCATTTTCACTGCACAATGAAACCTTAGAAACAAAACCCAAAAGCAATGAAAAACGCAATCCCATTTAACTTCGCTTGGAATTTTTGTTCCAGTTTTCCAGTATATTGTAGGGTAAAAAATCAGCCCTCATACAGCTATGTCACACGAAAGGGGAGAAAGAAGGAGAGGAACAAAGAAAAAGCCCAAAAACTAAAACTGTCCATGGTGAGAAGGGATTACATTAAATTTACTGTAAATGTCATTTTTTTTTAGATTTTCACTTTTTAACATCACAATCAAAAGAACCAATCCTGAAGTCTTACAATTTTCACACTGGCCACTAGTCCTAAGAATAGACTCATTGTGAAGGAAGGGTGAGGAGGTGAGCTGTGACTATCATTTCTTGTGAATGGTGGCTACTTTATCTGCTTTATATAGAGGTGTCATCTTTCATTGTCATTTTCACTGATGATAATAAAACTGCTGAAAAATCTTCTGCATACAACAGGAAATATGAAACTAATTTTGGCCAGGGTGATAATTGCAGGATCTGTGGGTGTGTTTTTTTAGTTTAGATGGTTACTATAGTGAAAAAAAAGTAAAAAAAAAAAATAAATTTCATGTAAAAAGGTAATTTAAACAATTGGTTATTGTTTGATAACACATTCTCTTTAACTGCTCTTCTCTAATAAGATGGCAATATTGCACCGCTGCAAAAATAGGAAGAAGTAGTTTGTCAATTTTAAAGCAGCTTCTTGGAAACTAATGACTTAGTCATTGATATAACATCCTGACAAAATGACTGTTCACTGTCTGTTTCTGAGAAATTAATTCAAAGGTCACAACCGATATGGCTGCACTTCCTATTATCACTTTTGCAAAGACAGACAGTGGATAATGATTATTTCTATTATATATGATCTACGGTATATTCTGATTTGCTAAAAGTGAGATAAGTGACAAGTCTATTGGAAGTAGCAATCCTAAAAGTCAATATCGACCCTTTAACGAGCCTTGTCACATGACTTGGGAGAAAAGCCAAACCAGAATCTCAATTTGCAGCCACGGTGTTTCAGGGTATTGCTCCTCGTCAGTACAAAGCATGAGATCCGATTTGACTGTATGAGAGGCTTCTCACTGGGATCTAAAGGGTCATTTTTCTCCTTGTGGAGATTGACATGCCTGGCATGCCAGTGTATATATAGATACTCGGCACTCAAATATTCAGAATGATAATGCAATTCTTTATTTCATAAAGAAATCCCAAAATTCAATGTAACGTTTCAGCCTTATGCAAAAGGCCTTTTTCAAACACTGAGACATAAATGAAACAGATAAAGAAATCAATATTACAAAATTAACACCACAATAGAATTTTTTATTTTAATTTTTTTATTATAAGAAAATAACATCCTGTTGTATTGTTGAAATCACTGAGATTTATTTAAATATAAAGACATTATTATATAATGTCAAATTAATGTGGGAATTCACTTACTTCATTCAAAATAAATTACAATATGACCAATTAAATTTCAATATCTCATATACAGTTGAAACCAGAAGTTTCCATACACTATATAAAAAGACATACAGTATATGCATGTTTCTCTCCATATCTGACATGAAATCAGAATAAACCTTTCCCATTTTAGGTCAATTAGGATTACCATCATTTGTAATATTTGCCAAATGCCAGAATAATGAGAGAGCGAGAATGCAGTAAGTAATAAAAATGCTTAAAACAAAGTCAAAACTTTCCATCCATTTCATTAGTATTTGGTACCATTGTCCTTAAAGTGAATGACTTGGGTGAAACATTTGGGATTTCCTCCCACAAGCTTCTCACAATATAAGGCTATGTGCCCACGCTGCGGAAATGAAGCAGAAAATTTCTGCATGTCCTCTCCCGGAAAAACGCATGCGGAATTCCACGCGCGTTTATCCTGCGTTTATCGCGCGTTTTCCACATGCGGAATTCCACGCACGTTTATCCTGCGTTTATCCTGCGTTTTTTATTGCATTGCAAAGGCAATTCCGCTTGCGGAAACGCAAAATTAATTGACATGCTGTGGATTATTGCGCGCATCAAAAACGCTGCGGAAAAATCCGCTGCATGGGCATAGAACTTGCGGATTCCCCTTGGGGACCATGGGGGGCAGATTACCTAGCGTCTCACAAGCGTTTACCCTGAGGAAAGTCCGCAGCATATACGCTTGTAAAACGCTACGTGGGCACATACTCTTAGGTCGGAATTTGGGCCCATTTCTCCTGACACAACTGCTGTAACTGATCCAGGTTTGTAGGTCGTCTTGCTCGCACCGGCCTTTTCAGCTTTGCCCATACATTTTCAATAGGACTAAGATCAGGGCTTTGTGATGGCCGCTCCAAAACATTGACTTTGTTATCCTTAACCCCTTATTGACCAATAGACGTCTTTTTACTGATCTGCAATATAAGAGACTAGCGTTCCCCGACAGGTGACTATCCTGTAGCTGTCACCTGTACATTATAGCTGACAACTTGCTGCATCAGCCATGATCAGTGTTGGCACAGACCATGGACGTTTAACCCCTTTGATTCTGTTGTCAATAGTGATTATAGAATCTAAATAGTTAACACAATGTGGGGGCTTCCTTTTAACTTTATCGGCACCTTGATATCTTGATTGTGTGGTCCTGATGTTTGCCTTGGCAGCTCATGGCCAAATAACTACCTTTAAAGTATGCCGGCTATAATTGCCTGTTCAGAAGTTATCAAAATCTAGATTGTAAAAATAAACTTTTTCATTCTTGTCATTCCACTTTCCATTACTTCCTGAAAAGAACCAGAAGGGTTAATGAACTATATGAAAGCAATTTTAAATACGTTGAGGGGTGCAGTGTTTAAAATGGTAACACTCTTGGGTGGTTTCCAACATATAAGACTCGCAGGCTAAGTGCCCACGAAGCAAAAATGCTCCGGATTTTTTCTGTATCTCCCTGGCAGGAAAAATGCATGCGGATTTTACATGCGTTTTTCCTGCCAGATAAAAGCTTTTGTCAAGCGTTTTTGCATGCGGGTTGTCAAGCGCTTTTCCAAGCGATTTTAGCATCACTTGGAAAAGTGCTTGACAACTTGGTCACACTATATAAATCCTTGCAACCGGCATGGATTTATATAGTGTGACCAAGTTAATAGTTAAAAAAAGAATAAAAATGGTAAACAAAAAAAACATTCTACTCGCCGTCCGATGGCCCCCGGTCTCCTTCTCCGGTGCGTCCGGTGTCTTGGGCGGCTCGCGATGGTGTAAAAGGACTTTCCATGACGTCATTTAGTCTTGTGACAGGTCAAGCGACCGCCGACATCAGCGGTCACGTGACCTGTCACATGACTAAATGACAATAATTAATAAAGACCAAGCTCAACTATTGAAAAAGAAGGGTGCCAGGAATACAACACATGCATCCATGTAGATAAAGATTCCGGCACACCAAATAATATAGAAAAGTCTCATATAGGTGATAAAATAGTAGATGCTTTATTTCTCCAATATCAACTGGTTCAAATCGTGGTCAGTATACAGTTGCCCAACGTTTCAACCCCAACAGGGTTTTCCTCAGGGGCATCAGAAGAGCTTAAAAACCAGAGCATAAACATAAATAAAGACATAAGTGAGATACAATATAGTAGATAATACAATCAGTAATATATACAAAAATAGGTACATGTTGATGGAACAAGACGAGGGGGAAAAAAGGGGGGGGGGGGGGCTAGGGGGAGGAAAAGGAGGGGAAGGGAGAAAAAAGGGAAAGTATTAGGGAGAACAACGGGAGTAAAGAGAAAAGGGAGCGTATACACTCAAAACAAAAGGAGCGGACCGTTGTAAAGTGAAAGAATTTCAAGATACCTAGTTGCTATGTACTGCTTAATATCTGGGAATCTATCCACGTTACTGCAGAGAAGCTCAGGATAAATTACAATAAAGAGAACCAGTCGTTGTTGTCGTAAGGGAAAAATGTCAGCCGGCAATAGTAGCTGTGGATAGACAGCAAAGGGAAAATGAGTCACCAGTATCCAGATATAACCTGTATCAAGCCACGAAAATACTTGCCTTAAGCAATAATAGTGGTAATGGCCGAGGAGGTATGCCTACGGGGTATGGTAAGTGGACCTAAGACCAGAAAAAGTGGGTAAATACCGAAGTCTACATGGGGTCATGATGATCAGCCCAGAAGGCTCTTACCTATGTGCCTCTTGGAAAGTGTATCCTGCCGGTGGTGGTGTGGTGTCAGGAGCGGTGACGGTGTTTAAATAGCGCTGTGTGACTTGCTGCTTCCGGAGTGCGATGACGCAACATCAGGTCTCGTGGAACGCAACTTCCGGTTGCGTGGAATGCATGACAGCGCATGCGCGCGACACAATGGATGAGATATAAATAGAGGGAAAAAAACAACAACAGCGCGTGCGCAGGATGCGTACTGGGGAGCTGAGTGAACCTAAAGAAAGCCATTAGGAGCTCAGGGAGCGGTAGCTAAAAATGGATAAGGGTAATATAGATGAAGGGGGGGACCATATTGGGGAAATGTTAATGTATGCCTGGGAGAAGGAAAAAATGAATAAACATATACATAAGAGGAGAAAGGCTGGGGAAACATATACAGATAGTATATGATGATACATGCAGGGAGAAGGGGAACGACAGGGGGGTGACTGATAAATAGACACACATACATATCCATGTGAGAGGGGAGAGGCAGGGGAAATATATATTATATAGAGTACATGTAATATAGCATCCGCAAAACATTATAAGCAATACAGTGTAACATAGAAAATATTATATAGGGTGACAAAAAGGATATATCCGGTTCATATATGTAGGATCTGTGAAAAAAGTAAAAACATAATATAAGAAATACAGAACAAAGCAATAATAATGGGCAATATGTCATGGTATGTAACAAAAGACCTCTGAACCTTAGGGACAGACTGGTACAGGCCGACATTGGGAGTTTTAACCCAAGGACACACCAGACGACATTATCTACACCACGATTAGGCAATTTCCCGTGCCTAGGCTGCCGCCAATGTTCAAACATCCACAGGTGTGTCTCTAATTAACTCAGATGTTGCCAAAAAAACTATTAGAAGCTTCCAAACACATGGCATCATCATATGGGCAGTCGAGAATTGGTTAACCACTTCGCTCCAGAGCCTGTTTTTGCCTTCGTGACCGGGCCAATTTTTTCAATTCTGACCACTGTCACTTTATGAAGTAATTACTCTGGAACGCTTCAACGGATCCCCCTGATTCTGCGAATCTTTTTTCTTGACATATTGTACTTCATGATAGTGGTAAAATTTCTTCGATTTTATTTGTGAAAAAATCGGAAATTTGGCGAAAATTTTGCAATTTTCAAACTTTGAATTTTCATGCCCTTAAATCAGAGAGATACAGTACAGACCAAAAGTTTGGACACACCTTCTCATTTAAAGATTTTTCTGTATTTTCATGACTATGAAAATTGTACATTCATATTGAAGGCATCAAAACTATGAATTAACACATGTGGAATTATATACTTAACAAAAAAGTGTGAAACAACTGAAAATATGTCTTATATTCTAGGTACTTCAAAGTAGTTACCTTTTGCATTGATGACTGCTTTGCACACTCTTGGCATTCTCTTAATGAGCTTCAAGAGGTAGTCACCGGAAATGGTCTTCCAACAATCTTGAAGGAGTTCCCAGAGATGCTTAGCACTTGTTGGCCCTTTTGCCTTCACTCTGCGGTCCAGCTCACCCCAAACCATCTTGATTGAGTTCAGGTCTTGTGACTGTGGAGGCCAGGTCATCTGAAATAGCACCCCATCACTCTCCTTCTTGGTCAAATAGCCCTTACACAGCCTGGAGGTGTGTTTGGGGTCATTGTCCTGTTGAAAACTAAATGATGGTCCAATTAAACGCAAACTGGATGGAATAGTATGCTGCTGCAAGATGCTGTGGTAGCCATGCTGGTTCAGTATGCCTTTAATTTTGAATAAATCCGCAACAGTGTCACCAGCAAAGCACCCCCACACCATCACACCTCCTCCTCCATGCTTCACGGTGGGAACCAGGCATGTAGAGTCCATCCGTTCACCTCTTCTGCGTCGCACAAAGACACGGTGGTTGGAACCAAAGATCTCAAATTTGGACTCATCAGACCAAAGCACAGATTTCCACTGGTCTAATGTCCATTCCTTGTGTTCTTTAGCCCAAACAAGTCTCTTCTGCTTGTTGCCTGTCCTTAGCAGTGGTTTCCTAGCAGCTATTTTACCATGAAGGCCTGCAGCACAAAGTCTCCTCTTAACAGTTGTTGTAGAGATGTGTGTGCTGCTAGAACTCTGTGTGGCATTGACCTGGTCTCTAATCTGAGCTGCTGTTAACCTGCGATTTCTGAGGCTGGTGACTCGGATAAACTTATCCTCAGAAGCAGAGGTGACTCTTGGTCTTCCTTTCCTGGGGCAGTCCTCATGTGAGCCCGTTTCTTTGTAGCGCTTGATGGTTTTTGCAACTGCACTTGGGGACAATTTCAAAGTTTGCCCAATTTTTCGGACTGACTCACATTCATTTCTTAAAGTAATGATGGCCACTTGTTTTTCTTTACTTAGCTGCTTTTTTCTTGCCATAATACAAATTCTAACAGTCTATTTAGAAGGACTATCAGTTGTGTATCCACCTGACTTCTGCACAACACAACTGATGGTCCCAACTCCATTTATAAGGCAAGAAATCCCATTTATTAAACCTGACAGGGCACACCTGTGAAGTGAAAACCATTTCCGGTGACTACCTCTTGAAGCTCATCAAGAGAATGCCAAGAGTGTGCAAAGCAGTCATCAAAGCAAAAGGTGGCTACTTTGAAGAACCTAGAATATAAGACATATTTTCAGTTGTTTCACACTTTTTTCTTAAGAATATAATTCCACATGTGTTAATTCATAGTTTTGATGCCTTCAGTGTGAATGTAAAATTTTCAAAGTCATGAAAGTATAGAAAAATCTTTAAATGAGAAGGTGTGTCCAAACTTTTGGTCTGTACTGTATGTCACACAAAATAGTTAATAAATAACATTTCCCACATGTCTACTTTACATCAGCACAATTTTGGAACAAAAATTTTTTTTTGTTAGGGAGCTATAAGGGTTAAAAGTTGACCAGCGATTTCTCATTTTTCTAACAAAATTTACAAAAACATTTTTTTAGGGACCACATCATATTTGAAGTCACTTTGAGGGGTCTTTATGACAGAAAATACCCAAAAGTGACACCATTCTAAAAACTGCACCCCTCAAGGTGCTCAAAACCACATTCAAGAACTTTATTAACCCTTCAGGTGCTTCACAGGAATTTTTGGAATGTGGAAGAAAAAAATGAACATTTAACTTTTTTCACAAAAATGTTACTTTAGACCCATTTTTTTTTATTTTCGTAGGGGTAACAGGAAAAATTGAACCCCAAAATTTTTTGTGCAATTTCTCTTGAGCGCGCTGATACCCCATATGTGAGGGAAAACCACTATTTGGGCGCACTGCAGTGTTCGGAAGGGAAGGAGCGCCATTAGACTTTTTGAATGTAAAATTTGTTTGAATAATTAGCAGACGCCATGTTGCGTTTGGGGAGCTCCTGATGTGCCTAAACAGTGGAAATCCCCCACAAGTGACACCATTTTGGAAACTAGACCCCTTAGGGAACTTATCTAGATGTGTGGTGAGCACCTTGAACCCCAAGGTGCTTCACAGAAGTTTATAATATTGAGCTGTAAAAATAAAATTTTCACATTTTTCCCACAAAAATGTTTTTCATCCCCTAATTTTGCATTATCATAAGGGTAATAGGATAAATTGCACCATGAAATTTGTTGTGCAATTTCTCCTGAACACACCGATACCCCATATGTGGGGCAAAACCACTGTTTGGGCGCAGGGAAGGAGCGCCATTTGACTTTTTGAATGTAAAATTTGCTTGAATAATTAGTGGACGCCATGTTGCATATGGGGAGCCCCTAATGTGCCTAAACAGTGGAACCCCCCCACAAGTGACACCATTTTGTAAACTAGACCCCTTAGGGAACTTATCTAGATGTGTGGTGAGCACCTTGAACCCCAAGGTGCTTCACAGAAGTTTATAATATTGAGCTGTAAAAATAAAATTTTCACATTTTTCCCACAAAAATGTTTTTCATCCCCTAATTTTGCATTATCATAAGGGCAATAGGATAAATTGCACCATGAAATTTGTTGTGCAATTTCTCCTTAACACGCCGATACCCTATATGTGGGGGAAAACCACTGTTTGGGCGCACGTCAGGGTTTGGAAGGGAAGGAGCGCCATTTGACTTTTTGAATGTAAAATTTGCTTGAATAATTAGTGGATGCCATGTTGCATTTGGGGAGCCCCTGATGTGCCTAAACAGTGGAAACCCCCCACAAGTGACACCATTTTGTAAACTAGACCCCTTAGGGAACTTATCTAGATGTGTGGTGAGCACATTGGGAGACATAATAAACAAATCAGTAGCAGGTGAAGAATTGGTTTTATTTATTTTTTACGCCGTTCCTCATGCAGTATAAGTGATGAGATTACTTTATTCTTTGGGTCGGTGCGATTACAGAGATACCAGATTCATATTGAGTTTTTATGATTGACAGCTGTCACACACTAAAAGACGCTTTTTTTTTGTAAAATCTAGTTTTTGTGTCGCCATATTTTGAGAGCTATAATTTTTCCATATTTCGGCCGACAGAGTCTTGTGACGGCTTGTTTTTTGCGGGACGAGTTGACATTTTTATTCGTACCATTTTTGTGTACGTGAAATTTTTTGATCGCTTTCTATTCCGTTTTTTGGGAGGTAAAATTAACAAAAACCAACAATTCAGGAATTGTTTTTTGAGTTTTTTTTTATGCCGTTCTGCGTGTGGTAAAAGTGATGAGGCAGCATTATTCTTCGGGTCAGTACGTTTACAGCGATACTACACTTACTGTATATTTTTTTATGTTTTGGCGCTTTACACAATAAAACAATTTTATAGAAAAAATATTTTTTTTTGCATTGCTTTATTCTGAGAGTTATAACTTTTTTATTTTTTGGCTGATGGAGCTCTATGGTGGCTTGTTTTTTGCGGAATAAGATGACGTTTTCAGCGGTAGCATTTTTATTTCCATTTTGCTTTTTGATCGCATTTTTTTCCACTTTTTGTTTGGCGATATGAGGAAAAAGCATAGTTTTTTGCTCCGTTTTTTATTTATTTTTATTACGGTGTGCACAGAAGGAGTTAATTAGTGTGACAGTTTTATAGCTCGGGTTGTTTCGGATGCGGCGATACCAAATATGTGTACTTTTTTTGTTTTTGCATAAGTATATATGGATTTATCGGTTTAATATTTTATTTATTTATTTTTATTTATTTTGTGATTTTTTTTAGTAGTTTGAAAAAATTTTTTTTACTTTTTTTTACATTTTTACTTAGTCCCTGTATGGGACAGTAATTTTTATTTTTCTGATCACTGATCTCATGTAATGTAATAGACATGTATTACATTACATGAGATCTTTGCTGACTGTTTCACAGTCAGTGTCTCCTGCCAGGCTTCAGCTTCAGGCTGAGCCTGGCAGGACACCATATATGGCAGATCTGGAGGCGGTCATGTGACCTCCAGCTGCCATAGCAACGCCAGGTCCTGGAAGGTATCAGGGGTCGACGGAGAGGTAAGTAGACGACCCTCTCTCCTCCTGCTGTCTTCTATATGCCGCGATCACTATAGATCGTGGCATATAGAAGACAGCAAAGGGTTAACATCACTGGGACCTGATCCAATCAGGTCCCGATGATGTTCCCTGTCAGAGCTATTGCTCTGCACCGCACCTGCAGCGCTTGCAGGACCCTCGGGGTCCTGAGTGCTGCGGGACCACCCACCATTTTTAAGCGTCCGCGCTGCACAGAGCCCAGGCAGCGCGGACGTTTATCTACAGTGGGCGGTCGGGAAGTGGTTAAATTAAAAAAAAAAAGTTACACAAAGTAAAATAGAGAGTTACCTTTTTATTATCATCTAGGACTGTGTTCATACTTTCTATCCCTAGCGTATCAATAGGTCCATCAAAGATAACCCATTTTCTTTCCGGAGTCTCAGATAACGCAAACTCCCGGAAAGTATTAGCGACTATCCCATCGGTCCACTGCAAATGAAGAGAGGCATCAATAAAATTGCTCTTCCCATAAAATCCAATACAATCCAACAATTGAAAGGATTATTAAAGGGAATGCCTGGGCTTATGATATTGATGATACACATGTATTGACTACACGTGGCCCCTATTGATGTGAACGTGACGGCACCGGGAGAGACCGCAAGTAAGTGATTTGCATATATGCGGTCACATGCCAACTAGAAGTGCGTGACCTCACTCAAAGCAAGTGTATTGAGTGAGGCCAGACACAGTCTAGTCAGAATGTATCTGGAAGTATGCAAACTTATGCTAATTTCTGCCATAAATAATACAATTTGTTGTTTCCATGTCTGATGGGGAAAATAAAACAGTTTCCAATTTTTGTGCAAACAGGGAGTAAGTCATAATAAAATGATTGCCCGGCAATGTATGGCTGGGGTCTATGTCTCTGAAGGAACCCCTTCTACCATGTCCATAAGCCATAAAAGGGGAGATTTTCCCATTTTCAGCAAAGATATTAGTATTTTAAACAATAATTCCAATCATAGACGAACCTCATGTGACACTGGATCAAACTGCCCGAACAGCTGCCCCATGGTGATGGCTTTAGGGTTCACTGTCCGGTAAATCACTTTTTCTTCTTCGCACCCTCGCTCACTCATAAGAGACAGCGTATCAGCGAGGACGTGGAGGACCTTCGTTTTTCCAGAGAACGGCTCTCCAACCAACATAAAACTGTACGGGATAAACAAAATGCAGCATGGTCCATTGTATAAAATGGAAACAGCGAAGAATAAATCCCCCGTCCCATGGACTTCTGTAGCTACAGCTTACCCGTGTCTGACAATCATCATCTCATACGTCTGGATCATGTTCTCCAGGAAGACCTTCTCGGGCTGGATGTTGTGTCCAGCACAGCTCTCCTGTGCGCATTCCAGTAAATCCTGAGCAAAAGGAAGGTAAAATATTTCATCAGTCTGTTTACAGTGGATCCAATTAGAGGTGGGAGAATACATTTTCAGGACCCAGATCAGTATTCTGTGGCCGCTGGACGGGACCCCTGAGAGCCGCCTCTTAGCTGCCGGCATCCCCGGCTCCTCTTCTGATTATATGGCCTGGTGTACATCATGCTGCAACCATAACGTCATGGCAGGCCGGCTAATCTGAAGAAGAGCCGGGGGGCAGGAAGAAATAAGGTGGCTCTCAGGGGTCTCATTCAGTGCCCACCACTGACCTGATGTCACGCACAGTGTAGGAATACAAAGTACGACACAAAGGGATGAGGGGAAGGGAGCCCAGACACTAGGGAAAGGGGGAAATGGAGACCTCCTAGGCTGATCTGCAATCACCCTGTCTCCCCTACCGACTCTATATTGGTTCCTCACCAATTGCCGCACAGGAACCTATCCCTGTATTTCCTTAGCGCTTGGCCCTGGATAGGGAAGGGGGGGTGAGCACTAGTCGATCCCCACTGACAACTAAAGACAGCAAGGGGAGACAGACACAGGGGAAGTAGCTTAGCTTGAGTCGACTTCAGAGAGATGGCACACACATCCTCTTAGCACCAGAGAGGAAGTAAGAGCTCCACTTGCTCCAAGCCTTCACAAGGGGACATGTGAATATCACTGGCACCTCTGTGTAGCAACCAGGAAGTATTTAAACACCCAGGCCTGATTGTCAATTAGAGCAGGAGGGAGGTAGCCGCTGGGTCCTACAGTGAGACCGCTAAGAAGATGTCTGTAATGCCAAACGAAGGGATCTCCTGCAACCAACTGCAGCGCGACTGTCTGTCACATCTGACGCACCCATGACACCTGGCCATTGAATCAGGCTCCTGCAAATCGATTCATTCATCTAAAAAAAAAATGTCTCCATAACCTACAACTAAACTAGCGATAAATCACTAACAGATGTTTTAACCATTTGTTTTCTACATCAGATCATCTTGCATTGGAGGTATAAGTGAGCCCCCTTACCTCTGGTGCCCCTGTGCAGCTGCCCAGGTTGCACTAATGGGACCGGACGATGAGTGACAAGGTCATGTAACCCAATTCCAAAGCAGTGGATCAGGATCGGGTGAATTCAATGGGATTGGTCTACCATCTACTGTGTATGGGGGCCTCATTACAGATTATGTTGGGGGACATAAAAATCGGGCGGTTGGAATTTAATCACCCGATCCTTACTTTCTGACCCTGAAATTAGCAGCTGCCATAAGATTCTGGCAGCGACTCTGTCATAGAGAAAACAGGAGCGAGCATTCCTGAATATGGGGGAGCCGGGAAAGATAACTGTCATCCAAATGATAGCTGGCCAGCTATATAGGACCTATCACTTGCCATTAATATGCAATTTTATTACCTGGTGTAAATGCCGCTGTTCTCCTGAATCCAGTGTGGTTTTTCTTTTGCTCCTGCGCCTCTCCATTCCTGAGATATAGCCTCTTTATAGAAATCTAGTTAATAATTTTTAATAGCCAAGTGGGCGTGGTCATCAAGTCCTCTCTGTGGGAGTCTTCAGGAAGGCCTTGCCCAGTTGGCTTAAAGGGCTAGAGGAGAGTGACAGATGTCAGGAACGGAGAGGAGCAGGAAGAAAAGAAAAACAATGCCGGAGTCAGGAGAACAGCGGCATTTACATATTTATGGCGAGGGACAAGTCCTCTTTAAGTCTTGGAAAACCCCTTTAAGACACTATTATATTTTAATACCTTATAGTCGGCTTTCGGAAGTTGAATGCCAGGGAACAGGTCGCTGGTAATCCCATTGAACAGAGGAATATCATGAGACAAAAATTTGGGTTCGTTTACATCCTTAATTGACCGCAAGAGCTAAATAGAATGAAAAAGGATTAAATGATAAAATAATTCATATACAATATGACATGAAACAATATTAAAAGTGAGGAACCCCATTACAAAGGAGCCATCAGTTCTTGTGGTATGTCTGTATTAGTAAAGAATAGTATTCTCCAAAAAATAAGGATGAAACCTCTTTTCCTAAAACTCTACATTGTATCGTCCCTCTGTTATACCTCCTGGAAATGTACGTGTAAATGATATATAATGTATATATAATCTATATAGGGGACAACCCTATACAATCTGACTGTGCCCAAACAGTGGTGACATTGTCAGACTGTGTAGGGTACTCGTTATTGACAGATTTCAATTAATTCCTACATTTCCAGGAATGATAAAAGAGGAATGGAACGCTGCTGAGTTGCACTGAAATATGCTGCAGAATTGTTTTTCCATAGGGAATACATGTGGCCTCTGTGTTGCACTGTTAATTGCCGGCTGCAGAATGAGTTAAGTGAGATACTGTCAGTGAACTCGTTTTTGCTGGCTGACGGGGAGTTTGTAAATGTTTTATCTGTCTTTTTCTGAGCTCCTCTCAGTTTATTTATGACCACAGACCTTATCAAAATTGAATGTGCAGGGAATCAAAAAGCCGGTGAAAGCCAAGCGATGCAAAATTTTTAATAAAACCCAATTGTTAAAATGATTTTTAGCCTAAAATACATGTGTTTAAGTTAAAAATCAAAACTGTCCCATAAGATGAACAAGCTACGTGTTTAACAACTATAGTTTTGACATTTTTGCACAGATGAGATCTAACAAGCCAGGAACAGTAATGTACAGAAATTATTTGCAAGTCTCTGTCTGCTACTATAAAATCATACAGCTGTAATTTTTGTGATCCAAATGCTTCTCGGTAAGATGGTAATGCTATCCTATACGAGATGTAAAGCGACCAACAGTTCAGAACTTACAAGAATCTCTTCATTTTCATGGGGGAATTTCAGCTTCAGATTGCCAGCAGCGATCAGCACAGCCTTTACTGCACGCATCCCATAATCATAATGGAACTGGGACGAGAGCGGCTCCGAGCACAGCCGGTAAGTCATTACCATCTTCACCGAGAGAGGTTTAGCGTGCAGAAAACCGTAAGAATAAAGGCAGATCTCAGCAATCAGAGCATAGTTGGGGACCATCATTGCTACAGTCCGGAAAAGAACCTGAAATGCGCAAACCAGATGGGTCAGTCAACAAATGAAACTAAATTACTGTAAACTAGGCATAGAGCCGGGGAACCCATTATGTCCATTTACACTATCCTCCACCCCAGACCTAAAAGTGATGTGTCTATTCCACATCAGAGGAAAGTCAGTCAAAGTGTGGCTAAAGGGGTATTCCCATCTCCAAGATCCTGTCCCAATATGTAATAGGTATAATAATAATAATGTTTGCAAATTTCTCCAATTAGAAATGTAGTATAGTTCTTCTGATTAGCTATGTTTCTTACCCCCATGTGCAGGACATTGCAGTAGCTTAGGTATCCATGGTTACGACCACTCATAGTAACAGTTAGTTACTTGCTAGTGGTCGTAACCATGGATACCTAAGCTACTGCTATGCCCTGCACATGGGTTAAGCGACATAGCTAATCAGAAGAACTATACTACATTTCCAATTGGAGGTATTTGCTATTTATATTATTATTGCACCTATTACATACTGGGATAGAATCTTGGAGATGGGAATACTCCTTTAACACTTTCCAAATCTCTCTCCACACCTCTACTGTGTCAATTTTGGAAAATAGGAGAATGGGACATCAATATTAAGGAGCTTGCAGAAATGAGGGCATCAGGTGTTGTGATTATACACAGGAAATGTACAATCTCATATAGGTTTGGGGGAGAATAATCCCTTTGATGAAATCTTATGTTTCTTTTGTAAACCTAGTATTTACTTGAAAGTTTGTGAACCCCTCAAAAATTTCTGTATTACTGCATAAATTTGACTTAAAGCTACATCAGTCTGTGAGGTCACAAAGGAACTCAAGGTAACCTCTAAGCAACTAAAGGCCTCTCCTCACATTAGCTAATGTAATTGTTCATGAGTCCACCATCAGAAGGACAATGAACAGCAATGGCGAGCATGGCAGGATTGCAAGGAGAAAGGCAATGCGATTTAAAATGTCACTGCTAAAACTCACCTGGGCACATCAATAGGTAACTGGAATAATGCTTTGTGGAAGGATGAGGCCAAGATAGAGATTTTAAGTGAGAAGCTATATGTTTGCAGAAAGAAAATACTGCATTACAGCATAAGAACCTCCTATCATCTATGAAACACAAAGGTGGTAATCGTAACATGCTTTCGGCCTGTTTTGCTGCACTTGGCCAAGGACGGCTGCCATCATTGATGGAACAATGAATTCTAAAATCTATCAGCAAATGCTAAAGGAAAATATCAGGATATCAGTTCATGTACTGAATCTCAAGAAAACGTGGGTCATGCAGCAAGACAATGGCCCAAAGACACAAGTCGTTCTACAAAAGAATGGTTGAATAAACATAAAGTTTTGGAATGGCCGAGTCATAGTCCTGAGCTTAATCCTATAGAAATGTTGTGGAAGGACCCGATGCAAGGCACTGGGACTCTTTACCTTGAGGTTATCCGGCAGCTCAGAAGGTCCCGCGTAGCCAGGATTCATGGTAATGGCTACGAAGCAATTTGGGTTAAGCTTCAGTTCTGTTCCTTCGAAGTTGAACATGTCCATCTTCATCTGGATGGCTCTCTGGATGCGGAGAATCTGTTGGGCCACCACGGACAACACCTCCAGCTCAATACGGTTAAACTCATCAAAACACGCCCATGCTCCCGATGATGCCAGCCCTTTGAAAAACAAAAAAAAGTATATACAGTACAGACCAAAAGTTTGGACACACCTCATTTAAAGATTTTCTGTATTTTCATGACTATGAAAATTGTACATTCACACTGAAAGCATCAAACTATGAATTAACACATGTGGAATTATATACTTAACAAAAAAGTGTGAAACAACTGAAAATATGTCTTATATTCTAGGTTCTTCAAAGTAGCCACCTTTTGCTTTGATGACCGCTTTGCACACTCTTGGCATTCTCTTGATGAGCTTCAAGGGGTAGTCACCGGAAATGGTCTTCCAACAATCTTGAAGGAGTTCCCAGAGATGCTTAGCACTTGTTGGCCCTTTTGCCTTCACTCTGCGGTCCAGCTCACCCCAAACCATCTCGATTGGGTTCAGGTCTGGTGACTGTGGAGGCCAGGTCATCTGGCGTAGTACCCCATCACTCTCCTTCTTGGTCAAATAGCCCTTACACAGCCTGGAGGTGTGTTGGGGTCATTGTCCTTTTGAAAAATAAATGATGGTCCAACTAAACGCAAACCGGATGGAATAGCATGCCGCTGCAAGATGCTGTGGTAGCCATGCTGGTTCAGTATGCCTTCAATTGTGAATAAATTCCAAATAATGTCACCAGCAAAGCACCCCCACACCATCACACCTCCTCCTCCATGCTTCACGGTGGGAACCAGGCATGTAGAGTCCATCCGTTCACCTTTTCTGCGTCGCACAAAGACACGGTGGCTGGAACCAAAGATCTCAAATTTGGACTCATCAGACCAAAGCACAGATTTCCACTGGTCTAATGTCCATTCCTTGTGTTCTTTAGCCCAAACAAGTCTCTTCTGCTTGTTGCCTGTCCTTAGCAGTGGTTTCCTTGCAGCTATTTTACCATGAAGGCCTGCTGCACAAAGTCTCCTCTTAACAGTTGTTGTAGAGATGTGTCTGCTGCTAGAACTCTGTGTGGCATTGACCTGGTCTCTAATCTGAGCTGCTGTTAACCTGCGACTTTTAAGAACCAAGAATATAAGACATATTTTCTGTTGTTTCACACTTTTTTGTTAAGTATATAATTCCACATGTGTTAATTCATAGTTTTGATGCCTTCAGTGCGAATGTACAATTTTCACAGTCATGAAAATACAGAAAAATCTTTAAATGAGAAGGTGTGTCCAAACTTTTGGTCTGTACTATATAATCAAAACATGTCAGCAGAACATCAGTTGGAGTCATTTTATTATCTGCAATGGAGCAGCTTAACATTGTATGTACCTTTGACATTGCTATGTAGTCCAAACCATCAGAGCAGTTAAAGACCACACACTGCACGGCCAGCGCCTTGGCCAAATCTTTGGTGGTCTCAGTTTTTCCTGTGCCGGCCGGACCTTCTGGAGCTCCACCAAGATTTAGATAAAAAGCACCGATCTACCAATGAAACATGAAAGAACTGGTATGAAATATCAATAAACTTTCTAATAAGTTTCATGCATCATACAAAAGTCAAAAAGATTTCTGAGCATAACCCATCACATCATACCAGAGTCCGCTAGCATCTGTCAGTGAGCGGAGTGATGATCAGGCGTGGGGAGTTGCCCAGGTACTCATAGGCGGACTTCACATTGCAGTTGATGATTCGCACTCTCGCATTCTCATTCTCCCAGTAATAGCAGAGTTGGGCAAGCCACTGGAAGTCTGTTTCATGAGAAACTCCTGAGCAATGTAGGAAAAGATAGTCAACCTCTAAGACACTGCAGAATCACAAGGGAGAGTTTCTAAAGGGAAGGTAAATGCACATACATTATAGGACAAAACTCCTAGTCACCGAATTCTGCTTTTTTCATTTAGTCCCATTGCCCACGGTGTATAACATCCGGACTCTCAGCCCCCAGTTTATAAAATCCGGCCTCTCGCCTCCCCCGGTGTATAACATCCGCCCCTCGCCCCTAGTTTAGTATAACATCCGTCCCCTCGCCCCCCCGCCAGTGTATAAAATCCATCCCCTCAACCCCACTGTATAACATCCAACCCCAAGCCCTCCTTTGCATAACATCCGACCCCCAGGGTATAACATCCGGCCCCCAGCCCCGGAGTAAAACATCTGTCCCCTCGCTCCCTCCCCCTGGTGTATAACATCCGGCCTCTTGCCCCCCTGTGTATAATATCCGTCCCCTCGCTCCCAGTGTATAACAACCATCCCCTCGCCCACTGTGTATAATATCCGTCCCCTCGCCCCTGGTGTATAATATCCGTCCCCTCGCCCCTGGTGTATAATATACGTCCCCTCGCCCCTGGTGTATAATATCCGTCCCCTCGCCCCTGGTGTATAATATCCATCCCCTCGCCCCTGGTGTATAATATCCGCCCCTTGCCCCTGGTGTATAATATCCGTTCCCTCGCCCCGGTGTATAATATCCGTCCCCTCGCCCACGGTGTATAATATCCATCCCCTCGCCCCTGGTGTATAATATCCGTCCCCTCGCCCCTCAGTGTATAATATCCATCCCCTCGCCCCGGTGTATAATATACGTCCCCTCGCCCCTCAGTGTATAACATCCAGCCCTCGAACTTGTATAACATCTAGCCCCTTGTACCCCCGGTGTATAACATCTGGCCCCTCGGCCTTGTTGTATAACATTTAGACTCTCGCCCCCCTCCAGTGTATAACATCAATCCCCTCGCCCGTGGTGTATAATATCCGTCCCCTCGCCCGTGGTGTATAATATCCGTCCCCTCGCCCCTGGTGTATAATATCCATCCCCTCGCCCCTGGTGTATAATATTCTTCCCCTCGCCCCTGGTGTATAATATCAATCCCCTCGCCCCTGGTGTATAATATCCTTCCCCTCGCCCCTGGTGTATAATATCCGTCCCCTCGCCCCTGGTGTATAATATCCGTCCCCTCGCCCCTCAGTGTATAACATCCAGCCCTCGGACTTGTATAACATCTAGCCCCTTGTACCCCCAGTGTATAACATCTGGCCCCTGGGCCTTGTTGTATAACATTAAGACTCTCGCCCCCCACCAGTGTATAACATCAATCCCCACGCCCCCCGGTGTATAACATCCATCCCCTCGCCCCTGGTGTATAATATCCGTCCCCTTGCCCCTCAGTGTATAACATCCAGCCCTCGGACATGTATAACATCTAGCCCCTTGTACCCCCAGTGTATAACATCTGGCCCCTCGGCCTTGTTGTATAACATTAAGACTCTCGCCCCCCACCAGTGTATAACATCAATCCCCTCGCCCCCCGGTGTATAACATCCGCCCTCCCATGCTGTGTGCTGTTACTAACATATGACAGAACGACTGGTGGTGCAAAGCTCTCTGATACCAGCGCGGTCCTGTAATAGGAGCCACCGGGGTAACAAGTCTGGATATTACCATATATTCCAGCGTATAAGACGACTTTTGAAGACTGAAAAATCTTCTGTCTAGCCTGGGGTCGTCTTATACGCCGGTAATGTTTTTGAACTTTCAGAAATTGACATGCGGGGATACTCTGGGGGTGTTAATAAGCTGCCGTGGCCGTATCCCTGCCATGTGGGAGTTAATATAAGGTGGAGGGAGTTAAAATACGGTGGCGGTAGGTCCAGACAGTCAGCGCTTCTGTGCTGAAACTGACACATCGCTGCGCTGTGTCTTCTCAGGCCTGGGACACAGCGCAGCGTATTCCCAGCAGCGGAGACAGACAGAACCTAGCGAACTTTTCTGACACATCGCAGTGTCTTCCCAGCTCCGGACACAGCGCAGGGCTTCTGTGCCGACAGCTTTCACTTGTCACAGAAGCGCTGCGCTGTGTCCGGAGCTGGGAAGTTCGCATCGCTTCTGTGACAAGTAGTGTTGAGCATTCCGATACTGTAATATCGGGTATCGGCCGATATTCGCGGTATCGGAATTCCGATACTTAATTCCGATACTTTTACAATATCGAATACCGGAATCGGAAGTTCCCATAATGCCTGCGCTCTGCAGTGTCTCTGAAGGATGACAAGCTGGATGGCAGAGCTCAGCTGAGATCCAGCCTGTCATCAGAATGCCATCCCAGCGTGGGAGAATTCTCCTGATTGTTTAAAAGCCGGCGGGCGGTAAAAAGCCGCCGGCTTTTAAACAATCACACAGCCCCATACTGCTTCCCCGCAGCCTCCCACCCCGATCCTCCGCTCCCCTCGCCACCTCCCATCCCGATCGTAAGTTAGGACCGGGCGGGGAGTGCAGCACAAAGGAGCGGGGAGCGAAGGACCCGGGCGGGGAAGCCGGCAGTGAAAAGACTTCACCGCCGGCTTTCCCGTTCTGTGCTGCGCTTTCCCGCCGGTTATTTCAAATGAACAGCTGAGGTATCAGGTGATGCCGATCAGCTGTTCATTTGAAGTCGCCGCGGTGCCCTCAGAGGGTTCATGTGAGTTCATGCTTGACTGCATTGCATGAACTCACATGAATTTTCCCACGGTCTCACAGGTCAGCCTCACCTCCCAGACCCGTCATGATTGGTGTGTGCGGGTGTCTGTGCGTGTGTCTGCGAGTGTGTGTGGGGTGTCTGTGCGATGTCTGCGGGTGTGTGCGGTGTCTGTGAGATCATAGAATCATAGAATGGTAGAGTTGGAAGGGACCTCCTGGGTCATCTGGTCCAACCCCCTGCTCAAAGCAGGATTCACTAAATCATCTCAGACAGATGTCTGTCCAGCCTCTGTTTGAAGACGTCCATTGAAGGGGAACTCACCACCTCTCGTGGCAGCCTGTTCCACTCATTAATCACCCTAACTGTCGAAAAGTTTTTTCTAATATCTAATCTGTGTCTCCTCCCATTTAGTTTCATCCCATTGCTTCTAGTCTTTCCTTGTGCAAATGAGAATAAAGATGATCCTTCTACAATGTGACAGCCCTTGACATATTTGTAGACAGCTATTAAGTCTCCTCTCAGTCTTCTTTTTTGCAAGCTAAACATTCCCAAATCCTGCAACCGTTCCTCATAGGACATGGTTTGCAGACCAGTCACCATTCTGGTTGCTCTTCTCTGAACTTGCTCCAGATGTCTGCGAGTGTGTGCGGGTGTGCGCAGTGTCTGTGCGATGTGTCTGTGCGATGTCTGCGAGTGTGTGCGGGTGTGCGCGGTGTCTGTGCGATGTCTGGGGGTGTGTGCGGTGTCTGTGCGATGTGTGCGGTGTCTGTGCGATGTCTGCGGGTGTGCGCGGTGTCTGTGCGATGTGTGCGGGTGTGTGCGTGCAGGCAGACATAGGCCGATGTGACACTACTACTCCCATCGGCCTATGTCTGTCCCCCGTCCACTCCTGCCAGCAGGATCAGCTCGATGGGAGCAGTAGTTCCCATCAGCCTGATCCTGCTATATAAATTGCCCTACTGTGTCCCCAATAAATGTTAAATACATGTCATTGGTGGCCAGTGGTTACCTACAATAAATTAGTTCATACATTACCTGTCCCCGCCGATCGCCACCTAAAATAAAGTAAAAAATAAAAAATTACACCTATACTCACCTAGACACCTAATTCCCCGAAGCCATCGATCTCCTGTAATAAAATATAAAATAATAAACCACAAACTTATCCTTACCCCTCCGTAGTAGTCCACGAGTGTCCCACGATGATCTCCAGTTTAGAGCAGCCACATAGAATGTGACCGCTCTGAACCGCTGCCGCCGCTAGAATGATGGGGCCGTAAAGCAGCCCCGTCATTGCATAAGCGGGTTCGCCGGAGTTCAGGCAGCGCTGCTCCGGTCAGCTCCTTTACGGCCCTGCTGTATCGTGAGAAATTCCCACGGTACAGCAGTGTGGTAAAGGAGGTCTCCGGAGCTGCGCTGCCTGAATGCACTCCGGTGACCTCAGTCAGTGGCTCCCGCTGCCGGGAGCGGACGTGTTCCCGGCAGTGTGAGCTTACAGCAGCCATGCACAGCTGTCACCATCTCCAGATGTGACAGCTGTGCATGGGAGATCAGCGCAGGAACGTGGACAGGTAACTATTTTTTTTTGTAAACTAAGAATTTAATAAAATTGTGTGTTTTATTTCAAATAAATTATTTTTTTCTGGGTGTAGTGTGTTTTTTCTTTTTAACACTTTGTAGGTTAGTAATGGGGGTGTCTTATAGACGCCCATCATTACTAACCTGGGCTTCATGGCAGCTGGCGCTGACATGAACCCCAACCCTATTACCCCCTGCCACCGCACCAGGGCAGCGTGGAAGAGCGAGGCTAAGTGCCAGAGTTGGCGCATCCTATGGATGCGCTATTTCTGGGGCGGCTGACGGCTGGTGTTTCTAGCCTGGGAGGGGGCCAATATTCATGGCTCCCTTCCTGGGCTATTAATATCAGCCCCCAGCTGTCTGCCTAGCCTTTGCTAGCTATTAAAATAGGGGGGACCCCACGTCATTTTTTTTGGGGGGTCCCCCATTTTAATAGCTAGTAAAGGCTAGGTATTCAGCTGGGGGCTGATATTAGTAGTCTGGGAAGCTCCGTGGGTATTACCCCCTTCCCAGGCTTCAAACATCTTCCCCAGCCGTCTGCTTAACCTCGGCTAGAGACTAAAATTATGGGGGATCCCACGCCAATTTTTTTTTTAAATAAATCCTTTATTTTAACACTAAATGACATTTGAGGAGTTAATAAAGATGCAGTCCCTAAATTATTATTTATTTTTTAATTAATTTTTCCCAAAAATTTTGACGTGGGCTTTGCTATATTTTTGTATGCCAGCCAGGTACAGCATCCAGCTTCTATGAACGCGCCATTTTCCGGGGTGGCTGCGGACTGCAATTTGCAGCGGGGGGGGGGGCCCAGAAAGTTTGGGCCTCCCTGCTCTGCAGATTCCAGCCCCCAGCTGCCTAGTTGTACCTGGCTGGACACAAAAATAGGGCGAAGCTCCACGTATTTTTTTTTTTAATTATTTCATGAAATTCATGAAATAATAAAGAAAAAAAGGGCTTCCCTATATTGTTGTGTCCGGCCAGGTACAAATAGGCAGCTGGTGGTTGGGGGCAGCCCGTTCCTGCATGCTGTACCTGGCTGGACACAAATATAGTGCAAAGCCCCACGTCAATTTTTTTTTAATTATTTCAGGAAATTCATGAAATAATTAAAAAAAAATTGATGTGGGGCTGCGTCCTATATTTGTGTCCAGCCAGGTACAACTAGGCAGCTGGGGGCTGGAATCTGCAGCGCAGGGAGGCCCAAGCTTTCTGGGCCCCACCCGCTGCAAATTGCAGTCCGCAGCCGCCCCGGAAAATGGCGCGTTCATAGAAGCGCCATCTTCTGGCGCTGTACCCAACTCATCCAGGGCCCTGGTGCGGTGGCTCACTGGGTAATAAAGGGGTTAAGGCCAGCTTGGCATTATCAGCTGGCCCTAAGCCCGAAATTCATGGGGTCACGCCAATATTAGACATGACCGCCATGAATTTCTAGTAAAGTATTTAAAAAAAACACAACACCCAGAATAAAGTCCTTTAATTGAAATAAACACACAATTCTTTATTGTTCTAAATTAAACCATACTTACCATCACGCCCATTCCAGCTGAAGCCAACGATCTCCTGCAAAAAAAGAAAAATAATAAAGCAACCTCATCCTTACCTTCCCATGGATCCCACGACAGCTTCAGCTCTGCTACATCGAGATGACAGGCTGGACCGCAGCAGAACGCTGCCATCCAGCCTGTCATCCCGCAGACACTGAGAAGCGCAGGCATGCTTGCGCTCCTCAGTGTCTCTCTGTGACGGCATAAAGATGAGCCGAGTTCATGTCCAATGAACTCAGCTCACCTCATGCACGTCACTGACAGCGTGGGAAAATTCTCCTGCACTCAGCACTTCAACGTGAGAATTC
This sequence comes from Phyllobates terribilis, assembly GCF_046119375.1. Taxonomy (NCBI): domain Eukaryota; kingdom Metazoa; phylum Chordata; class Amphibia; order Anura; family Dendrobatidae; genus Phyllobates; species Phyllobates terribilis. Next base: position 42,653 of record NW_027363015.1, read on the forward strand.
TCCCACGCTGTCAGTGACGTACATGAAGTGAGCTGAGTTCATTGGACATGAACTCGGCTCATCTTTATGCCGTCACAGAGAGACACTGAGGAGCGCAAGCATGCCTGCGCTTCTCAGTGTCTGCGGGATGACAGGCTGGATGACAGCGTTCTGCTGCGGTCCAGCCTGTCATCTCGATGTAGCAGAGCTGGAGCCGTCGTGGGAACCATGGAAAGGTAAGGATGAGGTTGCTTTATTATTTTTCTTTTATTGCAGGAGATCGTTGGCTTCAGCTGGAATGGGCGTGACGGTAAGTATGGTTTAATTTAGAACAATAAAGAATTGTGTGTTTATTTCAATTAAAGGACTTTATTCTGGGTGTTTGTGTTTTTTTTTTAACTTTCACTATGGGGTTAGTAATGGGGGTGTCTTATAGACGCCTCTCCATTACTAACCTGGGCTTGATGTCAGCTGGCATTATAAGCTGACATCAACCCCAGCCCTATTACCCCACTGCCACCGCTACAGGGCAGTGGGAAGAGCGAGGCTAAGTGCCAGAATTGGCGCATCCTATGGATGCGCCATTTCTGGGGTGGCTGACGGCTGGTGTTTCTAGCCTGGGAGGGGGCCAATATTCATGGCTCCCTTCCTGGGCTATTAATATCAGCCCCCAGCTGTCTGCCTAGCCTTTGCTAGCTATTAAAATAGGGGGGACCCCACGTCATTTTTTGGGGGGGTCTCCCATTTTAGTAGCTAGTAAAGGCTAGGTATTCAGCTGGGGGCTGATATTAGTAGCCTGGGAAGCTCCGTGGGTATTACCCCCTTCCCAGGCTTCAAACATCTGCCCCAGCTGTCTGCTTAACCTCCGCTAGAGACTAAAATTAAGGGGAACCCCACGCCAATTTTTTTTAAAATAAATCCTTTATTTTAACACTAAATGACAAGTATAGTAATCAACACTATCACTGTACTTCATATATATGTGACTGACATGTTTCTATCTATCTAATCTATGTGTGAAGCTCTATTCCTTCTATTCTAAATTGTCGGGTACCGATGCTGAATTGCCGGCCGGCTTTCTTAAAGAGACGGTGCATGAAAACACTATTATTTTTTTTTATATAAATCCTTTACACTAAATGACAAGTACAGTAAGCAACACTGTCACTGTACTTCATATATATGTGACTGACATGTTTCTATCTATCTAATCTATGTGTGAAGCTCTATTCTTTCTGTTGTAAATTGTCGGGTACCGGTGTATGCGCTGATGAATTGCCGGCTTTTCGCGTAATACATTCTACATTATTCTTAGTTGTTTTACTTCATGTAGAATTAACCTACAAGGAAAGAAAGGGTTTATTTTCATTCCGATATTAGTGTCCCATTGACTTGCATTGGTTTCCGGTATCGGAATCGGCGATATCCGATACTTTTTGAGTATCGGTCCGATCCAATCCGATACGATATTTCCTGATATCGGAAGGTATCGCTCAACACTACTGTTGATTTGTTCTTCTTCGTCACCTATGAAATAAACTTGTAAAAATTGTGGTTGCGAAATGGACGTAGGAATTAAAGAACCGATACGGTGGTATACTTGTCCTTGTATTGTAAAGGTCAGGCAAAACCCAGGCATTGAGACAATTTGATCTGCTCCAAAAGACGCCATATGAAAGCACATGTTGTATTTTCTTATATTATTTAGAAAAAGGTGAGATTCATCAGTTTCATTAGAGAAAAGCTCTTTTAAAGGTTGAACTGGCTCGTCTATATAATGAAGAGCTACTTTCCCGCCCAAACAACACATACCTGCTGCTTCCTCTTTCCACTTAAGAGCTCCGCAATATTTGCAATCTATGGTCATTGCTTCTATTTTTATAAGCTTGTGAGTTTCATAATCAAGAGTCTCGTCATACTCAAATGCAGCTTTATGAAACAATATCCATGTATTTCTTGTAAATGTTTGACGTCGCTGTGCTGCCCTTTCAGCAACAGTGCGTCTGCGAGATTCGGCCATTTCATAAGTTTCAGTGGCTCTTTGGGACGCCATGTAAGTCGCTTGCTGCTGACGTCGAGGTTGGGACTGTTCTGGAGTTTCAGCAGCCCGTTGAGACGCCAGATACTCCGCATGCTGTTCACGTCGGGCTTGGGACTGTTCTGGAGTTTCAGCAGCCGGTTGAGACGCCAGATACTCCGCATGCTGTTCACGTCGGGCTTGGGACTGTTCTGGAGTTTCAGCAGCCGGTTGAGACGCCAGATACTCCGCATGCTGTTCACGTCGGTGCTTGGGACTGTTCTGGAGTTTCAGCAGCCGGTTGAGACGCCAGATACTCCGCATGCTGTTCACGTCGGGCTTGGGACTGTTCTGGAGTTTCAGCAGCCCGTTGAGACGCCAGATACTCCGCATGCTGTTCACGTCGGGCTTGGGACTGTTCTGGAGTTTCAGCAGCCCGTTGAGACGCCAGATACTCCGCATTCCGTTCACGTCGGGCTTGGGATTGTTCTGGAGTCTCTGCAGCTCTATGTGCCGCACAACGCACCGCCGGCTCAAGCCTTCGTTGCTCGGCTTGTTGAGAATTCTCATCACGTCTAATTATTTTCATAGCTCGGGCTTTATTAGAGCTTTGCGAAATGTTACACTTACGCTTTCGCGGCATTTTTATAAGTACTAATTACAAAATAGGTACTTAGTAAAGTTCAAACAAAATACTAAAACAATCTAATTAGTTATATTACGATCGCTGTACAGACGATATCAGTTGTATATGACTGGTCTATGAGGAGCGCGGTTACCCATAGCAACCATTCCCAGTGCTCTGTGGGAGCTGAGAGCAGCCTGCTGGTGCTGTGGGTGACATGCTGCGCTGCACACACACAGGGCTGTGCTGCACACAGGAGGGGAGGACGCCATTTGTGTAGCGCTGCAGCCGGTGCCGTCAGGCTGCAGTGTGTGCATCCTCCATGGAGCCGCGCTCAGGTTACTGCCCCTCCCCGTGTGTGAGTCACTTCCCCTCCGCCCAGGTGAGGCGCTCGGAACTTTCCCGGCTGCAGCAGCTGGCGCAGGTGAGCGCATGTTTTATTATACGGTGTTATGTGGAGGGACAATGGTGGCGGGGACCCCCTGTGTGAGGACAATGACAGCCCGGTGCCCCCGGGCAACCTGCAGGAGGAAGCCTCACACTCCCCCCGGGCTGTGGGCGCGGGCAGGCCGTGCTGGGACGTGTAGTTCCCTAGTAACCTGTTCCTGACATATGGGCTGTTTTCTGTGGGGTTTTTTTTTTTTTTTTTAAGTCTGAGAAAATGTCATAAATTATCCTTCTCCCTTCAGCTGTTTCCAGAGTGTAATGTATCAGGGTGAGCTCATGACTGACAGCTGCCAAAGTTTCTAGGAAATGTCAGTCCCTGGGGGTCGTGTGTGAACCCCCTGTGCCACACTTGTACCTGGCCACGGTATATGATCACCCCTGTATTCTGACTGTGGACAGGCGGCAACTGTGACCTCACTATACAATGATCCACTATGGGCAAATTATTGTATTATCAATCTCTTCTGACTGCTGTAAATCAGCCATTTAAATATCACCTGTGTATGTGTGTATATAAGAGTTTGATAAATATACTAAAAAGTTTGATAAATATACTAAAATGTGCATTGTAAAATAGTATCTAATTTAATTAAATTTATGGTTCACAATTTTGGTCATAGTGGCTTTAGTATCTAATTTAATTAAATTTATGGTTCACAATTTTGGTCATAGTGGCTTCCACATAAAAGGGAGATATATGCTGTCGCGGACTTTTATTTAGAACTATTCAAGACAAACAATTCTACGGTACATCATCTTTGTGTAACTCCAACCATTTAGGCAGCGTACGCCAAGATAGCTCTCAGAGGCCAGATTTTTTTCCGACTTAATTGACATGTATCGTTATATTACGACCAAAATTACATAAAATCATTACAAATTGTAGCCTATATGTTATTCCGATGTATAATCTATATTACTGTAAAGTTTCATGCAAATCCGTCCAGTAGTTTTTTCGTGAAAGAGTAACAAACAAACATACTCACAAACTTTCGCATTTATAATATTAGTAGGATGTAGTTCTTTAAACTGGGAAAATGATTATCTTTTCATTACACTGGACGTGAATGCTCTGTACTCCAATATAGAACATAATATGGGAGTTGAAGCAGTATCACACTATTTATCTGAGATTCCAAATATGCCGTCGGCCCAGAGAGATTTCCTTCTATCAGGCTTAAAGTTTATATTGGAGCATAATGTTTTTGAATTCCAGGGTGAATTGTTCCTGCAGCAGTTTGGCACCGCGATGGGGACTCGGGTCGCGTCAAGTTTCGCTAATCTTTTTATGGGGCGATTCGAGTCCACATCGCCCATCAACCAAACACCATATAAGGAACACATATTGCTATATAGGCGCTATATAGATGATTTAATCATCTTCTGGAAGGGCACAGAAAAACAAGCAATTTCTCTTATAGAGGAATTTAACAAAAATAGTTGGGGTATTTCATTCACATATAACATGGATAAAGAAAAAATCCATTATCTGGACCTGGAAATCAGTCACTCTAATAATAAAATTATAACTAAAACCTTTTTTAAAAAAACGGATTCTAATGGATTTTTGGACTTTCGGAGCGCACATTATCCAAAATGGAAGCAGAACATACCGTTCAGCCAATACCTGCGCATCCGAAAGAACAATACGAAAGATAAAGATTATGTGGAACAATCTAAAATTCTGACTAAAATATTCTTTGATAAAAAATACCCCCAAAAAATTGATAGCAGAAGCCTATGAAACCAACCTGAAAAAAACTCAAAATGAATGTCTGTATGAAAAACTCACAGAAAAAAAACAGTGCTCTGTTATAGACAATGAACAAACAAATACGTACAAAAAGAGAGATAAAGAAAATAATACAAGATGGCAATATAATTTTATTACTGCTTTTAACCCTAGAACGCATACCTGGGGCCTCGCAGGCCCGCCCTGTTAATTGTTTTCTATTTTCTGCAAGATTACTTTAGTTAGAATTTTGAAACTCTAGGTATTCCTCAGGTATATAGTGGTTTGTCATTTTTGTTTGAGTTATTCCATGTTATTTGCACACGGGCCTAAAAGGCCCCAGGTATGTGAAAATGTAGATTTTTATGGTCATGTGTTCTAGGGTTAATCAGGGAAGTGTGAAAGTAAGACAGATTTTAAAAAAGTATTGGTACATTCTAAGAAGGGATTCCTTTCTCAAAAAGTGCCTACCGGAGAATCCTGGTATCACATTCCGGAGGGGGGTTACTATTGGGAACATTATTGCGCCTAGTGTCTCAGGGAAACCCCTCTCTCCTTCAAGACCAAAAAAGACTCCTATACAAAATCCCCTTGGAGTTTTTAGATGTGGATCAAAAAAATGTCATTGCTGCAATATCATTAGTCACAAACAAAAATGTATCACATCAAGAAGCACAGGAGAGACAATAAATATAAACCAGCACCTTACTTGTGAGAGTGATCACGTTATCTACGTGATCAATTGTGCCTGTGGTCTTCAATACGTGGGCCGCACTACACAGACACTGCGGTCGCGTATGAATGGCCACAGACACAACACCAAAAAAGGTTTTTTAACTAAAAGGTGTCTGGACAAACTGTGTTTTAAACACCACAAAAAATTTGACATAAAGGTAACTCCTGTTGAACAAATACCACAGAATGACATAAATAGGATCCAGAAACTAAACAGAAAAGAGTCTAAGGCTGCGTGCACACGATGCGTTTTTCATGCGTTTATGCTGCGGAATTTCCGCAGCGGAAACGCATAAAAAACGCATGGTAATCCGTACCCCATGGTCCCCAATGGCATTTCGCAATGTCAATGCACATGCTGCGGATTTTTCCGCAGCGTTTCTGCAGCGCTCATAAAGCCGCAGCATGTTCATTCATTTTGGCTTCTCTCTGCATGCCGGCAGCGCTGAAGGACCTTCGGTGACGTCACAGTCATGTGACCGCAGGCCCTTCAGACAGGAACGAGCGCTGTAGCACACGCCGGGGCATCGGGGGTGAGTATAGCTTTATTTTAACATTGTTTTACGGTCACACTATATAAAATCCATGCCGGTTGCCGGTTGCATGGATTTATATAGTGTGACCAAGTTGTCAAGCACTTTCCAAGTGAAGCTAATCGCCTGGAAAGCGCTTGTCAATCTGCATGCGGAAACGCATGTGAATCCGCATGTATTCTGCAGGAAAAACGCATGCACAATCTGCATGCGTTTTTTCTGCCAGGGAGATGCAGAAATGCTGCAGAAATTTTCTGCTTCATTTCTGCATCGTGGGCACATAGCCTTATTGGATCTTTCGATTGAAAAGCCTATATCCAGATGGTCTTAATGATATAGTGCAAAATGTGTGAGGGGGGATAGAAAGGGAAAAAGAAGAGGAAAAATAAATACATATAAATAAATAAATAAAAAAGTGTATATTTAATAATGCACAGCCCTATTTACCAATACTGAAAAAAATATTTGTTTTATTGTAAGATCTCATTTCTGTAAAAATAACTTATATTTTATGAATTTTTTATATACTAGACTAACAATTATGTATTTTTATGATCAGTACCATGTAATTTATTTTTTTTTTATATATAACCACCACCAGGTATATATTTTAATCACAACTATGTATTCTAAAATTACTATTATATATCACTTAACAGTTTCACCAGTGGCTATCTTAAGGGTATAACAGTTTCTCCAGTGGCTATCTCAACAGTGTGACAGTTTCGCCAGTGGCTCTCTCAAGAGTGTCACAGTTTCTCCAGTGGCTCTCTCAAGAGTGTCACAGTTTCACCAGTGGCTATCTCAAGGGTATAACAGTTTCACCAGTGGATTTCTCAAGAGTATGACGGTTTTGCCAGTGGCTATCTCAAGAGTGTGATGGTTTCGCCAGTGGCTATCTCAAGAGTGTGGCAGTTTCGCCAGTGGCTATCTGAAGAGTGTGGCAGTTTCGCCAGTGGCTATCTCAAGAGTGTGACAGTTTCACCAGTGGCTATCTCAAGAGTGTGACAGTTTCACCAGTGGCTATCTTAAGGGTATAACAGTTTCACCAGTGGCTATCTTAAGGGTATAACAGTTTCACCAGTGGCTATCTCAAGGGTATAACAGTTTCACCAGTGGATTTTTTGCCAGTGGCTATCTCAAGAGTGTGACAGTTTCGCCAGTGGCTATCTCAAGGGTATAACAGTTTCACCAGTGGATTTTTTGCCAGTGGCTATCTCAAGGGTATAACAGTTTCACCAGTGGCTATCTCAAGGGTATAACAGTTTCACCAGTGGATTTTTTGCCAGTGGCTATCTCAAGAGTGTGACAGTTTCGCCAGTGGCTATCTCAAGGGTATAACAGTTTCACCAGTGGATTTTTTGCCAGTGGCTATCTCAAGGGTATAACAGTTTCACCAGCGGCTATCTCAAGGGTATAACAGTTTCACCAGTGGATTTCTCAAGAGTATGACGGTTTTGCCAGTGGCTATCTCAAGAGTGTGATGGTTTCGACAGTGGCTATCTCAAGAGTGTGACAGTTTTGCCAGTGGCTATCTCAAGAGTGTCACAGTTTCTCCAGTGGCTATCTCAAGAGTGTGACCGTTTCACCAGTGGCTATCTTAAGGGTATAACAGTTTCACCAGTGGCTATCTTAAGGGTATAACAGTTTCACCAGTGGCTATCTTAAGGGTATAACAGTTTCACCAGTGGCTATCTCAAGGGTATAACAGTTTCACCAGTGGATTTTTTGCCAGTGACTATCTCAAGAGGAGCCGGAGATGCCGGTTCATGGAGCTCCGGTCCTGCGGCCATGGAATACTGACCCGACTGTTGGACCAGAGTCCTGCAAATCCATTCGCTCATCTCTACTCTCGTCATATCTACCAATAAGGGAAGACATTGTATGGGATTTCCCATAATACCTGCATAAAATGAATCCATCTGCATTGAGTTTTCCATGCTGTTTGTGGCAGGGTTTTATAGAGGTACATCTGGGTATTTGGAGCTCTGTGTTCAATCCAGATCTCCAACTTCTGTAAAGATATGTTGTAAAATTGTTGTGTACATTATAAAGTGCCTGCATATTGTGGAGTTCTCAATCTAGTCTGCAGCTTATAATCTGTATAGATTTCAGCCCCCTTGCAATATGTATGTTCTATGAATGTTTCTGCAGATGATTTCACCGTTACATCCTTCTTGTAGGGCCTGAAAAACTCCTATGATAATCTGCAGCTCCAGCTAAATGATATTGTGGAGCTTGTGCGAGGAGGCAAATTGTCCCAGCAGACTCGCAGCACATTGGGGGCTCTCGTCACCATAGAGGGGCACGCTCGTGACGTGGTCATGGAAATGATCCAAACAGGTTTGTGCAAACATCATGGCTGGCACCAAACTTTCCAATACCATGTTCTATTTATTATACACTACATGGAGAAAGGTATTGTGCCCCCTCCACATTACACCTACAGGGGCTTTTATGGCCTCCTATTCTAAATCCATATACAGGATGTTAATATGGAGTCCGTCCCTCTACAGATATCACAGCTCAATATGCAGAGCACCTTCATACATTTCACCCCATTCCTATCTTTCCATATCTATGTTATATTCCCCCCTCTTTTCTTTGAGTTTTCATAGGACACAATTGATCTTGTCACAGTAAAGCAATCTTGGGGTGTACTTACAATGACGTCTATGGGGCAGTAGTCATTTATGCATATTGAGATGGTGGTCCCTATATAGGAATGTTTTGGCATCTGTAGGTGTCGGCGTCCCCTGTATATGACTCATTGCCACAGTTGATATTCTTTATAGTCAGTGTTTTGGATGGCCTAGGTGCGGTGTGTAATATTTTCTATCAATGGTGTGTGTGCCCTCCTCTGTGCGGTGTCCTTCCATAACCATGGATGTACTAATAAAGGGTTTTTATGTCAATTCCTTTAATGACCTTTTGTTCGGTTTCTTTGTAGGTATTATGTAATTCTCTGAATGGTCAGCCATTCTAAGCCTGAGCAGACATATGGCAATGTAATTGATGTGTGACTGACATTGTTCTTCCCTATGTTGCGGTGACATATTTATGCTGCCATTGTCCAGTATTTGTTCTAATGAATCATCCTAAAGGTGTTTAGTGGGGTTGAGGTTGAGAACGTGTGTGAAACAGTTCTGCTCTTCTATTCCCTTAGGGTTGGAAGCTACAATTGTTTAAAATGTCTTGTGCTGAAGCATTAAGATATCTTTTCACTGGAACTAAGGGGCCTAGACCAACCCCTAAAAACAAGGCCATACCTCCACCAGCAAACTGTACAGCGGGCACAATGCAGTTAATAGGGTAACGTTCTCCTGGCATTCACCAAATCCAGACTCGTCCATCAGATGCCAGATAGAGAAGTGTGATCCATCACTGCACAGAACAGGTCTCCTCCAGAGTCCTGTGGTGGCGGCTTCACACCACTCCATCCGACGCTCGGCATCGTGCTTGGTGATGTAAGGCTGCATGCAGCTGCTCGGCCATAAAGCTCCTGACGGGGACGCAGTGCTTGTGGTGATGTTATTACCAAAGGAGATCTGGACTCTGCAGTTATGGAGTCAGGAGAGCGTTCTGCCCTCTGCTCCTCAGCAATCAGTGACCCCGCTCTGTAATGTTCCGGGGTCTCCTGAGTTGCTGCAGTTCCTTCTACTCCTTAATAATATCACTCACATGTGATGGGGGAAGATTTAGGAGGGAAGAAATTTAATATCCAGACTTGTTACCCCGGTGGCTCCTATTACAGGACCGCGCTGGTATCAGAGAGCTCTGCACCACCAGCCGTTCTGTCATATGTTAGTAACAGCACACAGCATGGGAGGGCGGATGTTATACACCGGGGGGCGTGGGGATTGATGTTATACACTGGTGGGGGGTGAGAGTCTTAATGTTATACAAGGCCGAGGGGCCAGATGTTATACCCTAGGGGTACGAGGGGCTAGATGTTATACATGTCCGAGGGCTGGATGTTATACACTGAGGGGCGAGGGGACGGATATTATACACCAGGAGCGACGGGATGGATATTATACACCAGGGGCGAGGGGATTGATGTTATACACTGGTGGGGGGGCGAGAGTCTTAATGTTAAACAACAAGGCCGAGGGGCCAGATGTTATTGACGCGCCCCCCTGGGCCGTGTGTGGGGGTATACCTGGAGCCGGGTCTCTGTGTAATGCTAGGGGTTGTAGTCTCCGTGGCGGAGACCTGGTCCCGTGGCTCAGGGCGGTCAAACCAGTGGCGGATCTGTTTATTTGGTTTTTGATGTTTAAATGTCCGACTACGCCACCCGTAGATTGCGGTCACTGAGAACCGCCGCTGCGGGGCAGACCGCTGAGGCTGATGTTGTGTGCGCAGCAGAGGGTAGTATAACTCCCCACGGGAGGAGTAGAGCCTCAGGGCAGCGTGTGTAGATGGTGAGGGTTGTGGTGCATGGGCGCAGCAGAAATGACTCCGAGTCCGTGCAGTGCAGTTCAGGGTCTTTACTGTTGGTAATGAAGAAGGCCCTGCCGGGAGTACTGGCTAACATTAGAGGCCTGGTCAGTCTGTGAGCGAACAAGAGTCCCCCTGGCCAGGTGGAGGTGTAGGCCTTCCCGTCTGACTGCACTCTTCCTGTCTACCCTGTAGTCGTGTAGTAGCCCACGTCCCTGAGTGTACCGTGTGGTGCTCACCCGTATGGCTGGTGACTTGGGACCTTTGGTACCTTCCGCTCCTCGATGGCGGTGCCGGTCATTTGCGTGTGACTAAGCCTCCGGGCTTTCTATGGCCAGAGGACCTGAAATCCCCTGCCAGGTGGTTTCTGCTGCTGGATGTGGAGATCCTCACAGCCTCGGACTCCAGTGTTCGGTTCTCTGTGTCTTCGGCCAGGACGAGCTCTTCACAGCTCCAGTCCCTGGCTTTCAGCTCCTGGCTCCTACAGAGCTCCTTGCTGCTCCTCTGCTCTACTCTCCTTTTCCTGACTAACCCCGTCCCCATCCCAGATCCAGTTTATAAAGGGCAGGTTCCTCCCCTCCCTGGACTGGGGCAGGAGGCGTTGCATGCAATTGTGCTCCTGACCAGGAAAACCCATGCTCGCTCTGACATGGTATTTCTACCACTGTGGCAACCAAAACCCCTGGGGTGCCACTGGGGGTACGAGGGGCTAGTTGTTATACAAGTCTGAGGGCTGGATGTTATACACTGAGGGGCGAGGGGACGGATATTATACACCGGGGTGAGGGGACAGATATTATACACCAGGGGCGAGGGGACTACCTCTTGAAGCTCATCAAGAGAATGCCAAGAGTGTGCAAAGCAGTCATCAAAGCAAAAGGTGGCTACTTTGAAGAACCTAGAATATAAGACATATTTTCAGTTGTTTCACACTTTTTTGTTAAGTATATAATTCCACATGTGTTAATTCATAGTTTTGATGCCTTCAGTGTGAATGTACAATTTTCATAGTCATGAAAATACAGAAAATCTTTAAATGAGAAGGTGTGTCCAAACTTTTGGTCTGTACTGTATATACTTTTTTTTAGTTTTTCAAAGGGCAGGCATCACCGGGAGCATGGGCGTGTTTTGATGAGTTTAACCGTATTGAGCTGGAGGTGTTGTCCGTGGTGGCCCAACAGATTCTCCGCATCCAGAGAGCCATCCAGACGAAGATGGACATGTTCAACTTCGAAGGAACAGAACTGAAGCTTAACCCAAATTGCTTCGTAGCCATTACCATGAATCCTGGCTACGCGGGACGTTCTGAGCTGCCGGATAACCTCAAGGTAAAGAGTCCCAGTGCCTTGCATCGGGCCCTTCCACAACATTTCTATAGGATTAAGCTCAGGACTATGACTCGGCCATTCCAAAACTTTATGTTTATTCAACCATTCTTTTGTAGAACGACTTGTGTCTTTGGGCCATTGTCTTGCTGCATGACCCACGTTTTCTTGAGATTCAGTACATGAACTGATATCCTGATATTTTCCTTTAGCATTTGCTGATGGATTTTAGAATTCATTGTTCCATCAATGATGGCAGCCGTCCTTGGCCAAGTGCAGCAAAACAGGCCCAAAGCATGTTACGATTACCATCTTTGTGTTTCATAGATGATAGGAGGTTCTTATGCTGTAAAGCAGTATTTTCTTTCTGCAAACATATAGCTTCTCACTTAAAATCTCTATCTTGGCCTCATCCTTCCACAAAGCATTATTCCAGTTACCTATTGATGTGCCCAGGTGAGTTTTAGCAGTGACATTTTAAATCGCATTGCCTTTCTCCTTGCAATCCTGCCATGCTCGCCATTGTTGTTCATTGTCCTTCTGATGGTGGACTCATGAACAATTACATTAGCTAATGTGAGGAGAGGCCTTTAGTTGCTAAGAGGTTACCTTGAGTTCCTTTGTGACCTCACAGACTGATGTAGCTTTAAGTCAAATTTATGCAGTAATACAGAAATTTTTGAGGGGTTCACAAACTTTCAAGTAAATACTAGGTTTACAAAAGAAACATAAGATTTCATCAAAGGGATTATTCTCCCCCAAACCTATATGAGATTGTACATTTCCTATGTATAATCACAACACCTGATGCCCTCATTTCTGCAAGCTCCTTAATATTGATGTCCCATTCTCCTATTTTCTAAAATGGACACAGTAGAGGTGTGGAGAGAGATTTGGAAAGTGTTAAAAGGAGTATTCCCATCTCCAAGATTCTATCCTAATATGTAATAGGTGTAATAATAATATTAATATTAATAGCACATACCTCCAATTGGAAATGTAGTATAGTTCTTCTGATAAGCTATGTCGCTTAACCCATGTGCAGGGCATAGCAGTAGCTTAGGTATCCATGGTTATGACCATTAGCAAGTAACTAACTGTTACTATGAGGGGATCTAATGCTAACTAATCAGATTTAGTTATAGGGTTGACTTTTAGAAGTATTCTCATCTTTTAAAGCATATCCACAAAAATGGCCATAATTGTCTGGTAGATGAGGGTCTCTCTTCTGGCACCCACCCTAACTTTTCTCGAATAGGAGGCCCCATCTTGTGCCGCTGTGAAAGGAGAGTTTGGCAGCACGTGCAACACTTCCATTCACTGATTTGGAAGTCCTGCATATACAGTCATCAGGGGTGTAATGATCGCGGTTGAGGTCGCGACTGGGCCCGTGCAGGTGAGGGGCCCGCCGACATCAGCGCAAACTTCAACTGGATGTGCGCCCTCGAATGCACATTCAGATGAAGTGTATTGAGGCGCAGAGACCCGTTGGGTCTGGGCACGACAATGCACGCTGCCGGCCAATCAGAAGCCAGCAGCTGATGTCGGCGTGCACATGACGAGGGCGCATGACAGTGACATCATATGCTCCCGACGCTTGCACTCTGAAGTAAGATGCTGGCTTCAGAAGAGGATGGCGCGCAGAGGGGGAGCGGAGGAAAAGCGAGCAGAATCATTTATTTTTTTTCTATGCATTAAAATACAACGGCAGAATGGGGGACATATACTAGGATGGGGGATATATATACTGGATGGGGGATATATATACCAGAATGGGGCATAAATATACCAGGATGGGGCCCCTGGATAAGGGACATATACCAGGATGGGGGATATATATATCAAGGTGGGGCCCAGGATAAGGGACATATATAACCAGGATGGGGGATATATATATCAAGGTGGGGCCCAGGATAAGGGACATGTACACTAGGATGGGGGATATATATACCAGGATGGGGCCAGAACATGGGACATATATACCAGGAAGGAGCCCAATATGGGGGATATTACTACATAATGGGGTAGGAGGTGCAACACGCATGTCCTTATAGGATTTAGAACACTATAAGGGCCCATACATCTGACCAACATGCAGTGGGTCCAAATCTTGCAATGGGGGCCCATCGGACTCTAGTTACGCCACTGACAGTCATCTCTACATTCACTTTAGTCGCTATAATTAAAGGGATTGTCAGTCCCTTTCATTCTGGTGCTACTACAACAATCATCTAAATGGTGAGGATCCAGTTCCTGACACCAGCACTGAATGTAGGGAAAATGTAATGTTACATAGACATCCATTTATTTGAGTAGAAGCTATGTAATCTATGGATGATGGAAACGTCAGGACACTTGGAAACGACTTTGTAGACTGTTTTTTCATCCACACAGCGAGATAATTAGATAACTGGATGAGCTTGTGTCTTAGGGCAACCCTACTTCGTATATCTCTCTCTCCAGCCCGCCACTGTTAGCCGCTGCGGTATGATTTATCTGGAACCCCAACAACTGGGCTGGGCGCCCCTGGTGAGGTCCTGGCTCAGCACCCTTCCCGATGCACTGAAGACTAAGGACCACCTCGCTCTTCTAGAGGAACTCTTTAAGTGGCTCGTCCAACCTTCCCTTCGATTCCTCCGAAAGCAGTGCAAGGTGGGCGTAATGTGTCCTCTCAATTGTAGGAGCATTGCGCAAGTTTGTAGTCTAGATTTACCCTCAGTGTCCTAATGTCTTTCCTCCTAGGATCTGGTGACAACCAGCAATGGCAATGTGGTAATATCACTCACACCATTATTGGAGATGCTGATTTTTGATGTGGTGAGAGAGGATCTGAATAATAAGAACATTCGTATCTGGATCATGGTAAGTGGAAGATCTGCCGATCCCATACACAGTGTGGCTAATCCATCTGCAGGTATAGACAGTGCTTTCCTATGGTCCTGGAAAACAGGGGAAATAATTCCAAGTGGAGAGAAATTGTGAAAATATAACAATTCTGACATTATTTTTTGGGAATTGTTTTTACGGTGTACATTGTGTGGTAAAAATTACTTAGCAATATGATTCATTCATCAGTACGATTACACCGATACCAAACATGTCCAGTTTTTTTATTAGATTGGTAGTGAAAAAAAAAATTAGACGTTTGGGGAAAAAACATTTTTTGTAACTTTTCTCTGTATTTATTAGCCCCCTTAGGGAACTTAAAGCTGCGATCGTCTGATCGCTTGTGCTATATACAGCAATGTTACACCATTGCTGCATATAGGAAAAATCACGGTCTCCTTTGAAGCTCGGCCATGTCATCCGCGATTGTTAGAGGCAGGTTCCTGACGTCTACTGAGAATTGCATGTCAATAGCACCTTTAGAAATATATTTACTTAGAAAATTGGTGACGTGTTCAATACTTATTTCGCCCGCTGTATATTATATCCCTTTTCTTCTCTTTTAGGCCAGTTTTGCTTTCTCCCTGGTTTGGTCCATTGGCGGCTGTTGTGACACCGACAGCCGAGTGAAGTTTGATGCTTTTTTCAAAGAAATTGTCACAGGAAAGATCGATCAGAGCCCTTTCCTGTCCTCCGTGGGGAAATGGGAATGTCCTTTGGACGATAAAGGCCAGGTCTATGACTACATGTACGAGGTAAAGGGATTTCTTGGAACCAGATTCATTGAAATCAAGCCTAATGCTCAGCAACTTATAACTGGCCTTTGGGTTATTATCTTAGGTCTCTTAGGACATGTTCACACTGTGTTTATGCCATACATCTATGACTTTGCCAGAGGTTCTGATTGAATCCCCGAAAAACTGAATTCAGAAGGAGACATAGAGTCCAATGACCAAAGTGGATTCTGTCAGATCCCCGGCAGAGTAATAGACATGCTGCATAAACGCAGTGTGAACAGGACCTAAATGTCAAACTTATGTAATGTGTCAGTGCTCTCTTATCCCTACATCAAATGTGTCCGAATATGGTTTATCAACGTTGTAACTACTTTTTTTTTTAAATTTGAAGTTAACCACTTCGCACCAGAGCCTGTTTTTGCCTTCGTGACCAGGCCAATTTTTTCAACTCTGACCACTGTCACTTTATGAGGTAATTACTCTGGAACACTTCAACGGATTTCCCTGATTCGGAGAATGTTTTTTCGTGACATATTGTACTTCATGATAGTGGTAAAATTTCTTCGATATCATTTGCGTTTATTTGTGAAAAAAATCGGAAATTTGGCGAAAATTTTGCAATTTTCAAGCTTTGAATTTTCATGCCCTTAAATCAGAGAGATATGTCACACAAAATAGTTAATAAATAACATTTCCCACATGTCTACTTTACATCAGCACAATTTTGGAACCAAAATTTTTTTTTGTTAGGGAGCTATAAGGGTTAAAAGTTGACCAACGATTTCTCATTTTTCCAACAAAATTTACAAAAACATTTTTTTAGGGACCACATCACATTTGAAGTGACTTTGAGGGGTCTTTATGACAGAAAATACCCAAAAGTGACACCATTCTAAAAACTGCACCCCTCAAGGTGCTCAAAACCACATTCAAAAACTTTATTAACCCTTCAGGTGCTTCACAGGAATTTTTGGAATGTGGAAGAAAAAAATTAACATTTAACTTTTTTCACAAAAATGTTACTTTAGACCCAATTTTTTTTATTTTTGCAGGGGTAACAGGAAAAAATGAACCCCAAATTTTTTTGTGCAATTTCTCTTGAGCGCGCTGATACCCCATATGCGAGGAAAAACCACTGTTTGGGCGCACGGCGGGGTTCGGAAGGGAAGGAGCGCCATTAGACTTTTTGAATGTAAAATTTGCTTGAATAATTAGCGGACGCCATGTTGCATTTTGGGAGCCCCTGATGTGCCTAAACAGTGGAAACTGCACGCAAGTGACACCATTTTGGAAACTAGACCCCTTAGGGAACTTATCTAGATGTGTGGTGAGCACCTTGCACCCCCAGGTGCTTCACAGAAGTTTATAATATTGAGCCGTAAAAATAAAATGTTCACATTTTTCCCACAAAAAATGTTTTTCATCCCCTAATTTTGCATTATCATAAGGGTAATAGAATAAATTGCACCATGAAATTTGCTGTGCAATTTCTCCTGAGTATGCCGATACCCCATATGTGGGGGAAAACCACTATTTGGGCGCACGGCAGGGCTCGGAAGGGAAGGAGCGCCATTTGACTTTTTGAATGTAAAATTTGTTTGAATAATTTGCGGACGCCATGTCGCGTTTGGAGAGCCCCTGATGTGCCTAAACAGTGGAAACCCCCCACAAGTGACACCATTTTGTAACCTAGACCCCATAGGGAACTTATCTAGATGTGTGGTGAGCACATTGGGAGACATAATAAACAAATCAGTAGCAGGTGAAGAATTGGTTTTATTTATTTATTACGCCGTTCCTCATGCGGTATAAGTGATGAGATTACTTTATTCTTTGGGTCGGTGCGATTACAGAGATACCAGATTCATATCGGGTTTTTATGATTGACAGCTGTCACACACTAAAAGACGCTTTTTTTTTGTAAAATCTAGTTTTTGCATAGCCATATTTTGTGAGCTATAATTTTTCCATATTTCGGCCGACAGAGTCATGTGACGGCTTGTTTTTTGCGGGACGAGTTGACATTTTTATTGGTATCATTTTTGGGTACGTGACATTTTTTGATCGCTTTCTATTCCGTTTTTTGGGAGGTAAAATTAACAAAAACCAACAATTCAGGAATTATTTTTTGAGGTTTTTTTTATGCCGTTCTGCGTGTGGTAAAAGTGATGAGGCAGCATTATTCTTCGGGTCAGTACATTTACAGCGATACTACACTTACTGTATATTTTTTTTATGTTTTGGGGCATTTACACAATAAAACAGTTTTATAGAAAAAATATTTTTTTTCCATAGCTTTATTCTGAGAGCTATAACTTTTTTATTTTTCGGCTGATGGAGCTCTATGGCGGCTTGTTTTTCGCGGAACAAGATGTCGTTTTCAGTGGTACCATGTTTATTTCCATTTTGCTTTTTGATCGCATTTTTTTCCACTTTTTGTTTGGCGATATGAGGAAAAAGCATAGTTTTTTGCTCCGTTTTTTATTTATTTTTATTACGGTGTGCACAGAAGGAGTTAATTAGTGTGACAGTTTTATAGCTCGGGTTGTTTCGGATGCGGCGATACCAAATATGTGTACTTTTTTTGTTTTTGCATAAATATACGGATTTATTGGTTTAATATTTTATTTATTTATTTTTATTTATTTTGTGATTTTTTTTTTTAGTAGTTTGAAAACATTTTTTTTACTTTTTTTTTACATTTTTACTTAGTCCCTGTATGGAACAGTAATTTTTATTTTTCTGATCACTGATCTCATGTAATGTAATAGACATATATTACATTACATGAGATCTTTGCTGACTGTTTCACAGTCAGTGTCTCCTGCCAGGCTTCAGCTGCAGGCTGAGCCAGGCAGGACACCATATACGGCAGAGCAGGAGGCGGTCATGTGACCTCCAGCTGCCATAGCAGCGCCAGGTCCTGGAAGGTATCAGGGGTCGTCGGAGAGGTAAGTAAGACGACCCCCTCTCCTCTGTCCATCTTCTATATGCCGCGATCACTATAGATCGCGGCATATAGAACATAGCAAAGGGTTAACATCACTGGGACCTGATCCAACAGGTCCCGATGATGTTCCCTGTCAGAGCTATCGCTCTGCACTGCACCCGCAGCGCTTGCAGGACCCTCGGTGTCCTGAGCGCTGCGGGACCACCCACCGTTTTTAAGCGTCCGCGCTGCACAGAGCCCAGGCAGCGCGGATGTTTATCTACAGTGAGCGGTCGGGAAGCGGTTAAATAAAAAAAAAAGTTTTCACAAAGTAAAATAGAGAGTTACCTTTTTATTATCATCTAGGACTGTGTTCATACTTTCTATCCCTAGCGTATCAATAGGTCCATCAAAGATAACCCATTTTCTTTCCGGGGTCTCAGATAACGCAAACTCCCGAAAAGTATTAGCGACTATCCCATTGGTCCACAGCAAATGAAGAGAGGCATCAATAAAATTGCTCTTCCCATAAAATCCAATACAATCCCACAATTGAACGGATTATTAAAGGGAATGCCTGGGATTATGATATTGATGATACACATGTATTGACTACACGTGGCCCCTATTGAAGTGAACGTGCCGGCACCGGGAGAGACCGCAAGTAAGTGATTTGCATATATGCGGTCACATGCCAACTAGAAGTGCGTGACCTCACTCAAAGCTAGTGTATTGAGTGAGGCCAGACATAGTCTAGTCAGAATGTGGCTGGAAGTATGCAAATTTATGCTAATTTCTGGCATAAATAATACAATTTGTTGCTTCCATGTCTGATGGGGAAAATAAAACAGTTTCCAATTTTTGTGCAAACAGGGAGTAAGTCAGAATAAAATGATTGCCCGGCAATGTATGGCTGGGGTCTATGTCTCTGAAGGAACCCCTTCTACCATGTCCATAAGCCATAAAAGGGGAGATTTTCCCATTTTCAGCAAAGATATTAGTATTATAAACAATAATTCCAATCATAGACGAACCTCATGTGACACTGGATCAAACTGCCCGAACAGCTGCCCCATGGTGATGGCTTTAGGGTTCACTGTCCGGTAAATCACTTTTTCTTCTTCGCACCCTCGCTCATTCATAAGAGACAGCGTATCAGCGAGGACGTGGAGGACCTTCGTTTTTCCAGAGAACGGCTCTCCAACCAACATAAAACTGTACGGGATAAACAAAATGCAGCATGGTCCATTGTATAAAATGGAAACAGCGAAGAATAAATCCCCCGTCCCATGGACTTCTGTAGTTACAGCTTACCCGTGTCTGACAATCATCATCTCATACGTCTGGATCATGTTCTCCAGGAAGACCTTCTCGGGCTGGATGTTGTGTCCAGCACAGCTCTCCTGTGCGCATTCCAGTAAATCCTGAGCAAAAGGAAGGTAAAATATTTCATCAGTCTGTTTACAGTGGATCCAATTAGAGATGGGAGAATACATTTTCAGGACACAGATCAGTATTCTGTGGCCGCTGGAACGGGACCCCTGAGAGCCGCCTCTTAGCTGCCGGCATCCCCGGCTCCTCTTCTGATTATATGGCCTGGTGTACATCATGCTGCAACCATAACGTCATGCCAGGCCGGCTAATCTGAAGAAGAGCCAGGGGGCAGGAAGAAATAAGGTGGCTCTCAGGGGTCTCATTCAGTGCCCACCACTGACCTGATGTCACGCACAGTGTAGGAAAGACAAAGTGCGACACAAAGGGGTGAGGGGAAGGGAGTCCAGACACTAGGGAAAGGGGGAAATGGAGACCTCCTAGGCTGATCTGCAATCACCCTGTCTCCCCTACCGACTCTATATTGGTTCCTCACCAATTGCCGCACAGGAACCTATCTCTTTATTTCCTTAGCGCTAGGCCCTGGATAGGGAAGGGGGGGTGAGCACTAGTCGATCCCCACTGACAACCAAAGACAGCAAGGGGAGACAGACACAGGGGAAGTAGCTTAGCTTGAGTCGACTTCAGAGAGATGGCACACACATCCTCTTAGCACCAGAGAGGAAGTAAGAACTACACTTGCTCCAAGCCTTCACAAGGGGTCATGTGAATATCACTGGCACCTCTGTGTAGCAACCAGGAAGTATTTAAACACCCAGGCCTGATTGTCAGTTAGAACAGGAGGGAGGTAGCCGCTGGGTCCTACAGTGAGACCGCTAAGAAGATGTCTGTAATGCCAAACGAAGGGATCTCCTGCAACCAACTGCAGGGCGACTGTCTGTCACATCTGACGCACCCATGACACCTGGCCATTGGATCAGTCTCCTGCGAATCGATTCATTCATCTAAAAAAAAAATTCTCCATAACCTACAACTAAACTAGTGATAAATCACTCACAGATGTTTTAACTATTTTTTTTCTACATCAGATCATCCTGCATTGGAGGTATAAGTGAGCCCCCTTACCTCTGGTGCCCCTGTGCAGCTGCCCAGGTTGCACTAATGGGACCGGACGATGAGTGACAAGGTCATGTAACCCAATTCCAAAGCAGTGGATCAGGATCGGGTGATTTCAATGGGATTGGTCTACCATCTACTGTGTATGGGGGCCTCATGACAGATTATGTTGGGGGACATAAAAATTGGGGGGTTGGAATTTAATCACCCAATCCTTACTTTCTGACCCTGAAATTAGCAGCTGCCATAAGATTCTGGCAGCGACTCTGTCATAGAGAAAACAGGAGCAAGCATTCCTGAATATGGGGGAGCCGGGAAAGATAACTGTCATCCAAATGATAGCTGACCAGCTATATAGGACCTATCACTTGCCATTAATATGCAATTTTATTACCTGGTGTAAATGCCGCTGTTCTCCTGAATCCGGTGTTGTTTTTCTTTTGCTCCTGCGCCTCTCCATTCCTGAGATATAGCCTCTTTATATAAATCTAGTTCATAATTTTTAATAGCCAAGTGGGCGTGGTCATCAAGTCCTCTCTGTGGGAGTCTTCAGGAAGGCCTTGCCCAGTTGGCTTAAAGGGCTAGAGGAGAGTGACAGATGTCAGGAACGGAGAGGAGCAGGAAGAAAAGAAAAACAATGCCGGAGTCAGGAGAACAGCGGCATTTACAGATTTATGGCGAGGGACAAGTCCTCTTTAAGTCTTGGAAAACCCCTTTAAGACACTATTATATTTTAATACCTTATAGTCGGCTTTCGGAAGTTGAATGCCAGGGAACAGGTCGCTGGTAATCCCATTGAACAGAGGAATATCATGAGACAAAAATTTGGGTTCGTTTACATCCTTAATTGACCGCAAGAGCTAAATAGAATGAAAAAGGATTAAATGATAAAATAATTCATATACAATATGACATGAAACAATATTAAAAGTGAGGAACCCCATTACAAAGGAGCCGTCAGTTCTTGTGGTATGTCTGTATTAGTAAAGAATAGTATTCTCCAAAAAATAAGTATGAAACCTCTTTTCCTAAAACTCTACATTGTATCGTCCCTCTGTTATACCTCCTGGAAATGTATGTGTAAATGATATATAATGTATATATAATCTATATAGGGGACAACCCTATACACTCTGACTGTGCCCAAACAGTGGTGACATTGTCAGACTGTGTAGGGGACTCGTTATTGACAGATTTCAATTAATTCCTACATTTCCAGGAATGATAAAAGAGGAATGGAACGCTGCTGAGTTGCACTGAAATATGCTGCAGAATTGTTTTTCCATAGGGAATACATGTGGCCTCTGTGTTGCACTGTTAATTGCCGGCTGCAGAATGAGTTAAGTGAGATACTGTCAGTGAACTCGTTTTTGCTGGCTGACGGGGAGTTTGTAAATGTTTTATCTGTCTTTTTCTGAGCTCCTCTCAGTTTATTTATGACCACAGACCTTATCAAAATTGAATGTGCAGGGAATCAAAAAGCCGCTGAAAGCCAAGCGATGCAACGTTTTTAATAAAACCCAATTGTTAAAATGATTTTTAGCCTAAAATACATGTGTTTAAGTTAAAAATCAAAACTGTCCCATAAGATGAACAAGCTACGTGTTTAACAACTATAGTTTTGACACTTTTGCACAGATGAGATCTAACAAGCCAGGAACAGTAATGTGCAGAAATTATTTGCAAGTCTCTGTCTGCTACTATAAAATCATACAGCTCTAATTTTTGTGATCCAAATGCTTCTCGGTAAGATGGTAATGCTATCCTATACGAGATGTAAAGCGACCAACAGTTCAGAACTTACAAGAATCTCTTCATTTTCATGGGGGAATTTCAGCTTCAGATTGCCAGCAGCGATCAGCACAGCCTTTACTGCACGCATCCCATAATCATAATGGAACTGGGACGAGAGCGGCTCCGAGCACAGCCGGTAAGTCATTACCATCTTCACCGAGAGAGGTTTAGCGTGCAGAAAACCGTAAGAATAAAGGCAGATCTCCGCAATCAGAGCATAGTTGGGGACCATCATTGCTACAGTCCGGAAAAGAACCTGAAATGCGCAAACCAGATGGGTCAGTCAACAAATGAAACTAAATTACTGTAAACCAGGCATAGAGCCGGGAACCCATTATGTCCATTTACACTATCCTCCACCCCAGACCTAAAAGTGATGTGTCTATTCCACATCAGAGGAAAGTCAGTCAAAGTGTGGTTAAAGGGGTATTCCCATCTCCAAGATCCTGTCCCAATATGTAATAGGTGTAATAATAATAATGTGTGCAAATATCTCCAATTAGAAATGTAGTATAGTTCTTCTGATTAGCTATGTTGCTTACCCCCATGTGCAGGACATTGCAGTAGCTTAGGTATCCATGGTTACGACCACTCAGTTACTTGCTAGTGGTCATAACCATGGATACCTAAGCTACTGCTATGCCCTGCACATGGGTTAAGCTACATAGCTAATCAGAAGAACTATACTACATTTCCAATTGGAGGTATTTGCTATTAATATTATTATTACACCTATTACATATTGGGATAGAGTCTTGGAGATGGGAATACTCCTTTAAAACTTTCCAAATCTCTCTCCGCACCTCTACTGTGTCCATTTTGGAAAATAGGAGAATGGGACATCAATATTAAGGAGCTTGCAGAAATGAGGGCATCAAGTACAATCTCATATAGGTTTGGGGGAGAATGATCCCTTTGATGAAATCTTATGTTTCTTTTGTAAACCTAGTATTTATTTGAAAGTTTGTGAACCCCTCAAAAATTTCTGTATTACTGCATAAATTTTACTTAAAGCTACATCAGTCTGTGAGGTCACAAAGGAACTCAAGGTAACCTCTAAGCAACTAAAGGCCTCTCCTCAGATTAGCTAATGTAATTGTTCATGAGTCCACCATCAGAAGGACAATGAACAACAATGGCGAGCATGGCAGGATTGCAAGGAGAAAGGCAATGCGATTTAAAATGTCACTGCTAAAACTCACCTGGGCACATCAATAGGTAACTGGAATAATGCTTTGTGGAAGGATGAGGCCAAGATAGAGATTTTAAGTGAGAAGCTATATGTTTGCAGAAAGAAAATACTGCATTACAGCATAAGAACCTCCTATCATCTATGAAACACAAAGATGGTAATCGTAACATGCTTTGGGCCTGTTTTGCTGCACTTGGCCAAGGACGGCTGCCATCATTGATGGAACAATGAATTCTAAAATCTATCAGCAAATGCTAAAGGAAAATATCAGGATATCAGTTCATGTACTGAATCTCAAGAAAACGTGGGTCATGCAGCAAGACAATGGCCCAAAGACACAAGTCGTTCTACAAAAGAATGGTTGAATAAACAAAGTTTTGGAATGGCCGAGTCATAGTCCTGAGCTTAATCCTATAGAAATGTTGTGGAAGGACCCGATGCAAGGCACTGGGACTCTTTACCTTGAGGTTATCCGGCAGCTCAGAACGTCCCGCGTAGCCAGGATTCATGGTAATGGCTACGAAGTAATTTGGGTTAAGCTTCAGTTCTGTTCCTTCGAAGTTGAACATGTCCATCTTCATCTGGATGGCTCTCTGGATGCGGAGAATCTGTTGGGCCACCACGGACAACACCTCCAGCTCAATACGGTTAAACTCATCAAAACACGCCCATGCTCCCGATGATGCCAGCCCTTGGAAAAACTAAAAAAAAGTATATACCCAATACAGACCAAAAGTTTGGACACACCTTCTCATTTAAAGATTTTCTGTATTTTCAAGACTATGAAAATTGTACATTCACACTGAAGGCATCAAATTATTAATTAACACATGTGGAATTATATACTTAACAAAAAAGTGTGAAACAACTGAAAATATGTCTTATATTCTAGGTTCTTCAAAGTAGCCACCTTTTGCTTTGATGATTGCTTTGCACACTCTTGGCATTCTCTTGATGAGCTTCAAGAGGTAGTCACCGGAAATGGTCTTCCAACAATCTTGAAGGAGTTCCCAGAGATGCTTAGCACTTGTTGGCCCTTTTGCCTTCACTCTGCGGTCCAGCTCACCCCAAACCATCATGATTGGGTTCAGGTCTGGTGACTGTGGAGGCCAGGTCATCTGGCGTAGCACCCCATCACTCTCCTTCTTGGTCAAATAGCCCTTACACAGCATGGAGGTGTGTTTGGGGTCATTGTCCTGTTGAAAAATAAATGATGGTCCAACTAAACGCAGACCGGATGGAATAGCATGCCGCTGCAAGATGCTGTGGTAGCCATGCTGGTTCAGTATGCCTTCAAATTTGAATACATCCCCAACAGTGTCACCAGCAAAGCACCCCCACACCATCACACCTCCTCCTCCATGCTTCACGGTGGGAACCAGGCATGTAGAGTCCATCCGTTCACCTTTTCTGCGTCGCATAAAGACACGGTGGTTGGAACCAAAGATCTCAAATTTCGACTCATCAGACCAAAGCACAGATTTCCACTGGTCTAATGTCTATTCCTTGTGTTCTTTAGCCCAAACAAGTCTCTTCTGCTTGTTGCCTGTCCTTAGCAGTGGTTTCCTAGCAGCTATTTTACCATGAAGGCCTGCTGCACAAAGTCTCCTCTTAACAGTTGTTGTAGAGATGTGTCTGCTGATAGAACTCTGTGTGGCATTGACCTGGTCTCTAATCTGAGCTGCTGTTAACCTGCGACTTTTAAGAACCAAGAATATAAGACATATTTTCAGTTGTTTCACACTTTTTTGTTAAGTATATAATTCCACATGTGTTAATTCATAGTTTTGATGCCTTCAGTGTGAATGTACAATTTTCATAGTCATGAAAATACGGAAAAATCTTTAAATGAGAAGGTGTGTCCAAACTTTTGGTCTGTACTATATAATCAAAAGATGTCAGCAGAACATCGGTTGGAGTCAGTTTATTATCTGCAATGGAGCAGCTTAACATTGTATGTACCTTTGACATTGCTATGTAGTCCAAACCATCAGAGCAGTTAAAGACCACACACTGCACGGCCAGCGCCTTGGCCAAATCTTTGGTGGTCTCAGTTTTTCCTGTGCCGGCCGGACCTTCTGGAGCTCCACCAAGATTTAGATAAAAAGCACCGATCTACCAATGAAACATGAAAGAACTGGTATGAAATATCAATAAACTTTCTAATAAGTTTCATGCATCATACAAAAGTCAAAAAGATTTCTGAGCATAACCCATCACATCATAGCAGAGTCCGCTAGCATCTGTCAGTGAGCGGAGTGATGACCAGGCGTGGGGAGTCGCCCAGGTACTCATAGGCGGACTTCACATTGCAGTTGATGATTCGCACTCTCACATTCTCATTCTCCCAGTAATAGCGGAGTTGGGCAAGCCACTGGAAGTCTGTTCATGAGAAACTCCTGAGCAATGTAGGAAAAGATAGTCAACCTCTAAGACACTGCAGAATCACAAGGGAGAGTTTCTAAAGGGAAGGCAAATGCACATACATTATAGGACAAAACTACTAGTCACCGAATTCTGCTTTTTTCATTTAGTCCCATTGCCCACGGTGTATAACATCCGGACTCTCAGCCCCCAGTTTATAAAATCCGGCCTCTCGCCTCCCCCGGTGTATAACATCCGCCCCTAGTTTAGTATAACATCCGTCCCCTTGCCCCCCCCGCCAGTGTATAAAATCCATCCCCTCAACCCCACTGTATAACATCCAACCCCAAGCCATCCATTGCATAACATCCGGCCCCCAGGGTATAACATCTGGCCCTCAGCCCCGGTGTATAACATCTGTCCCCTCGCTCCCTCCCCCTGGTGTATAACATCCGGCCTCTCGCCTCCCCCGGTGTATAATATCCGTCCCCTCGCTCCCAGTGTATAACAACCATCCCCTCGCCCACGATGTATAATATCCGTCCCCTCGCTCCCTCCCCCTGGTGTATAACATCCGTCCCTTCGCCCCCCCGCCAGTGTATAAAATCCATCCCCTCAACCCCACTGTATAACATCCAACCCCAAGCCCTCCTTTGCATAACATCCGACCCCCAGGGTATAACATCCGGACCCCAGCCCCGGTGTATAACATCTGCACCCTCGCTCCCTCCCCCTGGTGTATAATATCCGTCCCCTCGCCCCGGTGTATAACATCCGTCCCCTCGCCCACGGTGTATAACATCCGTCCCCTCGCCCACGGTGTATAACATCCGTCCCCTCGCCCACGGTGTATAACATCTGCACCCTCGCTCCCTCCCCCTGGTGTATAATATCCGGCCTCTCGCCCCCCGGTGTATAATATCCGTCCCCTCGCCCCGATGCATAATATCCGTCCCCTCGCCCACGGTGTATAACATCCGTCCCCTCGCCCACGGTGTATAACATCCGTCCCCTCGCCCACGGTGTATAACATCCGTCCCCTCGCCCACGGTGTATAACATCCGTCCCCTCGCCCACGGTGTATAACATCCGTCCCCTCGCCCACGGTGTATAACATCCGGCCCTCAGCCCCGGTGTATAACATCTGCACCCTCGCTCCCTCCCCCTGGTGTATAATATCCGGCCTCTCGCCCCCCGGTGTATAATATCCGTCCCCTCGCCCCGGTGCATAACATCCGGCCCCTCGCCCACGGTGTATAACATCTGCA
This sequence comes from Phyllobates terribilis, assembly GCF_046119375.1. Classification (NCBI taxonomy): domain Eukaryota; kingdom Metazoa; phylum Chordata; class Amphibia; order Anura; family Dendrobatidae; genus Phyllobates; species Phyllobates terribilis. Next base: position 70,104 of record NW_027363015.1, read on the forward strand.
CCCTCGCTCCCTCCCCCTGGTGTATAATATCCGTCCCCTCGCCCCGGTGCATAACATCCGTCCCCTCGCCCACGGTGCATAACATCCGTCCCCTCGCCCACGGTGCATAACATCCGTCCCCTCGCCCACGGTGCATAACATCCGTCCCCTCGCCCACGGTGCATAACATCCGTCCCCTCGCCCACGGTGCATAACATCCGTCCCCTCGCCCACGGTGCATAACATCCGTCCCCTCGCCCACGGTGCATAACATCCGTCCCCTCGCCCACGGTGCATAACATCCGTCCCCTCGCCCACGGTGCATAACATCCGTCCCCTCGCCCACGGTGTATAACATCCGTCCCCTCGCCCACGGTGTATAACATCCGTCCCCTCGCCCACGGTGTATAACATCCGTCCCCTCGCCCACGGTGTATAACATCCGTCCCCTCGCCCACGGTGTATAACATCCGTCCCCTCGCCCACGGTGTATAACATCCGTCCCCTCGCCCACGGTGTATAACATCCGTCCCCTCGCCCACGGTGTATAACATCCGTCCCCTCGCCCACGGTGTATAACATCCGTCCCCTCGCCCACGGTGTATAATATCCGTCCCCTCGCCCCTGGTGTATAATATCCGTCCCCTCACCCCGGTGTATAATATCCGTCCCCTCGCCCCTTAGTGTATAACATCCAGCCCTCGGACTTGTATAACATCTAGCCCCTTGTACCCCCAGTGTATAACATCAATCCCCTCGTACCCCTAGGGTATAACATCTGGCCCCTCGGCCTTGTATAACATTAAGACTCTCGCCCCCACCAGTGTATAACATCAATCCCCACGCCCCCCGGTGTATAACATCCGCCCTCCCATGCTGTGTGCTGTTACTAACATATGACAGAACGGCTGGTGGTGCAGAGCTCTCTGATACCAGCGCGGTCCTGTAATAGGAGCCACCGGGGTAACAAGTCTGGATATTACATTTCTTCCCTCCTAAATCTTCCCCCATCACATGTGAGTGATATTATTAAGGAGTAGAAGGAACTGCAGCAACTCAGGAGACCCCGGAACATTACAGAGCGGGGTCACTGAGTGCTGAGAAGCAGAGGGCAGAACGCTTTCCTGACTCCATTGGTAACAACATCACCACAAACACTGCGTCCCCGCCAGGAGCTTTATGGCCGAGCAGCTGCATGCAGCCTTACATCACCAAGCATGATGCCGAGCGTCAGATGGAGTGGTGTGAAGCCGCCACCACAGGACTCTGGAGGAGACCTGTTCTGTGCAGTGACGGATCACACTTCTCTATCTGGCATCTGATGGACGAGTCTGGATTTGGTGAATGCCAGGAGAACGTTACCCTATTAACTGCATTGTGCCCGCTGTACAGTTTGCTGGTGGGGGTATGGCCTTGTTTTTAGGGGTTGGTCTAGACCCCTTAGTTCCAGTGAAAAGATATCTTAATGCTTCAGCACAAGACATTTTAAACAATTGTAGCTTCCAACCCTAAGGGAATAGAAGAGCAGAACTGTTTCACACACGTTCTCAACCTCAACCCCACTAAACACCTTTAGGATGATTAATTAGAAAAAATACTGCACAATGGCAGCATAAATATGTCACCGCAACATAGGGAAGAACAATGTCAGTCACACATCAATTACATTGCCATATGTCTGCTCAGGCTTAGAATGGCTGACCATTCAGAGAATTACATAATACCTACAAAGAAACCGAACAAAAGGTCATTAAAGGAATTGACATAAAAACCCTTTATTAGTACATCCATGGTTATGGAAGGACACCGCACAGAGGAGGGCACACACACCATTGATAGAAAATATTACACACCGCACCTAGGCCATCCAAAACACTGACTATAAAGAATATCAATTGTGGCAATGAGTCATATACAGGGGACGCCGACACCTACAGATGCCAAAACATTCCTATACAGTTATATGAAAAAGTTTGGGCACCCCTATTAATCTTAAGCTTATTGTTTTATAAAAATTGGTGTTTTTGCAACAGCTATTTCAGTTTGATATATGTAATAACTGTTGGACACAGTAATGTTTCTGCCTTGAAATGAGGTTTATTGTACTAACAGAAAATGTGCAATCTGCATTCAAACAAAATTTGACAGGTGCATAAGTATGGGCACCCTTATCATTTTCTTGTTTTAAATACTCCTACCTACTTTTTACTGACTTACTAAAGCACTTTTTTTGGTTTTTTAACCTCATTGAGCTTTGAAGTTTATAGCCAGGTGTATGCAATCATGAGAAAAGCTACTTAAAGTGGCCACTTGCAAGTTGTTCTCCTGTTTGAATCTCCTCTGAAGAGTGGCATCATGGGCTCCTCAAAACAACTGTCAAATGATCTGAAAACAAAGATTATTCAACATAGCTGTTCAGGGGAAGGATACAAAAAGCTGTCTCAGAGATTTAACCTGTCAGTTTCCACTGTGAGGAACATAGTAAGGAAATGGAAGAACACAGGGACAGTTCTTGTTAAGGCCAGAAGTGGCAGGCCAAGAAAAACATCAGAAAGGCAGAGAAGAAGAATGGTGAGATCAGTCAAGGACAATCCTCAGACCACCTCCAGAGAGCTGCAGCATCAACGTGCTGCAGATGGTGTCACTGTGCATCGGTCAACTATACAACGCACTTTGCACAAGGAGAAGCTGTATGGGAGAGTGATGCGAAAGAAGTCGTTTCTGCAAGCACGCCACAAACAGAGTTGGCTGAGGTATGCAAAAGCACATTTGGAGAAGCCAATTTCCTTTTGGAAGAAGGTCCTGTGGACTGATGAAACCAAGATTGAGTTGTTTGATCATACAAAAAGGCGTTATGCATGGCGGCAAAAAACCACAGCATTCCAAGAAAAACACTTGCTACCCACAGTAAAATTTGGTGGAGGTTCCATCGTGCTTTGGGGCTGTGTGGCCAATGCTGGCACCGGGAATCTTGTTAAAGTCGAAGGACACATGGATTCCACTCAGTATCAGCAGATTCTTGACAATAATGTTCAAGAATCAGTGACAAAGTTGAAGTTACGCAGGGGATGGAGCTTTCAGCAAGACAATGATCCAAAACACGGCTCCAAATCTACTCAGGCATTCATGCAGAGGAACAATTACAATGTTCTGGAATGGCCATCCCAGTCCCCAGACCTGAATATCATTGAACATCTGTGGGATCATTTGAAGAGGGCTGTCCATGCTCGGCGACCATCAAACTTAACTGAACTGGAATTGTTTTGTAAAGAGGAATGGTCAAAAATACCTTCATCCAGGATCCAGGAAATCATTAAAAGCTACAGGAAGTGACTAGAGGCTGTTATTTTTGCAAAAGGAGGATCTACTAAATATTAATGTCACTTTTCTGGTGAGGTGCCCATACTTATGCACCTGACAAATTTTGTTTGAATGCAGATTGCACATTTTCTGTTAGTACAATAAACCTCATTTCAAGGCAGAAACATTACTGTGTCCAACAGTTATTACATATATCAAACTGAAATAGCAGTTGCAAAAACACCAATTTTTATAAAACATTAAGCTTAAGATTAATAGGGGTGCCCAAACTTTTTCATATAACTGTATAGTGACCACCATCTCAATATGCAGAAATGACTACTGCCCCATAGACGTCATTGTAAGTACACCCCAAGATTGCTTTACTGTGACAAGATCAATTGTGTCCAATGAAAACTCAAAGAAAAGAGGGGGGAATATAACATAGATATGGAAAGAACATAGGAATGGGGTGAAATGTATGAAGGTGCTCTGCATATTGAGCTGTGATATCTGTAGAGGGACTGACTCCATATTAACATCCTGTATATGGATTTAGAATAGGAGGCCATAAAAGCCCCTGTAGGTGTAATGTGGAGGGGGCACAATACCTTTCTCCATGTAGTGTATGATAAATAGAACATGGTATTGGAAAGTTTGGTGCCAGCCATGATGTTTGCACAAACCTGTTTGGATCATTTCCATGCCCACGTCACGAGCGTGCCCCTCTATGGTGACGAGAGCCCCCAATGTGCTGCGAGTCTGCTGGGACAATTTGCCTCCTCGCACAAGCTCCACAATATCATTTAGCTGGAGCTGCAGATTATCATAGGAGTTTTTCAGGCCCTACAAAAAGGATGCAACGGTGAAATCATCTGCAGAAACATTCATAGAACATACATATTGCAAGGGGGCTGAAATCTATACAGATTATAAGCTGCAGACTAGATTGAGAACTCCACAATATGCAGGCACTTTATAATGTACACAACAATTTTACAACATATCTTTATAGACGTTGGAGATCTGGATTGAACCCAGAGCTCCAAATACCCAGATGTACCTCTATAAAACCCTGCCACAAACAGCATGGAAAACTCAATGCAGATGGATTCATTTTATGCTGGTATTATGGGAAATCCCATACAATGTCTTCCCTTATTGGTAGATATGATGAGAGTAGAGATGAGCGAATGGATTTGCAGGACTCTGGTCCAACAGTCCGGTCAGTATTCCACGGCCGCAGGACCGGAGCTCCATGAAACGGCATCTCCGGCTCCTCTTTTGATGTCGATGTCATAGTTGTGGTGTGAGGCACAAATGACATCACGCCTGGCCGGCTAATCAAAAGAGGAGCCAGGGATGCCGGCATGTAAGAGGCGTTTAGCAAGGCTCCCATCCAACAGCCACAGACTACTAACCTGCTCTCTTAGACCAAGGTCCTGCAAATTTAGTTGCTCATCTCTAGACAAGATGCATGAATCAATGCAAAAACCCAACAATACTATGGAGCCTTTTGGGTACCTTCAAGATATTGAGCCGCTGTACAACTGCAACCCCCAGGAGAAGACCCCTGGGCAAGAACAGTACATGGGCTCTTTGCAGTCTAATAACGTGCTGTGAAAGAAGCTACTTGCATCTTTTGATGCGAATGTGGGTCCCCTTACCTCTGTTGCACCAATGGTATATCCGCCCCTGGAAACTCCTATAAGCTGCGTCCCTGGATATGACAGTCTATTAGCAGGAGAACACATGAAGTCTGTCTATGAATGTATATATATGTATTTCTCCCAGAAAATTATTACAATTACACATGTTTTGTTGTTCACATGTTTATTTAATTTGTGTGTATTGGAACAACACAAAAAGAAGATATTGGTCAACAATTTTGGTTCTCAAGTCCTCAGACAGTTCTCTTTTCCTCTTTCTGTTCTCCCTGCTTAGTGAGGCATGTAACAACGCAAAGATTGAGTCAACTTTTCCCCTTTGTATCGGGTTTCAGGTGTGATTTTCATATTGCCCACACCTGTTACTTGCCACAGGTGAGTTTGAATGAGCATCACAAGCTTGAAACAAAATTGTTTACCCACAATTTTGGAAAGATGCCAACAATTTTGTCCGGCCCATTTTTGGGGTTTTGTGTGAAATTATATCCAATTTGCCTTTTTTTCTCTGTTTTTTTTGTGTTGTTCCAATACACACAAAGGAAATAAACATGTGTATAGCAAAAAATACACATGCAATTGCAATAATTTTATGGAAAATACTTCAAGGGTGCCAACACTTCCGGCCATGACTGTTTCTAGTGAAGCAACCTTGATCAGTAAAGGAGCTTATGCCGTACCTCTGGGCCACTGCCGATAGCTTCATGCTCTTCACTTGTCCAGAACATCTGAGACACACAGAGCACGACCTGTCCCGGCCATTCCCTCACCCAGTCTTTTCTTGCAGTCTCAGGGTACGCCTTTTAAAAAACAAAGTTAAATTACGTTGACAGAAGCATTTAAGAGAGGGACAACCTTACTAGTATTATCTAGCAAATTCATTTCTACCGATTGCAGGTAGAAGATCTGCTACCTGGCTCTATAGCAAGAGATACATCATCCACAAATCATTCACTGCTGCCAAATAATCTTATACAAATATAAAAGTACTAGATTAGTTCCAATTAATGCTTTTGGTCTGTAGGTAGATCCGTACCATTCGTGACCGAGCAATAACATCATGCACGCTCCTTACCATGACATCTTCCCCTTGGATGAGCCACTTCTCCACGGCCCCCCGAGCCTCGGAGGTGGAGATGGTCTGGATGAGCTCTACGCGTTCCCCCTCGGTGCTGTACATGGCTTTGATGTCCAGGTTAGGAAGGAACTCCAGCTTTGCGATGCCTTCAAAGCCCTTCTTTAGATGTGGTTGGACCCGCAGAGGATCTTTAGTCTCAGAGAGAATTTCTAGCATTTCGTCGTTGGACAGGAAGAAAAAGCTAAAGCGAAAATGCACAATATGATAAAGATGTCATTAAAGTATTGGGTCAGGCGCCATTTGTATTACTGTCTATGTGAGAAAATAGAAAAGCAAAGCTTTAAAGTAAAGATTCAGTCCCCATACACATTGGATTAAAATAGTTTAAACCTGACGATTGCAGCAGGACCGGCCTACCCACTGATGTGTATGGGGGTCTCCTGACTCTCCCCCGATAGAGGATGTCAGGGCCAGAAGGATCGGGCAGATGGGATTTCAATACCCGGTCTTTTGGTTCTCAGGGGAGATAACCCGCTGCCGGAGGTGTCCAATACCGACTTTCTCCTCTCTCCCCATTAAAAACACATGACTGTTCAGCAGAATATGTGGGAGTCAGGAGAAGTAGCCAAATAACCATTCAGACCACGGGTATCTCATATCTCATGTGTATGGCTAGCTTAACCCTTTAAGCCCCGGAGCATTTTTCGTTTTTGCATTTTCGTTTTTGCTCCCCTTGTTCCCAGAGCCATAGCGTTTTTATTTTTTGGTCAATATGGCCATGTGAGGGCTTATTTTTTGCGGGACGAGTTGTACTTTTCAACGCCATTACTAGTTTTATCATATCCTGTACGGGAAAACGGGAAAAAAATTCCAAGTGAGGTAAAATTGCAAAAAAAGTGCAACACCACAGTTGTTTTTTATTTATTTTTTTTGCCATGTTCACTGAATGCTAAAACTGACCTGCCCTTCTTATTCTACAGGTCATTACGAGTTCATAGACACCAAACATGTATAGGTTCTTTTATATTTAAGTGGTGAAAAAAAATTCCAAAATTTGGTAAAAAAAAAAATAAAAAAATAGCGCCATTTTCTAAGACCCGTAGCGTCTCCATTTTTCGTGATCTGGGGCTGGTTGATGGCTTATTTTTTGCGTGCCAGGCTGACGTTTTTATTGATAACATTTGGGGTAGATCCGATGTTTTGATCGCCCGTTATTGCATTTTATTGCAATTTTGCGGCGACCAAAAAACATAATTCTGCCGTTTAGAATTTTTTTCTCGCTACGCCGTTTACCGAGCGGAATAATTCTTTTTTTATATTGATAGATCGGGCGATTCTGAACGCGGCGATACCAAATGTGTATGTGGGGTTTTTTTTTATATATTTTATTTTGAATGGGGCGAAAGGGGGGTGATTTAAACTTTTATATTTTTTTATTTTTTTTTATATTTTTAAAAACTTTTTTTTTTTACTTTTTGCATGCTTCTATAGTCTCCATAGGAGACTAGAAGCAGCAACTGTCCGATCCCCTCTGCTACATACAGGGGACGTGCAGGTCCCCTGCATGCAGCAGAAATGGTCCTGTGCTATGAGCGCCGACCACTAGGTGGCGCTCATAGCGACAAGATCATGACAACCACAGGCGTCTGCTGCAGACCCTGGGTTGTCATGCACGCCCATCGGCGACCCGCGATCACGTGACGGGGTCGCCGGTGGGCGGGGCTTAGGACGCGCTACCCGGAAGCGCGCGTTAAATGCTGCTGTCGGAGATTGACAGCAGCATTTAACTGGTTAACAGCCGCGGGTGGATCGCGATTCCACCCGCGGCTGTTGCGGGCACATGTCAGCTGTAAGAATCAGCCGACATGTGCTCCGTTCAGTGAGGGCTCAGCGCAGCAGCCCTCACTGAACGGAGGGTACGCAAATATGCGTACTAATACGTCCCCGGGGGTTAAGTGGTTAAAGGGGCTATCCAGTTTTGGGAACTTTTTTATTTAACTGAAATGGGTATTCCCATCTCCAGGATTCTACCCCAATATGTAGTAGGCGTCATAATAATAATATTAGCAAATACCTCCAATTAGAAGTGTAGTATAGTTCTTCTGATTTGCTTTGTCGCTTATCCCATGTGCAGGGCATTGCAGTAGCTTAGGTTACGACCACTAGCAAATAACTGTCACTATATGAGTGGTCGTAACCATGGATACCGAAGCTACTGCAATGCCTTGCACATGGGGAAAGCGACATAGCGAATCAGAAGAACTATACTACACTTCTAATTGGAGGTATTTGCTAATATTATTATTATTACTACGCCTACTACATATTGGGATAGGATCTTGGAGATGGGAATACCCATTTAATTGCGAGTATTTGCGACAATTCAGTTTCATTAAAAATGTTGCACCGTTAGGCTTTTTGTTTCCTGCACATTCAGCTTTGATGTGATCTGTGGTCATAAATCGGCTAAGAGGAGCTGAAAAAAGATTAAAAATAAGTCCAATAGCCAGCGCAACACAGAGCCAATAGAAGGCAAACAGTGCAAAATTATTAATGAAATCCAATTACAAAAATGATTTCAATGGTTTAAATAAGAAAAAAAAAATTCTTTAAGGAGTATATAGAATCATTGCAACAAGTGAAAGGACTATACCGTGGGAAAAAAGCCTCTTCTTCTCCAGATAGGCATTCAGCCCTTTCATGATTTTATCCAGAAGCACATTGCTGTCCTGAAGTTTTTCCTGAAGTCCGGTCAGAGAAGTGGCGCTTAAAACCTAAAACAAAGTAGATAGCCCATAAGTAAGATTCCATTATATAGTTATAGAGACTGAAAAAAGGTCACATTCATTGACTATTGTGCCAATAGTTCATATTAAAAAAATAATTAGAACATACAGTTATATGAAAAAGTTTGGGCACCCCTATTAATCTTAAGCTTAATGTTTTATAAAAATTGGTGTTTTTGCAACAGCTATTTCAGTTTGATATATGGAATAACTGTTGGACACAGTAATGTTTCTGCCTTGAAATGAGGTTTATTGTACTAACAGAAAATGTGCAATCTGCATTCAAACAAAATTTGACAGGTGCATAAGTATGGGCACCTCACCAGAAAAGTGACATTAATATTTAGTAGATCCTCCTTTTGCAAAAATAACAGCCTCTAGTTGCTTCCTGTAGCTTTTACTGAGTTCCTGGATCCTGGATGAAGGTATTTTTGACCATTCCTCTTTACAAAACAATTCCAGTTCAGTTAAGTTTGATGGTCGCCGAGCATGGACAGCCCTCTTCAAATGATCCCACAGATGTTCAATGATATTCAGGTCTGGGGACTGGGATGGCCATTCCAGAACATTGTAATTGTTCCTCTGCATGAATGCCTGAGTAGATTTGGAGCTGTGTTTTGGATCATTGTCTTGCTGAAAGATCCATCCCCTGCGTAACTTCAACTTTATCACTGATTCTTGAACATTATTGTCAAGAATCTGCTGATACTGAGTGGAATCCATGCGTCCCCATCCATCCATCCTGGGTAGGTGTATATGCCCCGCCATCCATCCATCCTGGGTAGGTGTAGATGCCTCTCCATCCATCCATCCTGGGTAAGTGTACATGCCCCTCCATCCATCCTGGGTAGGTGTATATGCTTCTCCATCCATCCTGGGTAGGTGTATATGCCCCGCCATCCATCCATCCTGGGTAGGTGTAGATGCCTCTCCATCCATCCATCCTGGGTAGGTGTACATGCCCCTCCATCCATCCTGGGTAGGTGTATATGCTTCTCCATCCATCCTGGGTAGGTGTATATGCCCCGCCATCCATCCATCTTGGGTAGGTGTAGATGCCCCTCCATCCATCCTGGGTAGGTGTATATGGTCCTCCATCCATCCATTCTGGGTAGGTGTATATGCCCCTCCATCTATCCATCCATCCATTCTGGGTAGGCATAGATGCCCCTCCATCCATCCATTCTGGGTAGGTGTATATGCCCCTCCATCCATTCTGGGTAGGCGTAGATGCCCCTCCATCCATCCATTCTGGGTAGGTGTAGATGCCCCTCCATTCATCCATTCTGGGTAGGTGTAGATGCCCCTCCATCCATCAATCCATCCTGGGTAGGGGTATATGCCCCTCCATCCATCCATTCTGGGTAGGCGTAGATGACCCTCCATCCATTCATCCTGGGTAGGTGTAGATGCCCCTCCATCCATCCATCCTGGGTAAGGTGTAGATGCCCCTCCATCCATCCATCCTGGGTAAGGTGTAGATGCCCCTCCATCCATCCATCCTGGGTAAGGTGTAGATGCCCCTCCATCCATCCACCCATCCTGGGTAGGTGTAGATACCCAGGATGAATGTATGGATGGAGGGGCATCTACACCTACCCAGGATGGATGGATGGACAGGCATCTACACTTACCCAGGATGAATGGATGGATGGAGGGGCAAGTGTAGATGCCCCTCCATCCATCCATCCTGGGTAGGGGTAGATGCCCCTCCATCCATCCATTCTGGGTAGGTGTATATGCCCCTCCATCCATCCATCCTGGGTAGGCGTAGATACCTTTCCATCCATCTATCCTGGGTAGGTGTATATGCACCTCCATCCATCCATTCTGGGTTTGCGTAGATGCACCTCCATCCATCCTGGGTAGTCTATTCTGGTAGGTGTATATGCCCCTCCATCCATCCATCCATCCATCCTGGGTAGGAGTATTTGCACCTCCATCCATCCTGGGTAGGTGTATTTCACCCTCCATCCATCCTGGGTAGGTGTATATGACCCTTCATCCATCCATCCATTCTCGGTAGGCATAGATGCCCCTCCATCCATCCATCCATCCTGCGTAGTCTATTCTGGTAGGTGTATATGCCCCTCTATCCATCCATCCTGGGTAGGTGTAGATGCCCCTCCATTCGTCCATTCTCGGTAGGTGTAGATGCCCCTCCATTCGTCCATTCTCGGTAGGTGTAGATGCCCCTCCATCCATCAATCCATCCTGGGTAGGTGTAGATGCCCCTCCATTCATCCATAGTAGGTGTAGATACCACTCCATCCATCCATCCTGGGTAGGTGTATATGCCCCTCCATCCATCCTGGGTAGGTGTATATGCCCCTCCATTCATCCTGGGTAGGAGTATTTGCCCCTCCATCCATAGTGGGTAGGTGTATATGCCCCTCCATCCATCCATCCTGGGTAGGTGAATATGCCCTTCCATCCATCCTGGGTAGCTGTATATGCCCCTCCATCCATCCATCCATCCAGAGTAGGTGTATATGCCCATCCATCCATCCTGGGTAGGTGTATATGCCCCTCCATCCATCCACTCTGCGTAGGTGTAGATGCCTCTCCATCCATCAATCCATCCTGGGTAGGTGTATATGCCCCTCCATCCATCCATTCTGGGTAGGCGTAGATGCCCCTCCATCTATTCATCCTGGGTAGGTGTAGATGCCCCTCCATCCATCCATCCTGGGTAGGTGTAGATGCCCCTCCATCCATCCATCCTGGGTAGGTGTAGATGCCCCTCCATCCATCCATCCTGGGTAAGTGTAGATGCCCCTCCATCCATCCATCCTGGGTAAGTGTAGATGCCCCTCCATCCATCCATCCTGGGTAAGTGTAGATGCCCCTCCATCCATCCATCCTGGGTAAGTGTAGATGCCCCTCCATCCATCCATCCTGGGTAGGGGTAGATGCCCCTCCATCCATTCTGGGTAGGTGTATATGCCCCTCCATCCATCCATTCTGGGTAGGTGTATATGCCCCTCCATCCATCCATCCTGGGTAGGGGTAGATGCCCCTCCATCCATCCATCCTGGGTAGGTGTATATGCACCTCCATCCATCCATCCATCCAATCTGGGTAGGTGTATATGCCCCTTCATCCATCCATTCTGGGTTTGCGTAGATGCACCTCCATCCATCCTGGGTAGTCTATTCTGGTAGGTGTATATGCCCCTCCATCCATCCATCCATCCTGGGTAGGAGTATTTGCCCCTCCATCCATCCTGGGTAGGTGTATATGCCCCTCCATCCATCCTGAGTAGGTGTATTTCCCCCTCCATCCATCCATCCTGGGTGAGTGTATATGACCCTACATCCATCCATCCATTCTGGGTAGGCGTAGATGCCCCTCCATCCATCCATCCTGCGCAGTCTATTCTGGTAGGTGTATATGCCCCTCTATCCATCCATCCTGGGTAGGTGTATATGCCCCTCCATCCATCCATTCTCGGTAGGTGTAGATGCCCCTCCATTCGTCCATTCTCGGTAGGTGTAGATGCCCCTCCATCCATCAATCCATCCTGGGTAGGTGTAGATGCCCCTCCATCCATCCATAGTAGGTGTAGATACCACTCCATCCATCCTTCCATCCATTCTGAGTAGGTGTATATGCCCCTCCATCCATCCTGGGTAGGTGTATATGCCCCTCCATTCATCCTGGGTAGGAGTATTTGCCCCTCCATTCATAGTGGGTAGGTGTATATGCCCCTCCATCCATCCATCCTGGGTAGGTGAATATGCCCTTCCATCCATCCTGGGTAGGTGTATCGGCCTCTCCATCCATCCTGGGTAGCTGTATATGCCCCTCCATCCATCCATCCTGAGTAGGTGTATATGACCCTCCATCCATCCATCCTGAGTAGGTGTATATGCCCCTCCATCCATCCTGAGTAGGTGTATATGCCCATCCATCCATCCTGGTAGGTGTATATGCCCCTCCATCCATCCACTCTGGGTAGGTGTATATGCCCCTCCATCCATCCATACATCCTGGGTAGGTCTAGATGCCCCTCCATCCATCCACCCATCCTGGGTAGGTGTGGATGCCCTTCCATCCATCCATTCATCCTGAGTAAGTGTAGATGCCCCTCCATGCATCCATCGTGGGTAGGGGTAGATGCCCCTCCATCCATCCATTCTGGGTAGGTGTATATGCCCCTCATTCCATCCATCCTGGGTAGGCGAAGATACCTCTCCATCCATCCATCCTGGGTAGGTGTATATGCACCTCCATCCATCCAATCTGGGTAAGCATAGATGCCCCTCCATCCATCCTGAGCAGTCTATTCTGGTAGGTGTATATGCCCCTCCATCCATCCACTCTGGGTAGGTGTAGATGCCCCTCCATCCATCAATCCATCCTGGGTAGGTGTAGATACCCCTCCATCCATTCTTCCATCCATCCATCCTGGGTAGGTGTATATGCCCCTCCATTCATCCTGGGTAGGTGTATATGCCCCTCCATCCATCCAGTGTAGGAGTATTTGCCCCACCATCCATCCTGGGTAGGTGTATATGCCCCTCCATCCATCCATCCTGGGTAGGTGTATATGCCCCTCCATCCATCCATCCTGGGTAGGTGTATATGCCCATCCATCCATCCTGGGTAGGTGTATATGCCCCTCCATCCATCCTGGGTAGGTGTATATGCCCCTCCATCCATCCTGGGTAGGTGTATCGGCCCCTCCATCCATCCATCCATCCTGAGTAGCTGTATATTCCCCTCCATCCATCCATCCTGGGTAGGTGTATATGCCCCTTCATCCATTCTGGGTAGGTGTAGATGCCCCTCCATCCATCCTGGGTAGTCTATTCTGGTAGGTGTATATGCCCCTCCATCCAACCTGGTTAGGTGTAGATGCCAACTCCATTCATCCATCCTGGTTAGGTGTAGATGCCCCTCCATCCATCCATCCATCCTGGGTAGTCTATTCTGCTAGGTGTATATGCCCCTCCATCCATCCTGGGTAGGTGTATATGCCCCTCCATCCATCCTGGGTAGGTGTATCGGCCCCTCCATCCATCCATCCATCCATCCTGAGTAGCTGTATATGCCCCTCCATCCATCCATCCTGGGTAGGTGTATATGCCCCTTCATCCATTCTGGGTAGGTGTAGATGCCCCTCCATCCATCCTGGGTAGGTGTAGATGCCCCTCCATCCATTCTGGGTAGTCTATTCTGGTAGGTGTATATGCCCCTCCATCCAACCTGGTTAGGTGTAGATGCCAACTCCATTCATCCATCCTGGTTAGGTGTAGATGCCCCTCCATCCATCCATCCATCCTGGGTAGGTGTATATGCCCCTTCATCCATCCATCAATCCTGGGTAGGTGTAAATGCCCCTCCATCCATCCTGAGTAGGTGTATTTCCCCCTCCATCCATCCATCCTGGGTGAGTGTATATGACCCTTCATCCATCCATCCATTCTGGGTAGACGTAGATGCCCCTCCATCCATCCATCCTGCGCAGTCTATTCTGGTAGGTGTATATGCTCCTCCATCCATCCATTCTCGGTAGGTGTAGATGCCCCTCCATTCGTCCATTCTCGGTAGGTTAGATGCCCCTCCATCCATCAATCCATCCTGGGTAGGTGTAGATGCCCCTCCATCCATCCATAGTAGGTGTAGATACCACTCCATCCATCCATTCTGGGTAGGTGTATATGCCCCTCCATCCATCCTGGGTAGGTGTATATGCCCCTCCATTCATCCTGGGTAGGAGTATTTGCCCCTCCATCCATAGTGGGTAGGTGTATATGCCCCTCCATCCATCCATCCTGGGTAGGTGAATATGCCCTTCCATCCATCCTGGGTAGGTGTATCGGCCTCTCCATCCATCCTGGGTAGCTGTATATGCCACTCCATCCATCCATCCATCCTGAGTAGGTGTATATGCCCCTCCATCCATCCACCCTGAGTAGGTGTATATGCCCCTCCATCCATCCATCCTGAGTAGGTGTACATGCCCATCCATCCATCCTGGTAGGTGTATATGCCCCTCCATCCATCCATCCACTCTGGGTAGGTGTATATGCCCCTCCATCCATCCATACATCCTGGGTAGGTCTAGATGCCCCTCCATCCATCCACCCATCCTGGGTAGGTGTAGATGCCCTTCCATCCATCCATTCAAACTGAGTAAGTGTAGATGCCCCTCCATCCATCCATTCTGGGTAGGTGTATATGCCCCTCATTCCATCCATCCTGGGTAGGCGTAGATACCTCTCCATCCATCCATCCTGGGTAGGTGTATATGCACCTCCATCCATCCAATCTGGGTAAGCATAGATGCCCCTCCATCCATCCATCCATCCATCCTGAGCAGTCTATTCTGGTAGGTGTAGATGCCCCTCCATCCATCAATCCATCCTGGGTAGGTGTAGATGCCCCTCCATCCATCCATCCATGGTAGATGCGAATACCCCTCCATCCATTCTTCCATCCATGCATCCTGGGTAGGTGTATATGCCCCTCCATTCATCCTGGGTAGGTGTATATGCCCCTCCATCCATCCAGTGTAGGAGTATTTGCCCCTCCATCCATCCTGGGTAGGTGTATATGCCCCTCCATCCATCCATCCTGGGTAGGTGTATATGCCCATCCATCCATCCTGGGTAGGTGTATATGCCCCTCCATCCATCCGGGGTAGGTGTATCGGCCCCTCCATCCATCCTGAGTAGCTGTATATGCCCCTCCAGCCATCCTGGGTAGGTGTATATGCCCCTTCATCCATTCTGGGTAGGTGTAGATGCCCCTCCATCCATCCTAGGTAGTCTATTCTGGTAGGTGTATATGCCCCTCCATCCAACCTGGTTAGGTGTAGATGTCCCCTCCATTCATCCATCCTGGTTAGGTGTAGATGCCCCTCCATCCATCCATACATCCTGTCTATTCTGCTAGGTGTATATGCCCCTCCATCCATCCTGGTTAGGTGTAGATGCCCCTCCATCCATCCATCCATCCTGGGTAGGTGTATATGCCCCTTCATCCATCCATCCATCCTGGGTAGGTGTAGATGCCCCTCCATCCATCCACTCTGGGTAGGTGTAGATGCCCCTCCATCCATCAATCCATCCTGGGTAGGTGTAGATGCCCCTCCATCCATCCATGGTAGATGCGAATACCCCTCCATCCATCCATCCTGGGTAGGTGTATATGCCCCTCCATCCATCCATCCATCCTGGGTAGGTGTATATGCCCCTCCGTCCATCCAGTGTAGGAGTATTTGCCCCTCCATCCATCCTGGGTAGGTGTATATTCCCCTCCATCCATCCATCCTGGGTAGGTGTATATTCCCCTCCATCCATCCATCCTGGGTAGGTGTATAGGCCCCTCCATCCATCCTGGGTAGGTGTATCGGCCCCTCCAGCCATCCTGGGTAGGAGTCCTGAGGAGATAATTTGCATATTCCCACTGCATTTTGGGGTAAGTGAAGAGTCTCCGCGAGCTCAAAGAACACTGGATTTTGGCTGTTGGAACTGAAAAGAGGACATCGGTAAACCAGGGGAGGAGTCCTGAGGAGATAATTTGCATATTCCCACTGCATTTTGGGGTAAGTGAAGAGTCTCCGCGAGCTCAAAGAACACTGGATTTTGGCTGTTGGAACTGAAAAGAGGACATCGGTAAACCAGGGGAGGAGTCCTGAGGAGATAATTTGCATATTCCCACTGCATTTTGGGGTAAGTGAAGAGTCTCCGCGAGCTCAAAGAACACTGGATTTTGGCTGTTGGAGCTGAAAAGAGGACATCGGTAAACCGCGCGCCTGCTGGCGCGCGCATTTTGAAGCTTTTTTTTTAAGCTTTTTTCACTGTTTTCAGAACATTAACAATAAGAACATGGAAGAGTCCAGGAGCCATTTGGTGAGCTGCATATCCTGCTACATGTTCACAGACTTGCCAGTGGAAAAGCCAAACTTCACATGCCAGAAATGCAAGCTTGTGTCCCTGTTGGAGGAAAAGTTGCGAAATCTAGAAGAGAGGTTAACTACCTTGAAAATCATTAAGGAAGGTGAAGAGTTCTTAGACAGAGCAGAATTATCTCTTCATGATTCAGAAAGAGAAGAAATTCGAACTGCACCTGACGAAACAGAGGAATGGAAGCATGTGACCCACAGAAGCAGGAGGATCGAGAGGCAGTCAGCACCCATACTGCTCAGGAACCAGTACCAGGCTCTCACGCAGGAGAACCATGAAGAAATACAGCAAAATAAGACTTTGCCAGCAATGAATAACCTTGTAAGCCCTCAGAATCCTCCTGGATGGAGAAAGAAGAATGTTGTGAAGAAAAAACGGAGAGTGGTGGTCATGGGGGATTCCCTGTTAAGAGGAACAGAGGCCGCTATCTGCAGACCAGACATAACCTCAAGAGAAATGTGCTGTCTTCCAGGAGCAAAAATTAAAGATGTGTCTGACAGGATATCAAGACTCTTCAGACCTACAGATCACTACCCATTCCTGCTAATACATGTGGGGACAAATGACACCGCAAGAAAGGACCTGGAAACCATCTGCAGTGACTTTGAAGACTTAGGCAAGAAAGTGAAAGAATTGGGAGCGCAGGTGGTCTTCTCATCCATCCTCCCAGTGGATGGCCATGGAACAATGAGGTGGAATAAGATTCTACAGGTGAACAACTGGCTACGTCGATGGTGCCGTCAACAAGGATTTGGATTTCTGGATCACGGAATGAATTACCTATACGATGGACTACTTGCTAGAGATGGGGTGCACCTTACGAAGACTGGAAAACATGTATTTGGAAGTCGCCTTGCTACACTCATCAGAAGAGCTTTAAACTAGAACAATGTGGGAAGGGAAGCAAAAGGCCAGAAAAAGCCATACAGCTGACAAATACTATTGAGATCTCTGCTACTGGAAGTGGAAAGGAAGAACAAAGACAAAACAATTTAAATAATAAAAATATGGGAGGAAGAGAAACCAATCACAAACTAAAATGTTTTTATACAAATGCACAAAGCATGGGCAACAAACAAGGAGAATTGGAACTACTAATGCAGGAAAAGGAATATGATGTCATTGGAATCACTGAAACTTGGTGGGACGATACACATGATTGGAATAAAAGGCTAAAAGGATACAACTTATTTGCAAGAAACAGACTTGATAAACGAGGAGGAGGTGTTGCATTGTATGTTAGAAAAGCGTATATCTGCACAGAGATTGAAGCTTCAGAGACTGGGAGTTCTGTGGAAACTGTTTGGGTAAGAATACAAGGAGAGAACAACGAAAAGGACACCATTGTAGGCATTTACTACAGGCCACCTGGGCAAGCTGAAGATATGGATGAACTCTTTATGTATCAAATGACCAAGTTCTCCAAAAAATATGACGTAGTGGTCATGGGAGATTTCAACTATCCAGACATTTGTTGGGAATCTCTCTCAAGTAAAACTAACAGGTCAAGCAAATTCTTATCCTCTCTTGCTGACAACTTTATCTTCCAAAAGGTAGGGGAGAAAACAAGGGGATCTGCTACTTTGGATCTAATCCTTATAAACAGGGAGGAAATGGTTGAGGAGGTAAAGGTGGCTGGGACCCTAGGAGGCAGCGATCATGCTATTATAGAATTTTGGATAACTAGAGGAGGAAGACATGTGAAGACTCAGACTTCAAGGTTAGATTTTAGAAAGGCAGATTTTAAGAGACTCAGAAAGAGAATAGGAGGGATCCAATGGCTGGATGTCCTTAAGGACAAAAATGTCCAGGAAGGATGGGAAATTTTTAAAAATGAGATTCTCAAAGCACAATCGTTAACAATCCCGAAAAGTAG
The DNA here is from genome assembly GCF_046119375.1 of Phyllobates terribilis. Taxonomy (NCBI): domain Eukaryota; kingdom Metazoa; phylum Chordata; class Amphibia; order Anura; family Dendrobatidae; genus Phyllobates; species Phyllobates terribilis. The sequence continues at coordinate 88,703 of NW_027363015.1, forward strand.
GAAGAATGGGAAGCATTTAAGGAAACCAGGATGGATGAACACAGAACTTAAACACATGCTAAAAAGAAAGAAAGAAATGTTTATTAAATGGAAAGAGGGAGGCATATCTAAAGAAGATTATAATGCAGTCTGCAGATCCTGTAGGGCACGTATCAGGTTAGCTAAAGCTGACAATGAATTAAGGCTTGCAAGAGATGTCAAAAGCAATAAAAAAGGATTTTGGGGGTATATCAAAAGTAAAAGAAAAGTCAAAGATGCTATAGGATTTTTACAGGATGAAAATGGAGAAATGGTAAGAGAGGATGTTGAGAAGGCCGAACTTTTTAATTCCTATTTTGCATCTGTTTTCTCTCAGAAAGAAAATGTAACATCAACTGATCTTCACTGTCCTTTTAAAGGAATAGAGGAATCCAAGTTATCTGTAAACAGAAAGATTGTGAGGGAATATTTAGCTAACATAAATGAGTTCAAGTCTCCAGGTCCAGATGAATTACACCCCAGAGTACTGAAGGAGATCGTAGAAGAAATTTTAGAACCACTCTCCATAATCTTTGAAAATTCTTGGAGAACAGGAGAAGTCCCAGAAGACTGGAGAAGAGCAAATGTTGTTCCTATCTTCAAAAAGGGGAAGAAGGTGGACCCAGGGAACTATAGGCCGGTGAGTCTGACTTCTATACCAGGAAAGATCTTTGAACAAATTATTAAACAACATGTATGTAAGTACATGGATAAGAATGAAGTGATTAACCAGAGTCAGCATGGGTTTGTAACTAACAAGTCATGTCAGACTAACTTAATTTCCTTCTATGACAGAATCACTGACTGGGTGGATCAGGGAAATGCTGTAGATATAGTATATCTTGACTTCAGCAAAGCATTTGACAAAGTATCTCACACCATCCTTATTGAAAAAATGACCAAGTATGCAATGGACCAGGCAACTGTTAGGTGGATTCATAACTGGCTTAGTGATCGGACTCAAAGGGTGGTTGTAAATGGCTTCACATCCAGCTGGATGAATGTCTCAAGTGGGGTACCACAGGGCTCCGTCCTGGGACCTGTATTGTTCAACATCTTTATCAATGATTTAGATGAAGGAATTGAGGGTAAACTGATTAAATTTGCTGATGACACAAAGCTAGGAGGGATAGCTAATACTAGAGAAGAGAGAGAGAGGATTCAAAAAGACCTAAATAAACTGGAGCAGTGGGCAGCAACCAACAGAATGGTTTTTAACAGGGAAAAATGCAAAGTACTACATCTGGGCAATAAAAATGAAAAAAGCATATACAGAATGGGAGGAATAGAGCTAAGCAACAGTACATGTGAAAAAGACTTAGGTATACTAATAGATCATAGACTGAACATGAGTCAACAGTGTGATGCAGCAGCAAAAAAGGCAAATACAATTCTGGGATGTATTAACAGAAGCATACAGTCTAGATCACGTGAAGTGATTATCGGTCTTTACTCCTCTTTGGTCAGACCTCATCTGGAATACTGTGTACAGTTTTGGGCACCACATTTTAAAAAAGACATAGACAAACTGGAGCAAGTTCAGAGAAGAGCGACCAGAATGGTGACTGGTCTGCAAACCATGTCCTATGAGGAACGGTTGCAGGATTTGGGAATGTTTAGCTTGCAAAAAAGAAGACTGAGAGGAGACTTAATAGCTGTCTACAAATATGTCAAGGGCTGTCACATTGTAGAAGGATCATCTTTATTCTCATTTGCACAAGGAAAGACTAGAAGCAATGGGATGAAACTAAATGGGAGGAGACACAGATTAGATATTAGAAAAAACTTTTTGACAGTTAGGGTGATTAATGAGTGGAACAGGCTGCCACGAGAGGTGGTGAGTTCCCCTTCAATGGACGTCTTCAAACAGAGGCTGGACAGACATCTGTCTGAGATGATCTAGTGAATCCTGCTTTGAGCAGGGGGTTGGACCAGATGACCCAGGAGGTCCCTTCCAACTCTACCATTCTATGATTCTATGATTCTATGATTCTATGATTCTATCGGCCCCTCCAGCCATCCTGGGTAGGTGTATATGCCCCCTCCATCCATCCAGGGTAGGTGTATATGCACCCTCCATCCATCCTGGGTAGGTGTATATGCCCCTCCATCCATCCATCCTGGGTAGGTGTATATGCCCTTCCATCCTGGGTAGGTGTATATTCCCCTCCATCCATCCTGGGTAGGTGTATATGCCCCTCCATCCATCCTGGGTAGGTGTATCGGCCCCTCCATCCATCCATCCTGGGTAGCTGTATATGCCCCTCCAGCCATCCTGGGTAGGTGTATATGCCCCTTCATCCATTCTGGGTAGGTGTATATGCCCCTTCATCCAACCTGGTTAGGTGTAGATGCCCCCTCCATCCATCCTGGGTAGTCTATTCTGGTAGGTGTATATGCCACTCCATCCAACCTGGTTAGGTCTAGATGCCCCCTCCATCCATCCATCCTGGTTAAGTGTAGATGCCCCTCCATCCATCCATCCTGGGTAGGTGTATATGCCCCTTCATCCATCCATCCTGGGTAGGTGTAAATGCCCCTCCATCCATCCATCCTGGGTAGGTGTAAATGCCCCTCCATCCATCCATGCTGGGTAGGTTTATATGCCCCTGACTAGCCCAGGGGAATGGGTATGACTCGGTACCCGGGCCTTTAGGGATGTCGCGGTGGTCGGCTCCCGGGCCCGTACCCTGGGGTCGCTCCTTTAAAAGGGTTGGTGATTTGTGAAGTTTATAAAAGAGTTTGTGACGCCACCTGTGGTTTCTGGTGAGTATCACCAGCGCTGCGCAGTCCACTGAGGCCGGTGATAAGGCAGCTCGATGGTTTAGCTTCCCACAGGTGGAGCTAGGCCTCAGGGCAGCGTATGGACGGGGAAAGCAGGATGGAGAGACCCAGCCGGGTCAGAGCAAGAACAGGGACAGACACGATTGTCACTTCAGTACCTTTTACTGATGGAAATTCAGGCACGTCCCAGAGCACTGTAGGGTGAAGGGTGCACGTCAGGATCCTCCCCAATGAGCGGGTTTTGGCCCTCCTGTTTCTTGCCTCTGCGTAGTAAGTTTCTGACCTTCCTGGAGCAAGGCCTAACTTTGTCTCTGTCCTGCGCTGGCTGACCTTGTGGTAGGGCCTTTTCTTGGATTACACGCTCCCGACTTAAGGGGCCTATGTGTCTCCTGGCTCTATTACGTATCAGCACTTTTGCGATACTGGGACTTTTAGTTCTCCAGGGATTCTGGTTATATCTTACTGGGTCGTGGAGATCCCGGTAAGCTTCGGACCCGATGTCCGGTAACTGCTTCTTCGGGCTGAGCTAGTTAAGCTCCTCTGCCCCCTATGTATTAACTCTCCACTCGCCTTCGGCCTACTCGGGCCCTCACTAGGCTATACACACTAACGGCAGCTTGCCGCGCTTCACCGATCTTATGGCGCCGGCACACCTAAAGCTCACCTCTCTGAGCTACAACTGAGTCTAGAACGTGCTCCACTGCAGACTGACCTCTCTCAGGCTTTTGCACTGCAGGAACTTTCTCAACAGGTTTGCTTTCTGTCGACTCCAGTGTAGACTAACTGCTGCCTGGCTCCACCTTCCCTGATATATCTATCCCTAACGGGCTCCCTCTGATGGTCTGAGGTGGAAGGTGGAGATGTGTGAATGGTTATGGGGGCCTCTTGTGGAGGAATCCATCAATACACCCTGCTAAGATCTGTGATACCAAGCGCAGCTAGGCGTCAACTACCCCCATTCATCCTGGGTAGATGTATATGCCACCCCATACATCCATTCTGGGTAAATGCATATGCCCCTTCATCCATCCATCCATCCTGGTTAGGTGTAAATGCCCCTCCATCCATCCCGGTCAGTATATGCCCCCCTCCATCCATCCATCCTGGTGGATATATCCTCCCCTTCATACTGGTGGGTATATGCCCCCCTCCATCCATCCTGGTGGGTATATGCCCCCCCCTCCATCCATCCTGGTGGGTATATGCCCCCCCCTCCATCCATCCTGGTGGGTATATGCCCCCCCCCTCCATCCATCCTGGTGGGTATATGCCCCCCCCTCCATCCATCCTGGTGGGTATATGCCCCCCCCCTCCATCCATCCTGGTGAGTATATGCCCCCCCCCTCCATCCATCCTGGTGAGTATATGCCCCCATATATTCAATGCGAAGGGAAAAAAACCAAAACAAACGCTTCTACTCACCTTCCACGTTCCCACGCAGCGCTGTGTCTGTGTTGCCTGAAGATGTCGGCGGTGATAACAGCTGAGAGGCTGAGATCACCGCACGGCGCCGCTGCAGATACTCACTCGGGACGTCCACTCCTAGGCATTTCCTCCCCGGCAGTTCCTGTCATGGCATGCTCTGACTGAGCAGTGCGTGCGACGACAGGGGGAATGTACAGCTTACACTGCAGGCTCCACAAAGATGGCTGAAATCTCCTCCCACGGCTGCGACCTGAACAGCCAAGGGGGCGTGCCCAGGTCACAGCTAGAGGCAGGAGGAGCGGCCTCTAATGTTAGAGAAAGGGTCGGTGACACTACTGTCTCTTAGGGCCAGGGCTGCCGTAAATGAGGTGTGTAAGAGCGCTTCTTACACACCCCCCAAATAAAAATGGCAGCCCCTAGTGGCCAATGTAAAAATAAATAAAAAACTAATAAAGTGGTACATTTAATTTTGTATTAAAAATAATTGATTACATAATTATTAATACAAAACATAAAATCGTGGCCCCTTCCCTGTAAGAATAGCACATGGCTCTTTTCACGTCTGGTTATTTCTCTAGCAGGTAGAATATGCTCCGTTATAGACCGGGGACAGGTTTACAGCTCTATTTATTGTGGACGATTGATCTGCAAATCAGAACTGAGACCGGTCCGATTTTCATCCGATTTGTAGATAAAGATCATCTATTGAAGTCAACGAGTGTCAGAAAAATGGCCAGAACCAACCATGTTGCCTGTACTGCTTGTTTTCCAGTGTCTATAGGCCGGGCAAGCGAGGCGAGGAAACCTTTAGCTTTTTACTTTACATATAAAAAAATATGCCCCACTGAGGAGAAAAACTGACACACTGACCAAAATCAGATGAAAATTAGAAAAAAAACACTGATTAAAACCTGACATGTGAACGGGGCCTTAGGCCTTAATCAGATGTCAGCAGGGTCGGACTGGGGTGTCTGGGGCCCACAGGGGACACTGACTCTAGGGGCCACCTCCAGCAATATGCAGATCGCTCTTCTCTGCTCTCCCTGTTATAGTGGAGCAGTGACCGGCGGCTCCTCACATCTACTCTGCACAGACTACAACAGGGATGGACAATTTCTGTAGTTTGCATGAAAGGGCTTCTTTGGTTAAAACAAGTCATCACAGATTCATGGGCTACACAGGATAGGTGATCACTTATTGATTGGAAGAATGGGGAAGTTTTATCCCTGACAGGACACTTATCCCCATTTTAAAATGCAGCGACAGGTGGGACGTCTGACCACAGCCTCATTCTTTCTCTTGGGGGCTTCCAAAAAAGAGCAGCGCTCACAGCCCCTGAGGGAATGAATGGATCAGTGGTCGAGTCGCACATGAGCTCCAGTGTAATGGGGAGAAAAGCTCCACAGTCTGCCGATCGGTGCAGGTCCCAGTAGTCAGACCCCCACCAATCAATAAGTTATCACTTATCCTGTGGAGAGGGGATTACTTGTTCTCCCCGGAGAACCCCTGTGAGTGCATCTCTGACGCTCTGCTCCAAGTATTTCATCTCTAAGGCCACAGCCCCACTATCAGTATTCAGTCAGGATTTTTTCTCAGGAGTGGGAGCCAAAACCAGGTGAGGAACAATCAGAGAAAAGGTAGAATAGAAACAAGTCACCAATTCTGTATTTATCACCCACTCCTGCTTTTGGCTCTCACTACTGAGAAAAAATACTGACCAAATACTGATAGTGAAGCCGTGGCCTCATGGAAAAAAATCTTTTCCTAGTTAATCTCAGCGAGAACAAATGACCGCCATACACAACATAATCCACTATAACAACACCAATAATATCACATACAAAAGGGACAAATATCACCACACCATGACCAGACCACATATTACCACCACATAGTGACCAAATAATACAATACTGATCAGGAATACAAACCACAATACTAACAACACTGTCACTATACATATGAGCTCTGTATATAGTGTCAGTGTACAGGTAATACAGTGATCCCCAGTGACATTATAAACAGGATCTCTGTATATAGTGTCAGTGTACATGTAATACAGTGATCACCGGTGACATTATACACAGGAGCTCTGTATGTAGTGTACAGGTAATACAGTTATCACGAGTGACATTATACACAGGAGCTCTGTATATAGTGTATAGGTAATACACTGGTCACCAGTGACATACACAGGAGCTCTGTATATACTATATAGTGTAAGTGTACAGTAATACACTGACTCACCAGTGATGTCTCTAGGTGAAGTTCTTCATCTTCGCTTTTCCTCATCTGGCACAGTCCACCATCACTTCTTCCAGCCAGGAATCATCTCTGCAGAAAATAACACACAGTTATCAATAACTGATCTCTTTTAGAGCACATTCCCACTTTTCCCCAGGCTTCTACACTACACCAGTTGAAGAAATAAAGCGACATAGTGGCGCCCTGCACAGTAACAGGACCCCCCTTTTGTCCCCTCTTACGGAAAACAGTTTCCTAAAAATAAAATTATATTACAGAAGTAATAATGTCCCTAATTGGACTCTAAAGTAATAATGTTCCCCACTCGCCATCATAAACTAATAAAGTTCCTCAATCTGGCCCCTAAACAGTAATAAAGTCCCTTGTCCAGCGTGGCCCCCCATCTATCCATCCTGACCCCCCCCCCCATATATCCATTCTGGTCTCCATGTGTCCAGCCTGCCCCTCCCATATATCCATACGGGCCTCCATGTGTCCAGCCTGCCCCCCTTCATATATCCATCCTGTCCCACTCATATATGCATCCCACCCCACCCCATATATCTATCCAGGACCCCATGTGTCCAGCTTGCCGCCCTTCACCTCCATGTGTCCATCCAGGTCCCCATGTGTCCAGCTTGCTGCCCTTCACCTATATGTGTCCATCCAGGTCCCAATGTGTCCAGCTTGCCCCCCTTCACCTCCATGTGTCCATCCAGGTCCCCAACTTGGCCCCCTTCACCACCATGTGTCCCCTTATGCGTCCATCCAGCCCCCACCCTTCAGCCCCGTGCCTCCATCCATATGTCTCCCCATGCGTCCAACCAGCCCCCCCTTTCAGCCCCATGCCTCCATCCATATGTCTCCCCATGGGTCCAGCCAGCCCCCCCTTCAGCCCCATGTCCCCATCCATGTCTCCATGGGTCCATCCAGCCCCCCCTTCAGCCCCGTGCCTCCATCCATATGTCCCCCATGCGTCCAGCCAGCCCCCCCTTCAGCCCCATGTCCCCATGGGTCCAGCCAGCCCCCCCTTCAGCCCCATGTCCCCATCCATGTCCCCATGGGTCCAGCCAGCCCCACCTTCAGCCCCATGTCCCCATGGGTCCAGCCAGCCCCCCCTTCAGCCCCATGTCCCCATCCATGTCCCCATGGGTCCAGCCAGCCAGCCCCATGTCCCCAGGGGTCCATCCAGCCCCCCCCCTTCAGCCCCATGTCCCCATGGGTCTAGCCAGCCCCCCCTTCAGCCCCATGTCCCCATCCATGTTCCCATGGGCCCAGCCAGCCCCCTCCCGTTCAGCCCCATGTCCCCATGGGTCCAGCCAGCCCCCCCTTCAGACCCATGTCCCCATCCATGTCCCCATGGGTCCAACCAGCCCCCCCCGTCAGCCCCATGTCCCCATCCATGTCCCCATGTGACCAGCCTGCGACCCCTCCATATATGGATGATGACCAATGCTGGGAACACTCACCCAGAAAAACGTGGATATTGCACTTGACTTGAAGTTGAAGCAGGGAGAGCTGTAGCCAGACCTGCAGCCTTGTTTCCAGGGTTATGGTGAGAGAGCAGAGTGCTGGTCACCGCATACTCAGCCCAGGAGCCGGCTTAAAAGGCAAGAGAGCAGGAGAGAAGAGGGCGGTGCGCGGTGCTGGTGCGGTGTTCCATACCCGGACGGGAGCCGGTGTTACAAGGCCAATTCCAAGGGAGCAGGAGCCGGGACTGGAGAGCAGAGCGCGGCGTCGGCGTATCAAAAGCCGGCAGGGGAGCAGGGAGAGGAGAGCGCGACGTCAGCGTGTCACCTGACAACACACCACTGCCAGCCACCAGCGGCAAAGCAGAGCGCGGTGCGTGTCACCGCCCACCAAGAACACGTCCTCAGTCATGTGACTATGCGCGTCACCCGCTGTCACCACTGAATAGTATGAGCGCCGCACGCGACGCTACATTTCCTTCGGCTGCGCTTTTAAAGGGCCCGCACTTTTTAAGAGCCCCCGCTACCAATTCTCTCACTATCTCATCGAGGCCCACCGGGAATTTTTCTAGCTATCACACCAGGCCAGTCCTACCCTGCGCGCTGGCATCGGGGCCCCCTCCTCAAATACTTACCTCTCCCGTTCCCAGCAACTCCTGTGTCTTCAGCGTCTTCGGAGTCTGTCGTCACTACCGTGCGCCCTCTGTCTTATCTAGCAATCCATAAGTATAATGCAAACTATGGGGCCATTATACAGCATGGAGCAATCTATGGGGCCATTATACGGCATGGAGCAATCTATGGGGCCATTATACAGCATGGAGCAATCTATGGGGCCATTATACAGCATGGAGCAATCTATGGGGCCATTATACAGCATGGAGCAATCTATGGGGCCATTATACAGCATGGAGCAATCTATGGGGCCATTATACAGCATGGAGCAATCTATGGGGCCATTATACAGCATGGAGCAATCTATGGGGCCATTATACAGCATGGAGCAATCTATGGGGCCATTATACAGCATGGAGCAATCTATAGGGCCATTATACAGCATGGAGCAATCTATGGGGCCATTATACAGCATGGAGCAATCTATGGGGCCATTATACATCATGGAGCAATCTATGGGGCCATTATACAGCATGGAGCAATCTATAGGGCCATTACAGCATGGAGCAATCTATAGGGCCATTACAGCATGCAGCAATATATGGGGCCATTATACAGTATGGAGCAGTCTATGGGGCCATTATACAGTAGGGAGCAATATATGGGGCCATTATACAGCATGGGGCAATCTATGGGGCCATTACAGGATGGAGCAATCTATGGGGCCATTACAGGATGGAGCAATCTATGGGGCCATTATACTTATGGAGCAATCTATAGGGCCATTACAGCATGGAGCAATATGAGGCCATTATACAGTATGGAGCAGTCTATGGGGCCATTATACAGTATGGAGCAGTCTATGGGGCCATTATACAGTATGGAGCAGTCTATGGGGCCATTATACAGTAGGGAGCAATATATGGGGCCATTATACAGCATGGGGCAATCTATGGGGCCATTACAGGATGGAGCAATCTATGGGGCCATTACAGGATGGAGCAATCTATGGGGCCATTATACTTATGGAGCAATCTATAGGGCCATTACAGCATGGAGCAATATGAGGCCATTATACAGTATGGAGCAGTCTATGGGGCCATTATACAGTATGGAGCAGTCTATGGGGCCATTATACAGTAAGGAGCAATCTATGGGGCCATTATACAGCATGGGGCAATCTATGGGGCCATTATACAGCATGGAGCAATCTATGGGGCCATTACAGCATGGAGCAATCTATGGGGACATTATACTTATGGAGCAGTCTATAGGGCCATTACATCATGGAGCAATCTATGGGGCCATTATACTTGTGGAGCAATCTATAGGGCCATTACAGCATGGAGCAATCTATGGGGACATTATACTTATGGAGCAGTCTATAGGGCCATTACATCATGGAGCAATCTATGGGGCCATTATACTTATAGAGCAATCTGTAGGGCCATTATGCTTATGGAGCAATCTATGGGGCCATTACAGCATGGAGCAATCTATGGGGCCATTACCGCATGGAGCAATCTATGAGGCCATTATACTTATGGAGCAATCTATAGGGCCATTATACTTATGGAGCAATCTATAGGGCCATTATACTTATGGAGCAATCTATGGGGCCATTATACTTATGGAGCAATCTATGGGGCCATTATACAGTATGGAGCAATCTATGGAGCCATTATGCAGTATGGAGCAATCTATGGGGCCATTATGCAGCATGGAGCAATTTATAGGGCCATTACAGCATGGAACAATCTATGGGGCCATTATACTTATGGAGCAATCTATGGGGCCATTATACAGCATGGAGCAATCTATGGGGCCATTATACAGCATGGAGCAATCTATGGGGCCATTATACAGCATGGAGCAATCTATGGGGCCATTATACAGTAGGGAGCAATCTATGGGGCCATTATACAGAAGGGAGCAATCTATGGGGCTATTATACAGCATGGAGCAATCTATGGGGCCATTAGACTAATGGAGCAATCTATAGGGCCATTACAGCATGGAGCAATCTATGGGGCCATTATACAGCATGGAGCAATGTATAGGGCCATTACAGCATGGAGCAATCTATGGGGCCATTATACAGCATGGAGCAATCTATAGGGCCATTATACAGCATGGAGCAATCTATAGGGCCATTACGACATGGAGCAATGTATAGGGCCATTACAGCATGGAGCAATCTATGGGGCCATTATACTTATGGAGCAATCTATGGTGCTATTACAGCATGGATCAATCTATGGGGCCATTAAACAACATGGAGCAATCTATGGGCCCATTATACTTATGGAGCAATCTATAGGGCCATTACAGCATGGAGCAATCTATGGGGCCATTATACGTATGGAGAAATCTATGGGGCCATTACAGCATGGAGCAATCTATGGGGCCATTACAGCATGGAGCAATCTATTGGGCCATTACCGCATGGAGCAATCTATAGGGCCATTATACTTATGGAGCAATCTATGGGGCGATTATACAGTAGGGAGCAATCTATGGGGCTATTATACAGCATGGAGCAATCTATGGGGCCATTAGACTAATGGAGCAATCTATAGGGCCATTACAGCATGGAGCAATCTATGGGGCCATTATACAGCATGGAGCAATGTATAGGGCCATTACAGCATGGAGCAATCTATGGGGCCATTATACAGCATGGAGCAATCTATAGGGCCATTATACAGCATGGAGCAATCTATAGGGCCATTACGACATGGAGCAATGTATAGGGCCATTACAGCATGGAGCAATCTATGGGGCCATTATACTTATGGAGCAATCTATGGTGCTATTACAGCATGGATCAATCTATGGGGCCATTAAACAGCATGGAGCAATCTATGGGCCCATTAAACAGCATGGAGCAATCTATAGGGCCATTACAGCATGGAGCAATCTATGGGGCCATTATACTTATGGAGCAATCTATGGGGCCATTACAGCATGGAGCAATCTATGGGGCCATTACCGCATGGAGCAATCTATAGGGCCATTATACTTATGGAGCAATCTATGGGGCCATTATACAGTAGGGAGCAATCTATGGGACCATTATACAGCATGGGGCAATCAATGGGACCTTTATACTTATGGAGCAATCTATAGGGCCATTACAGCATGGCGCAATCTATGGGTCCATTATACAGCATGGAGCAATCTATGGGGCCATTATACAGCATCGAGCAATCTATGGGTCCATTATACAGCATGGAGCAATCTATGGGGCCATTATCCTTATGGAGCAATCTATAGGGCCATTACAGCATGGAGCAATCTATGGGGCCATTATAATTATGGAGCAATCTATGGAGCCATTACAACATGGAGCAATCTATGGGGCCATAATACAGCATGGAGCAATCTATGGGGCCATAATACAGCATGGAGCAATCTATGGGGCCATTATACAGTAGGGAGCAATCTATGGGGCCATTATACAGTAGGGAGCAATCTATGGGGCCATTATACAGTAGGGAGCAATCTATAGGGCCATTACAGCATGCAGCAATCTATGGGGCCATTATACAGTATGGAGAAATCTATGGGGCCATTATACAGCATGGAGCAATCTATGGGGCCATTATGCAGTATGGAGCAATCTATGGGGCCATTATGGAGCATGGAGCAATCTATAGGGCCATTATACTTATGGAGCAATCTATGGGACCATTACAGCATGGAGCAATCTATGGGGCCATTTTACAGCATGGAGCAATCTATGGGGCCATTATACTTATGGAGCAATCTATGGGGCCATTACAGCATGGATCAATCTATGGGGCCATTACAGCATGGATCAATCTATGGGGCCATTATACTTATGGAGCAATCTATAGGGCCATTATACTTATGGAGCAATCTATAGGGCCATTATACTTATGGAGCAATCTATGGGGCCATTATATAGTATGGAGCAATCTATGGAGCCATTATGCAGCATGGAGCAATCTATGGGGCCATTATGAAGCATGGAGCAATTTATAGGGCCATTACAGCATGGAGCAATCTATGGGGCCATTATACTTATGGAGCAATCTATGGGGCCATTATACAGCATGGAACTATCTATGGGGCCATTATACAGCAGGGGTCAATCTATGGGGCCATTATACAGCATGGGGCAATCTATGGGGCCATTATACAGCATGGAGCAATCTATGGGGCCATTATACAGCATGGAGCAATCTATAGGGCCATTACATCATGGAGCAATCTATGGGGCCATTATACTTATGGAGCAATCTATAGGGCCATTACAGCATGGAGCAATCTATGGGGCCATTACAGCATGGAGCAATCTATGAGGCCATTACAGCATGGAGCAATCTATGCGGCCATTATACTAATGGAGCAATCTATAGGGCCATTATACTTATGGAGCAATCTATGGGGCCATTATACTTATGGAGAAATCTATGGGGACATCATACAGTATGGAGCAATCTATGGAGCCATTATGCAGTATGGAGCAATCTATGGGGCCATTATGGAGCATGGAGCAATCTATAGGGCCATTACAGCATGGAGCAATCTATGGGGCCATTATACTTATGGAGCAATCTATGGGACCATTACAGCATGGAGCAATCTATGGGGCCATTATACAGCATGGAGCAATCTATGGGGCCATTATACAGCATGGCGCAATCTATGGGGCCATTATACAGCATGGAGCAATCTATGGGGCCATTACACTTATGGAGCAATCTATAGGGCCATTACAGCATGGAGAAATCTATGGGGCCATTATACAGTATGGAGCAATCTATGGAGCCATTATGCAGTATGGAGCAATCTATTTGGCCATTATGCAGCATGGCGCAATCTATAGGGCCATTACAGCATGGAGCAATCTATGGGGCCATTATACTTATGGAGCAATCAATGGGGCCATTATACAGCATGGAGCAATCTATGGGGCCATTATACAGCATGGAGCAATCTATGGGGCCATTATACAGCATGGAGCAATCTATGGGGCCATTATACAGCATGGAGCAATCTATGGGGCCATTATACTTATGGAGCAATCTATAGGGCCATTATACTTATGGAGCAATCTATAGGGCCATTATACTTATGGAGCAATCTATAGGGCCATTATACTTATGGAGCAATCTATAGGGCCATTATACTTATGGAGCAATCTATGGGGCCATTATACAGTAGGGAGCAATCTATGGGGCCATTATAAAGTAGGGAGCAATCTATGGGGCCATTATACAGCATGGAGCAATCTATGGGGCCATTATCCTTATGGAGCAATCTATAGGGCCATTACAGCATGGAGCAATCTATGGGGCCATTATACTTATGGAGCAATCTATGGGGCCATTACAGCATGGAGCAATCTATGGGGCCATTATACAGTAGGGAGCAATCTATGGGGCCATTATACTTATGGAGCAATCTATAGGGCCATTACAGCATGGAGCAATCTATGGGGCCATTATACAGTAGCGACTAATCTATGGGGCCATTATACTTATGGAGCAATCTATAGGGCCATTACAGCATGCAGCAATCTATGGGGCCATTATACAGCATGGAGCAATCTGTGGAGCCATTATACTTATGGAGCAATCTATGGGGCCATTATGGAGCATGGAGCAATCTATAGGGCCATTACAGCATGGAGCAATCTATGGGGCCATTATACTTATGGAGCAATCTATGGGGCCATTATACAGCAATCTATGGGGCCATTATACAGCATGGAGCAATCTATGGGGCCATTATACAGCAGGGAGCAATCTAGGTGGCCATTATACAGCATGGGGCAATCTATGGGGCCATTACACTTATGGAGCAATCTATAGGGCCATTACAGCATGGAGAAATCTATGGGGCCATTATACAGTATGGAGCAATCTATTTGGCCATTATGCAGCATGGCGCAATCTATAGGGCCATTACATCATGGAGCAATCTATGGGGCCATTATACTTATGGAGCAATCTATGGGGCCATTACAGCATGGAGCAATCTATGCGGCCATTACAGCATGGAGCAATCTATGCGGCCATTACAGCATGGAGCAATCTATAGGGCCATTATAATTATGGAGCAATCTATAGGGCCATTATAATTATGGAGCAATCTATAGGGCCATTATACTTATGGAGAAATCTATGGGGCCATTATACAGTATGAAGCTATCTATGGAGCCATTATGCAGTATGGAGCAATCTATGGGGCCATTATGCAGCATGGAGCAATCTATAGGGCCATTACAGCATGGAGCAATCTATAGGGCCATTACAGCATGGAGCAATCTATGGGGCCATTATACTTATAGAGCAATCTATGGGGCCATTATACAGCATGGAACAATCTATGGGGCCATTATACAGCAGGGGTCAATCTATGGGGCCATTATACAGCATGGGGCAATCTATGGGGCCATTATACAGCATGGAGCAATCTATGGGGCCATTATACAGCATGGAGCAATCTATAGGGCCATTACATCATGGAGCAATCTATGGGGCCATTATACTTATGGAGCAATCTATAGGGCCATTGCATCATGGAGCAATCTATGAGGCCATTACAGCATGGAGCAATCTATGCGGCCATTATACTAATGGAGCAATCTATAGGGCCATTATACTTATGGAGCAATCTATGGGGCCATTATACTTATGGAGAAATCTATGGGGCCATCATACAGTATGAAGCAATCTATGGAGCCATTATGCAGTATGAAGCAATCTATGGGGCCATTATGCAGCATGGAGCAATCTATAGGGCCATTACAGCATGGAGCAATCTATGGGGCCATTATACTTATGGAGCAATCTATGGGACCATTATACTTATGGAGCAATCTATGGGGCCATTATACAGCATGGAGCAATCTATGGGGCCATTATACAGCATGGGGCAATCTATGGGGCCATTATACAGCATGGAGCAATCTATAGGGCCATTACACTTATGGAGCAATCTATAGGGCCATTACAGCATGGAGAAATCTATGGGGCCATTATACAGTATGGAGCAATCTATTTGGCCATTATGCAGCATGGCGCAATCTATAGGGCCATTACAGCATGGAGCAATCTATGGGGCCATTATACTTATGGAGCAATCTATGGGGCAATCTATGGGGCCATTAAACAGCATGGAGCAATCTATGGGGCTATTATACAGCATGGAGCAATCTATGGGGCCATTATACAGCATGGAGCAATCTATGGGGCCATTATACAGCATGGAGCAATCTATGGGGCCATTATACAGCATGGAGCAATCTATGGGGCCATTATACGGCATGGAGCAATCTATGGGGCCATTATACAGCATGGAGCAATCTATGGGGCCATTATACAGCATGGAGCAATCTATGGGGCCATTATACAGCATGGAGCAATCTATGGGGCCATTATACAGCATGGAGCAATCTATGGGGCCATTATACAGCATGGAGCAATCTATGGGGCCATTATACAGCATGGAGCAATCTATGGGGCCATTATACAGCATGGAGCAATCTATGGGGCCATTATACAGCATGGAGCAATCTATGGGGCCATTATACAGCATGGAGCAATCTATAGGGCCATTATACAGCATGGAGCAATCTATGGGGCCATTATACAGCATGGAGCAATCTATGGGGCCATTATACATCATGGAGCAATCTATGGGGCCATTATACAGCATGGAGCAATCTATAGGGCCATTACAGCATGGAGCAATCTATAGGGCCATTACAGCATGCAGCAATATATGGGGCCATTATACAGTATGGAGCAGTCTATGGGGCCATTATACAGTAGGGAGCAATATATGGGGCCATTATACAGCATGGGGCAATCTATGGGGCCATTACAGGATGGAGCAATCTATGGGGCCATTACAGGATGGAGCAATCTATGGGGCCATTATACTTATGGAGCAATCTATAGGGCCATTACAGCATGGAGCAATATGAGGCCATTATACAGTATGGAGCAGTCTATGGGGCCATTATACAGTATGGAGCAGTCTATGGGGCCATTATACAGTATGGAGCAGTCTATGGGGCCATTATACAGTAGGGAGCAATATATGGGGCCATTATACAGCATGGGGCAATCTATGGGGCCATTACAGGATGGAGCAATCTATGGGGCCATTACAGGATGGAGCAATCTATGGGGCCATTATACTTATGGAGCAATCTATAGGGCCATTACAGCATGGAGCAATATGAGGCCATTATACAGTATGGAGCAGTCTATGGGGCCATTATACAGTATGGAGCAGTCTATGGGGCCATTATACAGTAAGGAGCAATCTATGGGGCCATTATACAGCATGGGGCAATCTATGGGGCCATTATACAGCATGGAGCAATCTATGGGGCCATTACAGCATGGAGCAATCTATGGGGACATTATACTTATGGAGCAGTCTATAGGGCCATTACATCATGGAGCAATCTATGGGGCCATTATACTTGTGGAGCAATCTATAGGGCCATTACAGCATGGAGCAATCTATGGGGACATTATACTTATGGAGCAGTCTATAGGGCCATTACATCATGGAGCAATCTATGGGGCCATTATACTTATAGAGCAATCTGTAGGGCCATTATGCTTATGGAGCAATCTATGGGGCCATTACAGCATGGAGCAATCTATGGGGCCATTACCGCATGGAGCAATCTATGAGGCCATTATACTTATGGAGCAATCTATAGGGCCATTATACTTATGGAGCAATCTATAGGGCCATTATACTTATGGAGCAATCTATGGGGCCATTATACTTATGGAGCAATCTATGGGGCCATTATACAGTATGGAGCAATCTATGGAGCCATTATGCAGTATGGAGCAATCTATGGGGCCATTATGCAGCATGGAGCAATTTATAGGGCCATTACAGCATGGAACAATCTATGGGGCCATTATACTTATGGAGCAATCTATGGGGCCATTATACAGCATGGAGCAATCTATGGGGCCATTATACAGCATGGAGCAATCTATGGGGCCATTATACAGCATGGAGCAATCTATGGGGCCATTATACAGTAGGGAGCAATCTATGGGGCCATTATACAGAAGGGAGCAATCTATGGGGCTATTATACAGCATGGAGCAATCTATGGGGCCATTAGACTAATGGAGCAATCTATAGGGCCATTACAGCATGGAGCAATCTATGGGGCCATTATACAGCATGGAGCAATGTATAGGGCCATTACAGCATGGAGCAATCTATGGGGCCATTATACAGCATGGAGCAATCTATAGGGCCATTATACAGCATGGAGCAATCTATAGGGCCATTACGACATGGAGCAATGTATAGGGCCATTACAGCATGGAGCAATCTATGGGGCCATTATACTTATGGAGCAATCTATGGTGCTATTACAGCATGGATCAATCTATGGGGCCATTAAACAACATGGAGCAATCTATGGGCCCATTATACTTATGGAGCAATCTATAGGGCCATTACAGCATGGAGCAATCTATGGGGCCATTATACGTATGGAGAAATCTATGGGGCCATTACAGCATGGAGCAATCTATGGGGCCATTACAGCATGGAGCAATCTATGGGGCCATTACCGCATGGAGCAATCTATAGGGCCATTATACTTATGGAGCAATCTATGGGGCCATTATACAGTAGGGAGCAATCTATGGGGCTATTATACAGCATGGAGCAATCTATGGGGCCATTAGACTAATGGAGCAATCTATAGGGCCATTACAGCATGGAGCAATCTATGGGGCCATTATACAGCATGGAGCAATGTATAGGGCCATTACAGCATGGAGCAATCTATGGGGCCATTATACAGCATGGAGCAATCTATAGGGCCATTATACAGCATGGAGCAATCTATAGGGCCATTACGACATGGAGCAATGTATAGGGCCATTACAGCATGGAGCAATCTATGGGGCCATTATACTTATGGAGCAATCTATGGTGCTATTACAGCATGGATCAATCTATGGGGCCATTAAACAGCATGGAGCAATCTATGGGCCCATTAAACAGCATGGAGCAATCTATAGGGCCATTACAGCATGGAGCAATCTATGGGGCCATTATACTTATGGAGCAATCTATGGGGCCATTACAGCATGGAGCAATCTATGGGGCCATTACCGCATGGTGCAATCTATAGGGCCATTATACTTATGGAGCAATCTATGGGGCCATTATACAGTAGGGAGCAATCTATGGGACCATTATACAGCATGGGGCAATCAATGGGACCTTTATACTTATGGAGCAATCTATAGGGCCATTACAGCATGGCGCAATCTATGGGTCCATTATACAGCATGGAGCAATCTATGGGGCCATTATACAGCATCGAGCAATCTATGGGTCCATTATACAGCATGGAGCAATCTATGGGGCCATTATCCTTATGGAGCAATCTATAGGGCCATTACAGCATGGAGCAATCTATGGGGCCATTATACTTATGGAGCAATCTATGGAGCCATTACAACATGGAGCAATCTATGGGGCCATAATACAGCATGGAGCAATCTATGGGGCCATAATACAGCATGGAGCAATCTATGGGGCCATTATACAGTAGGGAGCAATCTATGGGGCCATTATACAGTAGGGAGCAATCTATGGGGCCATTATACAGTAGGGAGCAATCTATAGGGCCATTACAGCATGCAGCAATCTATGGGGCCATTATACAGTATGGAGAAATCTATGGGGCCATTATACAGCATGGAGCAATCTATGGGGCCATTATGCAGTATGGAGCAATCTATGGGGCCATTATGGAGCATGGAGCAATCTATAGGGCCATTATACTTATGGAGCAATCTATGGGACCATTACAGCATGGAGCAATCTATGGGGCCATTTTACAGCATGGAGCAATCTATGGGGCCATTATACTTATGGAGCAATCTATGGGGCCATTACAGCATGGATCAATCTATGGGGCCATTACAGCATGGATCAATCTATGGGGCCATTATACTTATGGAGCAATCTATAGGGCCATTATACTTATGGAGCAATCTATAGGGCCATTATACTTATGGAGCAATCTATGGGGCCATTATATAGTATGGAGCAATCTATGGAGCCATTATGCAGCATGGAGCAATCTATGGGGCCATTATGAAGCATGGAGCAATTTATAGGGCCATTACAGCATGGAGCAATCTATGGGGCCATTATACTTATGGAGCAATCTATGGGGCCATTATACAGCATGGAACTATCTATGGGGCCATTATACAGCAGGGGTCAATCTATGGGGCCATTATACAGCATGGGGCAATCTATGGGGCCATTATACAGCATGGAGCAATCTATGGGGCCATTATACAGCATGGAGCAATCTATAGGGCCATTACATCATGGAGCAATCTATGGGGCCATTATACTTATGGAGCAATCTATAGGGCCATTACAGCATGGAGCAATCTATGGGGCCATTACAGCATGGAGCAATCTATGAGGCCATTACAGCATGGAGCAATCTATGCGGCCATTATACTAATGGAGCAATCTATAGGGCCATTATACTTATGGAGCAATCTATGGGGCCATTATACTTATGGAGAAATCTATGGGGACATCATACAGTATGGAGCAATCTATGGAGCCATTATGCAGTATGGAGCAATCTATGGGGCCATTATGGAGCATGGAGCAATCTATAGGGCCATTACAGCATGGAGCAATCTATGGGGCCATTATACTTATGGAGCAATCTATGGGACCATTACAGCATGGAGCAATCTATGGGGCCATTATACAGCATGGAGCAATCTATGGGGCCATTATACAGCATGGCGCAATCTATGGGGCCATTATACAGCATGGAGCAATCTATGGGGCCATTACACTTATGGAGCAATCTATAGGGCCATTACAGCATGGAGAAATCTATGGGGCCATTATACAGTATGGAGCAATCTATGGAGCCATTATGCAGTATGGAGCAATCTATTTGGCCATTATGCAGCATGGCGCAATCTATAGGGCCATTACAGCATGGAGCAATCTATGGGGCCATTATACTTATGGAGCAATCAATGGGGCCATTATACAGCATGGAGCAATCTATGGGGCCATTATACAGCATGGAGCAATCTATGGGGCCATTATACAGCATGGAGCAATCTATGGGGCCATTATACAGCATGGAGCAATCTATGGGGCCATTATACTTATGGAGCAATCTATAGGGCCATTATACTTATGGAGCAATCTATAGGGCCATTATACTTATGGAGCAATCTATAGGGCCATTATACTTATGGAGCAATCTATAGGGCCATTATACTTATGGAGCAATCTATGGGGCCATTATACAGTAGGGAGCAATCTATGGGGCCATTATACAGTAGGGAGCAATCTATGGGGCCATTATACAGCATGGAGCAATCTATGGGGCCATTATCCTTATGGAGCAATCTATAGGGCCATTACAGCATGGAGCAATCTATGGGGCCATTATACTTATGGAGCAATCTATGGGGCCATTACAGCATGGAGCAATCTATGGGGCCATTATACAGTAGGGAGCAATCTATGGGGCCATTATACTTATGGAGCAATCTATAGGGCCATTACAGCATGGAGCAATCTATGGGGCCATTATACAGTAGCGACTAATCTATGGGGCCATTATACTTATGGAGCAATCTATAGGGCCATTACAGCATGCAGCAATCTATGGGGCCATTATACAGCATGGAGCAATCTGTGGAGCCATTATACTTATGGAGCAATCTATGGGGCCATTATGGAGCATGGAGCAATCTATAGGGCCATTACAGCATGGAGCAATCTATGGGGCCATTATACTTATGGAGCAATCTATGGGGCCATTATACAGCAATCTATGGGGCCATTATACAGCATGGAGCAATCTATGGGGCCATTATACAGCAGGGAGCAATCTAGGTGGCCATTATACAGCATGGGGCAATCTATGGGGCCATTACACTTATGGAGCAATCTATAGGGCCATTACAGCATGGAGAAATCTATGGGGCCATTATACAGTATGGAGCAATCTATTTGGCCATTATGCAGCATGGCGCAATCTATAGGGCCATTACATCATGGAGCAATCTATGGGGCCATTATACTTATGGAGCAATCTATGGGGCCATTACAGCATGGAGCAATCTATGCGGCCATTACAGCATGGAGCAATCTATGCGGCCATTACAGCATGGAGCAATCTATAGGGCCATTATAATTATGGAGCAATCTATAGGGCCATTATAATTATGGAGCAATCTATAGGGCCATTATACTTATGGAGAAATCTATGGGGCCATTATACAGTATGAAGCTATCTATGGAGCCATTATGCAGTATGGAGCAATCTATGGGGCCATTATGCAGCATGGAGCAATCTATAGGGCCATTACAGCATGGAGCAATCTATAGGGCCATTACAGCATGGAGCAATCTATGGGGCCATTATACTTATAGAGCAATCTATGGGGCCATTATACAGCATGGAACAATCTATGGGGCCATTATACAGCAGGGGTCAATCTATGGGGCCATTATACAGCATGGGGCAATCTATGGGGCCATTATACAGCATGGAGCAATCTATGGGGCCATTATACAGCATGGAGCAATCTATAGGGCCATTACATCATGGAGCAATCTATGGGGCCATTATACTTATGGAGCAATCTATAGGGCCATTACATCATGGAGCAATCTATGAGGCCATTACAGCATGGAGCAATCTATGCGGCCATTATACTAATGGAGCAATCTATAGGGCCATTATACTTATGGAGCAATCTATGGGGCCATTATACTTATGGAGAAATCTATGGGGCCATCATACAGTATGAAGCAATCTATGGAGCCATTATGCAGTATGAAGCAATCTATGGGGCCATTATGCAGCATGGAGCAATCTATAGGGCCATTACAGCATGGAGCAATCTATGGGGCCATTATACTTATGGAGCAATCTATGGGACCATTATACTTATGGAGCAATCTATGGGGCCATTATACAGCATGGAGCAATCTATGGGGCCATTATACAGCATGGGGCAATCTATGGGGCCATTATACAGCATGGAGCAATCTATAGGGCCATTACACTTATGGAGCAATCTATAGGGCCATTACAGCATGGAGAAATCTATGGGGCCATTATACAGTATGGAGCAATCTATTTGGCCATTATGCAGCATGGCGCAATCTATAGGGCCATTACAGCATGGAGCAATCTATGGGGCCATTATACTTATGGAGCAATCTATGGGGCAATCTATGGGGCCATTATACAGCATGGAGCAATCTATGGGGCTATTATACAGCATGGAGCAATCTATGGGGCCATTATACAGCATGGAGCAATCTATGGGGCCATTATACAGCATGGAGCAATCTATGGGGCCATTATACAGCATGGAGCAATCTATGGGGCCATTACCGCGTGGAGCAATCTATGGGGCCATTATACTTATGGAGCAATCTATGGGGCCATTATACTTATGGAGCAATCTATAGGGCCATTATACTTATGGAGCAATCTATGGGGCCATTATACTTATGGAGCAATCTATGGGGCCATTATACAGTAGGGAGCAATCTATGGGGCCATTATACAGTAGGGAGCAATCTATGGGGCCATTATACAGCATTTAGCAATCTATGGGGCCATTATCCTTATGGAGCAATCTATAGGGCCATTACAGCATGGAGCAATCTATGGGGCCATTATACTTATGGAGCAATCTATGGGGCCATTACAGCATGGAGCAATCTATGGGGCCATTATACAGTAGGGAGCAATCTATGGGGCCATTATACTTATGGAGCAATCTATAGGGCCATTGCTCCATGCTGTAATCTATGGGGCCATTATACTTATGGAGCAATCTATGGGGTCATTATACAGCATGCAGCAATCTATGGGGCCATTATACAGCATGGAGCAATCTGTGGAGCCATTATACTTATGGAGCAATCTATGGGGCCATTATGGAGCATGGAGCAATCTATAGGGCCATTACAGCATGGAGCAATCTATGGGGCCATTATACTTATGGAGCAATCTATGGGGCCATTATACAGCAATCTATGGGGCCATTATACAGCAGGGAGCAATCTAGGGAGCCATTATACAGCATGGGGCAATCTATGGGGCCATTATTCAGCATGGGGCAATCTATGGGGCCATTATACTTATGGAGCAATCTATAGGGCCATTACATCATGGAGCAATCTATGGGGCCATTATACTTATGGAGCAATCTATAGCGCCATTACAGCATGGAGCAATCTATGGGGCCATTACAGCATGGAGCAATCTATGCGGCCATTACAGCATGGAGCAATCTATAGGGCCATTATAATTATGGAGCAATCTATAGGGCCATTATACTTATGGAGAAATCTATGGGGCCATTATACAGTATGAAGCAATCTATGGAGCCATTATGCAGTATGGAGCAATCTATGGGGCCATTATGCAGCATGGAGCAATCTATAGGGCCATTACAGCATGGAGCAATCTATGGGGCCATTATACTTATGGAGCACTCTATGGGACCATTACAGCGTGGAGCAATCTATGGTGCCATTATACAGCATGGAGCAATCTATGGGGCCATTATACAGCATGGGGCAATCTATGGGGCCATTACACTTATGGAGCAATCTATAGGGCCATTACAGCATGAAGCAATCTATGGGGCCATTATACAGCATGGAGCAATCTATAGGGCCATTACAGCATGGAGCAATGTATAGGGCCATTACAGCATGGAGCAATCTATGGGGCCATTACAGCATGGAGCAATCTATGGGGCCATTATACAGTATGGAGCAATCTATGGGGCCATTATACAGCATGTTGCAATCTATAGGGCCATTACAGCATGGAGCAATCTATGGGGCCATTATACTTATGGAGCAATCTATAGGGCCATTACAGCATGGAGCAATCTATGAGACCATTACAGCATGGAGCAATCTATGCGGCCATTATAGTAATGGAGCAATCTATAGGGCCATTATACTTATGGAGCAATCTATGGGGCCATTATACTTATGGAGCAATCTATGGGGCCATCATACAGTATGGAGCAATCTATGGGGCCATTATGCAGCATGGAGCAATCTATGGGGCCATTATGCAGCATGGAGCAATCTATAGGGCCATTACAGCATGGAGCAATCTATGGGGCCATTATACTTATGGAACAATCTATGGGACCATTACAGCATGGAGCAATCTATGGGGCCATTATACAGCATGGAGCAATCTATGGGGCC
The DNA here is from genome assembly GCF_046119375.1 of Phyllobates terribilis. Classification (NCBI taxonomy): domain Eukaryota; kingdom Metazoa; phylum Chordata; class Amphibia; order Anura; family Dendrobatidae; genus Phyllobates; species Phyllobates terribilis. Next base: position 113,557 of record NW_027363015.1, read on the forward strand.
ATTATGCAGCATGGAGCAATCTATAGGGCCATTACAGCATGGAGCAATCTTTAGGGCCATTACACTTATGGAGCAATCTATAGGGCCATTACAGCATGGAGAAATCTATGGGGCCATAATACAGTATGGAGCAATAGATGGAGCCATTATGCAGTATGGAGCTATCTATGGAGCCATTATACAGCATGTTGCAATCTATGGGACCATTATGCAGCATGGAGCAATCTATGGGACCATTATACTTATGGAGCAATCGATATGGCCATTACAGCATGGCGCAATCTATGGGGCCATTACCGCGTGGAGCAATCTATGGGGCCATTATACTTATGGAGCAATCGATAGGGCCATTACAGCATGGCGCAATCTATGCGGCCATTACTGCGTGGAGCAATCTATGGGGCCATTATACAGCATGGAACAATCTATGGGGCCATTATACAGCAGGGAGCAATCTATGGGGCCATTATACTTATGGAGCAATCTATAGGGCCATTACAGCATGGAGCAATCTATGGGGCCATTATACAGTAGGGAGCAATCTATGGGGCCATTATACAGCATGGGGTAATCTATGGGGCCATTATACAGCATGGAGCAATCTATGGGGCCATTATACTTATGGAGCAATCTATGGGGCCATTACAGCATGGAGCAATCTATGGGGCCATTATACAGCATGGAACAATCTATGGGGCCATTATACAGCAGGGAGCAATCTATGGGGCCATTATACTTATGGAGCAATCTATAGGGCCATTACAGCATGGAGCAATCTATGGGGCCATTATACAGTAGGGAGCAATCTATGGGGCCATTATACAGCATGGGGTAATCTATGGGGCCATTATACAGCATGGAGCAATCTATGGGGCCATTATCCTTATGGAGCAATCTATTGGGCCATTACAGCATGGAGCAATCTATGGGGCCATTATACTTATGGAGCAATCTATAGGGCCATTACAGCATGGAGCAATCTATGGGGCCATTATACAGAAGGGAGCAATCTATGGGGCCATTATACAGCAGGGAGCAATCTATGGGGCCATTATACAGCATGGGGCAATCTATGGGGCCATTATATAGCATGGAGCAATCTATAGGGCCATTACAGCATGGAGTAATCTATGCAGCCATTATACTTTTGGAGCAATCTATAGGGCCATTATACTTATGGAGCAATCTATAGGGCCATTATACTTATGGAGCAATCTATAGGGCCATTATACTTATGGAGCAATCTATAGGGCCATTATACAGCATGGAGCAATCTATGGGGCCATTATACAGCATGGAGCAATCTATGGGGCCATTATACAGAATGGAGCAATCTATGGGGCCATTATACAGCATGGAGCAATCTATGGGGCCATTATACAGCATGGAGCAATCTATGGGGCCATTATACAGCATGGAGCAATCTATGGGGCCATTATACAGTAGGGAGCAATCTATGGGGCCATTATACAGTAGGGAGCAATCTATAGGGCCATTACAGCATGCAGCAATCTATGGGGCCATTATACAGCATGGAGCAATCTATGGAGCCATTATACAGTATGGAGCAATCTATGGGGCCATTATACAGCATGGAGCAATCTATGGGGCCATTATACAGTATGGAGCAATCTATGGGGCCATTACAGCATGGAGCAATCTATGGGGCCATTACAGCATGGAGCAATCTATGGGGCCATTACAGCATGGAGCAATCTATGGGGCCATTACAGCATGGAGCAATCTATGGGGCCATTACAGCATGGAGCAATCTATGGGGCCATTACAGCATGGAGCAATCTATGGGGCCATTACAGCATGGAGCAATCTATGGGGCCATTACAGCATGGAGCAATCTATGGGGCCATTATACCTATGGAGCAATCTATAGGGCCATTACAGTATGGCGCAATCTATAGGGCCATTACAGCATGGAGCAATCTATGGGGCCATTATACAGTATGGAGCCATTATACAGTATGGAGCAATCTATGGGGCCATTATGCAGTATGGAGCCATTATACAGTATGGAGCAATCTATGGGGCCATTATGCAGCATGGAGCAATCTATGGGGTCATTATGCAGCATGGAGCAATCTATGGGGCCATTATGCAGCATGGAGCACTATATGGGGCCATTATACAGTATGGAGCACTATATGGGGCCATTATACAGTATGGAGCACTATATGGGGCCATTATACAGTATGCAGCATCATGTGGGGCCATTATACAGTATGGAGTTATATATGGGGCCATTATACAGTATGCAGCATCATGTGGGGCCATTATAGTATGGAGCAATCTAGGGGGCCATTATACAGTAGGGAGCAATGTATGGGGCCATTACAGTGTGGAGCAATCTATGGGGCCATTATGCAGCATGGAGCAATCTATGAGGCCATTTTGTTGCATGGAACAATCTATGAGGCAATTAATGTATGGAGCAATCTAGGGGCTATTATACAATATGGAGCAATCTATGGGGCCATTACAGTATGGAGCAATCTATGGGGCTATTATACAATATGGAGCAATCTATGGGGCCATTATGCAGCATGGAGCAATCTATGGGGCCATTTCAGTATGGAAAAATCTATGGGGCCCATTATACTGTATGGAGGTTTATGTGGGGCCCATTATTCTGTATGGAGGACTATGTGGGGCCATTATTCTGTATAGAGGACTATGTAGGGCCCATTACATTTTATATAGGACTTTGTGGTGCCCATAATTCTGTATGGGGGACTATGTGGGGGCCGGGAATTGGATGTTTCGCCCCCAGCAGTTCGCCCCCGGGTACATTTCGCCCCCGCACAGTTCGCCCCCAGGATGTTTCGCCCCCAGCAGTTCGCCCCCAGGATGTTTCGCCCCGAACATTTCGCCCCCAGGATGTTTCGCCCCGAACATTTCATCCCTGGATGTTTTGTCTCTAGCAATTTGCTCCTGGATCTTTCGCATACGGGAAAGACCTGCCTGAACTGAACTTTGGCAGGTTCGCTTATCACTAATAATACACCATATGAGTCTAAGATATAGAATTCTGATCAAATGAGTTTTTTTTATTCTAAAACATTGTTTTCTAGATAAGTCATTTTACAAACAGACAGGAAAATAGTAGGATTTCATTGGTTACTAAGGAGGTCGAGCCCCCTTGGTAGCAGAACGGATCCTGGCTCCCTGTGATACATTCAGGGCTGCTTGTTCACAGCCCTCTGCAAAGCTCCCCTTCACCCTCCGCTCATGTGCTCTGTCCTGGACAAGAGGAGGGCTCCCCCCCGCCTGTGTAAAGCCGTTACAGGACGGAACACATAGGGGGGGGGGCTCTGCAGAAGGCTGTAAACCAGCAGCCCTTTATACATCATAGGGAATCTATTGTTACGGTAGTTGCATGCTCCTGTGCAGCCACAGCCTCTAGAATCCATCCACAAGTTCTGCTACTAAGGAGAAACAACCTCCTTGGCCACCACTGAAATCCTGCAGCACATGGAGCTTTAACTTGGAGGAGACTTTTCACACAGAAGTGAAGCTGCTGGAAGGTCTCCTTTGGAAATGAATATCATGGGCACAGGTACTATAACAGAACTTATGTTTTTTGGAGAGTTCTGCTTTAACTGTATATATCAAAACTGTTGTAACAAGAAACATAAAAAGGTATAGAGGGGAAGGATTAGAGAAAAAGAGAAAAGACAAATTACAGGTTATAATGCTTGAATGATTTTACAGCTAAAAACACTGCTCTCAAAATATACAATATGTGACCATGAACTAAAATCCAAAGCTGTAGGCAATGCCTCTCAGATAATCCATCACGCTTCTATTATTGAAATCTTGCTCGATACGTTTAACCCTTGCTGAAATTGCAGCATACTTTTTGTTTCTTGCAGCGATGGGATTTCCTGCTATTATCTGAATAATTTCAAAACTATGGAGCTCTTGCTGATGTGTTTCAGACAGTTAATGAACCGGTATATATTTTGGAAAAGAGTACCACATGTTTCTGGAAAGCTACGGTGCCATCCTTCGACATCATTATTTGTTCGCTGTTGATCATTCAATGTTCGTTCATACACATTCCAGAGTTGAACTGGAAACAAAGGTGCTTGACGTCCTCTGCGATTCATTCGACCGATATTAGCTGTCTTCAAAATAGTTGGCGATAGGTATTGCTTCTTGTGGAAAGTCAGGATCTTCCACCAATTCTTCAAATGATTGCACAACATTCTGTGGTGGTATAAAGGCCAGGGCAGGTATCATGCGTATCCAACGGGCAAATTCATGGTCACCTTGGTATTGCATCTTGAGTCCTTCATTTTGAACTTTACGCCAAACCGACTGTGATAGGTGGAAAAAGCAACCAGTCTTCTCAAGGTTGGGGAATTCACTTTCAAATGCCTGTATTGCAGCTAGTTCAAAATCCAACATCAGGTTGTCTGGCTGCCGTCCAGGCTGCAAGTTCTTCAGCTCTTGCAGCAACCTCTGGTATGTAGAACAGCTCTGGTCTGTCAGCAAGGTGCACACTAGCGGAACAACAAGGCCGCTATGGACTACATGGATTGTGTAAAGCTGCTTAAACAAGGCTGGTGTAGTGAAAAACATGCCATCAGCAAACCACTCTTTAGTTTGTGCCAGTAGATGGAGATTGTCTCTTGTTCCAAATATCAACATACGGCTGTGTCCATTTCCTAATTTAAAATGAAAGTATTAGTAGAGGAAATAACAGAAAAAGTGTAACAAGCATCAAACAGATAATTTTGGGATGAATTCACAAAAAAAAATATCCTAATCAGAAGCCTCTGTTCATATCTCACATTAAAAACTCACATTTTGCTCCAGATTTTCTGATTTCATAACTGAAGCAAAATCTAGTGTAAAGGGGCCAACCAATACTTTTTGACAACATATATTGTCCCAGTGGAAAATGATATATTTTTGTTTAAAAAAAAATGATGCATAATGGAATTGTTTTAATACAATGTTAAATAGTTAAGTAGCTTACCAGAGTCATGCAGAAGGTACTGCTGCTGGACACCATCAATACTGATCTCCTGAAACTCCTGGGGGATAACAAGTTGATCAAGGGTTTGAGGGAACCTTGGAATATTGCCAAGCTGCCTTGCTAATCGTATTGTTCTCTTCAGTGATGCTTTCCTTGGGAGAAGTGCTACAACATTAGAATGGGCTCCTGAAACGACGTCTGTGAGAATCTGTTGTGGTGTCTCCTGTCTTGTCCTTGCCCTGGTGACTGCCACATTAACAAGTCAGATTGCTTCAGGTCTTGCAGCTGGTGCTGCGTGACTGTGAAGATTGACTACTTTCACAACTTTGCCAGATTCTTCATTGGTCCAAACACGTCCCATGCAAGTCGACCGTTTTTCACATACCCAGATGGAATGGACATCATCAGCAGTTCGTTTGGAAAATAAGTAAATGTGATTCTCATGGACCAACTTCCTCCTTCCACATTTGGACAGAACTGAATTCATAGTTGTAGAAAGTGAATTGCTGTGGAAGCGGACTGATTTTTTGTGGCAGTACACTTCTCTCTTTATGGAGATTTCAGACACTGCTATATTCTGATGTACAAATGGAATAAAAGCTAGTCTAATGTAACTTGCTGGACACCTGACCTGCTACTTGTTACATCTGCAACAAAACTTGCAACAAAGCAGGCCCGTGCTGGGTCAGGTAAAAGTTCAAAATGGTTTTGATTTTAGGCCTCTTGCACACTGTAATTTTAGAGTGGTTTCACACTTGTGTTTGGGGCCGCCAGAGGTCGATCCGCTCTGGATCTGACATCCAGCTGACCCCGGGGCAATGCTGGCAGAATGCTGGCATTCTGCTTGCATTGCCCATAGATGTGAACGGCTGGGTTCCGCGATCTGCAGCCTCCCGTAATACCGCATTCCGCTATCAGTGTCAGAACAAAAAGAAAAGCATATTCTTCTTTTCATTCCGCTGCAGGTTAGCGGAGCGGCGGCATTACAGAAGCGAACGGGAGGCCTGTAGTACATATGTAGTGGAAGTGTGAAAGCACCCTTATGCTGCCACTGTTTTAGAACTCCAAAGCACGTGCTTTACTAGCATTTTTGAGAGCACTTTTGTGAGCGCTCTCGGTAATGACCCATAAGATACAGGCTATTGATGAACGCTAAGTGCTCAAAAATAGCTCCTGTAATAAAAAAAAAAGAGCTGGCCGAAACAACACCTCGCTTTTCCAGCCATTGACTTATATATTCAAAATTGGCAATCTTCTTAGCAATTTTCCAGTGCTTAGCACTTGGGAAAGTGCCTACTGTGAAAGAGGTCATAGGGCTAAAACACAAGGCCGAAATTCCCTGCCTAATTTGGGACCAAAACATCTGGGGGCAAAAAGCTGGGGGCGAAATGTTCGGGGGCGAAACATCCTGGGGGTAAAATGCTGGGGGCGAAATGTGCAGGGGCGAAACATCCTGGGGGCGAAACATCCTGGGGGCGAAATGTACCTGGGGGCAAACTGCTGGGGGCGAAACTTCCTAGAACCGTTTGAGGGTACCGTTGAATCGCTCACACAAACCATTGGTTTGGGGATGATACGTGCTCGATACCAGATGCTGCACCTACATTTTCTTACATAGGGCCTCCATTAAGCAACACATGAACTGGGTCCCCTGGTCGGTAAGCATCTCACTGGGGAAGCCTACTCGCGAAAAGATGGCCAAGAGGGCGTCCGACACCTTATCCGCCCTAATTGAGGACAGGGCTACTGCCTCCGGATACTGGGTAGCATAGTCTATCACAGTAAGGATAAAACGTTTTCCAGAGCTGCTGGGTATGGCCAGTGGTCCCACAATGTCCACAACAATCCTCTGGAAAGGCTCCTCTATCACTGGCAAAGATATCAGGGGGGGCATTGGGAGCCGGCCCTGACTTTCCCACTCTGACACGTGGTACAGGAGTGACAGTAGTTCACCACATCTGTCCTCATTTTGGGCCAATAAAAGTAGTGAGACAGCCGGGCCTTGGTTTTGCTGACCCCCAAGTGTCCAGCAAGTGGAATCTCATGGGCGATCTGCAACAACTCACCCCTGAATTGGTAGGGGACGACCAGCTGTCTTCCCCTCAGCCACTCCTGTTGGGGTGTACAGGGAACTGTCTCCCAGTACAACCCACAATACCCTCTCCTTATCCGACTCGGAGGTGGGTTTCTCAGCGAGGCTCCTTAACGCCTCTAGGCTAGCATCTGAGTGCAGAGCTGCTTGAAACTCCTGGCTGGAGGAAGCCAGAAGTGAGGTTAAGGCCACGTCCTCACTGGGACCGGCTCTGGGTCCCTAACTGATTCCGTTATTCCTCTGTCCGAGGAGGGTCCAGAAGGCAGGGCATTACTTGCATTCTGGGCACTCTGACTGCGGGTAACAGCGGCTATATAGGCCGTCTCCCCGGGGAATAACACCGTCCCATCAGCCTGCGCGGCTATGCGTGCCACTTCCCCATCCTCCCCCATTACCTCAGGCGCAGTGCTACTTATGGGGCAGCTAGCATCAGCCAGATCACCGTCTGTTGTGACACTGGTCGCTGGCACAGCACCACCTGCTTCATGGTCCCCGTGCCTCTCTCCATTACCCATAGCACTGACACTTGCTCCTGCTAGGGGATCTTCAGCAATATCACCCTGCAGCGTGACATGGCTGAGTTCTCCTGTACCTTCAAATACATCATCATCAGGTAAAGCTTTGACATTCACATTATCAGCATTAACCTTAACAACTGTATCAGATCGGGCAGGGGTGTCAGGGATATAATAAGCAAATATCCTCCCCAAATCAGATCCCAACAAAACATTTGCAGGCAGGTTTTCAGATACTCCCACTTCCTTCACCCCACTCCCCGCACCCTAATCAATAAAAACCTGGGCAAGGGGCATCGGACACCACCAATCCCGGTGACAGTCAGGGTCTTTCCTGGAATAAGCTCTTCAGCGGACTCCATTTCGGGTCGGATGAGGGTTCGTTCGGCCCCAGTGTCCTTGAGGCCTACAGTGACAGTATCCACCACAGTGACAGACTGCAAGTTTTCACAGGCCCTCCCAACCGGCCCACCCACCAAAAGAATTGATGCATTAGGCCCTGGGACCTTGGATGGGGGGTTCTTCCTCTGCTTCTCTGGGCAAGTGGCGCTGAGATGACAAGTCTGGTTGCAGAAATAACACTTGCGGGCATCAGATGCAGGCCGGGCGTTGGTAACGGGGACAAGGCCTCCAGAAGGTCGGATGCTGGGGCAGGGATGGCGGTTGATGGCTTACCCCCTTTCCAGCTGGCAACGCCCGGCTTCCGCACCTCCGGTTGGCCTTGTAGGTGTCTGCGATCTGCGCTGCTTTATTGGCATCTGGTGGCTCCCGATCCATTACCTCAGTCGGACACAGATGCAGGAACTGGTCTTTCACCATCAGGTCCTTTAGCTGCTCAAAGGTGGTCGCTGACAGTCCTTGGATCCACTGCTTGAAGTTGGTTCTGAGCCCATGCACCACATCGCTGTAACTGTCGTGCGGTCCACGTTGGAGGTTCCGGAACTTTTTACAGTACACCTCAGGAGTCAGTTGGAACCTCTGGAATAGGGCCTGCTTAATGGCATCATAGTTCCCATCTAGGCCCTGAGGAAGAGCCACAAACACATCCAGAGCTTTACCTCGCAGCCCTGCAGTTAAGTACCGGGCCCACTGGTCCACAGGCAGCTGGTACTGTCTGCAAGTCTTTTCAAAACCCCTCAGAAAGGTGTCGAGGTCGCTGTCCTTTAACATCACAGGAAAATGCTCTGGACGGGGTTTAAACAGGGTCGCATTGTTGGTCTCACCGTTCCGTGAGGTGGATGGTGAGATCCTGAGCTGGGCCATCTGCAGTTCATGGGCCTTCTGAGCTTGGGCCTGCCGCTCGGCCTCTCGCTCGGCTCTCTCTGCCTCTGACTGGGCTTGGGCCTCCGCTCGTCAGCCTCCTGGTGCTGCTGAATTACTTTCAGCCGTCCTTCATGATCCTCTGCAGGAAGTTGCTGTAGAGCCATCTGCAGATAAGGGTCCAGGCTGCCCTGGTCGCTGACGCGGCATGCGTCTACAGGTGGGACCCCTGCAGCAGTACTGTCCATATCTTGGCTGACCCCTGGCCCTGCTGAGGTCTGGAGAAGGGCTTGCTCTGCCTCCAGTTGCGCCAACGCAGCAGCCATTTGTTCTTTGTTTTTGCCGAGGGGGTCCATGCCTTTGGTTATACATATTCCAATAAGAGTGTCCATTTTCTGCTGGCTGTACCAGAACTCCCCAACAATGACCTTGATCACCAAAATACAAATAGAAAGAAAAAACGAAGAAGGGTAGGGGTGACTGCTGCACATACAGTATTGTCTCAGATCTAATAAACACTGAGTTCAATCTTCAAAACTTTTGTGCAGGGTCCAGGTAAGAACCGTGCAAGTTTTTAGTGAGAGGAATGATTGCTCAAACCAGATCACTAATGTCCTATGATCCCACCGCTTGCCACCAATTGTCAGGAAAACTTGGTCAGACCTTGCAGCACTCTGGCGCCCCCTTATCCTGCTGGTGAAACACGGTATTGACCGAGGATAAGCAACAGGGCGCAGCTGCTCTCATTTATGTCGACTATTGCGGCACGTGATGTGACAGGATGTATATATACCACCAGTTCCGTCCAGGAACGTATATATACCTCAATCCCACCACCCTCAACCACAATATCACATAAATACACCGTATGCTGCCACCACCGATCTCTTAACAGGTGGATCGGGTACCCGTTCGGTAACGTGAATTAGCGGGTGAGGAACGGGTTTGCTCAACATAGGACAAGAAGAACGAAGCTAGTAAATAATAATTTACTCCTGAAAGTTGGCAGTGTTTGCAAAAGATATACAAGATATTATAAAAGACAATTTACATATATGCACAAAACAGTTATTAAAATAAAAGGGGTAAATAATAGCAAAACCTGCGCCACGAGGTGATGGTCTCAGATTCTGTGGGGGGGACGGCTCCCCGGAAATTAGGTGTGATTCCTCCACGCAGCTAGGAGTGCTTGCATCTGACGTCCCTGGGTCGGAATGAGCCAACATGGACGTTCTGGTTTTTAGTAAGGAGGCAAAACACTAGGACACACCCATGTTGTTTACCTCACACGGGGGCTCGGTTTTGTGAACCCACCCAGCTGCACAAGACATAAAAATCCTTCATCTTCCATATCTTGGTATGGGGGGGCCCACATCCAAGATGGATACATCATGTTTGCCGTCACCAATATTCACGGAGATTGATATCAAATTTGATATTTCTATGATGTTCAGAAGCTCAGAACCCATTTCCTAGGTTTCTGGTGGTTTCCCAGTTATGAAAGATACATCATAACTGGAAAAAGGTGAGCATCCCAAAAATGTGGTCCATGTGTTTGTGACAGTCATGTGCATTGTTAACCCCTTAACATTTGACGTACTAATACGCGTCTGTGCCCTGGGACTTAAGAGCCAGACCCGTATTAGTACGTCATGGCGATCGCGCGCGCACACAGGCTGTGCGGGCGCGATCGCCGCCGGGTGTCAACTGATTGTCACAGCTGACACCCGGTACTATGTGCAAGGAGCGGTCACGCACCGCTCCCAGCACATTAACCCCCGCGATGCTGCGATCGAAGTCGATCGCAGCATTGCGGTGGCAAGGGGAGGTGATCGCAGATACTCACCTCCTCTTCCGGCTTCCAGCGCTGTCTGCCGTGTCTTCCAGCATGTTGCCATGATGACCCGATGTTGTCATGACAACATCCGGGTCACCAGACAGCAGGAAGATTTTTTGGACATGCGCAGTGCATCTCCAAAAATCTTCTCCCTGTCCAGCGCTGACAGCCTGCATGACACAGGGATGGTGCTGCATTCCTGTGCCATGCAGGCGATCAGAGGAAAAAAAGTGAAAGTACCATAGTGGGACAAAGTAATGAAGTATAAAAACTATCAGAAAGTGAAAAAAAAAAAAAAAAAAAATTGTAAAAATATATATAAAAAAAAAATAAAAAAAAATAATCCACCAAAAATAAAAATATAATGTACCCATCAATGAATATCATTATATAAAAAAAAAAAAACACAACAATAAAAGTACACATATTTGGTATCGCCACGTCCGGAACAACCTGACCTATAAAACTGTCCCACTAGTCAACCCCTTCAGTGAACACGTTAAAAAATAAAAATAAAAAACGAAGCAAAAAACAATGCTTTATCACCATACCGCCAAACAAAAAATGGAATAACACGCGATCAAAAAGACAAATATAAATAAAAATGGTACCGCTGAAAAAGTCATCTCGTCCCGCAAAAAACAAGCTGCCATACAGCTCCATCAGCCAAAAAATAAAAAAGTTATAGCTCTCAGAATAAAGCTATGCTAAAAAATAATTTTTTCTATAAAATTGCTTTTATTATGTAAAAGTGCAAAACATAGAAATACGATATAAATATGGTACCGCTGTAAACGTACTGACCCGAAGAATAAAGCTGCCTTATCAATTTTACCACACGCGGAACAGAATAAAAAAAAAAAAAAAAAAAAAACAATTCCTGAATTGTTGGTTTTTGTTTATTCTGCCTCCAAAAATCGGAATAGAAAGCGATCAAAAAATGTCACGTGCCTGAAAATGGCACCAATAACAACGTCAACTCATCCCGCAAAAAAAAAAGCCGTCAAATGACTGTCTGCCAAAATCTGGAAAAATTATAGCTCTCAAAATATGGCGATGCAAAAACTAGATTTTACAAAAAATGCGTCTTTTAGTGTGTGACAGCTGTCAGTCATAAAAACCCCATATGATTCTGGTATCTCTGTAATCACACCGACCTGAAGAATAAGGTCATCTAATCACTTATACCGTATGAGGAACGGCGTAAAAAATAAACTCTCGAGTTGTGCTAGGGTTAGGGTTGTGCTACGGTTAGGGTTGTGCTACGGTTAGGGTTGTGATGGGGTTGGGATTTTTTTCAAAAGTAAGAAAAAAAGATGACGATATGGCGACTAGTGTTGAGCGCAAGTGCTCGCTACTTGAGTTTGCATCGGGTGTTCTGGTATGCATTGAGTATCGTGGGTATTTGAGTGACATGCTCGAGTCTCCGCCCCATATGCTTCACGGCCCAAAAAACTTTGCGGGGATTGCCTGCCATGCACGAGCGATCCCTGCATGTTTTTTTTGGGGTGTCTAATAACCGTGAAACATCCGGGCGGGGACTCGAGCATTTCACTCAAGCACACGCAGTACATGGTGCATACCTGAGTACCCGATGCAAACTCAAGTAGCGAGCACTTGCGCTCAAGACTAATGACAACTTATTCAATATGATGACCTAATGTTATCAAATTCTGTGTCGTACCTCCAAATGCAACATGGTGTCCACTAACAAATTGTCGGCTCAAATTGTTAGCGGACACCATGTTGCATTTGGAGAGTCCCTGTGTGCCCAAACATTGGAGCTCCCCCACAAGTGACCCCATTTTGGAAACTAGACCCCCCAAGGCACCTATCTAGATGCATAGTGAGCACTTGGAACCCTTAGGTGCTTCACAAATTGATTCATAAAAATGGAAAAGTATTTTTTTTCCACTTTTTCATTTTTACGAATCAATTTGTGAAGCACCTGGGGGTTCCAACTGCTCACTATGCATCTAGATAGGTGCCTTGGGGGGTCTAGTTTCCAAAATGGGGTCACTTTGTGGGGGAGCTCCAATGTTTGGGCACATCAGGGGCTCTCCAAACACAATATGGCGTCCGCTAATTATTCAAGCAAATTTTACAATCAAAAAGTCAAATGGCGCTCCTTCCCTTCCAAGCCCTGCCGTGAGCCCAAACAGTGTTTTTTCCCCACATATGGGGTATCTGCGTGCCCAGGGGAAATTGCACAACAAATTTTATGTAGATACAAGTCTGTACATCAGTACAGGGGAGAACACAAGAGCGGTGTATGATCCGAGCTGCGGTAATACATTATACCTGTATAACAATTGGCGCAGGCTTTGGCAGTTTCCGGTCTCCTTTCAGAGGCTGCCCGTTCTTCTGGGTCATTACTTGCTTGTTGCCATTTCCTAGAGCTTTTCTTGAGGTTTTCCCACATGATACAGAACCGCGCACTTTGTCCTGGTGGCTTTTGACAAGTGACTTTACTTTAGGGAAATATAGATCATGTGAGGACGGTTCCTGAGCCAACCATGTGGAGCATCAATGGGCATGAAAGTGAAAGATTGCCAACACCAAAGCTGCAGAGGCAAAATTCTTCCAATACACAAGGAACAGAATTATGCCCACCTGGATGTCAGGTGTACTAGTAATCCCAGCACCCAACCCTCATGCCCAAAAGGACTACGTCATTTCTGCACTAAAAGTATTTCACGTGTCAAAACCCCACTGAAGTGGCACTTTAACCCCTTACCAACATGATTTGCAGTTACATCATATGCCAGCTCTGACTTCTTGCCTGGAAGATGATGGCTGTGATATTTAGCCATCATCTGCCTTTAATAGCCACATGTAGAGCAGAGCTCCACCTGTTAGAGATGGACAGCAGCATTAAAAGCGAACTGAGAAGGGAGTCATGCCATGTGCCCAACTGTGCCCCTGTAACACGATCATGGGATGCCATCACTGCCAGGAAGGAGTCTGCTGAAAAGACCCATGCCTGTCATGACAGATCTGTGAATGCTGGCTATATACTGCAGTATTGCTGTACATAACACAAGAAACCAGATGATTGCATGTTCACGTCCCCTAAGGCTATGTGCCCACGATGCAGAAATGCTCCGGATTTTTCCTGAGCCTTTCTGCATCTCTCCTGGCAGACAAAACGCATGCGGATTGTACATGCGGATAGTACATGCGTTTTTCCTGCCAGGGACATGCGGATGTGAAGCGTTCTTCACATGCATTTCTGCATGCGGGTTGACAAGCGCTTTTCAAGCGATTTTAGCATCACTTGGAAAGTGCTTGACAACTTGGTCACACTATATAAATCCATGCAAATGGAGTGTGACCCGAGAGAATGTCAAAAAAATAAAAAATAAAGCTATACTTACCTTGCGATGGCCCCCGGAGTCTTGCTTCACTCGGTGCTGACTGCCAGCAGATCGCGGTACAGTGCACTGAAGGACCTGCCGACGTCAGCGTCGCGTGACCAGTCACAAGAATATGACGTCAGCGCAGGTCCTTCAGTCCATCGCGATTTGCCGGCATGAGAGGAGGAGCGCAACGGGGGCCGCCAGAAGGTAAGTATCATATTTATTTTTTATTTTATTCTTTTTTTCACAGTTTCTATGGTACCTGGGTCTGGAGGAGAGTCTTCTCTCCTCTAGACCTGGGTACCATCCGCACATTGGAACACGTGGATTGCGCATCTACAAATACAGTGATGCGTAGTCCATGCATTCTAATGCAAGTCAATGGCGTATAGCAAATGTGGTGCCAATATTCAAAAAGGGGACAAAAACTGAACTTGGAAATTATAGGCCAGTAAGCTTAACCTCTACTGTGGGTAAAATCCTGGAGGGTTTCCTAAGATATGCTATGATAGAGTATCTGAAGAAGAATAACCTCATGACCCAATATCAACATGGGTTTATGAGGGACCGTTCCTGTCAAACTAATCTGATCAGTTTTTATGAGGAGGCAAGTTCTGGACTGGACCAAGGAAATGCAGTGAATGTTGTGTATATGGACTTTTCAAAAGCTTTTGATACGGTTCCACACAAAAGGTTGATACATAAAATGAGAACATTGGGGATAGGGGAAAATATATGTATGTGGGTTAAGAATTGGCTCAGTGATAGGAAACAAAGGGTGGTTATTAATGGAAAACACTCAGACTGGGTCTCAGTTAACAGTGGGGTACCACAGGGGTCAGTATTGGGCCCCCTTCTTTTTAACATTTATTAATGACCTTGTAGGGGGCATATAGAGTAATATTTCAATATTTGCAGATGACACTAAACTCTGCAGGGTAATCAATACAGAGGAGGACAATTTTATATTACAGGAGGATCTATGTAAACTAGAAGCTTGGGCTGATAAATGGCAAATGAGCTTTAATGGGGATAAATGTAAGGTAATGCACTTGGGCAGAGGAAATAAAATGTATAATTATATGCTTAATTGTAAAACACTGTGCAAAACTGGAACTGAAAAAGACCTGGGTGTATTGGTGGACGACAAGCTCACGTTTAGTGGCCAGTGTCAGGCAGCTGCTGCAAAGGCAAATAAAATAATGGGATGCATTAAAAGAGGCATAGATGCTCATGAGGAGAACATAATTTTACCTCTATACAAGTCACTAGTGCGACCACACTTAGAATACTGTGTACAGTTCTGGTCTCCGGTGTATAAGAAAGACATAGCTGAACTAGAGCGGGTGCAGAGAAGAGCGACCAAGGTTATTAGAGGACTGGGGGGGGTCTGCAATACCAAGACAGGTTATTACACTTGGGGTTATTTACTGTGGAAAAAAGAAGGCTTAGAGGTGATCTTATTACTATGTACAAGTATATGAGGGGACAGTACAAAGACCTTTCTACTGATCTTTTTACTCTGAGGCCTGAGACGGGGACAAGGGGGCATCTTCTACGTCTGGAAGAAAGAAGGTTTAATCATAATCACAGACGGGGATTCTTTACTGTAAGAGCAGTGAGACTATGAACTCTCTGCCGCATGATGTTGTAACGAGTGATTCACTGTTAAAATTTAAGAAGGGCATGGATGCCTTTCTTGAAAAGTACAATATTGCAGGTTATAAATACTAGATTCCTTGATAGGGCGTTGATCCAGGGAACTAGTCTGATTGTCGTATGGAGTCGGGAAGGAATTTTTTTCCCCAATGTGGAGCTTGGTGTTTGCCACATGGTTTTTTTTTTGCCTTCCTCTGGATCAACATGTTAGGCTATGGGTTGAACTAGATGGACTTAGTCTTCCTTCAACCTTAAAAACTATGTTACTATATAATGGTGGCGAAAACGCAGCACTTCCGCAAAATAATTGGTAGTGCTGTTTTTTTTTCCGCAATGATAATCCGCAGCGGAAATTTCCACAGCATGTGCACAGCACATGCGGATCATCATTGGGGAACATGGCAGGCCTTCTACCATGCGTTTTTTAAGCATTTCTGCAGCGTTTTTGCCGCTGCGGAAACGCTTAAAAAGGAATCGTGGGCACACAGCCTAAGGGGACAAAAAGGAAAAAGTTTAATCTGAATATTCAAATCACTCCTGCCCCTCTATGACCCATTTTAAAATAAAACATATGGGCGTTATCCAATCAAAATATAAAAATAATTAACCTGATCAGTGAACGGCATAAAAACAAAAACCCTCATATGGCTGTATGGACAGAAAAATAAAGCAACTGCTCTTAGAAGAATAAGAAAAATGCAGAGACGGGAAATAACATGGTCAGGAAGGGGTTAAATTCTGCCACTTCTATAGAAAATTGAACCCATTTCGCTGACTGCCTTCAATGGCAGCCAAATAAGGCAGAGGGTTAGAGGAATACCGACCTTATATTGTAGACTTCTAGGATGCTTAAGAAGTGGACATTCCCTTTAAGCTACATTGTGCAGACAAAGCCATGGCAGTGTAGAAGGCCGACAAGATCTCAGTGGAAAGGCTGCAGGTTTGCGTCTGCATTAGGCAAGTTATAGAGGTAGAAGTGTTGGGACCTTGTTGCTGTGCAGGTAGAATCTGGAGCCTCGGCAGCGTCCTGCGGAGCCCATACTACAGGGAGGAGGAGCAGCGCCATGTGTAGTAATCTGAGCAGGATAGTCAGTGTTCAGCCAGCACTGATGGAGACTGACACCCCAACTCATTACCCAATACATGACCGGCTTAAAGACCCTCTCCCATCAGAGCTTATCCTCTTACTATATTGTAATCAGATTATACAGCACTGTACTTACAGCTGCTCATTATACCTTTCTACTGGGCTAATTATTCTCTTTTCTCTGCTCTCTGTAGAATTAGCTGGGTCCCCTCCTGACCCAGCCGCTCTCATCCCCCTGCCAGGGACTTTTGCAGTGACTTATGACTCATACAAGGAAAACTGACCTCCTGTTTCTACATACAGCTTATAAATATTAGCAAAATTGTCCAATCACATTGTAAATATAACGACATCCAAAAATGTGTGCGTCCAATGGACATTCCACACGGACAGTGTAGAGCAGGGGTCTCAAACTCGGCTGGGTATATGGGCCGCATATGGAAAAAATTGGAATTTGGGGGGCCGCATTCTTTGCAGGTCAAAGTGACATTTTTAGTGATGCCATTTTTTTTGTATACACCGTCTGAACATTTTTGCTGTGTTTATTTTATTTTTTTATAGCTTGGGTCGTTACGGATGTGGCGATAATAAATGTGCACTTTTTGTGTTTACTTTAGTTTATATATTTAGTTTATATATTTAGTTTATATATAAAGCAGCATTTTTAGTGGCAAAATATTTTTTCATGCTTTATTTTTATTTTTACAATTTTGTTTCCCTCTTTTGGCCACAGAGTAATATTGTTTCAGAATTAGCACCATATATAGTAATTCTGGCAAACATCTAGTAATGTGCCCCATCCTGGTCCCCACCTTGTAGTAATATGCCCCATCCTGGTGGTCCCCATCTTGCAGTAATGTGGCCCATCCTGGTGGTCCCCATCTTGCAGTAATGTGGCCCCCATCTTGCAGTAATGTGGCCCATCCTGGTGGTCCCCATCTTGCAGTAATGTGGCCCATCCTGGTAGTCCCCATCTTGCAGTAATATGCCCATCCTGGTGGTCCCCATCTTGCAGTAATGTGCCCCATCCTGGTGGTCCCCATCTTGCAGTAATGTGGCCCCCATCTTGCAGTAATGTGGCCCATCCTGGTGGTCCCCATCTTGCAGTAATGTGGCCCCCATCTTGCAGTAATGTGGCCCATCCTGGTGGTCCCCATCTTGCAGTAATGTGGCCCATCCTGGTAGTCCTCATCTTGCAGTAATATGCCCATCCTGGTAGTCCCCATCTTGTAGTAATATGCCCCATCCTGGTGGTCCCCATCTTGTAGTAATGTGCCCCATTCTTGTCCCCACCTTGTAGTAATGTGCCCCATCCTAGTGGTCCCCATCTTGTAGTAATGTGCCCCATCCTGGTGGTCCCCATCTTGTAGTAATGTGCCCCATCCTGGTGGTCCCCATCTTGTAGTAATATGCCCCATCCTGGTGGTCTCCATCTTGTAGTAATATGCCCCATCCTGGTGGTCCCCATCTTGTAGTAATATGCCCCATCCTGGTGGTCCCCATCTTGCAGTAATATGCCCCATCCTGGTGGTCCCCATCTTGTAGTAATATGCCCCATCCTGGTGGTCCTCATCTTGCAGTAATATGCCCCATCCTGGTGGTCCCCATCTTGTAGTAATATGCCCCATCCTGGTGGTCCTCATCTTGCAGTAATATGCCCCATCCTGGTGGTCCCCATCTTGTAGTAATATGCCCCATCCTGGTGGTCCCCATCTTGCAGTAATATGCCCCATCCTGGTGGTCCCCATCTTGTAGTAATATGCCCCATATTTGTGGTCCCCATCTTGTAGTAATGTGCCCCATCCAGGTCCCCATCCAGTAGAATTGTCCTCTGCGCTGTTCTTCACACACATAAAAAAGTAAAAAAAAAAAAAAAAAAAAAAAAAAAGATTCCTTTCACCTGTCCTCCGTTCCCTCTGCTTCCTTTGTGCACATGTGGCCCGCGGGCCGCAAGTTTGAGACCTGTGGTGTAGACGGTTATGTAAAAGAATGGGAAGCCACTAGGTGGCAGCACAACGTCACATAACAGGATTTTTTATCCAGATGGCTGTGAATCTACTAGTCATTAGGTTACCTGACTCAAGTAATCATTCATAGATCTCCACAGCCCAATGTAGATGTATTGAAGTAGAACAGTGAGAGCAGAACCAGTTAGGCTTGTATTTTACCAGTGAGATTCAGAAACACAATTTAAACTTCCTTGACATTACAATAATAAATACCAACCAAGGCCGGTTACCCACAACACTGAAAACTGACACCACAAGTGGGTTACTATCCTGGCAGAGCTACCATCCGGCTCCCCTACGTAGAGGAATACCGAAAAGCCAATATATACGCCTAAGGAGAAATTGGTCAACGGTGAATGAGTACATGATAAAATCGAGGGAATTACAAAAACGCTTCCTACAAAAGGGATGTCCTAAAAAAGTGCTAGGCCAACGCCCTTACAAGAGACAGAAATTCTCTATTGACCCCTAAAGCACGAGAACAAGATAATGAGATCCATCTAATAGGAACCTACGACGACCGAAATCAGGGGGTGATGAACATACTCTATGATCTTTGGGCAATTTTGAGATTAGATAAAGATCTGCAAGATGTGGTCCCTGAGAGCCCCAGGGTCACATACAGGAGAGGCAGGAACCTTAGAGATCACCTTGTGCGCAGCCACTTTGTGGAGGACAACACGGGCAAAACAACGTGGCTGAGCAGTGACACCACGGGGACTTATAGATGTGGTGACTGCAAAGCCTGCAAATACATCTGTAAAAGCAAGAAATGTATCAGTGCCACAACCAAACTAGAAGACCAAAATCACGAATTCACAAACTGCAAGACGCAAGGAGTAATCTATATGGCAACTTGCCAATGTCCGATGAACTACATCGGCAAAACCAAAAGAGTTCCGGAGACGGATATTGCACCATATCGGTTATGTCAGACGTAGGGAGGACACAACTCTCTCGAGACACATGCGTGAGAAACACACCTTGGACCCGTTTTCTTTATACTTTCAAGCCATCGAAGTAGTACGCCCCCCGAGAGGAGGTAATTGGGACCAACTGCTGCTTCAGAAAGAAAGTAGATGGATCCATAGAATGAAATCCTATAACCCACACTACATAAATGAAACATTGTCCTTCTCATGTTTCATTGACACATAATAACATTTTCACCCCCTATGAAACCTCTTGAACCTCGCTAGACCTAAAACCTCTCTAAAATATAATATGTAGAATCCAGTCCATGTTCTTCATAATGGATATTGGTCCACATAACTATCAAATCAGCGCCTTATAGGACCAAAACTATTAAAGTTATTATACTTTAAAATCACAAAATGACCTCTTGAACAAATTGAACTTTGATAACAATTGGACAAATTTCATCAGAATTTCTTCCTTTGTTTTTATATTATAAAATACTCATCTGAAGACTTAATAATACAGATACATCGATACAATCAGACACTGATACAATCAGAATAAAAGTCATCCCAATGTCTATTATTATGGACATATTGATACGATCAAATGAAATGAACTTTGAGGAAATAGACGTCCGCAAGCGTTTGCTGGTGCGGAAGCAGTGACATAGCCAGATGGCATTTGTCACGATGAAAGGAAGTTCTGCATCGATCTAAGTGTAGGTGGGACGAGGTAGCACATGAAACAGGCAGATCTGTCTGTAAACAAATGACAAACTACGAACAAACACTATTAACAACTCATATAGCAACAAACTCATAGAGACGACATTATAAGATGCAATGCAATATACCAGTCTCCTTCCCTAGATATAAAAGACATATTAATACTGTGAGATCGCAGCGCAGCCAAGACATCTCTGTGAGAAAAAGATCCTACTGGAAGAATGAGACGAGTCCCTGCATGATTATATGATCGGAACATGATACGCCTGCAACGCACCCGAGTCACTCGATTGGATGACAGAAGGGGGGCGCACAAGAGGTGGCACCAACTTTCCTATAAAGTCACGCTGGTTTAGCCGCCAGACGCTGCCGGCAACCCTGCCGATAAGTTTATTACAAAACTATCGTACTATCAAACCAAAAAAGATCATAGACTGTGAGCCCCTGATGACCATGAGAGTCTCATATAAGAATGATGAAACGCGTAGGGATGAGCATTTCTATAGAAAGTACTACAAGAGATGATTAGCCAGGCTACCTCAATATAAAGCTCCTAGATCAGGAGAAACAAGCACCGCACCGGTATATGACGGCAGCACTATAAAGCCGTTCTGAAGAGAATAGCACAGGACATGGTAAAATGAATATTATGAATGCCATTATCAGACTGCAGACTCACAATGAGGAGAAATGAGATGGCATGATTTCTAATAGCCAGAGGCTAAATTGAAAAGGGAGTTATACATATAAATAAAGAGATACCCCTAGGAATTGTGACTAATCCCTGGCCTCCCAACAAGACCATATATATAAATGGTTAGCCGGTGAGATAAATTAAAACCATACACAATAGTGCTAGGTTTAGGATAATTTTAGGAAATTTGTCACGGATTTTGGACACTTAAAAAAATCTTTTTAAAATATTGAATAAAAGGTTATTTTTTATATTTTACTCCCATTGGATTTGACTGTGAAATACTGCAGAATTATCTTGGAGCATATTTATACTATATAAAACAGTGAGGCGTCAATATTTGTTTAGTAGTTTCCATATTACTATGGATAGGCTTCTCAGTGTCTCCGGGATGACAGGCTGGATGGCAGCGTTCTGCTACGATCCAGCCTGCCATCTCAATGTAGCAGAGCTGGAGCCATCGTGGGAACCATGGAAAGGTAAAGATGAGGTTCGTTAATTATTTTACAGCTATTGCAGGAGACATTGGCTTCAGCTGGAATGGGCGTGACGGTAAGTAGAGTTTAATTTAGGATATTAAAGTATTGTGTGTTTATTTCAATTAAAAGATTTTATTCTGGGTGTTGGTGTTTTATTCACTTTCACTATGGGGTTAGTAATGGGCGCGTCTTATAGACACCTCCTCATTACTAACCTGGGCTTGATGTCAGCTGGCATTATAAGCTGACATCAACCCCAGCCCTATTACCCCACTGCCACCGCTACAGGGCAGTGGGAAAAGCGAGGCTAAGTGCCAGAATTGGCGTATCCTATGGATGCGTCATTTCTGGGGCGGCTGAGGGATGGTGTTTCTAGCCTGGGAGGGGGGCCAATATTCATGGCACCCTTCCTGGGCTATTAATATCAGCCCCCAGCTGTCTGCCTAGCCTTTGCTAGCTATTAAAATAGGGGGAACCCACGTCATTTTTTTTTGGGTCTCCCATTTTAAGATGGCGGATACACAGGTGCAAAATACTGATGAAACAATCACTCACAACCTACCATTTCATGGAGGGGGTGACTGCCTAGTATTAGAATTGCACAAAGATAGGCTTGTATAGGGTGCTGTTCACACTAGGGTAGTGCACAGTATCCGGCTTACAGCCTATTAGTTACGCCCATACTATTCGACTAGGCGGGCTTCCCGGTACTAGGGGGTGCACTTGGATAGTACCGGGCAGCCTGCCTAGTCGAATAGTATGGGCGTAACTAATAGGCTGTAAGCCAGATACTGTGCACTACCCTAGTGTGAACAGCACCCTATAAAAGCCTATCTTTGTGCAATTCTAATACTAGGCAGTCACCCCCTCCATGAAATGGTAGGTTGTGAGTGATTGTTTCATCAGTATTTTGCACCTGTGTATCTGTGGCGCCCCTGAGGGTTCGACCGCCACAGGGATGCTGCACCTCTTTAATGGGGTGTAGTGTTCCTCCTTTGAGGTAAGAACAGTGCGATGGTCAGGACCCCAGCTTCACATCCAACACCACACTTCTCCCACCAGAGGGGCCTATTTGGCACTAGGTGCTGCCCCTACTGGAAGTTGGGAGACTGAGGAACCAAGAGATAGGGGAACCACTTAGTGGGTGAGGGTGGAGGATTCACATTTTAGTGACACTTTAAATTTCATATATTTAATACACAGCCATTTTTGGTTCTGGGTTCTTTGATCGTGATCTCCCTCCCTGTGTGGACCTGCAGAGGATGGAGACACGGCCCTCGTATCTTGGCCTTGGGTCGAGGGGCAGGTTGCAGATAATGTATGCCTCAGCCCGGTCAAGGACCATGACCAAGAAGGCCTGGAGCTTAGGAGTGTAGTTCCACCGCAAATGGATCCCGGGGGGATGCAGACGGAGCGGTATACGCCACCTGTCCTCGCCAACCTGATCTATTCAGAAGGATTCCGGCTGCAAGAGGGGTACCGGCACCCGACACCTGACCTTGCTACTCTATGTCCTGGTCAGGGAAGCCCGGCAGGCCCTGAGGATCCCACCGGGTAACGGAAGGAGCGGAGCTGCCACCCGTACCCTTTTTCTGAGTGAAGTTCAGATAGAGATCCAGCCTATCTACACACAGACAGGAAAGGACTCTGTCTGAAATCTAAGAACACTCTGGTGCGGGGTTCTGATTGAACACTGGACTTACTCGGAGGTTGTCGGACCCCCCCATCTCTGGTGACCGCAGAACTACGCGAGGAGCAGGGAGAAGCCTTTCAACTGCAATCTCCACAGTGAGTAAAAACCCTGGAAGTTAACCCCTATGGCCTCCGGACTCTTTATTCTGCATTACACCGCACTACGCAGCACCAGGCCTCCTATACTACAACCCATCCTGTCTCTCTGCCCTGAGGCCCTGCTCCGCTTGTGTGGAGTAGTACCAACGACGGCTGCCATAACATCCTGCCTCAGCGGACTGCAGCAGCGCTGGTGGCCTTCACCAGGCGCCACAGGTGGCGTAGTCAAGATCAGCCACTCAACCCGGATAAGCCCGTACCATCCTTTTTAATGTGACGGCCCTGAGCACTGGGCACGGAGCGGGTCCGGGCCATGGCTGCACCCCATCGACAACATAGGACCCGGCTCCGAGTCCCCCAACCCCCAGGGTAGGGCTTCCAGCGTCACACATATCCGCCATCTTTATGTGGGTCTGCTGCATCCTGGTAGTGCATTTGGCTTTGAAGATCTGGCCAGGAAAACACTGCTGCCCTTTCCTCACCCCCAGCATAGTGAGCGGGGGTGAGGAGCAAGGGGGAATGGGTGTGTGGAAATAATATAAGGAACAGGGAGGGATGTGTCAGGAGACAGAGTAGGGGGAGAAAAGTTTGTGCGGGCACATAATAGAGACTGGGTAATGTGGGGAAAGGGGTAACATGAAGAGACAGTGTGAGGGCATACCAAAGGAGACAGTACATGTACTGATGGTGGTTCTAGTGATGTTGTACTGTACTGATGAGGGTTGTGATGCTGTATTTCTGCATACTGCTGGTAGTTCTATTGATGTCTTTTTGTGCAGTTATTGGTTCTGATCCTGTACACATGGAACAGTCCATAACTTGTAAGATTACATGATACATGGCCATGTTAATAAAGTGTTGTGCTGTCTGAGAAGAGTTACTGTTTTTATTTGTTTTAGGAAAATTAAAGGGTTAGATCAAGTTTGTGATGAAAGTCTGCAATCACTGACAGCACACCTCTGAATTCTCATCGTGCGCATGTGCACTGCATGCGGTCAGGATTCTCTGGTGCTAGTGGTGAGAGCAGGAAGTCTTGAAACCACAATTATGCGAATTGCATACACATGATCACATGCCGACTAGACATGCGTGGCCTCATTCTATACAAATCACTTGAGTGAGGCTGGTCACGTTTAGTTGGAATGTGGCCAGAAGTATGAAAATCTCATACTTGCATGCACATGACCTTTCAGGATTCTCCTGTACTGGAGGAAAGGTGAAAGTGTGCAGTGCATGCGCTGCGAGTATTCAGAAGTCTGCAGTCACCTAGAGTTCTTCTGACTTTAATCACAAACCTGGACAACCCTTTTAATTATACAATTAAGTACTGTAGCATGCCCAATCCTAAGAGCGTGTAATATACTCAATGTCAGGATTCAGCTCTGCTAGCTGGGTCCAGCAGACACCACATGACCACTCGTATGTGATTTCCATACTTACGGTTATGTGACAACTAGCCTTTAATCCTGCTTCTCTTCATGAAATAGGGGCTGTAGTTTTTGACTGAAATTGAAAGAATTAGGAAGAGTAGCTAGTCACGTGACTGTCAAAAAGCAAATCGTATATGAGCGGTCACATGACTACTATTCAAACTGCATGAGCGGTGTGTGTGGGGCGCCAAACTGAATTCCTGCTCCGGGTGCCGGAAAACAGATCTGCCTCTGTGCTAAGCTTGCAGATATGGTCAGAAGGTTCTGTAAGACATTGCTCTATAGATCAGATATTCTTCCAGAAACAAACCGCCTGGAAGCCTCCTTGTCAGATTTATGCTTAAGAACTAATTATATTTTACTTTAAATATTTCTAATAAAGAAAATAATCAATACAGTAATTATAATCCATAATTTTCCAATATGTTCTATTACTTGTGATACGTCTGATATAGTCTAGCTTTATTAAATCATGTTTTGTTTCTGTAAAGGAAATCAAGGCTGAGCCTGCAGATATTGTTAGAAAGTTCTGTACCATGTTATTCTATGGATAAAATGTACTCACAGAAACCAGGCGTCTGGAGGTCTCCTGCAACAGACTTATCCTTGAGAACTAAGAATTGTAATGTTTAATCTGAACATGCATGGAAACTTTGTTACTGTGAGCCAGAACTTTGGTTTAGATACTGCACTCTTCTGTAACAGAGTAGGTCCCTCTCTCATTCATAGGGGTCCTGTATACACAATTTATGTCTCATCTCCATCTCTGAACTGTAACTATTATTCAAAATACATTTTTCTCTCATTCTAATCACCTGTGAATATGGATGTTTTGCTTGGAATACAGATTTCCATGTCATTTCATTATATTGTCTGGGCGTGCGTGGAAACTCCATGCAGGAGAGAAATTTACATTTATATACTTCACCCTTTTGCAAGAAGGCCGACCCACTGCTCATTCCTAGAGGTTTCTGTAGAAGTGTTTTTATATCTTAGCCTTATCTATACCTTTCTTAATTGTAAGTTTATTCTAAATTAACCTCCATTTTATTCAATTACCTATGAAGACCTGGTTTGTCCAGAAGTCTGCACCGACATCTGCTCTCAAGCTCATCCAGTGGCCGGTATCATTATGGTACGGCATCCAGTGGCCGGTATCATTATGGTACGGCATCCAGTGGCCGGTATCATTATGGTACGGCATCCAGTGGCCGGTATCATTATGGTACGGCATCCAGTGGCCGGTATCATTATGGTACGGCATCCAGTGGCCGGTATCATTATGGTACGGCATCCAGTGGCCGGTATCATTATGGTACGGCATCCAGTGGCCAGTAGCATTATGGTACGGCATCCAGTGGCCAGTAGCATTATGGTACGGCATCCAGTGGCCAGTAGCATTATGGTACGGCATCCAGTGGCCAGTAGCATTATGGTACGGCATCCAGTGGCCAGTAGCATTATGGTACGGCATCCAGTGGCCAGTAGCATTATGGTACGGCATCCAGTGGCCAGTAGCATTATGGTACGGCATCCAGTGGCCAGTAGCATTATGGTACGGCATCCAGTGGCCAGTAGCATTATGGTACGGCATCCAGTGGCCAGTAGCATTATGGTACGGCATCCAGTGGCCAGTAGCATTATGGTACGGCATCCAGTGGCCAGTAGCATTATGGTATGGCATCCAGTGGCCAGTAGCATTATGGTATGGCATCCAGTGGCCAGTAGCATTATGGTATGGCATCCAGTGGCCAGTAGCATTATTATACACACTATAAGCCTCCCAATTGGCATCAAGATAACAGAACAGTAGTGTTGCGCAGACGTGCTTGGATAAGGTGTCATCTGAGCATGCTCGGGTGCTAACAAATTATCTTTTGCTTGCTCGAAAAATATGTTCACGTCGCCGCGGCTGCACACAAACTGGCAAGCCCTGCATGTATTGCGGCGGTCTAACAGCCGTGAGACATGCAGCCGCGGTGACGCAAACATTTTTCAAGCACGCCGAAGATACTCTTAGCACCCGAGAATACTCGGATAACGCCTTATCGGAGCACGTTAGCTTATCACTACAGAACAGATCTGAACAGTGCTCAGGATTCTCCTCACCTAGCACCCTGCCGAGAATAATAAATGCCTGTAGCCAATTTCCAAAAGTCCCTCCTACATTGCTCACCATCCACCTCCCTATGCTTTTTCCCTGCTCCCACATTTCAGTGATGAAACACTCAAGTGGCAGTAAAGTAGATATAGCTGCAGTTTTCCTTTTCCAAATATTTTTAACTTCCATTTTTTAAATAAGGCCCTAATGGTCCTTGAAAGCATACACACACGCTCCCAAGTCAGACTTTGTTGCAGACGGACAAGCCTATTTTTGGTAACAGTCTCTGCTGCCACTGGCCAAGTCCCAACACATCCTTCCGCATCATCAACCCTAACAGACCATGCTGCTACAGGCCCCTCACACTGTGGTCCCAACTGCAACACCCGGTGGCCTAAAAGATGTACCCAGGTTACCGTACGTGAGGTGTGAAAGCGTGTAACTGGCATGTCTCACCGGAGGGCATCACCACAACCCACTAATGGTCCATCCTAACTGACTCTGGGCACTCTGAGGACCTGATGCAAAGTATCTTCTGGATTAACGACCTCTGATGAAGCCTGCAATAATGAAAAATAATAATAATAAAAAAGTAAACGCTGCATTGCACCAAATGACCAGCAGGTGGCAATGAAGTCACAACATTAACTAGCCCCCTATTGTAGAAAACCTAAACACCATCAGGAGGTGCTGAGGCTTCATGAGAACGCGCCACCCCCAAACTTAAAAGGCTTTTCCACTATTCAGACAACTTCTCAATCACTGTTTCCCCTGAGTAGAATAATAACTATTCTACTCTGTGCCATTCCAGCAGTGTCAGCACTGGCTCTCCCGGGGTCCGCGATCCCTGCGGCCAATCAGAGGTGTCTTCACTCTCTCGTACTTTGGAGGAATTGACCGCTGCAGCTGCTCTCCCACTTCCTCCAGATGTCAATGATGTCTGTAGGAGAGGAAAGTGAAGCCAGCGCTGAATGTCACGCCAAAGATGGCTGCCCTCCTATTATATAAATCTCACTAGAACTCCACCACCAGCCTATCACATTCCTAGTTCCACATCCAACCTCCATATCAAACCCTGTAATAAACCCTTCATTACCTGGTCTTGTCAGGACCTCAATAAACCCAGCCTTTTTGAGGCCTAGTTCTGTACGGCCATTAATAATGCACTGGTGTAAATAATGTGTGTGAGGTTAATTGTGTGGAAAACCGGATTGTAATCAAGCAATGATTTCTTCAATTGGACTGCAATGTCCTGAACCATACGACTTGTACCAGTCATGTGACTTATGCTGCCCCAGGACTACAGCCATATTGGCCAAAGCTGTGATATCACAGAGGCACATACCAGCATGTGGAAGCATGGCGACATAGCGATGACATCACAATGGCAGGTGCCGGAATGTGGAATCTATGACATAGCGATGACATCACAATGGCAGGTGCCGGAATGTGGAATCTATGACATAGCGATGACATCACAATGGCAGGCGCCTACATACACAGGAGCGCAGGTGAGAGGAGACACACGGGAGCTCACAAACCACAAGGAAGGCAAGAAGAATCGATTGGAGAATAGGGACAGGAGAAGCCAAGAAGAACAGAATAACCCGCTTCTTAGCCTTCACTGAGCCATGACGAGACTGAGCGGATGGAAGCGGAGGAGGAGACCCAGGACCCCGTCACATCCACCTGACTGATGAGAAAGGGGAGAAATTATGTAGATTATGTAGCAGCATTACAACTATTCTCGTTACCCATAGCAACCAGTCAGAGCTCAGCTTTTATTAAAGGGGTATTCCCATCTCCAAAATCCTCTCCCAATATGTAGTAGGTGTAATAATAATAATATTAGATATCCATGCTTACAACCACCAGTTATCTAGTTGCTAGTGGTCGTAACCATGGATACCTAAGGTCCTGCAATGCCTGCACATGAGGAAAGAGACACAGCGAAGCAGAAAAACTATTCTACATTTCTAATTGAGGTTTTTTCTAATATTATTATTACACCTACTACATATTGGGATAGGATCTTGGAGATGGGAATACCCTTTTAATCTCTCATTGCTATGGGTAACTAGGAGAGTTTGTTGCTCAGCTTTGATAAGGGATGACAGATTTTACTAGACTAAGTGGATATCATTGGTGCTACCAGTGCAGCTGCACAGGGGGCTAATAGGTTAGGGGGTCACTCACCTTCATTTTGTTAATTCTGTGTATTGCTGTAGCAGTGCTGTGCGCGTATATTGATGCTGTGGGGCAGGGGCGTACATAGAAATCATCGGGCCCATAGCAGAAGTTTGAGTTGAGGCCTCCCCCTTCAAAAGATATTTTTAAAAAAATTATATTTGTCAGTGTCACAACTTTCCAGCCTTTACATAGTAATTTTCCCCCTGCTGAAGTCCTAGATTCCCCTCTCATTGCCACCATAACGTATGATGCCAACAAAAGTGCCCCCCAAACACAGTATGATACCCCCCCATGGTGAATTCCTCTACCTTAGCCTCCACATGTACAGTAGGGTCATCAAACTATGCCCCCCCTCAACTCCCAAGGCAAAGTAAGGTGACCACAACACAGCAATCCCCCAACTGTGACCCCCACACAGCCCTCCATGTAGAGTAATGGGCCTACATACAGTATAATGGCCCCACACTGTATAATAGTCTGCACTAGCCCTCCAAACAGTATGATGGACACCACATAGGTCAGAGTAATATTCAGCTCACCCTTGAAGGATTCCCAGTGGGTTCCATATAACGAAGCACAGGATCCAGTCTCTGCCAGATGTAGAAGCAAGGTGCATCCAAATCCAGTACAAAAAAAGTCTTTATAAGAATGATTGAAACAATGGCATTGTTGTGACACACCATTTAGGTGTAGTTGGGGGTTTGGAAGGTGCACAAAATATGAGTCTAAGAACATGCAGAGTGTTTGAAACGCGTTCGGTGTTGCACATTTTATACACCTTCCAAACCCCCAACTACAGCTAAATGGTGTCACAACAATCCATTTGTTTTTTTTACTGGAGCTGGATATTCACTTCAATCCAAGCATGATGGACCCCACACAAACCTTAACACTCTATAATTGCTTGCATACTGTATAATGGCCCCACACAACCCTTCAAATATTATAATGGCCCCCCATAGTATAACACGCCACCATAATCCTCCATACAATAAAATACTCAATATAGTCCTCCACAGAGCATAATTCACTTCCCCATGGTCCTCCTTACAGAATAATACACTCCCAATGGTCCACCACACAGTAATATGCACCCCCCCATAGGGTGAAACGCAAACCCCGGCCCATAGGGTAAAACACAACCCCACCCCCCATAGGGTAAAACACAACCCCACCCCCCATAGGGTAAAACACAACCCCACCCCCCATAGGGTAAAACGCAGCCCACAGTTTTCCAGTATTATGGGCACCACGTACTCACTGATTTTTTTTTAAGAAAAATACAATACTCAC
Source organism: Phyllobates terribilis (assembly GCF_046119375.1). Lineage (NCBI taxonomy): Eukaryota > Metazoa > Chordata > Amphibia > Anura > Dendrobatidae > Phyllobates > Phyllobates terribilis. The sequence goes on from NW_027363015.1 coordinate 143,998, forward strand.
CGCTCCTTGTTCCCCCACTGCTTCAGTCTCTGCAGCGCATATACTCACCTCAGCAGCTACACTATCTGACACAGCATGGAGTGCGGTGAAGTGTCGTCATCGTGCCCGCTGTGTCAGATGCAGGAGGGAGGGAGCATTAAATGCTGCCGTTCAGTCAATACCATGGCTAATCACTAACAGAGGCATTTAAGTGTCCTGGTAGCTACTTCACTCATGTACCTCTTCCCATCGCCCCATAGAAGTGATTGCCGAAGATTTACCATGGCAGTCAGAGGCCTTAAAGAAGGATTCAATCACTGCCATCTTAGTACTCCTATAAAGCTCGGCTTCACAAGAGAATGTCAATTATACTACATGCATATACTGCAATAATACAAAATTACAAAATATAGTATAAGGGGTTAAATGATCACATAAGTCCACTAAGTTAACTTAAAAATAAAGTAAAAATTGAAAAAGTTTTGAAAAATATGAACGTTTAAATTATACTTCAACCGTTATCTTAAAATACCCCCCAAAACATAAAATGAAATGCTCTTCTTCACAAAAAAACACAATCAAAAGCAATGACATTTAATGCAACCCAAAAAGGTATCAAAAACGGATCAATTCACTTGTATTGAGAGAGGCCGAACACATCCAGTCGGCACGTGATAGCGTGTATGCAAATTGCAATCTTGCGGCGCCAGTACTAGAGAAATTCTGTCCGCTCACACACTGTGCACTTTAAGGAGCCACAAGTCTGACTGCAGATGGCGCCCCAAACCTGGGCAAACCTTTTAATATACCCCAAAATTGTATCAATAAAAGCTACGCAAAATCACGCCCTCACAAAGGTCCATCAACAGAAAAAAAAATGTAAAAGGTCTCAGAATATGGTGACCCAAACCAATTTCTTTAGTGTTGTTACATAGTTGTTTAACCACCGTGGGAGATAAAACACCTTGAGTTTGGTATTGCGGTTATCTCAATGACCTGGAGAATTATATTATAATCTAAAAACAAATCCTTAAAAGACAATAGTGGAATTGCTTTTATCTCATTATTTCATCCCAACACAGATTTTGTTTCTCTCCACATTTCAGACCTATGATAAATATATAGTTGTATAGTTTGTTTTTATCTTAGTGGTGAAAACATTTTATTTTGTTTCATTTTGCAACAAAGAAAATAACTCGTTTCCCACTATTTTCTGTGGCCAAATATTTTCCTATTGGTAAAGCAAAATGAGGATTTAGTTTGTGTGAGTGAAGCTCATGTTTTTATTGACAAAAGTTTGGAGAACAAAGAAGATTTTGATTCTTTTTTAAAATCATTATTTGGGTATGTTATATGGTTATTAAAGGGGCAAATACTTGTTATGGTGCTAATATTATGGGTTCAATAATTTAACGTTTTATATGGCGAATTGATTAAATGCTACTTCCGCGTCTTAAATTTTTATACCTTTGAAATCGGATCGGGGCCCGTCTGCCCACCGGGACAGGTGATCGGGGCCCGTCTGCCCACCGGGACAGGTGATCGGGGCCCGTCTGCCCACCGGGACAGGTGATCGGGGCCCGTCTGCCCACCGGGACAGGTGATCGGGGCCCGTCTGCCCACCGGGACAGGTGATCGGGGCCCGTCTGCCCACCGGGACAGGTGATCGGGGCCCGTCTGCCCACCGGGACAGGTGATCGGGGCCCGTCTGCCCACCGGGACAGGTGATCGGGGCCCGTCTGCCCACCGGGACAGGTGATCGGGGCCCGTCTGCCCACCAGGACAGGTGATCGGGGCCCGTCTGCCCACCGGGACAGGTGATCGGGGCCCGTCTGCCCACCGGGACAGGTGATCGGGGCCCGTCTGCCCACCGGGACAGGTGATCGGGGCCCGTCTACATAGTGGGCGCTTCTAGAACTACCCCCGGTGGGCGCTTCTAGAACTACCCCCGGTGGGCGTTTCTAGAACTACCCCCGGTGGGCGCTTCTAGAACTACCCCCGGTGGGCGCTTCTAGAACTACCCCCGGTGGGCGCTTCTAGAAATACCCCCGGTGGGCGCTTCTAGAACTACCCCCGGTGGGCGCTTCTAGAACTACCCCCGGTGGGCGCTTCTAGAACTACCCCCGGTGGGCGCTTCTAGAACTACCCCTGGTGGGCGCTTCTAGAACTACCCCTGGTGCCGGTGGGCGCTTCTAGAACTACCCCTGGTGGGCGGTTCTAGAACCACTCCTAGTGTGCAGCTCTAGAACTGCCCCTGGGAGCGCTTCTAGAACTACCCCTCATGGGCTCTTCTAGAAGTACTCCTAGTGTGCAGTTCTAGAACTACCCGCAGTGCCGTGAGCAGTTCTAGAACTTCTAGTGTGCAGTTCTAATACTGCTCCTGGTGGGCGCTTTTAGAACTACCCCCGGTGCCGTCGGTCGCTTCTAGAACTACCCCCGGTGCCGTCGGGCGCTTCTAGAACTACCCCTCGTGGGCGCTTCTAGAACTACCCCTCGTGGGCGCTTCTAGAACTACCCCTCGTGGGCGCTTCTAGAACTACCCCTCGTGGGCGCTTCTAGAACTACCCCTCGTGGGCGCTTCTAGAACTACCCCTCGTGGGCGCTTCTAGAACTACCCCTCGTGGGCGCTTCTAGAACTACACCTAGTGCCGGTGAGCGGTTCTGAAACTACCCCCGCTGGGCGCTTCTAGAAGTACTCTTAGTGTGCAGTTCTAGAACTACTCCCGGTGCCGATGGACGGTTCTAGAACTACCCCCGGTGCCGATGAGCACTTCTAGAGCTACCCCTGGTGGGCGCTTCTAGAAGTACTCCTAGTGTCCCGTTCTAGAACTACCCCTGGTGCCGTGAGCGGTTCTAATACTGCTCCTGGTGAGCGGTTTTAGACCTACCCTTGGTGGGCGGTTCTAGAAGTACTCCTAGTGTGCAGTACTAGAACTACCCCTGGTGCCGGTGTGCGCTTCTAGAACTACCCCTGGTGCCATGATCGGTTGTAGAACTTCTTCTAGATTGCGGTTCTAATACTGCTCCTGGTGGGCGCTTCTAATACTAGCACTGGTGGGCAGTTCTAGTACTACCCATTGTGCTGGTGGGCACTTCAAGAACTATCCCTGGTGGGTGGTTCTGAAACTACTGGTGCCGATGGACTCTTCTAGAAATACCCCTGGTGGGCAGTCAGAACTACCTCTGGTGCTGGTGGGCGCTTCTAGAACTACCCCTGGTGGACGCTTCTAGAACTAACCGCAGTGTAGTGTGCGGTTCTAATACTGTTCCAGGTGGGCGCTTCTAGAGCTACCCCTGGCGGGCGCTTCTAGAACTACCCCTGGCGGGCGCTTCTAGAACTACCCGCAGTGTAGTGTGTGGTTCTAATACTGTTCCAGGTGGGCGCTTCTAGAACTACATCTCTTGGGCGCTTCTAGAAGTACCCTTAGTGTGCGGTTCTAGAACTACCCCTGATACAGGTGGGCGGTTCTAGAACTACTGCTAATATGCAGTTCTAGAACTACCCCTGGTGGGCGCTTCTAGAACTACCCGCAGTGTAGTGTGCGGTTCTAATACTGTTCCAGGTGGGCGCTTCTAGAACTACATCTTGTGGGTGCTTCTATATGTACTCAGTGTGCAGTTCTAGAACTACCCCTGGTGCAGGTGGGCGGTTCTAGTACTACCTCTAGTGTGCAGTTCTCGAACTACTGCTAACATGCAGTTCTAGAACTACCCCTGGTGCCCGTGGGGGGTTCTAGAGCTACCCCTGGTGGGCGCTTTTAGAACTTCCCCTGGTGGGCGGTTCTAGAAGTACTCCTAGTATGCAGTTCTAGAACTACCCCTGGTGCCGTTGGGTGGTTCTGAAACTACCCCTGGTGCCGTGAGTGGTTCTAGAACTTCAACTAGTGTGCAGTTCTAATAATGCTCCTGGTAGGTGGTTCTAGAAGTACTCTAGTGAGCAGTTCTAGAAATACCCCTGGTGCCGGTGGGCTCTTCTAGAACTACTCCCTCGTGGGCGCTTCTAGAACTACTCCCTCGTGGGCGCTTCGAGAACTACACCTAGTGCCGGTGAGCGGTTCTGAAGCTACCTCTGGTGGGCGCTTCTAGAACTACCCCTGGTGGGCAGTTCTAGACCTACTCCCGGTGCCGTGAGCGGTACTAGAACTACTCCTGGTGGGCAGTTCTAGAACTACACCTGGTGTCTGGGCAGTTCTAGAGCTACATCTGGTGGGCGGTTATAGAACTACCCCTGGTGCCGTGAGCAGTTCTAGAACTTCTTTTAGTGTGCGGTTCTAATACTGCTCCTGGTGGGTGCTTTTAGAACTTCCCCTGGTGGGCGGTTCTAGAAGTACTCCTAGTATGCAGTTCTAGATCTACACCTGCTGCCGGTGGACGGTTCTAGAACCACTCCTAGTGTGCAGCTCTAGAACTACCCCTGGGGGTGCTTCTAGAACTACCCCTCGTGGGTGCTTCTAGAACTACATCTAGTGCCGGTGAACGGTTCTGAAACTACCCCCGGTGGGCGCTTCTAGAAGTACTCTTAGTGTGCAGTTCTAGAACTACTCCCGGTGCCGATGGAAGCTTCTAGAACTAACCCCGGTGGGCGCTTCTAGAACTACCCCCGGTGGGCGTTTGTAGAACTACCCCCGGTGGGCGCTTGTAGAACTACCCCTGGTGGGCGCTTGTAGAACTACCCCTGGTGGGCGCTTGTAGAACTACCCCTGGTGGGCGCTTGTAGAACTACCCCTGGTGGGCGCTTGTAGAACTACCCCTGGTGGGCGCTTCTAGAAGTACTCTTAGTGTGCAGTTCTAGAACTACACCTGGTGTCTGTGGGTGGTTCTAGAGCTACATCTGGTGGGCGGTTATAGAACTACCCCTGGTGCCGTGAGCAGTTCTAGAACTTCTTTTAGTGTGCGGTTCTAATACTGCTCCTGGTGAGCGCCTTTAGAACTTCCCCTGGTGGGCGGTTCTAGAAGTACTCCTAGTATGCAGTTCTAGAACTACCCCTGGTGCCGGTGGGTACTTCTGGAACTACCCCTGGTGGGTGGTTCTGAAACTACCCCTGGTGCCGTGAGTGGTTCTAGAACTTCAACTAGTGTGCAGTTCTAATAATGCTCCTGGTAGGTGGTTCTAGAAGTACTCTAGTGAGCAGTTCTAGAAATACCCCTGGTGCCGGTGGGCTCTTCTAGAACTATCCCTCGTGGGCGCTTCTAGAACTACACATAGTGCCGGTGAGCGGTTCTGAAGCTACCTCTGGTGGGCGCTTCTAGAACTACCCCTGGTGGGCGCTTTTAGAAGTACTCTTAGTGTGCAGTTCTAGACCTACTCCTGGTGGGCGGTTATAGAACTACACCTGGTGCCGTGAGCAGTTCTAGAACTTCTTTTAGTGTGCGGTTCTAATACTGCTCCTGGTGGGCGCTTTTAGAACTTCCCCTGGTGGGCGGTTCTAGAAGTACTCCTAGTATGCAGTTCTAGAACTACCCCTGGTGCCGGTGGGCGCTTCTAGAACTACCCCTGGTGGGCGGTTCTAGATCTACACCTGGTGCCGGTGGACGGTTCTAGAACCACTCCTAGTGTGCAGCTCTAGAACTGCCCCTGGGAGCGCTTCTAGAACTACCCCTCACGGGCGCTTCTAGAAGTACTCCTAGTGTGCAGTACTAGAACTACCCCTGGTGCCATGATCGGTTGTAGAACTTCTTCTAGATTGCGGTTCTAATACTGCTCCTGGTGGGCGCTTCTAATACTATCACTGGTGGGCAGTTCTAGTACTACTCATTGTGCTGGTGGGCACTTCTAGAACTACCCCTGGTGGGTGGTTCTGAAACTACTGGTGCCGATGGACTCTTCTAGAAATACCCCTGGTGGGCAGTCATAGAACTACCTCTGGTGCTGGTGGGCGCTTCTAGAACTAACCGCAGTGTAGTGTGCGGTTCTAATACTGTTCCAGGTGGGCGCTTCTAGAGCTACCCCTGGCGGGCGCTTCTAGAACTACCCCTGTCGGGCGCTTCTAGAACTACCCGCAGTGTAGTGTGTGGTTCTAATACTGTTCCAGGTGGGCGCTTCTAGAACTACATCTCTTGGGCACTTCTAGAAGTACTCTTAGTGTGCGGTTCTAGAACTACCCCTGATACAGGTGGGCGGTTCTAGAACTACTGCTAACATGCAGTTATAGAACTACCCCTGGTGCCCGTGGGGGGTTCTAGAACTACCCCTGGTGGGCGCTTTTAGAACTTCCCCTGGTGGGCAGTTCTAGACCTACTCCCGGTGCCGTGAGCGGTACTAGAACTACTCCTGGTGGGCAGTTCTAGAACTACACCTGGTGTCTGGGCAGTTCTAGAGCTACATCTGGTGGGCGGTTATAGAACTACCCCTGGTGCCGTGAGCAGTTCTAGAACTTCTTTTAGTGTGCGGTTCTAATACTGCTCCTGGTGGGTGCTTTTAGAACTTCCCCTGGTGGGCGGTTCTAGAAGTACTCCTAGTATGCAGTTCTAGATCTACACCTGCTGCCGGTGGACGGTTCTAGAACCACTCCTAGTGTGCAGCTCTAGAACTACCCCTGGGGGTGCTTCTAGAACTACCCCTCGTGGGTGCTTCTAGAACTACATCTAGTGCCGGTGAGCGGTTCTGAAACTACCCCCGGTGGGCGCTTCTAGAAGTACTCTTAGTGTGCAGTTCTAGAACTACTCCCGGTGCCGATGGAAGCTTCTAGAACTACCCCCCGATGGGCGCTTCTAGAACTACCCCTCACGGGCGCTTCTAGAAGTACTCCTAGTGTGCAGTTCTAGAACTACCCGCAGTGCCGTGAGCAGTTCCAGAACTTCTAGTGTGCAGTTCTAGAACTACCACCGGTGGGCGCTTCTAGAACTACCACCGGTGGGCGCTTCTAGAACTACACCTAGTGCCGGTGAGCGGTTCTGAAACTACCCCCGCTGGGCGCTTCTAGAAGTACTCTTCGTGTGCAGTTCTAGAACTACTCCCGGTGCCGATGGACGGTTCTAGAACTACCCCCGGTGCCGATGGGCGCTTCTAGAGCTACCCCTGGTGCCGTGAGCGGTTCTAACACTTCTAGTGTGCGGTTCTAATACTGCTCCTGGTGAGCGGTTTTAGACCTACCCTTGGTGGGCGGTTCTAGAAGTACTCCTAGTGTGCAGTACTAGAACTACCCCTGGTGCCGGTGTGCGCTTCTAGAACTACCCCTGGTGCCATGATCGGTTGTAGAACTTCTTCTAGATTGCGGTTCTAATACTGCTCCTGGTGGGCGCTTCTAATACTATCACTGGTGGGCAGTTCTAGTACTACTCATTGTGCTGGTGGGCACTTCTAGAACTACCCCTGGTGGGTGGTTCTGAAACTACTGGTGCCGATGGGCGCTTCTAGAAAACCCCTGGTGGGCGCTTCTAGAACTACCCGTAGTGTGTGGTTCCAATACTGTTCCAGGTGGGCGCTTCTATATGTACTCAGTGTGCGGTTCTAGAACTACCCCTGGTGCAGGTGGGCGGTTCTAGTACTACCTCTAGTGTGCAGTTCTCGAACTACTGCTAACATGCAGTTCTAGAACTACCCCTGGTGCCCGTGGGGGGTTCTAGAGCTACCCCTGGTGGGCGCTACTAGAACTACACCTGGTGGGTGCTTCTAGAAGTACTCCGTGTGCAGTTCTAGAACTACCCCGGTGCCGTGAGCGGTACTAGAACTAGTCCTGGTGGGCAGTTCTAGAACTTCTTCTAGTGTGCGGTTCTAATACTGCTCCTGGTGGGCGCTTTTAGAACTTCCCCTGGTGGGCGGTTCTAGAAGTACTCCTAGTATGCAGTTCTAGAACTACCCCTGGTGCCGGAGGGTGCTTCTGGAACTACCCCTGGTGGGTGGTTCTGAAACTACCCCTGGTGCTGTGAGTGGTTCTAGAACTTCTACTAGTGTGCAGTTCTAATAATGCTCCTGGTAGGTGGTTCTAGAAGTACTCTAGTGAGCAGTTCTAGAAATATCCCTGGTGCCGGTGGGCTCTTCTAGAACTACTCCTAGTGTGCAGTTCTAGAACTTCCCCCTAGGGGGTGCTTCTAGAACTACACCTAGTGCCGGTGAGCGGTTCTGAAGCTACCTCCGGTGGGCGCTTCTAGAACTACCCCTGGTGGGCGCTTTTAGAAGTACTCTTAGTGTGCAGTTCTAGAATTACACCTGGTGTCTGTGGGCGGTTCTAGAGCTACATCTGGTGGGCGGTTATAGAACTACCCCTGGTGCCGTGAGCAGTTCTAGAACTTCTAGTGTGCAGTTCTAATACTGCTCCTGGTGGGCACTTTTAGAACTACCCCCGGTGCCGATGGGTGCTTCTAGAACTACCCCTGGTGGGCGCTTTTAGACCTACCCTTGGTGGGCGGTTCTAGAAGTACTCCTAGTGTGCAGTACTAGAACTACCCCTGGTGCCATGATCGGTTATAGAACTTCTTCTAGATTGCGGTTCTAATACTGCTCCTGGTGGGCGCTTCTAATACTATCACTGGTGGGCAGTTCTAGTACTACCCATTGTACTGGTGGGCAGTTCTAGTACTACCCATTGTACTGGTGGGCACTTCAAGATCTACCCCTGGTGGGTGGTTCTGAAACTACTGGTGCCGGTGAGCGCTTCTAGAACTACCCCTGGTGGCCAGTCATAGAACTACCCGCAGTGTAGTGTACGGTTCTAATACTGTTCCAGGTGGGCGCTTCTAGAACTACATCTTGTGGGCGCTTCTAGAAGTACTCTTAGTGTTCCGTTCTAGAACTACCCCCAGTGCCGTGAGCGGTTCTAGAACATCTAGTGTGCGGTTCTAATACTGCTCCTAGTGGGCGCTTTTAGACCTACCCTTGGTGGGCGGTTCTAGAAGTGCTCCTAGTGTGCAGTACTAGAAGTACCCCTGGTGTCGGTGTGCGGTTCTAATACTACCCATTGTGCTGGCGGGCAGTTCTAGAACCACCCCTGGCGGGCAGTTCTAGAACCACCCCTGGCGGGCAGTTCTAGAACCACCCCTGGCGGGCAGTTCTAGAACCACCCCTGGCGGGCAGTTCTAGAACCACCCCTGGCGGGCAGTTCTAGAATCACCCCTGGCGGGCAGTTCTAGAACCACCCCTGGCGGGCAGTTCTAGAACCACCCCTGGCGGGCAGTTCTAGAACCACCCCTGGCGGGCAGTTCTGGAACTACACCTGGCGGGCAGTTCTAGAACTACACCTGGTGCCATGAGCAGTTCTAATACTGCTTCTGGTGGGCGCTTTTAGCACTAACCCTGGTGGGCGGTTCTAGAAGTACTCCTAGTATGCAGTTCTAGAACTACCCCTGGTGCCGGTGGGCGCTTCTAGAACTATCCCTGGTGCCAGAGAGCACTTCTAGAACGACTCCAGGTGGGCGCTTTTAGAACTACCCGTGGTGGGCGGTTCTAATACTGCTCCTGGTGTGCGCTTCTAGACCTAACCCCGGCGGACGCTTCTAGAACTACCCCTGGTGGGCGCTTCTAGAACTACCCGCAGTGTAGTGTGAGTTTCTAATACTGTTCCATGTGGGCGCTTCTGGAACTACATCTTGTGGGCACTTCTAGAAGTACTCTTAGTGTGCGGTTCTCGAACTACTGCTAATATGCAGTTCTAGAACTACCCCTGGTGGGCGCTACTAGAACTACCCCTGGTGGGCGCTACTAGAACTACCCCTGGTGGGCGCTACTAGAACTACCCCTGGTGGGCGCTACTAGAACTACCCCTGGTGGGCGCTACTAGAACTACCCCTGGTGGGCGCTACTAGAACTACCCCTGGTGGGCGCTACTAGAACTACCCCTGGTGGGCGCTACTAGAACTACCCCTGGTGGGCGCTACTAGAACTACATCTTGTGGGCGGTTCTAGAACTGCCCCTGGTGCAGGTGGGCGATTCTAGAACTACCTCTAATGTGCAGTTCTAGAACTACTGCTAATATGCAGTTCTAGAACTACCCCTTGTGCCCGTGGGGGTTCTAGAACTACCCATAGAGAGCGCTTCTAGAACTACCCCTGGTGTCTGTGGGCGGTTCTAGAGCTACACCTGGTGGGCGGTTATAGAACTACCCCTGTTGCCGTGAGCAGTTCTAGAACTTTTTAGTGTGCGGTTCTAATACTGCTCCTGGTGGGCGCTTTTAAATCTACACCTGGTGCCGGTGGATGGTTCTAGAACTACCCCTGGTGGGTGGTTCTGAAACTACCCCTGGTGCTGTGAGTGGTTCTAGAACTTCTATTAGTGTGCAGTTCTAATAATGCTCCTGGTAGGTGGTTCTAGAAGTACTCTAGTGAGCAGTTCTAGAAATACCCCTGGTGCCGGTGAGCTCTTCTAAAACTACTCCTAGTGTGCAGCTCTAGAACTACCCCTGGGGGTGCTTCTAGAACTACACCTAGTGCCGGTGAGCGGTTCTGAAACTACCCCTGATGGGCGCTTCTAGAGGTACTCTTCGTGTGCAGTTCTAGACCTACTCCCGGTGCCGATGGATGGTTCTAGAACTACCCCCGGGTTGCCATCGGGCGCTTCTAGAGCTACACCCGGTGTGCAGTTCTAGAACTACCCGCAGTGCTGTGAGCAGTTCTAGAACTTCTAGTGTGCGGTTCTAATACTGCTCCTGGTGGGCGTTTATAGAACAACCCCCGGTGCCGATGGGCGTTTGTAAAACTACTCCCGGTGCCGTGAGCGGTTCTAGAACTTCTAGTGTGCGGTTCTAATACTGCTCCTGGTGGGTGCTTCTAGAACCACCCCCTGGTGCCGTGAGTAGTTCCAAAACTACCCCTGGTGGGCAGTTCCAAAACTACCCTCGTTGCTGGTGTACGGTTCTAGAAATACTCCTGGTGTCGGTGGGCACTTCTAGAACTACCCCTCATGGGCACTTCTAGAACTACCCCTCGTGGGCACTTCTAGAACTACCCCTCGTGGGCACTTCTAGAACTACCCCTCGTGGGCACTTCTAGAACTACCCCTCGTGGGCACTTCTAGAACTACCCCTCGTGGGCACTTCTAGAACTACCCCTCGTGGGCACTTCTAGAACTACCCCTCGTGGGCACTTCTAGAAGTACTCCTAGTGTCCAGTTCTAGAACTACCCCTGATGCCGATGTGATCTTCTATAACTACCCTTGGAGGGCGGTTCTAGAACTACCCCTGGTGCCATGATCGGTTCTAGAACTTTCTTCTAGTGTGCGGTTCTAATACTGCTCCTGGTGGGCGCTTCTAGAACTACCCCTGGTGGGTGGTTCTAGAACTACTCCTGGTAGTATACATCTATTCTATATTTTTCGATTTTAACTATTGTATGTACATTGGTGTGAGTGCCTGTCTCTAGGGTGTCTTACTTAACCGTGTATTTATTATAGGTTTTTTAATTTCCTATTTATGCATAATTTGACAATTTTGTTCGGTTGTTCTTGATTGGTTCTTTGACATTCCTAGTTTGCCTATGGGGTCAATGCACCAAAATGAGTCATCTAGCGTCAATGAACTTTAACCACCTTCACTGCACACGTCAGTGTTGTGCCCTTCTCCCCCGCCCCCCCAAATAGCTGCAAAGTCCCACCTGTATACTGGAGCCCAAGACCACAAGATCACAAGATCACATGCTGGATCTCTGGCACTCATGAGGTCATGTGCAGGGGCCTCAGGAGCCTCCGAACACCACACTGACATCTGTCTGCTCTCCTCCACAACTGAGCAGCATCAGAAACCCAGCTAACAGACATTGCTGTCACTGCAAACACTCATTGGATTAACTGACACGATGTCAGCAAGTTGCTGAAGATCTGGATACTGCAGCCATGAGATCTGTGGCAGCATTAGGCAGATGGGACACTGCAGCTAATAGAGAGTAAGAGTGCAACAGAGATGGCCCTAAACTGCATTTAAAGGGTGTCAGGAAAACTTAGTCAGACTTTGCAGCCCTCTGGCGCTCCCTTATCCTGCTGGTCAAACACGGTATTGACTGAGGATAAGCAACAGGGCGCAGCTGCTCTCATTTATGTCGACTATTGTGGCACGTGATGTGACAGGACGTATATATACCACCAGTTCCGTCCAGGAACGTATATATACCTCAATCCCACCACCCTCAGCCACAATATCACATAAATACACCGTATGCTGCCACCACCGATCTCTTAACAGGTGGATCGGGTACCAGTTAGGTAACGTGAATTAGCGGGTGAGGAACGTGTTTGCTCGACATAGGACAAGAAGAACGAAGCTGGTAAATAATAATTTAATCCTGAAAGTTGGCAGTGTTTACAAAAGATATACAAGATTTTATAAAAGACAATTTACATATATGCATAAAACAGTTATTAAAATAAAAGGGCTAAATAATAGCAAAACCTGCGCCACGAGGTGATGGTCTCAGATTCTGTGGCGGGGACGGCTCCCCGGAAATTAGGTGTGATTCCTCCACGCAGCGAGGAGTGCTTGCATCTGACGTCCCTGGGTTGGAATGAGCCAACATGGACATTCTGGTTTTTAGTAAGGAGGCAAAACACTAGGACACACCCATGTTGTTTACCTCACACGGGGGCTCTGTTTTGTGAACCCACCCAGCTGCACAAGACATAAAAATCCTTCATCTTCCATATCTTGGTATGGGGGAGCCCCACATCCAAGATGAATACATCATTTTTTTATTTTTTTTTTTAAGGTTGAAGGAAGACTAAGTCCATCTAGTTCAACCCATAGCCTAACATGTTGATCCAGAGGAAGGGAAAAAAAAAACATGTGGAAAACACTAAGCTCCACATTGGGGAAAAAAATTCCTTCTCGACTCCATACGACAATCAGACTAGTTCCCTGGATCAACGCCCTATCAAGGAATCTAGTATTTATAACCTATAATATTATACTTTTCAAGAAAGGCATCCATGCCCTTCTTAAATTTAAAAAGTGAATCACTCGTTACAACATCATGCAGCAGAGAGTTCCATAGTCTCACTGCTCTTACAGTAAAGAATCCCCGTCTGTGATTATGATTAAACCTTCTTTCCTCCAGACGTAGAAGATGCCCCCTTGTCCCCGTCTCAGGCCTCAGAGTAAAAAGATCAGTAGAAAGGTCTTTGTACTGTCCCCTCATATACTTGTACATAGTAATAAGATCACCTCTAAGCCTTCTTTTTTCCACAGTAAATAACCCCAAGTGTAATAACTTGTCTTGGTTTTGCAGACCCCCCAGTCCTCTAATAACCTTAGTCGCTCTTCTCTGCACTCGCTCTAGTTCAGCTATGTCTTTCTTATACACCGGAGACCAGAACTGTACACAGTATTCTAAGTGTGGTCGCACTAGTGACTTGTATAGAGGTAAAATTATGTTCTCCTCATGAGCATCTATGCCTCTTTTAATGCATCCCATTATTTTATTTGCCTTTGCAGCAGCTGCCTGACACTGGCCACTAAACGTGAGCTTGTCGTCCACCAATACACCCAGGTCTTTTTCAGTTACAGTTTTGCCCAGTGTTTTACAATTAAGCATATAATTATACATTTTATTTCCTCTGCCCAAGTGCATTACCTTACATTTATCCCCATTAAAGCTCGTTTGCCATTTATCAGCCCAAGCTTCTAGTTTACATAGATCCTCCTGTAATATAAAATTGTCCTCCTCTGTATTGATTACCCTGCAGAGTTTAGTGTCATCTGCAAATATTGAAATATTACTCTGTATGCCCCCTACAAGGTCATTAATATGTTAAAAAGAAGGGGGCCCAATACTGACCCCTGTGGTACCCCACTGTTAACTGAGACCCAGTCTGAGTGTTTTCCATTAATAACCACCCTTTGTTTCCTATCACTGAGCCAATTCTTAACCCACATACATATATTTTCCCCTATCCCCATTGTTCTCATTTTATGTATCAACCTTTTGTGTGGAACCGTATCAAAAGCTTTTGAAGAGTCCATATACACAACATTCACTGCATTTCCTTGGTCCAGTCCCGAACTTGCCTCCTCATAAAAACTGATCAGATTAGTTTGACAGGAATTCTTCTTCAGATACTCTATTATAGCACCTCTTAGGAAACCCTCCAGGATTTTACACACAGTAGAGGTTAAGCTTACTGGCCTATAAATTTCCAAGTTCAGTTTGTCCCCTTTTTGAATATTGGCACCACATTTCCTATACGCCAGTCGTGTGGACCCTGTTATTATTGAATCTTTAAAGATTAAAAATAATGGTCTATCTATGACGTTACTTAATTCCTGCAGTACTCGCGGGAGTATCCCACCTGGGCCCGGGGATTTGTCAACTTTAGTGATTTTTAGACGCCGCCGTACTTCCTGCTGGGTTAAGCAAGTGACATTTAATGGAGAATTTTTGTTATCACTAATCATGTTTTCGGTCATGCGATTTTCTTGTGTAAATACGGTTGAAAAAAAAATCATTTAGCATATTGGCTTTTTCCTCCTCCTCATCCACCATTTCACCCAGACTATTTTTAAGGGGGCCAACACTATTATTTTTTAGTTGTTTACTATTTATGTAGTTAAAGAATATTTTGGGGTTATTTTTACTTTCTCTGGCAATGATTCTCTCTGCCTCAATCTTTGCCGCCTTGATTTGCTTTTTACATAATTTATTTAATTTTCTATATTTATTTAATGCCTCATCACTACCTACATGCTTTAGTTCTCTAAATGCTTTCTTTTTGTCACTTATTGCGCCCCTTACAGCTCTATTTAGCCATAGTGGTTTCCTCCCATTTCTAGCATGTTTATTCCCAAAGGGTATATATTGTGCACAGGTCCTATTCAGGATTCTAATAAATGTCTCCCATTTGCTTTGTGTAGCTTTATGTCTCAGGATATCGTCCCAGTTTATTGCACTAAGATCATCTCTCAACCGTTGGAAATTAGCCTTCCTGAAGTTTAGTGTCCTTGTAACCCTTCTACTACACATCTTATTAAAGGTTACATGAAAATGTATTATTTTGTGATCACTATTACCCAAGTGACCCCCAACTCGTATATTTGATATGCGGTCTGGCCTATTGGTTAATATTAGGTCTAGCAGTGCCCCCCTTCTTGTTGGGTCCTGAACCAGTTGTGAAAGGTAATTGTCTCTCATAGTTGTCAAAACCTATTACCTTTGCTTGAACTACATGTTTCTGTCCCCCAACGTATTTCAGGGTAGTTGAAGTCTCCCATAATAATGACTTCTCCTTGAGTCGCTGCTTCATCTATTTGCTTTACGAGGATATTCTCCGCTACTTCCATTATTTTTGGAGACTTATAACAAACCCCTATCAGTAATTTATTATTTTTTCCCCCTCCCCTTATCTCCACCCACAGAGACTCTACATTTTCATTAGATTCACATATATCCTCCCGCAAGACAGGTTTTAAGGATGATTTTACATATAAACCCCCCCCCCCTCGCTTGTTTGTACGGTCATTTCTGAACAGACTATAGCCCTGTAAATTAGCTGCCCAGTCATGGCTCTCGCCAGCCACGTCTCAGATATTCCTACCATGTCATAATTATTTTCCAACAAAATTAATTCTAATTCCTCCATTTTGTTGGTGAGGCTTCTGGCATTAGTGTACATGCATTTTATGTATCTCTCTGTACCTCTATTCCTTCTTACTTTATTGGCTGTTCTAACCCCACCCCCAATTTATTTGTGCCCAGGTCACTATCTGCACTATCTTCCCCACCTATAAAATGAATACCCCCCCCAATCCCTAGTTTAAACACTCCTCCAACCTTCTAGCCATTTTCTCCCCCAGCACAGCTGCACCCTCCCCATTAAGGTGCAGTCGGTCCCTAGCGTAGAGTCTGTAGCCAACTGAGAAGTCGGCCCAGTTCTCCAGGAACTCAAATCCCTCCTTCCTACACCAGTTCTTGAGCCACTTATTTATCTCCCTAATCTCCCGTTGCCTCTCTGGCGTGGCACGTGGTACCGGTAGTATTTCAGAGAATACCACCTTGGAGGTCCTTGCTTTCAGCTTGCAGCCTAATTCCCTGAAGTCATCTTTAAGGACCTTCCACCTACCTCTAACTTTGTCATTTGTGCCAATGTGCACCATGACCGCTGGGTCCTCACCAGCCCCTCCCAGTAATCTGTCAACCCGATCAGCGATGTGCCGGACTTGAGCGCCAGCTAGGCAGCACACTGTTTGATGATCCCTGTCTTTGTGACAGATTGCCCTATCTGTTCCCCTAATAATTGAGTCGCCCACTACCAGCACCTGCCTGGCCTGCCCTACTCTCCTATTTCCCTCTTTACTGGAGCTGACACTCCTCCGGCTTTCAGGATACATGCCTTGCTGCAGCAGTGCTACCCCTGTACCATCACTCCCCTCATCTGCCAACTTTGCAAACTTATTGGGGTGTGCCAGATCAGGACTAGCCTCCCTTGCACTCTTCCCTCTACCCCCCCTTCTAACTGTCACCCAACTAACGGCCTCACTGTCCTGCAGCTCCAGACTACCACCCTCCCCCACATCTACCCCAGTGAGCGGCTGCTCAGTGAGCAGCAGACTCCTTTCCATGTTGTCAATGGATATCAGTGTTGCCAGCTGCTCATTTAGATCCAGTATCTGGGCTTCCAAACGCACAACGTGCTCACATCTCGCGCAGCAGTAAGCAACCACGACCGGCTGTTCAGGATTGCATACATGTGGCAAGATGTACACTGGATAGCATTGTCAATAATGGAGCTCATTTCCTAATGGGGATTGCAATAGACAGAATGTTAAGTAAAAAGAAAAGCAAAGAATTAATGAAATACAGACAGCAATTCAGTCCAAAGTCCTCCCTTCCAAACTTCCTGAATCCAAGTCACTGAAAAATAAGTCACACACTTACGCTCTGGTCACACTCCGCTCGTTCACACTCGCAAATTAAGAGATTTTAAGAGGTTTTGTTTTTTCCCCTTTTCCAGCAATACACCCTTCACCTCAATGCACTTCCAAAGACAAGTTTGCCGTCACCAATATTGACGGAGATTGATACCAAATATAATATTTCTATGACGTTCAGAAGCTCAGAAACCATTTCCTAGGTTTCTGGTGGTTTCCCAGTTATGAAAGATACACCATCATAACTGGAAAAAGGCGAGCATCCCAAAAATGTGGTCCATGTGTTTGTGACAGTCATGTGCATTATTAAACTTGACATTAAAAGTTTGTACAGTTACACAATAGGGCTTTGGAGGGGAAATCCAGTGTAAACCAGTATGCTTGCCCTGGGCTGAGGTTTATGGCGGTTATAAAAATTCCTTGTTTGGGGGAAGCAAGAGTAGAGTTCTATGGAGGACCCTTCCAAGTGAACAGGGGACGGAGATTTAAGACATCTCTGGCTGTCCTTTCAACATTTTTAAAACTAGGACAAAAATACATTTTGCCTGACAAAGGGAATGTCACTAGGTTTATTGCCACCTGATCTGAGCACAGCACAACGTGTGGACAAAGATCCCCAATTCCAACGACATGTTGCTCTCTGGGCTGACTGATGTAGTTTTGATAAGTGATCCTCCACCAGCAGGAGACTGCCACCAGAGGACTAGTAAAGCTGCTGCCATGTAGTCCAACCCTGTCCCCACAACTGATGAATAGCTCTGTACACTGTGCATTGGTAGCTTTCTGCCTATCAGTGGTGTGGGTGGGGTTATACAGAGCCAAGCATTCAGAGAATTAGATCTGCAGCAGACACAGTTAGAGTATGTGCCCACGAAGCGTTTTTCAAGAGGATATGCTGCAGAATTTCCGCAGCGTAAAGGCTTTTTTAGCGGTATGTTATCCGCCCCCCATGGTCCCCAATGTGATTACGCAAGTTCAATGCCCATGCTGCGTTTTTTTCCGCAGCGTTTTTCCGGCGGGGAAAAATCCGCAGCACGCTCATTAATTTTGCGTTTCCGCAAGCGGAATTGCCTTTGCAGTGCAATTAAAAACTCAAGGCAATTCCGCATGCGTTTATCCGGGAGAGGACATGCAGAAATGAAGCAGAAAATTTCTGCTTCATTTCCACAGCATGGGAACCTAGCCTTACTCTGAACTGCACCAAGCGATCCATCACTGTAATCAGGGTCTCTGCCCCTAAATCACCCTGCTCTCAGATGGGGCAGCAAAATCCTGGTGACAAATTCACTAACCCCATCCAGCTTCAGATGCAAGTATTAGAATTGATTCTGATGCTCAAAATTAAATGTAATGGCCAGTGGCTAATGGCAGGCAATAGGTACAGCAAAGTGTGGAAAAGTTACCTGCAGGATTGTAGGGAACAAACTTCTCAGTGTCGGGGTACTGCTGCTCGTCTGTCTTATCAGAAGTGCCAGAAACCTAGTGGGGAACAGGAACCAGGTCACAAGCTTCATTTATCCAGGGTTTACCATTAGGTTCTCCATATAGGATCTGAAAAGTAGTGTTGAGCCACCCCCGTAGTGTTCGAGTTCGGTTCGTCGAACACCCGTATGTTCGCCGAACACCTTCGAACACTGTTAAAACCAATGGCAGGCAAACAAAAACACATAGAAAACACCTTCAAAAGGTGTCCAAAAGCTGACAAACTGCTCAGTAGACACAACTAACACATGGAAAAGTGACAAGTACAAATAGTCATGCGAAAAGAAAAGAGGTGGAGGAGTAAAAGGAGGGGGAGACACAGATATAGGCATGTCATGCCCTTCTAAAGCCAAAAAAATGCGAAGCTAACACGGCCAGTCCGTTCCTGCCCGTGCGACCTCCGTGTCGCCGGGTTTGTGCCAGAGCTGCGGTGGACCCTGACGGCTAGCACCCTCTCCCAATACTGGTGCCTGTCCGCTGGTGGGTCGACGCGAGCCCCCCTGCGGTGGAGGCAGGTCTAAGCTTTTTAATTTAAATTGTCTCTCTAATTTGAATGAGTACACTTTAAATCCTTTTACAAGGATCTATTGGAGGGCAAGTCTGATGCCAGCAGCCGCGGGAATTCCAGCTCTAGTAGCGTCCACTAAAGCTGCTGCAGTTAAAAAGCTTTTATAAGATCGAGCTCGGCGGTCCACCGCAAGGCGTCCTACCGCCAGTCCCAGGCCCTGTGCCTTGGGGTGCCTCCCCGATGCTCTTCACTGAGTGTCCCGGGGGCCTGAGGCATTTCCTTTGAAAAAATTAAGCGTCCAAACTACAGGTGGTGCAGTTTGCTTAACAGTTGGGATAATCCGCTGACTAGCAGACACTGCTACTAGGTCCAAAGTATTTCCTGGGCTAGATACAGTTAAAAATTTGTAATTAGATACTCTCGTTGGATGCTGAGAAAGCATTCCATAGAGTCTCCTGGCACGCCATATATTATTCTCTTAAAAAGCTTGGGGTAGGGATCTAGGGGACCCTTTCATAGGCAAAATCACAGCCCGGTATCGCAATACGTCACCTAGGCTGAAGATGAATGGAACATTTTCATCACCTTTCATAATCACCAATGGGACAAGGCAGGGATGTCCTCTATCCCCTCTCTTATACATCCTAGTGATGGAGCACCTGCTCTCATCAATTCGCCATAACCCCAATATTAGGTGGATTGAGGTGGCAGGCACAGAGTACAAGTGCTCTGCATTTGCTCATGATGTCCTAGTATATAGCACTCAATCACATATATCCATCCCTGCTGTTATGGCTGAAATAGATCACTTTGTTACATGGTCAAATTTTAAAATCAATGCAGCGAAGTCTGAGGCCCTCGATGTTTCCCTCCTCAAATCCATACAGGACTCCATCCAGTCCAACTTTCCCTTTGCCTGTCCCTCACAGGGTATCAAATACTTAGGAATTCGTATTCATAGAGACCTCTCCCGTCTATGTTATCTTAATTTTGGGCCCTTTATTGAACAACTCCATACAGACCACGGTTGGCAAGTTAGAACTGTAAGATTCACTACGTGAACCACTGGTGTTTTGTGGAAAAGCACATGTACACTGTGTTCCAAATTATTATGCAAAAAGTGTCTAGGAGTGATAAGGGAAGAATTTGTTTGTTTGTCAGTTAAACTCATTGATGGTGATGTGTGTCAGGGCTCTTTATATCACTAAGCAATTGCAGACACCTGTGCTAATTAGTTTGGCAGGGGTGTCCAATGAAAGGCAAGACTTCTTAAGAAGGCTGTCCCACATTATTAAGCAGCCTACATTTTCTGCCAAAATGGGAAAGAAAAAGGATGTGTCGGCTGCTGAGAAGCAACAAATTGTGGATTGTTTAGGTCAAGGCATGACTACAATCAACATTGCCAAGACACTTCATCCTGATCATCGCATAATCAAGAAGTATGTAGCTGATTCACAGTACACATGTGTGCGTGCTGATAAGGGAAAATTGAGGACTCTTTCCTACAGGCAATTACGTCAGGTTAAAAGAGCAGCGGCAAAAAAGCCTTGTCATAGCAGCAGACAAGTTTTTGAAGCTGCTGGTGCCTCCAACGTCCCCCGAACAACAAGATGCAGGGTCCTTCAGAGGTTTGCAGCTGTGCGCAAGTTATCCTGTCGACCTCCTCTATCTAATGTACACAAGCAGAAAGGGCTGCAGTGGGCCAAACAATACATGAAGACTGACTTCAAAACTGTTTTGTTCACCGATGAGTGCCGTGCAACGCTCGATGGTCCAGATGGATGGAGTGGAGGATGGCTGGTTGATGGACACCCCATGCAAACACGGCTACGGCACCAACAAGGAGGAGGTGGAGTAATGTTTTGGGCTGGAATCATGGGGAGAGAGATTGTCGGCCCCTTTAGGATCCCTGAAGGAGTAAATATGAACTCCATAATGTATGTGGAGTTTCTCAAACAGCACTTCCTGCCATGGTTCAAGAAGAAGAACCGTGTATTCCGCAGCAAGATCATTTTCATGCATGATAATGCACCGTCTCATGCTGCACATAACATCTGCATCTCTGGCTGATATGGGCATAAAAGGGGACAAACTTATGGTGTGACCCCCATGCTCCCCTGACCTCTACCCCATTGAGAACCTCTGGAGCATCATCAAAAGGAGTGTCTATGATGGCGGGAGGCAGTTCACATCTAAGCAACAGCTCTGGGAGGGTATTCTGTCCTCATGCAAAACAATTGAAGCAGAAACCATCCAAAACCTGACAAATTCAATGGACGAGAGAGTTCAGAAGCTCCTTTCGAACAAGGGGTCCTATGTGCAAATGTAGCATCACCTAGAATAAAGTTTTGAGCTGAAAACTGTTTGATTACAGTTTGTAATAACCGGCTAATGCTTATAATTTCAAAAATGACCATTTTTTTGCTCTCTATTAAAATGAAAAGGTTGATCGTAGAGTGTGGGGGATCTAAGAGTGTGGCAACCCAGTAGTCAGGATTATTTCGAATTCTAACAATCTGAGGGTCATGTTGCAGGTAGTGCAGCAAGAAGGCACTCGTGTCTTGCGCATCTCGGAGCCCCAAAATTATTTTCCGGGCTAGATGCAGCAAAAAATTATTAGTAATTTGAAAGCTGGTGGAGTTTAGTATAGATGGTCTAATAGAATCAGTGCTGTAAACTGCTACAAGGCCCAAATTATTTTCCAGCCAAGATACAGATAAACATGATTAGTAATTTGAAAGCTTATAACGGTTGGTGAGGTGATTTTAACAAATCATCAAGCTTTTACTCTCCCCAGCATGACACAGGGGTAGAAAAGTCGTTTCGGATCCATGATTTGTTCATCTTTATGAACGTGAGTCTGTCTACATTATCAGTGGAGAGCCCCGTGCGCTTATCTGTCAGCACACCACCAGCAGCGCTGAACACACGTTCAGATAGAACGCTGGCTGCGGGGCATGACAAGATCTCCAAGGCGTAAGTGGCAAGCTCCGGCTATTTATCCAGATTGGAAGCCCAAAAAGAGCAAGGGTCCAGTGACACAGTCATGGCTTCAAGGTTTACTTGGAGATACTCCTGTACCATCGTCTCTAGGCGTTGACTATGTCAGACTTCTTGTCTCCTGTGGCCTTGCAAAGGATGGGCTAAAAAAGTGGTGAAATAATTCTGCAAAATTGATGGTACCAGCAGATACTGTGTTTATGTTAAGTTTTGAGTGCTGAACACTCGACGGTCCCACGGTTGGCAAGTTGGAACTGTGAGACTCACTACGTGCACCACTAGTGTTTTGTGGAAAAGCACATGTAAGATTCTGAAACAGTCTCTGCTGATACTCCAGCATGCGTGCATCTCTTTCTATGGCAGGAATAATTTCTGCAAATTTACTTTTGTACCGGGGATCTAAGAGTGTGGCAACCCAGTAGTCAGGATTATTTCTAATTCTCACAATTCGAGGGTCATGTTGCAGGTAGTGCAGCAAGAAGGCACTCATGTGTCTTGCGCATCCAGGAGCACCAAGTCCCTGTTGTGTTGGTGGCGAGGTAACAATCATGCTTCCTTCCTCTGCCCTCTCCCCACAACCTCGCACAACAGAAATGTGATCAAGGTCTCCCTCATCTGATGAGTCTTCCATCAGTTCGTCCTCCACTCCTGCACCTTCCTCACTAGTTTGGCTGCTACCATGCGCCCTGGTAAAACCATCTCCCCCACCCTCACATGCCTGCCGCCTTGGTGCTGCCGACCATCTGGACCTTGCAGATGTTAGCCCTTCCTCATGCAACTCCTCCTCCTCTACTTCCTCCACCTCCTCTTGTGCCACCACCTGACTCCGAATTCTGTTTAACATGTGCTCCAGCATGTAAATCACCGGAATAGTCATGCTGATAATGGCATCGTCAGCAATAAACA
Organism: Phyllobates terribilis; assembly: GCF_046119375.1. NCBI lineage: Eukaryota > Metazoa > Chordata > Amphibia > Anura > Dendrobatidae > Phyllobates > Phyllobates terribilis. The sequence goes on from NW_027363015.1 coordinate 166,656, forward strand.
TCTTCGCCATTTCAAAACTGTGCAGAAGGGTGCATAGGTCCCTGATCTGAGACCACTCCTCCAGCGTGATTTGCCCCACCTCTGGATCTCGTTGGCCCAGGCTATATGTCAGAACGTATTGCACCAGGGCTTGTCGGTGCTGCCACAGTCGCTGCAACATGTGCAGAGTTGAATTCCACCGGGTAGGCACATCGCATTTTAGCCGGTGAAGTGGCAGGCCCAACGACTTCTGTAGAGATGTAAGTCGCTGAGCTGCGGGATGCGAATGGCGGAAGTGAGCACACAGCGACCGTGCCCTCTGCAGAAGGCCATCTAGTCCGGGATAGTGGGCTAAAAGTTGCTCGACAACCAGGTTCAACATGTGAGCCATACAAGGCACGCGTGTGACATTGCCTCGGCAAAGGGCCGCACCCAGGTTTGCAGCATTGTCGCACACGACTTTCCCTGGTTTCAGGTCCAGTGGAGACAACCATTCATGAAATTGGTTCTCCAGAGCTGACCACAACTCCTCAGCTGTGTGACTCACATTTCCCAGACATTTCAAAGTAAAAAACCGCCTGATGACGTTGAGCCCTGCTGCCAGCATAGTAAGGAGGTGTGCAGGATCCCTTCTGCGCAGTTAGAAAGCTTGTGGAATGACCAGACAGGCTTTGGGTGCAGGTGGAGGACCGAGAGGAGGTTGAGGAGGCAGAAGCAGTGGAGGAAATTCGAGATAAAGAGGATTGACGCACAACTCATGGGGACGGCAAGACTTGGACAGCAGCCCCTTGTCCTGCTGTCACCATAGTTACCCAGAGCCCAGTCAGCGACATGTAACGCCCCTGTCCATGCCTACTCGTCCAAGTGTCTATGGTGAAATGCACCCTGTCACACACACAGTTTCTCAAAGAAGTGGTGATGTTGTGTGCGACATGCTGGTGGAGGAGCGCAGGCACACCTTTCTTTGAGAAGTAGTGCCGACTGGGCATCTGGTACTGGGTCACTGCGACAGACATAAGGTCTCGAAAATCCTCTGTGTCCACCAGGCGGAAAGGCAGCATTTCTGTAGCCAAAAGCTTGCAGATGGTGAAATTCAACCTCTTAGCTTTCTCATGGCTAGGAGGAAATGGTCTTTTACTTGTCCACATCTGAGGGACCGAGGGCTGGCTGTTGTGCTTAGACAAGGTTGAGAAGGGTGTCCCCGGCAAACTGCCGGTCCGTGAGGAAGATGCAGGCAGACATGTTAGGTTGCCTTGATCCAAAGGTGGTGCTATCGATGTCGGACAGCGCTGAACACCAGCTGGTGTTTCCACCTCCAAAGAAAATGACGACCTGCCAATCACGCTGGCTGTTGCAGGTAAAGAGGTGGCAGGTCTGCGTCCCAAAACAGGTGTGACTGCTGTCCCCCCAGTCACAGAGGATGAAGAGGCCGCGGATGCACAAGATGTGGCAGACGGCGGTTGGCCCGGCCGGCTAGGCCGCATTGTAGCACAGTGAGCTTCCCACTGCAATTTATGCTTCATATCCATGTGCCGGTTCATGCATGAAGTGCTCAAACTATGTATTTTTTGGCCTCTACTTAGCTTTTGCTGACAAATGTTACAGATAACACAAGGTGGGTCATCCTTATCGATCTGAAAAAATGCCCAGGCTATGCAAGGCTTAGCACCCATGCGACCTGAAGAGCCACCACGACTTGTGGTGAGAGGCAGAGTTGTGTTTGAGGATGCAGTTGTTGACGTGCTTCCAGTACTACGTCTCTGTCCAGGAAGGCGCAACCTGACCTCGTCGTCACTAGCATCCTCCTCCACCTCCTCTGCTGACCTCATCGACTGGCTAACTGTGGGTTGACAGTAAGTGGGATCTCCAACCTCATCATCATCACCACCCTGTGTGTTATCACACCCGTCGTCCTCAGAGCCAACCTCTTCCTGCCCTGACAAAAAACTAAAGTTGTCGCTCCAATCAGGTATACGAGTCTCATCATCGTCTTCCTCATTGTCTCCACCAACAGGAGTTACAGTTTGGGAACGAGGGTCTACATTATGGTCAGAACCTTCTGCCTCTGGTCCTGGATCAGACTCAAAGATTCTGGGCATCAGTGCAGATCATTTCCTCGTCTGGATTCACAGAAGCTCTGGAGCCGACCTCTGATTCCCAGGCTATAGTATGAGTAAACAGCTCTGCAGACTCCACCATCTGTGTTACCCCATACTAAGACGGGCAGCTGGAGACTTGGGAGCTGTGAGGAAGCAAGTGCGATTGGGGTGACACCTCTGAGGACTGGAGTATTTGTGATGTTGAAGTTGAGGTGGAGGAGAGCCCACTTAAAGGAGCACTTGATATCTGTTGAAGCACATGCTGTTTTTGTGCCTCATCTGGAATTTGTAGCGATTGGCGTGGCCGTAAGAAAGGGATCTTCTCACATTGTCCGCTAAAAGAAGTAGAAATCTTAGTTTGGCTGGAAGATTGTCTTTCTTCAGCAGATGTTACTGTTGCTTTAACACCTACCCCATGGATACAACCTTTCTTTCCCTTCCCAACATGCATATTCCCCTTTCCACAAGCAGCAGGCCTTTTTCCACTCATTTTGGTGGTTAACTAATTGACAACTCTGGAGTTGTTTGCACAAAAAACAATGAATGGGAACAGAGCAGAGCTGAGTGGCCAAACTGTGGTATTAGCCCAAAAGTATTGGCTGGGTTAGATGCAGAAAAAAATTATTTTGAATTTGCAACCTGGTGGAGGTTAGTATAGATGGACTAATAGAACAAGTCCCACACGCTGCTACAAGCCGAAGCCAAACATTTTTTTCAGAGCTAGATGCAGATAAAAATTATTTTGAATTTCCAACCTGGTGTAGGTAAGTATAGATGGACTAATAGAATGATGCTATGCCCAAAAGGTTTTCCTTCACTAGGTGCAGTAAAAAAATTTGCATTCTATACACAGGTGGTGTAGCTTGCAACACAGATAGGCTACTCCACTGACTAACACACACTGCAAGAGGCCAAAAAGGATTTGCTTTGCTAGATTTAGCCAAATGCTGTGAAAAAAACTTGCACAGCACTAGTACAGACCTGCCTGGCAAAAAGTGATAGGAACTGATGTAACCTAGTCCTCAAAAGGACTGCAATCACAACTATTCCCTACTCCCAAGCTATCTGTAGATTTGTGCGAAAATTGGCTTGAAATTAACACAAAGTATAGCGCACACAGCAACAGCAGTGCAGTCTAACACGCAGCTGCAGCAGTGAGAAAATGGTGGTGACGGGGAAAATGGCTGGGTCTTATAGGGCAAGGACATGTGACATACACTGCCAATGACATGCCCTTGCTTGTGTGAAAAAAAGCAGTTCGCTCCGTGTGTGCGCTGCTGATAGGCTGACAGATTGCACCTCCCTACTGTAAATGCGGGAAAGAGAAAAAAAAATGGAGATCTTCATTATTTATGCAGAGATCCATCCCCTGCCCCTCCCCCCACCCCGCTGTACACTCAAACTGCGTATTTACATTAATTTTCAGCATTACTGAGAAAAAATCCAGTTATGATTTTGGTGCACGAACAGTTATCGAACATAACCTCGAACAGCCGAATTTTTCTCAAATTGTTCGTGTTCGCCGAACGGCTCGAACACCGCCCAAAACAGCTCGAAGTTGAGATTGGCGAACAGTTCGAGTCGAACACCGCTCCTCTCTACTGAAAAGGAGTCAGCCAAGTCCTTGTGGCATAGCTGTGGCCTGGCCATACACTATTTGGCTAGCAGCCATCTCTCCCAACATACAGATGAGTTCTCATGTGTTCTGTGGGGAGGAGGGTAATCGCCTGCCTCTAAGCAATTTGTGCCTAGAGAACAAGGAGCGGGTATTTGAACTGAACATTTGTTAGGGCAGCTAGATTAGCCAGATATTAGCCCACTTTAATCAAACAGAAAACAATGGGATTTGTAATTGTGGTGCCCCTGATGGTTCAGTCACCACAGAGATAGTGCACCTCACCCAGAGGTGTGGAGTCTCCTTCTCTCAGGTGAGGAGTGTTAGAACCTTGCTCTTAGGTTTTTTCCTTTGCTGGTCACATGACCTTGTTGGCCTATATTATCCTGCTCCGCCCTTCTGGCTTTGCTGGACTTCATTGTATAACTACTTTCTAGCTAGCCTGTGCTCTGTATCTAACTCTGTTAGTTTGCTTGGTCTACGGACCTCTATGTTCTATATATTTTGTTTGTTCGTCTGTCTGCTACTATTTCTGTTAGGAGGTGTCCCATTTTCCTCCCAGTCCTTAGTACTTGTAGGGATTCCTTCCCCACATCTATAGGTCTCCGTACAGACTAGCTTAGGACTTTAGCAGGTCTGATCGCAGGATCAGGTTCCCCGTTACATCGTAGGGATTCAGCTGAGTTCTATCGTAGGGACAGATCTCCTCTCTTTCCTTAGCTCTGGTAGCAGAACATAACAGTAAGTCCAGCCTGCAAATTCTCTAAGGAAAGATTTTTCTGTTCCATCATGGTGTCGGTTCAGGATTTGGCTAAACACCTGCAGGGACTCTCTCTGGAGGTGGCCGAGCTCCGTCAGCACGTGAGTAACTGTCCTGGAGCACATTTCTTGGAGCCTAAGGTATGTTTGCCGGATTTATTTTTTGGTGAACACCGAGAATTTTTTTCATTTAAAAATGCTTGCTTATTGTATTTTCGTTTGAGACCCAAGTCCTCTGGGGATGAATCCCAGCGCATAGGGTTCATAATGTCACTTTTGCGCAAAGAGCCTCAGGAGTGGGCCTTTTCTTTGCAACCTAGTGATACATGCTTCAGATCAGTGGATAGTTTTTTTTCTGCTTTGGGACTATTATATGATGATCCTGACCGTGTCGCATCAGCTGAGACTGAGTTGAGACGTTTGAAACAGGGATTAGGTAATGTGGAAAAATATTGTACTCATTTCCGTCGTTGGTCTACTCAAACAGGGTGGAACGATTCTGCTCTGAAAAGTCTATTTCTTGCTGGGCTCAATGAAAGGGTTAAAGACCTGCTAATTGCTTATCCTACACCTGAAGATTTGCAACAGGCTATGCAATTAGCTATACGGGTGGATAGGAGACTGCGTGCAAGGGTTAATGAGAGCAAATCCTCTGCTATGTCAGTTTCTGGTTATGAGAATGTGTGTACTAACAGTGGTGAACCGATGGAGATTGGATCGGTGGCACCTCGCTCTCAAGAAAAAGACCGTCGATTTTCTGAAGGCTTGTGTTTCTATTGCGGAAAATCTGGTCATTTGATTAAAGGCTGTGAGCTTCGTATGAAGAAAGAAAAAAAAATGGTCAGTCATGCCCGTATTGCCTGTTTAAATTCCAAGGGTGTATTTTTAGCTGCTTCCACGATTGCTCAGGAAAAATTAATGGAATTTCGGGTGTTTGTTGATTGTGGGTCTACTCTGAATGTAATTGATGGGGGATTCTTGGAAAGACTCAATTTAAAACCCGAACCTTTATCATCCCCCATTGCTGTGGTTTCTGTGGATGGTTCCCCTTTGAAGAATATTACTCTCAAGGTCTGTGAATTTCCTCTCACTATTAATGGTGTTCACCATGAGAAATTGGATTTGGTAGTTTTGAATAACTTGCCTTCTCCAGTAATATTGGGATTGCCCTGGTTAAAATTTCACAATCCTGTACTGGATTGGTCTACCAGTGAAATTAAATCCTGGAGCCATAAATGTTATGACAAGTGTTGTAACGGGCGTATTGCAGCTTTGGATAGGGGAGAATTGCCTGTTCCTATTCAGGATTTTTGGAGAGTTTTTTCTGAGAAGGAATCGCAGGTTTTGCCTCCCCATAGAGACTATGATTGTTCTATTGAATTTGTCCCTGGAGCGACTCTTCCTAAAAGTCGTTTATTTAACCTTACTATTCCTGAGAGGAAGGCTTTGGAGGAATACATACAGACAAGTTTGGCCGCCGGTCACATTAGGCCCTCTAAGTCTCCTGTGGCGGTTGGATTTTCTTTTGTAAAAAAAAAAAAGGACGGCGGTTTACGTCCTTGTCTGGATTTTCGTGAGATTAACAAAATTACTGTACGCAATCCTTACCCACTGCCATTGATTCCTGATCTGTTTAACCAGTTAATGGGGGCCAAGTGGTTCTCTAAAATTGACCTTAAGGGGGCATACAATCTGTTGCGCATGAAGGAGGGTGATGAATGGAAGACTGCTTTTAACACTCCTGTGGGTCATTTTGAGAATCTGGTTATGCCTTTTGGTCTTACTAATGCTCCTGCATTTTTTCAGAATCTTATTAATGACATCCTTAGACCTTTGATCGGCAAAAATGTGGTTGTGTATTTGGATGACATTTTGATTTATTCGCCGGATCTGGAGTCTCATTGGCGGAGCGTACGTGAGGTATTACAGTTATTAATGGACAATTCGCTTTTTGCTAAGCTGGAGAAATGTGAGTTCGCTGTACAGAGAATCAGTTTTTTGGGTTACATTATCTCCAGCGAAGGTTTTGAGATGGACCCGGTTAAAGTTCAAGCTGTACAGGAATGGCCTAGGCCTATTGGTTTGAAATCGATACAGAGGTTTTTGGGTTTCGCCAATTATTACAGAAAATTCATAAAAAAATTTTTCTAGTATTGTCAAACCTCTGACCGATCTCACCAGGAAAGGTGCTGATGCGGTTCAGTGGTCTTCTGAGGCCATTGAAGCTTTTGTGTATCTCAAGGAGAGGTTCACCTCTGCTCCCATCCTTATGCAGCCTGATGTGACTAAGCCGTTTTTGGTTGAGGTTGATGCTTCCTCTGTGGGGGTTGGCGCAGTATTGTCTCAGGATAACGGGGATGGATTACATTCCTGTGCCTTTTTTTCAAAAAATTTTTCGGAGACTGAACTGAATTACGATATTGGTAATCGGGAATTATTGGCTATTAAACTCGCATTTGAACACTGGCGCCACTTCTTGGAAGGTGCGGAATTTCCCGTTCAGGTTCTTACGGATCATAAAAATCTGATATATCTTGATGCTGCCAAGCGCCTGAATGCCCGTCAGGCTAGGTGGGCACTGTTTTTCTCGCGGTTTAATTTCTCTGTTACTTACATCCCTTGTACTAAGAATGTTAAGGCGGATGCCTTGTCTCGCAGTTTTTCTCCCATAGTCGGTGCTGAGAAAGAGGAGAACATTTTACAAAAAGGTGTTGTGATAGCTGCTTTGGACTCCGTTTTGGAAGATGAGATTCTTAAAGCACAGGAGAATGCCCCATCTAACACTCCTCATGGGAGGTTGTTTGTGCCTGGGACCTTTAGGAGAGATTTGTTTGTTGAGTGTCACGAATCTCGGTTGGCAGGTCATCCCGGAATCTCTGAGACCAAGAGACTGGTGGGTCGCAGTTTTTGGTGGCCTGGATGGCAGAAGGAAGTCATTAAGTGGGTGCGTCAATGTACTATATGTGCTAGATCTAAGTCCTCACATACTCCTGCTGCGGGGTTGCTTTGTCCTTTGGAGGTTCCCAGTGCTCCTTGGACACATTTGGCTATGGACTTTATAACTGACCTTTCCCCCTCTGAGGGTTTTACTGTCATCTGGGTGGTCGTGGACCGTTTTAGCAAGATGTGTCACTTGGTTCCCTTCGTCAAACTGCCCTGCGCTAAAACTCTCGCTAAGGGCTTTGTCAAGGAAATTGTCAGACTTCATGGCGTTCCTACTGACATTGTTTCTGATAGGGGTCCTCAGTTCGTGGCTCGTTTTTGGCGTGCCTTTTGTGACAGGTTGGGAGTTCATTTGTCGTTCTCGTCCGGATATCATCCTGAATCTAATGGCCAGACAGAAAGGAAAAACCAGGATGTTGAGCAGTTCTTGCATTGTTTTGTGGCAGACAATCAAGAGGGGTGGTCTGAGTTTCTGCCACTTGCTGAATTTGCTCTGAACAATCATACATCTTCTTCTGCTGGTTGTTCGCCTTTTTTTGTTGCTCTGGGAGACATCCGTCGTTTGGGTCGTTCTCCAAGTTGGGATCTGCCGTGCCTGAGGAGGAGAATTTTTCCGGTGATTTGGAGAGAGTTTGGACGGATGTGCGTGGTAATCTTCAGGAGGCCAACAGAAAATCTAAAGACTACTTTGATAGGAAACGACAGGAGGTTTTGTTCGCTGTTGGTGACATGGTCTGGTTGTCCTCTAGGAATCTGCGGTTGAGGATTCCTTCTAAGAAATTGGGTCCCAAGTTTGTAGGGCCCTTTAAGGTGCTCCAGGTTGTCAACCAATCTGCTGTTAGGTTAGAGGTTCCTACCTCCTGGAGAATTAATCCGGTATTTCATGTCTCTCTGTTAAAAAAAGCTGTTGTGTCGGATGGTGACGCCTCTGCCTCTGTTCCTCCGGTGGTGGAGGACGGGGAATATGAAATTTCTCGCATCCTTAACTCTAGACGGTATAGAGGTAGCTTGCAGTATCTTGTGGCCTGGAAAGGTTTCGGACCCGAGGATAACTCTTGGGTGAGGTCAGATGATGTTTCCGCGTCCAGACTTATCAGAGCGTTTCACAGGAGATTTCCTGATAAGCCTGGTCCTAGGGGATCCGGAGGATCCTCTTAGAAGGGGGGGTACTGTTAGAACCTTGCTCTTAGGTTTTTTCCTTTGCTGGTCACGTGACCTTGTTGGCCTATATTATCCTGCTCCGCCCTTCTGGCTTTGCTGGACTTCATTGTATAACTACTTTCTAGCTAGCCTGTGCTCTGTATCTAACTCTGTTAGTTTGCTTGGTCTACGGACCTCTATGTTCTATATATTTTGTTTGTTCGTCTGTCTGCTACTATTTCTGTTAGGAGGTGTCCCATTTTCCTCCCAGTCCTTAGTAATTGTAGGGATTCCTTCCCAACATCTATAGGTCTCCGTACAGACTAGCTTAGGACTTTAGCAGGTCTGATCGCAGAATCAGGTTCCCTGTTACATCGTAGGGATTCAGCTGAGTTCTATCGTAGGGACAGATCTCCTCTCTTTCCTTAGCTCTGGTAGCAGAACATAACAAGGAGGGAGTGCTGCTCAGAACCCCAACACCCGCATTCAACACTACACTGCTCCAGGCCGGCTGGAGGGGCAACATGCATGAGCGCAACTGCTGAGCCCTGTCCCAGGCTGGAGTAGGGGGAACCCAGAGGTAGGGGGAACCAGTAGTGGGTGTGGGTGGAGGAAGTAGTTTAAGGGAGCACTATAGTAGTAGGTATATAAAGGGGAGCCATTTTAGGGTGGCAGGAGAGTTCGGTAGAGGAGTCAGTGGAGAACAGTCAGGGATCAGAGTCTCTTTAGGAGCTCTGCTCCACAAGCAGGGCCCAGTGCTAGAGGCCCAGGAGGGGAGCAGAGGAGTAGGCTCCGATCTAAGGAAGGGATCCTAGGGGGTACGGCGAGTGCAGGACGGCACCCGTATGCCCCGCATCTGTCAGAAGACAGGGATCGTAAGCCGCAGGAAGGGGACGGACCCCTGGTCCAGCCGTGTAACTCCAGGTCTTGGCTGGGAGGCTTCTGGCTTATATAGTCAGTTGCTGAAGCCTCATTCTAATCCCCGTGAGGGACAAGCAGGTCCGGGAACTCCAACGTACAGGAGGGGCTTCAGAGCACCCAAATGGGATTGAGAGTGGGAAGCACAGGGCAGGAGGGAGACAGACTCAGTGTGAAGACTGTCTAGCTAGGAACACAGAAAGTGGAGTTCTGTCAGGTGCTCCTAATCTACCTGAGGAAGTGCTGAACCCCTGCCTGGTGAACACAGCGCGACGTGGGGAGGCTGACAACTGTACAGTGCACCAATGGAACTGTCATAAGAACTGTGAGAAAAGACTCGGATGACTGCATCGCACTGCCTCCGTCCATTCTTTATCTGCGCCATCTTTCCCTCCCTGCACTACAACGCCCAGTGCAACTTTCACTGCCTTACACTGCCCAGGAGCAAGCTCTACCTGTGGAGAGCCACACCATCCCTGCTGCCGTAACATCAGCTCCAGAGGACTGCTCCGCAGCGGCAGCTCCCTTTGGCTGCATTCCACAGGTGGCGTCACAAACACTTTCCCCAGATCCTCCAATATCTTCCCCTTTTTACTGACCGCCCTGGGTCACGGACCGGGCCAGCCACGGTGATATCCCCTATACCGGCATCCATAGGCCCAGCTGCCAGGGGGCGCGTCAGCTCTGGAGTCATGAACAAGATAAGTGACCAACCCGTTATCGGTGGGTGAAGTGTGCCTAAAGAACTGTGTAATGATACTGAATGTGGTGCCCGCCCCAGAAGAACGGGCGCCATTATGTGCGTGATCAAAGACAACAGTATGGAACCTCCCATCGTGGGCCGGGTCCCAGAATGGCACCAAAAGCATACCCTGCCCCTTGCAACTGTGACTGTCCGCATAGATGTGTCCGTCAAGGCAGGGAGGCCGTCACAAGGAGTGACCGACAGCAGATTGCCATGGGACCGCCCCCGAAAGAGGAGGAGGAGGAGGAAAGAAGGAATGGAGACAGGGTGTGGTCTTAACCAGTCTAGACAGACCGCACCCGGCAGACAACATGGACGGAAGTCAGGATCAAGCCTCCGCCTCTGGCCTGCTGCCGTGGCAAGCGACCCCCCTCACCCTGGAGGGAGAAGCCAGTAAGTTATCCCCGGAGGACGCGGAGTTCCTCCAGAGTGAGATTCTGGAGCTGAGCCAACAAGTGGACCGGGCCCAGCAAGCAGCAGTTACCAAGTGGAGGAGCGAGCTGTTGGAGAAGTTTGCAGCACGGTGTAGAGCAGCACAGGATGCCGGCAGCGGCAACCCAGTGGAACCCGCTGAATACCAGGAGGCCGTGTGCAGCACAGGAGCAGGTGGGAAGAAATCCCCTGTCCCGGGCGCTGCAAGCGCCGACCTGCTCCTGGGCTTCCTACACCAACACTCTCCGTACCCCGCCATGCCCTCCCTGGAGCAGCTGCTCAGCCCGGAACCTCCACCCCCGGGCACTGACTGAGGACCTTCCACTTGTTGCCCTCCTGGAACCTCCACTCCCGGGCACTGAAGTCAGGAACCTTCTGCTGGGTTCCCTCGCGGAGCCTCCACCTCCGGCACCTGAGTGGGTGTACGGCGCGCCGGGCTTCGATTGGTCCACCCGGTTTGAGGACCAGCAGCCGTGCACGCTAGTGTTGATCGAGCACTAAAATGCTCGGGTGCTCAAATCTCGGGCCGAGCTCGCCGTGATACTCGGGTGCTCGACCCGAGCAACGAGCCCAATGTTGGTCTATGGGAGACCTGAGCATTTTTGGCGCGGCACTGACGGCAGTCTTTTAAAACATTCAAAAATGAAACTGAAACTGCTTTCCTGTGAAATATGTTAAGGAATTTCCTTTCCAGGGTAAAGACTTGTGTATAAGGTAAAATAAATAACCCCCCCCAAAAAATACTCCTCCACACCTTGGGCTATGTTAACAAGTAGCATTTTTTAGACGTTTTTGCACTTTTGTATTGCTTTCAACCGTGACAAATGCATTCACCGGGAAATGTCATTTTAACATTTTACAACCTTATCTGACCATGTGCTGTGTGACACATGCATACAGTGCTGAAAATACATGGGAACAGCATGGGGAATACCCCTGGAAGCATCTGACACCCAGGTCACTGCCTAAAAGTGTGCCCATCAGAAATGATCCTTGCCGCGTCAGAAGATGCAGACTTGCAACTATCCCCGTGCAAGTTCTTGTCCCAGGGTATTGTTCAATTGTACCTCCCCCATTCCTTGCAATGCAAGCACAAGTATGCAGCCTGCCACCCACCCACCCCCAGGCTGCAATACCATACTGCTTGCTTGCTTTCACTTGAAATTGGGCCTTTTAGGCATATGGAGGCGAAATCTGGCCACCACGTCATGGCTGCGTTGGCGGCCTGGAATCCATACTCAGTCCCCAGCCGCCAGGTAGCCGGGCATCCACACTGGGTCCCCAGCCGCCCCGCGGCCGGGTGTCCACACACGGTCCCCAGCCGCCTGGGGGCAGCCGGGTGTCCATAAACGTTCCCCAGCCGCCCCTATTTCTCCTGTCAACTTCCCCCCACACACTTTTCTTAGCCCAGCCTGCTTTAGGGCAGCATTGGACGACACCACCAGAGAACCAGACTCCTCTGGTAGGCCCTGGCTTCTCCATCAGGGGAGTTGAGAGTGCCAAGGTGAGGAGCATGATGATGATGAAAGTTAGCATCTGCTTTGTTTTCTTGGAATGCAAGCATAAGTGTGCAGCCTGCCACCCACCCACCCCCAGGCTGCAATGCCATACTGCTAGCTTGCACTTGAAATGGGGCCTTTTAGTTTGGAGGAGGCCGAAGCTGGCCACTACCTCATGGCTGCTTCGGCAGCGAGGTATTCAAACTCAGTCCCCAGCCGCCCCTATTTGTCCCTCTGTGCCTTATACATAAGATTAAGCGCGTATACCAAAACATTACCTGTGCCCTCCCCAGTGCATTTAGTGGGAAGGACAGCCTATTCCGCTGTAGTGTGTGCATGCCAAACCCCTGTTCATGGTACATGCGAAGATGCCTCCCACCCTGCACCTGTCGTTGCAGACTTGCAACTATACCCGTTCAAGTCCTTGTCCCAGGGCAGTGTTCAATTGTACCTCTCCCATTCCTTGCAATGCAAGCGCAAGTATGCAACCTGCCACCCACCCACCCCCAGGCTGCAATACCATACTGCTTGCTTGCATAAACGGTCCCCAGCCGCCCCTATTTCTCCTGTCAACTTCCCCCCACACACTTTTCTTAGCCCGGCCTGCTTTAGGGCAGCATTGGACGAGACCACCAGAGAACCAGACTCCTCTGGTGGGCCCTGGCTTCTCCATCAGGGGAGTTGAGAGTGCCAAGGTGAGGACCATGATGATGATGATACAAGTTAGCATCTGCTTTGTTTTCTTGGAATGCAAGCGCATGTATGTAGTAGCGGCTAGGCCTGAGGTGGTCAGCATTTTGGCGCATATCCTACCTCCTCCGAGGATTTCTGGATGTTTTCCTGCTACTATTACAGTTCTATGACTCCCATTAAAACAAAGCTTCAGGTGAAAAATGATGGATGAGGTAGTGGCAAAGGAGAAGGAGGAACAGGGACCATTCACATCAATATCAGGCCAGTCAACCACATATGTCTTGTAGGATATGTTTCTGTAACAAAAAGGAGCAGTTCGGCTACACAGTTATAGGGCATACAGTGAGTGCAATGCCTACCAAAAATTTTGAGGCACTCCAATGCCCCTTGGAAATGACATGGAGGTCAGAGGGCCTTAACTAAACAGTTTTTTCCATTTATACCAACTGGGTCTCCTGTACACTGTTAGCCTAAGCAGTGAATGGAAGGCTTTCCAAAAATTATGAGGAACTTGCAATGCCCCTTACAAGAGCCATGCAGCACAGCATATTACAAACATAAGTCCCATTATTGGGGAGTGGGTCTCCCATAATATTTTCTTATGCCTTCCAAGCAAAAGCTTCAAAAAATTAGGAGGAAATGCAGAGCCCGTTCAAAGACTCGTGGAGGTCCCAGTAGCTTAACAAGAAGGTTTTAATGCCCCTTACAAGAGACGTGGAGGTCAGAGTGGTATAACAAGATGCTGTTAATGCCCCTCAGAAGAGACGTGGAGGTTAGAGTGGTATAACAAGATGCTTTTAATGCCCCTTACAAGAGCCAGACAGTACAGCATCTTAAAAATAGTATTCCCATTATTGGGGAGTGGGTCTCCCACAGTCTTTGCTTATGCCTTCCAAGCAAAAGCTGACAAAAATAAGGACGGAGGAACTTTCAATAATGGCAACACGGACCACGGTCACCCTGGTGGTATAGTGGTGGTGGAGGCTGAGGATAAGGAGAACATAAAACAGCCGAAATGAGGAAGCGTATACCCATGTGTGGGTGTGAAGTGGTGCATGGGAATACACCTCCCGAAATAACACCGTGGATTTGACTTTATGTTACTCTGCTGTCATTTGGTGGTGATAAGAAGTCTGGCCCAATCTAGCCCTTGTTCATTTTGATAAGGGTCAGCTTGTCAGCATTGTTAGTTGACAGGAGAGTGTGCTCATCAGTTATAATTCCCCCAGCGGCACTAAAAACAAGCTCCAATAACATGCTAGCGGCAGGGCAGGCCAGGACCTCCAAGGCGTACAGAGCGAGTTCATTCCAAGTGTCCAGCTTGGATACCCAATAATTAAAAGGCACGAAGGACGCTGGTACGGTCGGCAAGGTACTCCCTCACCATCTTTTGAAACTTTCCACTCCTTGTGAGAGTACCCCACGCCTCAGGGTCTGAGAAAACTGTCCCAGAACGTTGACAGTGTTCCCCTGCCTCTACTAGATTGGAGTTGCCTCTCTCTCGCTTGTACGCTTTGGTTGGTCAACGAACTGTGACCTCTGCCGCTAGCGTGTTCAGATGGGAATTTTTTTTTTTTTTTTTTAACAGTTCTGCAGCAAGGGCCTTCTGGTACAGGCCCATTTTTGTAGACCTCTCCACCTCAGAAATAAGACAGTGAAAGTTCTCCTTGTAGCGGGGGTCTACAAGTGTCACCAACCAGTAATGACTGTCACCCAACATTTTGACAACGCGAGGGTCACAGTTAAGGCAGCGCAACATAAAGTCAGCCATGCGTGCTAGACTGGTAATGGGCAAGATTTCCTTGTCCTCACCAAGATGACGACGGACCATGCTCTCCTCCTCCCCCCTGTCCTCAGGCCACCCACGCTGAACCGACGGTATAACACTTGTACAGGTACTACCATCTACAGCGCTTGATAGCAGCTCCTGTTCCTCCTCTCCCTCTGTCCCCCAATGCACGTTGGGATGAGATGAGGCTGGGCTGTGTGTAATCGCCCACTACGGCTTCTTGATCCATCTCATCATACTCTGGCTGCAATGCCTCCTCTTTAATTCTCTGCAGAGAGCGTTGCAAAAGACAGACAAGTGGGATGCTGACACTAATGATGGCGTCATCGCCACTCACCATCTTGGTGGCCTCCTCAAAGTTTGTCAGGATGGTACATATGTCAGACATCCAGGTCCACTCCTGAGGTCTTATGTGTGGAGTCTGACCTGAACATCGACGGCCTTGTTGTATCTGGTACACCACAACTGCTCTCTTCTGCTCACAAATCCTTTGCAACATGTGGAGGGTAGAGTTCCAACGTGTGGGGACATCACACACCAGTCGGTGTGCTGGAAGCTGCAAACGCTGCTGCAACACAGCAAGGGCGGCGGAAGCTGTAGCAGACTTGAGAAAATGAGCTGACAGGCGGTGTACTTTCACGAGCAGATCTGGCAACTCGGGGTATGATTTAAGAAACCGCTGAACCACGAGGTTAAGCACATGAGCCAGGCATGGTACGTGTGTGATCTCACCTCAGAGCCGCCACCAGGTTACGGCCATTGTCACACACGACCATGCCGGGATGTAGGTTCAGCAGTCTCAGCCACAGATCTGCCTGCTCTTTCACAGCTGTCCACAACTCACAAGCAGTGTGAGGTTTATCACCTGAGCTTATGAGTTTCAGCACAGCCTGTTGCCACTTGGCGGAGGCAGTACTGCAGTGCTTCCAGCTTGTAACTGATGTGGTGATATCTGAGATGCAGATGGAGGCTGAACAGAAGGAGGAGATGGAGATGGAGGCTGAACAGGAGAAGGAGATGGAGATGGAGGCTGAACAGGAGGAGGAGATGGAGATGGAGATGGAGGCTGAACAGGAGGAGGAGATGGAGATGGAGATGGAGACTGAACAGGAGGAGGAGATGGAGATGGAGACTGAACAGGAGGAGGAGATGGAGATGGAGGCTGAACAGGAGGAGGAGATGGAGGCTGAACAGGAAGAGGAGATGGAGGAGGAGGAGATGGAGGAGGAGGCTGAACAGGAGGAGGAGCTGGAGATGGAGGAGGAGGCTGAACAGGAGGAGGAGGTTGAACAGGAGGAGGAGCTGGAGATGGAGGAGGAGGCGGAGATGGAGATGGAGGCGGAGGAGATGGAGGAGGAGGCTGAACAGGAGGAGGAGATGGAGATGGAGGAGGAGGAGATGGAGGAGGAGGCTGAACAGGAGGAGGAGGAGGAGATGGAGGAGGAGGCTGAACAGGAGGAGGAGATGGAGGAGGAGGCTGAACAGGAGATGGAGATGGAGGAGGAGGCTGAACAGGAGGAGGAGGAGATGGAGATGGAGGAGGAGGCTGAACAGGAGGAGGAGATGGAGATGGAGGCGGAGATGGAGGAGGAGGAGGAGCTATACACTATGGGGGCAACTATGACTGACATAGGGCCCGCAATCCTCGGTGTGGGGAGGATGTGTTCCGTCCCAAGGTCCGACTGGGTCCCGGCTTCCACTATGTTTACCCAGTGTGCCGTCAGAGAGATGTACTGTCCCTGGCCACAAGCACTTGTTCATGTGTCTGTTGTCAGGTGGACTCTCCCAGTAACTGCATTGTTGAGGGCACGGCAGATGCTTTGGGACACGCGCTTGTGTAGTGCGGGGATGGCACACTGGGCAAAATAGTGTCGGCTGGGGACCGAGTACCGAGGGACGGCCACCGCCATAAGATTGCGGAAGGATTCCGTCTCCACCAGCCTAAAAGGCAGCATTTCCAACGCAAGCAGTCGTGAAATGTGCGAATTTAGGACTGTGGCCTGTGGGGCGTTAGCTGCGAATTTCCGCTTTCGTTCAAAGGTCTGGGATATGGACAACTGAACGCTGCGGTGGGACGTGGACGTGGATGCTGTTTCTTGAGAAACTGCCATAACAAGTGAAGACTGAGAGGAGGGGGAATCTTTACATGCAGTATGGACAAGGGATTGCCTTGCACACACAACAGGGGGTTCTATTGCACGCACAACAGTAGAAGAAGCAGTGGCGACACCCGCTGACACTGGTCGTGGACCCTGGGTTTCACCCCACAAAGTCGGGTGCTTTGCTGCCATGTGCCTGATCATGCTGGTGGTGGTCAGGCTGGTAGTTTTGTCACCCCTGCTGATGCTGGCATGGCAGGTGGAACATATGACCTTTTTGGGGCTATCAGCAGAGTCTTTAAAAAAATTCCAGACTCTGGAAGACCTACCGCTTGTACTGGCAACGTCCCTCGTGTTGGTGTTACGGGGAACGGTTGTCCGCCTTCTGTCTGCGGCCACCACACTGCTTCTTCCTGCCTGTTGAGGTACTCTGCCTCCCTCCCCCTGTGTGCTGCTGGCCTCACTCTGCATGTCCTCCTGCCACGTTGGGTCAGTTACTAGATCATCCACCACCTCCTCCTCCTCTTCCACTTGCGCACCACGATGCTCCTCCTCACTTCCTGGCAATTGTGTCTCGCCATCGTCCACCTCTTGTGACATATTGGCAGCGTCGACTTCCTCTGGCCGTGGCTGTTCAAATATTTGGGCATCGCTACATGGGATCTCCTCTTCCACCACAAGCGTATCAGGCGAGGGGCACAAATATGGAAATGGACCAGTGAACAGCTCTTCAGAGTGTCCAAGTGTGGGATCAATTGCTGTCTGACGACACTCAGCATGGTGGGAGGAAGGAGCATCAGGGTGAGGAGGAGTATGCGGTCGAGACTCACGGCTACTAAGAGCTGACCGTGTGGAAGACAGAGCGGAGGTGGTGGTGCCCATGTAACTGGAAGTATTATCTGCTATCCAATTAATAACCTGTGCACACTGCTCAGTTCTCAATATTGGTGTTGTTCTGTGCTTCCCTAATAATTCGGTCAAGAAGTGGGAGCGAGAACATGTGGCGTTGGTTGTGGCACGTTTTCACCTTGGCCACGGCCCCGTCCTCTGCACGAACCATCACCAGAACGTCCAGTTCCACGTCCCTTGCCACGCGCCTTGCCCATTGTAAAGGAAGTAAAATAGCTTACACTCACACTATCAATGGAAAAAGGGTAATAAAAAGTAGATTAGATCCGTGGAAGAGGAAAACCACAGTTCTATTTCTCTGGCCTACACCCGACTCTTTTAAACAATCTGAACAATCAGGGAGAAACTATTACTGTTTTTCTTTACGTAAAAACTACTAAAACCTGAATAATAGAGATTTTTTACCGTGGGATGGCAAAACCACAGTTATTGTTTACTGGGGTATACCAGACTTTTTTAAATCGATATAATTGCGGCTGAACAGTGAGCGACACACTCAAACCATGTTTTTTTTTAGATACAAATGGGCCAAAGTGGATAATACAGAGGTTTGAACCGTGGAAGTGCAAAACAACACTTCTGTTTCTCTAGCCTACACCTGACTATTTTCAACAGATATATTTGTGTCTGAAAAATCAGACACGCTTTTTTTTTTTTTGGGGGGGGGGGGGGGGGGACAAAAGGTTAATAAGATGGGTATTTGTACAGTGTGAAGGAGGAAAAAAAAAAAAAAAGGATTTTTCCTGTCCCCTGAGACCTGGAGCTAAGTCCAGCAATTTCAGCAACAGGAGCACACAGGACTGTAATGCAGCGTTTGCTGGTATAACCACTGTCTCCTATACAGCCTGCCTGCCTGGTATCTGGGATGGATATTAGTCCTGAGAAGGACTGTTTGTTTGCTTTTGCTGGCTTTACAGACCCTACACTAACTATTTCGCAGTTTATATCTCTCCCTAAATCAGCAGCGCTGTCTCTGCACTGTCTGATCCGGAGCGACTGTGTCCAAGATGGCGGCGCCCGGTTTTAAATACTCGAGGTGACGCTGTGCGGCCAGCCAATCACTGTAATGCCCACAAACAACATGGCTGCGGCATTACAGTGACTGGCTGGCAATCCCTGCATGTTCATTGGCTCGGTAAAGAGCGCCAAACATGCAGGGCGGAGACCCGAGCTCCCGCCCGAGTAACCCGGAAATGCTCGGTGCTCGCCGAACATCCCGAGTAGTGAGATGCTCGGGCGAGTACTGAGCAGTGTCGAGCATGCTCGCTCAACACTAAAAATGACCTCTTGAACAAATTGAAGTTTAATAACAATAGGACAAATTTCATCAGAATTTCTTCCTTTGTTTTTATATTATAAAATACTCATCTGAAGACTTAATAATACAGATACATCGATACAATCAGAATAAAAGTCATCCCAATGTCTATTATTATGGACATATTGATACGATCAAATGAAATGAACTTTGAGGAAATAGACGTCCGCAAGCGTTTGCTGGTGCGGAAGCAGTGACATAGCCAGATGGCATTTGTCACGATGAAAGGAAGTTCTGCATCGATGTAAGTGTAGGTGGGACGAGGTAGCACATGAAACAGGCAGATCTGTCTGTAAACCAAACAAATGACAAACTGCGAACAAACACTATTAACAACTCATATCGCAACAAACTGGTAGAGACGACATTATAAGATGCAATGCAATATACCAGTCTCCTTCCCTAGATATAAAAGACATATTAATACTGTGAGATCGCAGCACAGCCAAGACATCTCTGTGAGAAAAAGATCCTACTGGAAGAATGAGACGAGTCCCTGCATGATTATATGATCGGAACATAATACGCCTGCAACGCACCCGAGTCACTCGATTGGATGACAGAAGGGGGGGCGCACAAGAGGGGGCACCAACTTTCCTATAAAGTCACGCTGGTTTAGCTGCCAGACGCTGCCGGCAACCCTGCCGATAAGTTTATTACAAAACCATCGTACTATCAAACCAAAAAAGATCATAGACTGTGAGCCCCTGATGACCATGAGAGTCTCATAAGAATGATGAAACGCGTAGGGCTGAGCATTTCTATAGAAAGTCCTACAAGAGATGATTAGCCAGGCTACCTCAATATAAAGCTCCTAGATCAGGAGAAACAAGCACCGCACCGGTATATGACGGCAGCACTATAAAGCCGTTCTGAAGAGAATAGCACAGGACATGGTAAAATGAAGATTATTAATGCCATTATCAGACTGCAGACTCACAATGAGGAGAAATGAGATGGCATGATTTCTAATAGCCAGAGGCCAAATTGAAAAGGGAGTTATACATATAAATAAAGAGATACCCCTAGGAATTGTGACTAATCCCTGGCCTCCCAACAAGACAATATATATAAATGGTTAGCCGGTGAGATAAATTAAAACCATACATAATAGTCCTATGTTTAGGATAATTTTAGGAAATTTGTGACGGATTTTGGACACTTAAAATCTTTTTAAAATATTGAATAAAGGTTATTTTTTATATTTTACACCCATTGGATTTGACTGTGAAATACTGCAGAATTATCTTGGAGCATATTTATACTACACTGCTCAAAAAAATAAAGGAGACACTCAAATAACACCTCCTAGATCTGAATGAATGAAATATTCTCATTGAATACTATGTTCTGTACAAAGTTGAATGTGCTGACAACAAAATCACACAAAAATCATCAATGGAAATCAAATTTATTAACCAATAGAGGCCTGGATATGGAGTCACCCCCAAAATTAAAGTGGAAAAACACACTACAGGCTGATCCAACTTTGATGTAATGTCCTTAAAACAAGTCAAAATGAGGCTCAGTATTGTGTGTGGCCTCCACGTGCCTGTATGACCTCCCTACAACGCCTGGGCATGCTACTGATGAGGTTGCGGATGGTCTCCTGTGGGATCTCCTCCCAGACCTGGACTAAAGCATCCTCCAACTCCTGGACAGTCTGTGGTGCAACGTGACGTTGGTGGATGGAGCCAGACATGATGTCCCAGATGTGCTCAATCTGATTCCGGTCTGGGGAATGAGCGGGCCAGTCCATAGCTTCAATGCCTTCATCTTGCAGGAACTGCTGACACTCCAGCCACATGAGGTCTGGCATTGTCCTGCATTAGGTTTCACCCAGGGCACCAGCATAAGGTCTCACAAGGGGTCTGAGGATCTCATCTCGGTACCTAATGGCGGTTAGGCTACCTCTGGCGAGCACATGGAGGGCTGGTAGGTCCTTTCACAAGCATTTTGGTCGTACTATCACTTCTGGTCGGCCTGGGCTCGCGTCATTGTCGTGCACCAGCTGTGCCAAGGCCTGCATTTTGTCATGGAAGCGTAAGACATTCAATGACTGACACTCCAGGGGAGGCCAAGTCCCCTTCCCAGACCTCCTTCACCAGAGCCAGGCGCCCCGCGCACGCCAGTCGTACAGGAGCTCAAAAGGGAGAACCCCGTTGAGGCCCGTGGAACCTCCCGGTAGGCAAGGAGCAGGTGTGGAGGTACTGCGCCCAGTCGTGCCCCTAGGAGTCAACCAACATCTTAAGCATCTGCTTCAGAGTGCCAGTTCGCACAGGCCATTGGTCTGTGGGTGGTATGGGCTGGTCACCAGATTTTGCACCTGTATTTGCTTACAGAGGGTCTCCATCAGCTGCGACATGAACTGGGTTCCCCGGTCGGTGAGCATTTCCTGGGGAAAACACACTCGGGAGAACAACTTCAGTAAGGCGATAGCCACCTTGTCTGCCCGAATGGATGACAAGGCTACCGCTTCCGGGTACCGGGTGGCATAGTCTACTACCATCAGTATGAAGCGTTTCCTTGAGCTGCTGGGAGTGGCCATCGGGCCAGCCAAATCCACAGCCACCCTCCTGAAAGGCTCTTCGATGATGGGCAGAGTTACCAGTGGGGCTTTGGGCCACCGCCCCACCTTCCCCACCCTCTGACAGGTGTAACACGAACGGCAGTAGACAGTTACCTCAGCCCCCAACCTTGGCCATTAGAAATGCTGGGCTAGCCTGGCCTTGGTCTTATGGATCCCTAGATGTCCAGCCATCAGAATTTCGTGTGCCATCTGCAACAAACTCCACCCTGAACGGATAGGGTACCACTAACTGTCGATCCCTGGGCCACGCCTCCGGTGAGCCTCGCTGGACTGCTACCCGGTATAGCCATCCTTGGTCCCAGACCACCCACTGGAGGACCGAGTTCGAGGGAGGCTGTGCCGCCCGCTCCTCACGAGGCTTCAGGCTGTCAGTCTCTAACGCCACCTGAAACCCCTGACTGGACATGGCCAGAATAGACAAACCTGCCACGTCTCCTGGCCTCCGTCTGACCCGGCAGCCACTTGGTCGGAAAGGGAGAAGCCGTCGGACTCCCGAGGGGCCACTAGGGCCCGGGTGCCGCCACTGCAAGCAACAGTGGCTACGGCCGCTGAGACCACGGGTAGCGCCCGTTTCTCCTCTGCTTCTGACCAAGCATCTGGTCTAAAAGGACTACCCTGGCCCTCTAACATCCTGGTTGTGGAGGAACCCTACCATGCGGCCTTACCTGGGAGCCCTATCTCTCCTGGAACTGCCCCGCCCTCCATGGCATGCTCCCCCTCTGCAGCTGTTTGCCCCTTGTCTGCCCCCTCTGCAACAACCTCACAGGACAAATTTCTCCAGCCTGCCGTATGGCCACATTCTGAGGCCTCATCACAGCTGACTTGATTGATCTCGTCCCCCATGGGGAGAGAGGTGTTAGGGGCTCAGGGTGGTAGTTGTGGTGAGGGGCTGCTGTGTTCCCACACTCTGGCTCCCTGATAAAGACACATGTCCCAATTCTCCTGTGCTCTGTATGTGGTGTGTAACACTCACGTTTTGGTCGCAGATCTCTGCTGTCTTCGGTTCTTCCACCTCAGGAACCACCGCACACACATTAGGGAACTTCCACTCCATTTTATAAAAAAGAACTTTACTTGAACGTTTGAATACAACTTCATACAGCATTGATCACATACACCTTGGCGATGGACAGCGCCGGCTTGATGCCTCCAATCCCGGAGCCGGCGAAAGTTTTATCAGGTATCAAATCCTAGGGTGACAACAGTTCGGGCCGCACAAGGGTCATCTCAGCACCGGTGTCTCACAGTCCCATTGCTCTGGCGTGGCCTATGGTAACAGTCTGAAAGTTGTCAAGGGACCTCCCACCACCCCCACTCACACACAAAACAGTGGACAGATTCTGGGACGAGGATCAACTGCTCTCATTAGGGCCCACATGTGATCGACCCAACAGTCTGCAGGACACCACTGCATACTCTGGAGCTTCTTCCGGTATGACTCAGGAGTCAAGTTGTACTGCCAGACCAGAGCCTGCTTGAAGTCCTCATAGCTCAGGGTGGTCTCACTGTGCAAGTACCCAAAGATTTCCAGGGCCTTACCCCTAAGCTGAGGGGTTAGGAACCAGACCCACTGTTCCTCAGGCAGATGGTACTGATGGCAGTTTTTTTCAAATGCCAGCAAGAAAGTGTCCAAGCCCCCTCCTTTGTGCAGAAGGGAGAAGTCATTCGTCCATAGCTTCGGGACTCGGATCTCAGGGGACTTGCGACTGGCTGGGGCCTGCAGTTGGAGCTGGAACACATCTTTCTGGTGCTCGTGCTCCCGCTGACGTTCTGCCATGAGGGTCTCATAGGTGGCCCTGTCTCCAACCTGGAGACTCGCTAGGGAAACTTGTATGAGGGGGTCAGGTGGTGGGTAGCCCACTGCGGGACCGACCACTGGTGAATCTCTCTCTGGGGGGCCTAAGTTGGACTCCCTTCTCTTAGAGTAACATGGTCTTCCACCTCCTCAACACCATATGGTGCATTGGCCATCTTCTTGGTTTTGGCCCTGGTGCCACTGGCCATCCTTGCACTCTATGGTCAGTGACACCGAACTGCCACCTGATGCACCCACACACACCTTACAGTATTTGCACTCGGACTGTCTAGTGCTGAGCTGATCTTAAGTGTCTGAGTATGCGTTACACACACACACACACTATTATCTTGATCCCACCGCTTGCCACCAATGCAAAGAAATTGGCAGCAGGAGGGACCCCGCAGAATCCTACCACTGCCGGAACTGATGAATCCACACCCCACCACCTGCCTGACGTCACAATTACGTGAGACGGAGCACGTGGTACGGATCTGTCATTTGCACCATCGTGACATTCCGCATCCCCTCGAGGATGTGTAAGGTCAGATTGGTACAGTTCTACACAGACAATGGGACCTCTGCTTATAAAATATATAATTCCCGGCATGACTATATTCTCAACTACAGCTGGAACTTTTATGCTGAAAGGGGCCCTGCCCACACATTCCCCTGTCATGACTTCACTGTGGGCTGGGCACCACTTCATGGTTTTATTAAGATCTCTAACTTCCACAATAACTCCTCGCTGGTTGATCGCAGAAGTTTCCATGTAATATCACATTTCTTATTACAAATTTACCTTTCTTTAGAGACTAGACATGACATATCTTCGGTTGGTCATTCCTGCCTTCTTGCATCATAGCGCACCCGTACTGTTCTCAGATAAGGAAAAATATGTATATTGTTCCTTA
The DNA here is from genome assembly GCF_046119375.1 of Phyllobates terribilis. Classification (NCBI taxonomy): domain Eukaryota; kingdom Metazoa; phylum Chordata; class Amphibia; order Anura; family Dendrobatidae; genus Phyllobates; species Phyllobates terribilis. The sequence goes on from NW_027363015.1 coordinate 190,892, forward strand.
GCTAACCCTGCCACTAAAAATATGTATCCTATCACAATCAGTGTTATAGAAACTCTGATATTCCATATTTCATTTCAGTGCCTACCAGACTGCAGCTTGAATACATGTGCAAATGGAGATGAGCTAAGCTTCAAAGGAATTCTAGGAGCTGTATCCTTTTCACCCAGGTGTCAATTCATCAGTCCTGTCTCCATTTTATATGGTGATTAGCCTGAACACTTGGTGGATCCCGCTATTTGCATATGGGCAATTGGGTAGAGTGTAAGCTCTTGCTCCTTTGACAAATGGTAGATAGTGGAGGAGGGAAGAGTGAGTGGCTAACTTCTGTGATCAACCAGTGAGAAGTTATTGCAGAAATTATAGATTTCATAAAACCATGATGGACAGAGATGAGCCCACGTGAGGTCATCACAGGGGAGTGTGTGGGCAGGGCCACCCCTTCAGCATAAAAGATCCAGCTGAATATGGGTCTATACTCATGCCGTGAGATACATATTTGTAAGCACAGGTCCTGCTCCATAACAGTCCATTGGAGCACCTCTCCTCCAGGTAAATTGAATAGTCTCTGATCTGTCTAGTAAGTTCTTCCATTAATACCTTTTATTTTGTGTAACTGTATATGTATTGTACTGTCCCTCTTTGTAAAATCCTTTGTATATTTTTTCATAAACCCTGCCTCCTTTTGGATTAAATATAAAATGTATTAGTCCTGTTTCTTCTGTTCTGTAATCGTTCCTCCCCCGAAGCCATACGCTACCAGAAAGCAGGAGTCCGATCAGGCCTGTATTTAGAACTGATCGGTGGTGGCAGTGAATACTATTAATTGGGTTATCGTGAAGCTGGCAATGATCGTATGGGGGCATATACACATTAAATGCGTTGAAATTCGGAGGCGTGTACGCCATACGCTCACGGCTTGCTTGCCGGTAACTACATAGTGAGTAATCAGGATAGTCTGTGTGTGCAAATCCCTGACAAATTGGTGGCAGCGGTGGGATATTGTAAGATCTCGCCGATGCCTTCCCCCATAGTTCACTATCCAGCTACATCTAATTTTCCTACTTGTCAACTGGGCATTCTGCATATGGGCTGCTTAGATTGCCCTCTTTTGTCCTATTGCAAAAGAGGAGGCGAGAGGGGTGAAGGAATGCTCCTTTACTAGTGGCTTCAGAAATTGCAATATTTTCTATGACACGGTGCAATACCACATTATTATGCTATATAGTGAAAATACCAGTTTCCTTCAAAGCTCTGATTCAGATCAGTTCAAATATAGTCGAGACAGGGACCTTCAGCATGCCACCAGCTTTCATTTTAACTCATCGGCCTCATCCCAGAGCGCCAATGGGAGCCAGCGGCATTTAAATGGTTAACAGCTGCGGCCGAAACGAAGCTCTGACTGCGACTGTTAGAGATAAAATGTCAGCTATATAGAAAGGGTTGTCCACTACTCAAACAGCTCTCAATCACAATATTTCCTACATATAAAACAGCTATAATCACCTTTTGTGCTGTTGCTGTTCTACCCAAGTCTGCGCTTAGTCTCCCAGGACTCGAGTGACCTCATATCACGCAGTCAGTAGCCATTTCACTCTCACTTCCTTCAGACGAAAGGGACACCCTAAAGAAGTGTAATCTGCTGCTGCTCTCTGGCTGTCAGTTCTGTTCAAAGGATGAGAGAGTGATGCAGTTGTAGCGCCCAGAGGGTTCGGTCGCTACAGGGGTATTGCACCTTAACCAGAGGTGTGATATTCCACTCCCAGGTAAGGATGGAGTATGGACCAAGGCTCAGTTAGCTGCATACACACACTCCTCATTTCCGGGGGACAGTTCGCAGATGCTCCCATTTATTGCAGGCACAACTGACCATGTCCCTGGCTGGAGTGGGGAGGGGGGAGAGAACCCGGTGATGCAGGAGCAGAAGGGGACGGTTTCTGGAGCATAGGAAGGAGCTCATTGGTTGCAGGTCACCTGAGCTCAGACACAGTGAAGCAGATAAAAGGTGGGGGCCATCTTAGGAGAGTGTTCAGTCGGTTAGTTCAGAGAGGGAAGAAGTTCAGCCAGAGAGGGCTGACAGGGAGCTGAGGCTCAGCTTGGGCTCAGCTCCACGAGGCAGGCCTAGAGAAGAGGCCGGGGCCAGGAAGGAGAAGAGGAGAAGGAGAAGGAAGGTGGAGAGAAAGAGGAGTAGAAAGGCTCCAGAAACAAGAAGGCAGAAGGGACCCTGAGAGAGAGAACTACATAACCGGACACTGGGATCCGAGGCTGTCAGGGTTGCAAGCCCGGCAGCAGATAACCTACCTGCGAGGGATTTTAGATCCCTGGGCCTGAGAAGCCTGGAGGCTCCGCCACACAGAGGGACTGGTACAGCACAGAGAAGCAACAGGTACCTAAGGCCCGAGTCGCAAGCCATACAGGCGTAGTACACGGCCAGCTCAGGGACGTGGGCTATCACACCACTAAAGGGGGAGATAGTCAGCAAGGGCAGAGAGAACGGTAGGCCTACCCACTCACCCTGACCAGTGGGGCTCGCCTGAATGTTCTCAGACACCCAGGCCCATTCCTACCCTGTACTCCTGTTGGGTCATAAGTACCACCTACAATAAAGACCCTGGACTGTTTGAAGCATGCTCCAGGAGACCAGACGCCGACATCACTGGAATGGTGCCCGCACCAGAGGAGAGCATAGCTGCTATTTCACATGATTGAAACCGTAATTAAGAAGGGGTTGTCTGAGTAATGGACAACCCCTTTATTTCAGTCTGCATCAGACACGTGTGGAAGGAGTTCAGCTCCTGAGCCGCCTCCACATGCGTTCACCTCAGCGCGGACGTACAGTTACGCCCATATATGCAAAGGGGTCAAATTCATATAAAACATTAAATGTTATTCTGAATTTATCTGCCTTTCATTCATTTCTAACAGTAAATCCTCATAGTAGTTGGTGCTCAGTTTTTCAGATTCAGAGCTCCAAATTTTCATAAGCAAAATTAAAGGGGAGGCATCATAAAAAAAGTTTTCTTTAAATGCATTCAAAAAAGTTGGCAATATTTTCCCATATCAAAATTTATATTTAAAATTAGAAATCTTAGAATTTTTTACACTGACCACTGAGGCTATTCTATGTTCATATGTCCTGTTCTTTCAGGAAATCTACATTAACAGCAATAAACTCACTTAGACACTATGGGCCTCATTCAAAGCCAGAATACTAGTGTAAAAAGCTTTGAAAAGTCACAAAGTTTTAGCGCAACTCGAAGCTGGGCTGAAATTGTGACTTTTTAGCGTTCACACTCCATTTTCACCCAGCCCTGATAAAGTGGGCACCAGCAAAATTTTATAAGCTGTGGCATTCTCTGTGCGACATATCTTACTCCAGTCACTGACTGGAGTAAGATTATTGGCAAGGCACACATGGAGACACATAAGGCGCTCGCTAGTTCTCTGATAGTCCTGATTCATTGACCTCTGCATGACTCTAGCACACCGACCTCATCAAGATTAGCATGAACACCACCGGTCTGAAGTCAGGGCCTCTGTTTTGCATTGAAGCGTCCAATGAGCTTGTACAAAGATCATTGAGTGAAGGGGAGTAAGGTCAGGTGTGACATCAACTGTGATTGGTGGAACCTGCGTTATCAGCTGGATGTTACCGGTCATTGTAATCCGGCCTCTGATAAAAAGCTTTGCTGAAAATTCTTCCAGAAAGGACAGAAGTAAATGTCTAAAATAGCCCTGGTGGCCAGTGTGAAAACTGCAAGATTGTGAGAAGAAAGTATGAAAACATTAAAAAAAACACACGGAAAACAAACTAATTGAAACATTTTCTGATGACTAGATCTGAGCGAATCGATTCAACGGGAATCAAATTCATGTTGAATTTTTGTGCCTAAAATGAATGTCACCTTTTGAGACATTGCAGAAGATTGCATCAGTCAGAGAAGACGGGCTTTCCCAGAATGCCTTGCTGCCATCATATTAGGTCTCATCTGCATTGCACACACGAGTTGTAGCAGTTTTAATGGATAGAACGTGTACTCAATGTATGGCGCTATTCACACACCAGTGTTTTTACACACCCCTTGTGTCCATACAGAACACACAGAGCCATGTCCATTTTTTTTCCGGCAGCACGGATGACACGGAGGTCCAATAGTGGTCTATGGGTCGGTCAGTGTGCCATCAGTGTCCTGTACAAGTTTAACATTGTATAGGAGAAGCTTTGTAATTTCTTTATCCATCGGTGAAAAACACTGATCGAAAACTGAGGACACCGGTACCATTTTTTCACGTACATGTTTAAACCCTGCACATGTGAATGAGGCCTAACATAGTATAGCTCAGACAATTAAGAAGGACTATTATAGCAAGTATAAAAGCAGAAGCAGGAAAGGAAGCAGCCATTTTGTGGTGAACCTGGATAGAGAAAAGTACATCACAGCTCACAGCCTAGCCATAGAAATAGGGAGAGAAAGCCATGAAACATGATAGAAAACAGACAGACAGAGAGGGCGACATCAATGCAGTGAAGGGGATTAGTGTGTTAAGGAAAAAAGGGAATGGCGTCATACATGTTTTTCAGGGCAAGTAGAGGCTTTGGAAGACATTTGCAGAGAATGGAATTTCCTGGGAAAACTCTGCAAATGTAAGTTTCAAAAGTCTTGCTCATCTTTACTGATCGGTCATTATCCATTGGTGGCAGTTTTACCTATAGTACGTTCCCCTCCATACAGGGCAGTAACTCCCCTGTGGGCCTCATTGTTCCAGTTACCTTACACATCTTCCTTCCGTGTAGTGCACATTCCCATCATCTTCATGCTTTCCCATCCTGCACAGCCGGCTGCAGCAGAGGAGGATCAGGACAAATTCCTATCCTCCTCCTTGAGGGATAAGAGGGAATGTGGAGCCATCACCCTGCTCCATGCTGCTCTGCTCCTCCAAGCTAATTACTCTAAGGCTGTGTGCCCACGTAGCGTTTTTCAAGCGTATATGCTGCGGAATTTCCGCAGCGTAAACGCTTGAAAAACGCATGTATATCCGCACCCCATGGTCCCCAATGGCATTCCGCAATGTCAATGCCCATGCTGCGGATTTTTCCGCAGCATATATGCTGCGGTCAAAAATCCGCAGCATGTTCATTAATTTTGCGGAAGCGCAGCGGAATCAATGTGCGGATGGTACCCAAGTCTGGATGAGAGGAGACTCTCATCCAGACCTGGGTACCAAAGAACCTGTAAAAAAAAGAATAAAATAAAGTTTATACTTATCTTCCGATGTTTTCCCTCCGTCGCGCTGTTGTCTGAAGGACCTGCCACGTCATTGAGTCATGTGACCCACCACATGACTCAATGACGTCACCGCAGGTCCTGCACACAACAGCGTGAGCCGCTCAAGCCTCCGGACGGGGCAGAGAATGCATCAGAAGGTGAGTATAAAGTTTATTTTTTTATTTTTTACCATTCTGAACAAGTTGTCAAGCACTTTTCCAAGTGATGCTTGGAGAAGTGCTTGATAACCCGCATGCGGAAATGCATGCAAAGACGCCCCACAAACGCTTCTACCTGGCGGGAAAACCGCATGTAATATCCGCATGCGATTTTTCCGCCAGGGAGAAGCGTAAAAAATATGCTTCAGGTCCGCAACGTGGGCACATAGCCTAAAGGCAAACCTGGGACTGAGCTTTATATTAACTCTTCTCCTCCCGCCTTCTGGATGCTACATAGCTAATCTGTTGGGTTAACCCTGTAGTGTGTAAAGTGCTGAATTATACAACAGTGATATGTCTTCTACTCACAAAAATGGTGTAAGTATGATGAGTGTTTTTGATCAGTTTTATCACAGTTTGGTCAGGGTTCATTAGCTTTTCTCAGCTGAAAATAAAACTGATGAATGTTTCTCCCCCTTCTCATAACCAACAGTCCATTTCATGACTGGCACACAGATGACATCCAAATGCTGTCCACATTTTTTGCGGCCTAATAGACTTGCATTGGTGATACTGTATATAATTTTGTGTGGACCACTTAGGCCTCATTCAGACATCAGGTTTTTTCATGTACGAGAAAAATGGAGCGAGTTTAATCAGTGATTTTTACCTTAGGTTGGTCAGAATTACATCAGTACTTTTCCCATCGGTCAGTCAAAAACGGACAAACTTCATCCGAGTTCTGGCCCATCTTTTAACAGACCCGGACACTTTCATTGATGAATTTGATCTGACACTTGAATCAATATAAAACATATCTCAATGAAAAATCATGGACATGTGAGCATCCCCATAGACTGTCATAGGTACACATGCTACCTGTGAAAAAAATAAAAAATAGCACAGAAACTAACAGGTGAATGAGCCCCAAGACTGTGAAAATACACTGGCATGTAAACAGGCCCATAGACATGGGTGTACATAGAAATCATGGGATCCCATAGCAGAAGTGCTAGTTGCCCCCCACCCAACAAAAAAAATAACATTCGACGGGGTCACAGAAGAGCATATCTCACAACTTTCCAGCCTTTAGAAAGTAATTTTCCTCCTACTGAAGCCCCAGATTCCTCTTTCATTACATGTTTAAAGTATGATACCAACAAAAGTGCCCAACAAACACAGTATGTGAATTCTTTCACAGTACCCTGGACATGCACATAATGATGACCCTACTGTACTCGACTTCAACTCCCCCGGCAAAGTATGGTGACCGTGACACAGTGTGATCCCCCAGCTTTGGCCCCCACACAGCCCTCTATAAAGTATAATAGGTCATCATACAGTATAATGGCCCCACACCTCGCCATGCTGTATAATGGCCCCCACTAGCTCTCCAAACAGTACAACCAAACAGTGCAATGACCCCCACGGCCCTCCACATGGTATGATGGTCCCCACTCAAACCTTCACACTGTATAATTGCTTGCATACAGTATATTGGCCCTCACATAGCCCTCCACAAAGTATAAAGGCTCCCACATAGCCCTCGAAATATTATAATAGCCCCCACATAGCCCTCTATATACTATAATGGGCCCCATATTCCTCCATATTGTATAATGCAAAATCATAATCTTTTATATAGTGTGCTGAACCCTATAGTCCTCCATATAGTATCATGCACTCCCCATAGTCTTCCATATAGTATAATGCACTCCCCATAGTCCTGCATATAGTATAATGCAATCCACATAGTCCTCCATACAGTATAATGCACCCCATATTCCTCCATATACTATAATGCACTTCCCATAATCCTCCATATAGTATAATGCACTCCCCATTGTTCTCCATATAGCATAATGCACTCTCCATAGTCCTCCATATAGCATAATGCACTCCTCCATATAGTAAAATGCACTCCTCATAGTGCTCCATATAGTAAGATGCACTCCTCATAGTCCTCCATATAGTATAATACACTCCCCATAATCCTCTATACAGTATATGGCACTGCCGATAGTCCTCCATGTAGTATAATGCACTCCCCATAATCCGCCATATAGTATAATGCACTCCCATAGTCCTCCATATAGTATAACACACTCCCCATAGTCCTCCATATAGTATAATGCACTCCCCATGGTCCTATATAGTCCATACAGTATAATGCACTCCTCATAGTCCTCTATACAGTACTATGACCACCACAATGTGTTCATTGATTTAAAAAAAAAATACTCACCTCTCCTCCATGTTCTCCGCTGCTCAGGTCTATGCAGCAAGCATTCTGAAGTGCTTGCACATCTCAGGGCAGTGGATGCCATGTAATGATGTCATAGGGCCCGCTGTACTGAGACGTCAGATGCTGAGGAAGAATGACGAAGTAGGAAGTCACAGGCCCCATAGTACTTGCGTGGCCTATGTTCCAACAATGAGCTTTTGGTTTGCTTTTGACACTAATTATTTTCTGTGGCAAAAACTGAGTGTTTTACAATTCAAGCAAAGTGGATGGAATTTATAGAAACCTCATGGCCACTGTGCTTTAATTTTATTCAGCGTAAACTGAGCTGCGGTGTGTGTATCAAATCCACATCATGTCAATTTCTCTTGTGAGTATGCTGAGTTTTATGTGTGGATTTTCCCCATAGATTTTCATTAGATGCCGAAAATCTGCAGGTAAAAACGCACATACATAGTCCTGCATATAGTATAGTGCAATCCACATAGTCCTCCATACTGTATAATGCACTCCACATAGACCTCTATATAGTATAATGCACCCCATATTCCGCCATATAGTATAATGCACTCCCCATAGTCCTCCACATAGTATAATGCACTCCCATAGTCCTCCACGTAGTGTAATGCACTCCCCATAGTCCTCAATGTAGTATAATGCACTTCCATAGTCCTCCATATTGTATAATGCACTACCCATAGCCCTCCATACAGTATAATGCACTACCCATAGTCCTCCATATAGTATAATACACTCCCCATAGTCCTCCATATAGTATAATGCACCTCCATCGTCCTCCATACAGTATAATGAATTCCCCATGGTCCTCTATACATTACTATGACTACCAAAATGTGCTCATTGATTTAAAAAAAAAAAATACTCACCTCTCCTCCTTGTTCCCCGCTGCTCCGGTCTATGCAGCAAGCATTCTGAAGCGCCTGCACATCTCAGGGCAGTGGGTGCCATGTAGTGATGTCATCAGGCCCGCTGTGCTGAGACGTCAGATGCTGAGGAAGAATGATAGAGGAGGAAGTCACAGGCACCATAGTACTCTTGTGGGTTATGTTCCCACAATGAGCTTTCGGTTTGTTTTTGACAATATTTATTTGCTGTGGCAAAAACAGAGTGTTTTGCAGTTCAAGCAAAGTGGATGGGATTTTATAGAAACCTCATGGCCACTGTGCTTTAAAGGGGTTGTCCACTACTTTCACATTGATGCCCTATCCATAGGATAGGGCATCAATTTATGTTTGCCTGGGGTCCCGCACACAGCACCCCCGCCATCAGCTGTTATCGGTGCCGGCGGTGGCCGCCGGCCGGAAGTGCTTACCTTCCGGTGACTGGTCGCCATGTTGTAGTGGTCGGCACTTGTTAGTGCACATCAAACTGCCATTCAATTGAATGGGAGGCGGATGTGCAGTACCCCGCGGCGGCCACTACAGATGGATGGCCAAACACCGCAGGCAAGTACTTCCGGCCGGTGGCCGCCGCCGCCAGCACCGATAACTTCTGATCGGCAGGGGTGCTGCGTGCAGGACCCCGGCCGATCATACATTGATGCCCTATCTTATGGATATGACTCGCCCCCTGGGCCGTGGGTTACCCGGAACCGGGCAATAGGGCAATAATGGGGGTAGTAGTGGCAACCCGGTCCATGGCTCAGGGTGGTCATACCAAATGTTGTGGCAGTCTATTTGTAGGGTTTTAAATGTCCGACTACGCCACCCGTGGATTGCGGTCAGGGTTAACCGCCGCTGCAGTGCAGACCGCTGGGGCAGATGTAGGTGTGCAGCACTAAGTAGTATAACTCCCCACGGGAGGAGTGTGGCCCCAGGGCAGTATATAGATAGATGATGGAGGGGATGATTCTGACCGCAATAGCCAGGAAACGGAGGCCTCTTAAACAGTTCAGGGTCTTTATTAGAACAGGTGAGACGACCCAAAAACAGTCCCGGCTAGGAGGGGGCCTGGATGTCTGAGAACAAGTGGGAAGCTGGCCCTGGTCAGGGTGAGGGTGAAGGCCTACCATGCTCTCTGCGCTCTTTCTGGCTATTTCCCTCCTTGTGGTGTAACAGCCCACGTTCCTGAGCTCACCGTGTCTTCTCGCCCGTATGGCTTGCAACTTGGGTCCCTTTCTACTCTTGGCCTGGTGCAGCTTTGCTGGTCCCTTCTGCTGTGGCGGAACCTCCGGGCTTCTTAGGCCAAGGAACATACAGTCCCCTGCGGGCTGGTTATTTGCTGTAGGACTTGGATTCCTAACAGCCTCGGACACCAAGTCCGGTAGATCAGTTTCTCTCTCAGCCAGGACAGGCTCTCCTCGCCTTCCGTCCCTGGCTCGTGGCTCCTCTACTGCCACACGACCTCCTCAGCTTCAGCTGAACTGGCTCTCCCTTCTCTGGGACACCTCTCACTCCAGAGACAGGTCGTCCAGAACTCTCTAACCCTGCCCCCAGTTCCAGCTTTTATAGGGTCAGCCTGCTCCCCCTACTGACTTGGGACAGGAGGTGCTGCATGCTAATGGTCCCTGACCAGAGAACCTCCCCCTTGCTCTCAGACACAGCTTTATTATACATTTGTGGCATCCAGGCCAGGGTGACACATTCCCCCCTAGTAAAACTTAGTACTCCGGGACTAACAGGAAACACAAATATAGGTTATAAACAACAACATAACATATGTACAAGTGCATTTTGTCCTTAAGGAAACGGCGCTTCCGCGACCGGGTGTCCATTTCACCCAACAAGGCGAAGTCTTTGAGCGATGTGGGGACCTGTCCAAAGCAAACCCCAAACGTTGGGCGTGGCTGCAAGGCAAAACTACCTACTTTGGACCACACGGGGCCACGCCAGACAGGTTTTTCTTCCGTGGCCGTCTTCGCAAGAGGCACCAACTGCAACTATCTACATGATAGTTCCGGTTATTCATCGTCCATAACCTGTCAGTCCATGAGCTAGAAAAACTAGAAAAACATAATTAATAACCAGGGTACAACATAACACATTAAATACATACATTATCCACTTAGATCTTCCAGCGAGCTGGCATTTGCCCCTTAGTGCTTCGGGTTGACCTACGTAACCCACTGTCTGGTGGTGGTCTAACCTGGTTTTTCTCACTAGCGCTCGGGGTGCAGTCACTGGCTAAACTTACAGGCAGGGCAGGCAGCTGTCTGCGGGTCCTCTGGCTTACCGCAGGCATGGCAGGCTCACTGTCAGCAGAGGGTTGACTCTCCTGGGCTGCTGGTACAGGCCCTTCTGCCTCTGGAACTGCTTGTTCTTCTCCACCTTCCTGCTCTGGTGTAGGTTGTTGCTGAGCCGGTTGCAGGAAATGCAGGACGGGTACCACTATGGCACCGTTTATTCGAGTCCAGGACTGAGGGAATTCTCCGAGAATGGTGCTGATCATTTCTTCCTTGTCCTCTGCGGGTTCAAGGTCACTTTGATCCTCTTCTGCACTACGGAGTTGCTCGGGGCACATTTTTAGGTGGTCTCTGGAGACGGTACTAGTGGTTTCTCCTCCATCCTTAGTGACCACGCACACCTTCGGGTTGTCGTGATCAGACTGCAGTACTGTGTAGGGTTCCCTTTCCCACTGGTCATCCAGCTTATGTAGCCTTCTCTTTCGCTTCAGAACCTGCTCACCAGGTTCCAGGGGACAAGCAGGGACGTGTTGGTTGAAGAGCCTCTCTTGCTTTTGTCTCGCCTGGGCCAGGCTCTTCTCCACACTCTCCTGTACCTTCTTGTACTGCAGTCGCCTTTCCGTATCCCAGTCCGCATCTGGGGAGGTGTCCTTGGGTGTTAGGACTCCCATCTCCAGGTCTATGGGCAGCTTACCTGGTCTGGCTCTCATCAGGTAAGCCGGGGTGCAGTTTGTAGCATTCACCGGGATATGGTTGTATAAGTCTATCAGGTCCGGCAGTTTTTCTGGCCACAGGCTGCATTCCTCCAGGGGCAACGTCTTCATGAGATCAATGACTATATTGTTCATTTTCTCACACATCCCGTTGGTTTGTGGGTGGTAAGGCGTTGTCCGAATCTTCTTACAGCCATAGAGGTTGCAGAACTCTTGGAAGATTTTGGCCTCGAATCCAGGACCTTGGTCTGTCAGGACCTGTTCTGGATACCCGTGTGGGTGGCAGAAGGTTTGCTGGAAGGCTCTGGCCGCCGTTTGAGCTGTCAAGTCTTTTACCGGGACCACCACTAGAAATCGGGAATAGTGGTCCATGATTGTCAGGGCATAAACGTATCCTGACCGGCTTGGAGCCAATTTGACGTGGTCCAGAGCTACCAGATCAAGAGGCTGCTTGGTGACGATGGGCCTCAAGGGTGTCTTCTGGCTGGTGCGGTCCTTCCTCCTTAGATTACAAGGGCCACAGTCTCTGCACCACTTCTCTACAGCCCCTCTCATGCTGATCCAGAAGAACCGTCCTCTTAGCAGGAACTCCAGTTTCTTCCAGCCGAAGTGCCCCGCTCTGTCATGGTAAGCCTCCAGGACCATAGCTGCATCTCGCCATGGGACGACTTGCCAGGTCAGCTCGTGCGTCCGGTGGTTGACGAGTCTTCTGCACAGCTTACCTTCATAGAGGAACAGCCTGCTCTTCTCTTTCCATAGCTGCTTGGCTTCCTCTGGGGCATCCGGATCTAGACGGACGTCTTCTCGGGTCAGCAGGTCTTTCACCATGCGGACTGCAGGGTCACTATCTTGGGTCTTGGCCCAGCTGTGGTGAGGTAGGGGATTGATCATGATGGTTGTTAAGTCTTCCTCCTTCACGCGGTGGGAATATTGAGTGGCCCCATACCGGTGGAATGCAGGGAGCTGTTATGAACTGCTACAAACACTAAGGAAAGAAAGGAAAACTGTCCCTACCATAGGACTAAGCTGATTCCCTACGATGCAGCGGGGGACCTGTTCCTTGTGAACAGACCCGCCTAAGTCCCCGGCTAGTCCGAACGCTGACCTATAGATATAAGGGAGGGGTCCCTACAAGAACTAAGGACTGGGATATAGTTGGACACCTCCTAGCAGAAATTGTAGCAGAGCAAAGACAAACAAACAAACAGAAGTACTAGTGGTCAAAAGACCAAGCAAACTACAGAGTAAGGTACAAGGCACCTGGCTAGCTTAAGAGTAAATGTAACACTGAAGTCCTGCAAGGCCAGGAGGGCGGAGCTGGATTATATAGGCAAAAAGTCATGTGACCAGCAAAATAGAAAAAACTAACAGGAGGGTTCTAACAGTACCCCCTCTTCAATGAGGATCCTCCGGATCCTCCAGGCCCAGGTCTATCAGGAAACCTCCTGTGAAACGCTCCGACAAGTCTAGGAGCAGAGACATCATCCGCCCTTACCCAGGAGTTATCCTCGGGACCGAAACCCTTCCAAGCGACGAGATACTGCAATCTCCCTCTATGCCATCTAGAATTAAGAATGCGAGAAATTTCATATTCACCTTCTTCCTCCACCGGAGGAACAGAGACAGTGGCGTCCCTATCAGAAACATCAGCTTTTTTCAATAAGGAAACATGAAACACCGCATTAATCTTCCAGGAGGTAGGAACCTCCAACCTAACAGCAGATTGGTTAACTACCTGAAGCACCTTAAACGGACCTACAAACTTCGGGCCCAATTTCTTAGAAGGAATCCTCAACCGCAGATTCCTAGAGGACAACCAAACCATGTCACCAACAGTAAACAAAACCTCTTGACGTTTCCTGTCAAAGTACCTCTTGGATTTTTTGTTGGCCTCTTGAAGGTTACGACGTACATCAGTCCAAACTCTCTCCAAATCATCGGAAAAATTCTCCTCCTCCGGCACAGCCGATACCAATTTGGAGAATGACCCAAACGACGGATGTCTCCCAGTACAACAAAAAAAAGGAGAACACCCAGCAGAAGAGGATGTATGGTTGTTAAGAGCAAATTCAGCCAGTGGCAGAAACTCAGACCACCCCTCTTGATTGTCAGCCACAAAACAAAGCAAAAACTGTTCAACATCCTGGTTCTTTCTTTCAGTCTGTCCATTAGACTCAGGATGATAACCAGACGAAAATGACAAATGGACTCCCAACCTGTCACAAAAGGCACGCCAAAAACGAGCCACGAACTGAGGTCCCCTATCGGAAACAATGTCGGAAGGAACGCCATGGAGCCTGACAATTTCTTTAACAAAAGCCTTAGCGAGTGTCCTGGCGAAGGGCAGTTTGATGAAGGGAACCAAGTGACACATCTTGCTAAAACGGTCCACGACCACCCAGATAACAGTGAAACCCTCAGAGGCAGGAAGGTCAGTAATAAAATCCATAGCAAGATGCGTCCAAGGAGCACTAGGAACCTCCAGAGGGCAAAGCAACCCCGCAGCAGGAGCATGTGAAGACTTAGATCTAGCACACACAGTACATTGACGCACCCACTTAATGACTTCCTTCTGCCACCCAGGCCACCAAAAACTGCGACCTACAAGTCTCTTAGTCTCCGAAATTCCTGGATGACCTGCCAACCGAGACTTATGACACTCCACAAACAAATCTCTCATAAAGTTCCTAGGCACAAACAACCTTCCATGGGGAGTGTTAGATGGGGCATACTCCTGGGCTTTCAGAATCCCATCTTCCAAAACGGAGTCCAATGCTGCTATCACAACACCTTCCTGTAAAATGCTCTCCTCCTCCTCGCTACCAACCATGGGAGAAAAACTGAGAGATAAAGCATCAGCTTTTACATTCTTGGTACACGGGATGTAAGTAACAGAAAAATTAAACCGCGAAAAAAAAAGTGCCCACCTAGCTTGACGGGCATTCAAGCGCTTGGCAGCATCAAGATAGATCAGATTCTTACGATCAGTAAAAACCTGAATGGTAAATTTAGCACCTTCCAAGAGATGACGCCAATGTTCAAATGCGAGTTTAATCGCCAGCAATTCCCGATTACCGACATCGTAATTAAGTTCGGTCTCAGAAAATTTTTTTGAAAAAAAAAGCACAGGGATGTACTCCATCCTTGTTTTCCTGAGACAAAACAGCACCGACCCCCACCGAAGAAGCATCAACCTCGACCAAAAAAGGCTTGGTCTCATCAGGCTGCATAAGGATGGGGGCAGAACTGAACCTCTCCTTGAGATACACAAAAGCTTCAATGGCCTCAGTAGTCCACTGAACCGTATTCGCACCTTTCCTGGTGAGATCGGTCAGCGGCTTAACAATTATAGAAAAATTCTTAATGAATTTTCTGCAATAATTGGCGAAACCCAAAAATCTCTGTATTGGTTTCAAACTAATAGGCCTAGGCCATTCCTGCACCGCCTGAACCTTCACCGGATCCATCTCAAAGCCCTCACTGGAGATAATGTAGCCCAAAAAACTAATTCTCTGCACAGCGAACTCACATTTCTCCAGCTTAGCAAAAAGTGAATTGTCGCTTAACAACTGCAATACCTCACGTGCGCTCTGCCAATGAGACTCCAGATCCGGCGCAAAAATCAAAATGTCATCCAAATACAACACCACATTCTTACCGATCAACGGTCTTAGGATGTCATTAATAAGGTTCTGAAAAAAAGCTGGTGCGTTGGTAAGACCAAAGGGCATAACCAGATTCTCAAAATGACCCACTGGAGTGTTAAAAGCAGTTTTCCACTCATCACCTTCCTTCATACGTAACAAATTGTATGCCCCCCGGAGATCAATCTTAGAGAACCACTTGGCCCCCACTAACTGGTTGAACAAGTCAGGAATTAATGGCAGTGAATAGGAATTGCATACTGTAATTTTATTAATTTCGCGAAAGTCCAGACATGGACGTATACCGCCGTCCTTTTTTTTTCCAAAAAAAAATCCAACAACCACAGGTGACTTAGAAGGTCTAATGTGACCGGCGGCCAAGCTTGTCTGTATGTATTCCTCCAAGGCCTTTCTCTCAGGGATAGTAAGATTAAATAAGCGACTCTTGGGAAGAGTTGCTCCAGGGACAAACTCAATAGTACAATCATAGTCCCTATGAGGAGGCAAAACTTGCAACTCCTCCTCTGAAAAAACCTTCCAAAAATCCTGAATAGGTACAGGTAATTCCCCTCTTTCCACAGCAGCAATGCGACCGTTACAACATCTATCATAACACTTAGGACTCCAAGACTTAATTTCATTGGTAGACCAGTCCAGTACAGGATTGTGCAATTTTAACCAAGGTAACCCCAAAACCACTGGAGCAGGCAAATTATTTAACCGGTTCCCGACCGCCCACTGTAGATAAACGTCGGCGCTTGCTGGGCTCTGTGCAGCGCCGACGTTTAAAAACGGTGGGTGGTCTCGCAGCGCTCAGGACCCCCAGGGTCCTGCAAGCGCTGCGATTCCGGTGCAGAGCGTTAGCTCTGACAGGGGACATCATCGGGACCTGATTGGATCAGGTCCCAGTGATGTTAACCCTTTGCTATGTTCTATATGCCGCGATCTATAGTGATCGCGGCATATAGAAGATAGACAGAGGAGAGGGGGTCGTCTTACTTACCTCTCCGACGACCCCTGATACCTTCCAGGACCTGGGGTAGCTATGGCAGCTGGAGGTCACATGACCACCTCCAGATCTGCCATATATGGTGTCCTGCCTGGCTCAGCCTGCAGCTAAAGCCTGGCAGGAGACACGGTGTGAAACAGTCAGCAAAGATCTCATGTAATGTAATACATGTCTATTACATTACATGAGATCAGTGATCAGAAAAATAAAAATTAATGTCCCATACAAGGACTAAGTAAAAATGTAAAAAAAAAGTTAAAAAAAAGTTTTTAAACTGTTAAAAAAAAATCACAAAATAAATAAAAAATAAATAAAATATTAAACCAATAAATCCGTATATTTTTACAAAACCAAAAAAAGTACACATATTTGGTATCACCGCGTCCGAAACAACCCAAGCTATAAAAGTGTCACACTAATTAACTCCTTCTGTGCACACCGTAATAAAAATAAATAAAAAACGTGGCAAAAAAATATGCTTTTTCATCATATCGCCAAACAAAAAGTGGAAAAAAATGCGATCAAAAAGCAAAATAGAAATAAAAATGGTACCGCTGAAAACGTCATCTTGTTCCGCAAAAAAAAAGCCGCCATACAGCTCCATCAGCCGAAAAATAAAAAAGTTATAGCGCTCAGAATAAAGCATAAAATTGTTTTATTGTGTAAAAGCGCCAAAAAATAAAAAAAATACAGTAAGTGTAGCATCGCTGTAAATGTACTGACCCGAAGAATAACGCTGCCTGATCACTTTTACCACACGCAGAACGGCATAAAAAAAACCCCTCAAAAAACAATTCCTGAATTGTTGGTTTTTGTTAATTTTACCTCCCAAAAAACGGAATAGAAAGCGATCAAAAAATGTCACGTACCCAAAAATGGTACCAATAAAAATGTCAACTCGTCCCGCAAAAAACAAGCCATCACATGACTCTGTCAGCCAAAATATGGAAAAATTATAGCTCTCAAAATAGGTGATGCAAAAACTAGATTTTGCAAAAAAAAGCGTCTTTTAGTCTGTGACAGCTGTCAATCATAAAAACCCGATATGATTCTGGTATCGCTGTAATCACACCGACCCGAAGAATAAAGTAATCTAATCAGTTATATCACACGAGGAAAGGAGTAAAAAATAAATAAAACCAATTCTTCACCGGCTACTGATTTGTTTATTATGTCTCCCAAAGATCGCAGTAAGGCTCTGCCCACATTTATCCTGCGCTCTGCGCTGAGCTCTTACACAAGAGTTTCCGTGTAAATCTCTGAAATACGTGATTCAGACAAAACCCATGACGGAAGATTCCCTCTAATGAGGCAGATATAGGCCACTGTGGATGCCGTCTGGCCTGGGATCCCACGGTGTCATTTGTTTTAGGCGTGCATAAAAGTGCGGTTGGCCACAGTTTTGTGCACTTCTGAAAAAAAGGACACCGCTAAACAGAGGCCAGACGGAGTCCAGAGTAACTCTGCTGCCTCATTATAGTGAATGGATCCCGCAGGGGTTTCATCTGAATTACATCACTTGGAAATTTAGATGGAAACCCCGATGTAAGTGCTCAGCCTAGAGCGCCGGATAAATGTTACGTAAAATGTTCCCAATAAAAGCTTCAACTCAGTCCTCAAAAAAAGC
Organism: Phyllobates terribilis; assembly: GCF_046119375.1. NCBI lineage: Eukaryota > Metazoa > Chordata > Amphibia > Anura > Dendrobatidae > Phyllobates > Phyllobates terribilis. The sequence goes on from NW_027363015.1 coordinate 208,691, forward strand.
TAGTCCCCACTCAGGTCCGTCATCTGTTAAAAATATAAGGGACTTCCAAGTTACTGGTAGCAGAAAGGCTCTGGAAAAGCGAAATGGCCCTTGCCCCCCAAAAGAAATTCAGAAAATGTTGTGCTCCCAAATTCAAATGCCTATTCTACAATAATTTGTTCTCCAATTGTCAAATAGCACTCCGTCCCCCCAGATCTCGCCGTATGGCTGAGCGGTACAATACAGCCACATATGGGGTATTGCCACTTTTAGTAGAAATTGTGTGACACATTTCGGCACCATTTTTACCCATTGCCCTGTGTGAAAATGTAAAATCTGAGGGTAAAACATTTTTTTGTGGTAAAAATATAATTATGCTTTTTTCACTGCCCAATGGTATAAATTTAAAAATTAAAAAATATTCACTACTTCCCTAGATGAATTCCTTGAGAGATGTAGTTTACAAAATGGGGTCACTTGTGGGGGTTTCTGCTGTTTTGGCATGTCAGCGACTCTTCAAATGTGACATGGTGTCTGCCACCTATCCCAGCCAACATAGCGCTCCTTTCTCTTCCGAACCCTGCCGTACACCAAAGCAGTGGTTTTCCCCCACATATGGGGTATCGGCGTACTCAGTGCAATTTATCCTGTTACCCTTATGATAATGCAAAATTAGGGAATGAAAAACATTTTTTGTGGGAAAAATGTGAAAATTGTATTTTTACGGCTCAATATTATAAACTTCTGTGAAGCACTTGGGGTGCAAGGTGCTCACCACACATCTAGATAAGTTTCCTAAGGGGTCTAGTTTCCAAAATGGTGGCACTTGTGGGGGGTTTCCACTGTTTAGGCACATTAGGGGCCCCCCAAATGCGACATGGCGTCTGCTAATTATTCAAACAAATTTTCCATTCAAAAAGTCAAATGGCGCTCCTTCGCTTTCAAACCCTGCCATGCGCCCAAACAGTAATTTGCCTCCACATATGGGGTATCGGCGTGTTCAGGAGAAATTGCACAACAAATTTCATGGTGCAATTTATCCTATTACCCTTATGATAATGCAAAATTAAGGGATGAAAAACGGTTTTGTGGGAAAAATGTGAAAATTTTATTTTTACAGCTCAATATTATAAACTTCTGTGAAGCACCTTGGGGTTCAAGGTGCTCACCACACATCTAGATAAGTTCCCTAAGGGGTCTAGTATCCAAAATGGTGTCACTTGTGGGGGGTTTCCACTGTTTAGGCACATCAGGGGCTCCCCAAATGCAACATGGCGTCCGCTAATTATTCAAACAAATTTTACATTCAAAAAGTCAAATGGAGCTCCTTCCCTTTCAAACCCTGCCGTGCGCCCAAACAGTGGTTTGCCTCCACATATGGGGTATCGGCGTGTTCAGGAGAAACTGCACAATAAATTTCATGGTGCAATTTATCCTATTACCCTTATGATAATGCAAAATTAAGGGATATAAAACGTTTTTGTAGGAAAAATGTGAAAATTTTATTTTTACAGCTCAATATTATAAACTTCTGTGAAGCACCTTGGGGTTCAAGGTGCTCACCTCACATCTAGATATGTTCCCTAAGGGGTCTAGTTTCCAAAATGGTGTCACTTGTGGGAGGTTTCCACTGTTTAGGAACATCAGGGGCTCTCCAAACGCAACATGGCGTCTGCTAATTATTCAGACAAATTTTACATTCAAAAAGTCTAATGGCGCTCCTTCCCTTCCGAGCCCTGCAGTGCGCCCAAACAGTGGTTTTCCCTCACATATGGGGTATCAGCGCGCTCAAGAGAAATTGCACAAAAAATTTTGGGGTCCATTTTTTCCTGTTACCCCTGTGAAAATAAAAAAAATTAGGTCTAAAGTAACATTTTTGTGAAAAAAGTTAAATGTTAATTTTTTTCTTCCACATTCCAAAAATTCCTGTGAAGCACCTGAAGGGTTAATAAAGTTCTTGAATGTGGTTTTGAGCACCTTGAGGGGTGCAGTTTTTAGAATGGTGTCACTTTTGGGTATTTTCTGTCATAAAGACCCCTCAAAGTGACTTCAAATATGATATGGTCCCTAAAAAAATGTTTTTGTAAATTTTGTTGGAAAAATGAGAAATCGCTGGTCAACTTTTAACCCTTATAGCTCCCTAACAAAAAAAAAATTTTGGTTCCAAAATTGTCCTGATGTAAAGTAGACATGTGGGAAATGTTATTTATTAACTATTTTGTGTGACATATCTCTCTGATTTAAGGGCATGAAAATTCAAAGTTTGAAAATTGCAAAATTTTCAAAATTTTTGCCAAATTTCCGATTTTTTCACAAATAAACACAAGTGATATCAAAGAAATTTTACCACTATCATGAAGTACAATATGTCACGAAAAAACAATCTCAGAATCAGGGGAATCCGTTGAAGCGTTCCAGAGTAATTACTTCATAAAGTGACAGTGGTCAGAATTGAAAAAATTGGCCCGGTCACGAAGGCAAAAACAGGCTCTGGAGCGAAGTGGTTAAAACATTATCTTTCTTATTATTCTAACATTTGGCAAATATTAAAAATTATGGTAATCCTAATTGACCTAAAACGGGAAAGGTTTATTCTTATTTCATGTCAGATTTTGAGAAAAACATGCATATGTGTCTTTTTATATAGTGTATGTAAACTTCTGGTTTCAACTGTATATATGTATATATGTGCACATCTCATTGCTATAGCAAATCAGTGGGAGTCATCAACAGTGATAAAATAATAGAAAAAAAGGAAGAAAATTGAATCCTTAGAGGAAAAGTAAGATGATTTGTCTAAAAAATGCCAGTGTAAAGAGGCTCGTAAGCTCCCCGGGGAGCCATTGCATGGTTTATAAGCCTCCTTACTCTGGCATTTCACTCTCCTCACTAGGATCTAAGGGGTAAAGTTTTTCCTTCTGAAGTCTCTCACACAGCTAAATCAGATCTCATGCTTTGCACTGCTGAGGGGCAACACCCCGAAACACCATGGCTGCAAATTGAGATTCTAGTTTCCCATTTATCCTAAATCATGTGGAAAGGCTTGTTAAAAGGTTGATATTGACTTTTAGGATTGCTACTTCCAATAGGTGGCACTGGAAGAGACAGTTTGCAAGTTTTGGGTAGAATTTCTCTTCAATAAAAATACTTTTTGATTACACCAGTGATTTTTTTCCTTTCTTACAGACTGGACCAGTCATTGGGGAAGCCCTCACTGTTTCTTTCTGGATAGATTCCACTTCCTACCACTATGAAATGGAATAAATGCTATGTTTTAGAGAAATTAACAATAGTAATGGTAATAATCTGACACCATATGATGGCAAATCCAAGCAACATGCCGTCATTTGTAACAATGGGAAAGCCTTTTTTTAAGAGGTTGTCCAGAATAAGGATGCCATATTTCATCGCTTTGTGGAAAAATAGGTAAATCGTTTCTCATGTTATATTCTCTGAACTGTAAATCGTAAACAGTTTCACAAATTTGGTTGAATGCCAGTGGACCCAAAAAATGCTAATTTCTAATAGTAAATTTAAAAATGACTTTTTTTTACTTTTATTTATTTCCAGATAAAGTGAAAGATCGAGGCTCTAATACAATTGGGTCAAGATTGAACCGTGTCGAGGACAAGGTAAGAAAATAAGATAAAACCATATATATTTATATTATGCACAGCTACTACTTACACATACACACATGGAGTACAGGATATACAGACAATTACCACATACTACATACAGAATATTCCTCACTCTCTGAAAAAGTGTAAAATACATAATGGTGCATCCAGACACCAATTCTACAGCGCTGCTCATACACTGCAAAGAGTCTAAATACCTGTGGTCATCTGTGACTTGCACACACAAGTTAAGGAGGCCACACACAATAACTGAAAGTTGATTGCTGGTTCGGCCGTCCACTACCTCTCCCAACTCTCATACACGAGAAGGTTTGGCTTGGTTAAATGTTCATGTGTTTTCAAAGTGGAGAACTGTGAAAATCACTGCCAAACGGCTCTGGCAGCAGCTTATCACCTGAATAACAAAAGGGTCAGGCATTAAGGGTCAGGCAGTTTGAATTTTACCTCCTCTGACCTCATCTGTCAGGGAAGAGTCTGGATGTCCCCTTAGACTATTAGCTTAGTCTATTGTGTATGGAGGCTTAAAGGGGTTTTCCATTACTCAGACAACTCCTTCTCAATCCATATGTGTGTCCCCCAGTAAAATAATAACACCTATACTCACCTCCAGTGCCAGCACTATTCCAGCGGTGTCTGCACTGGCTCTCCTGGGGATTGCGTGTGTCATGGGTGTGTCAGAAGTGACAGACAGTCATCCTGCAGTTGGTTGCAGGAGATCTCTTCATTTGGCCTTACAGACAACTTCTTAGAATATGTATCTCTAGGACCCAGGGGCTAGCTTCCTCGGGCTAATTAACACCCTGGCCTGGATGTATAAATACCTGTTGTGAGCCAGAGGGAGGTGCCAGCGATATTCATTGCCCCTTGTGAAGGCTTGAGCAAGAGCAGTACTTCTATCTCTCTGGTGCTAGAGAACGTGTGCGCATTTGTCTGGAGTCGAGTAAAGCTAAGCGATTTTCCCTTGTTTGTCCCCCCTTGTTGTCTTTAGTGTTCAGTGGGGATCAACTAGTGCTCATCCTTTCTGTTCCCTAGCCTGAGCCTAATGCCAGGGATAGACAGGCTGAGGTATGCGTGCGGCGATTGGTGAAGAACCAATAAAGGGACATTAGTGGAGACAGGGTGACACTAGATCAGCCTAGGAGTTCTCCACTCCCCACTTTCCCTAGTCTGGGTTCCCTTTCCGTTTTCCCTTTGTGTTGCACTTAGTCTTTCCCACACCTTGCGTGACAGCATGACATTATGTCTCATGATTCCTAGGGGCAATCAGTGCTGACTTTACTCTCCCCGCCTTTGGCCAACTTGCATACATCCAGAGGAAGTGAGAGATGTTGCTGCTCTTACTTCCTCCGGATGTACAGGTATGTGCTATAACTGGAGGCAGGAAGAGTGAAGCCAGCGCTGATTGGCAGCAGGGATCACTTGACATAACAATGTCACGTGATCCCAAGGAGAGCCAATGCCGACACGGCTGGAATACTGGAAGGGAGTATAGGTGTTATTATTTTACTGAGGGCAAAAATATATATATGGAGAAGGAGATGTCCGAGTAGTAGAAAACCCCTTTAAGTGTTGGCTACTACTTTCATGGATGTGGACAGAAAGCTCTTTCTGAGTTCATTAAGTAGTTCAATCTGACAAAGGTTTCCAATAGAGTTGGTGCGAGTCAATTCGCAGGACCCAGTCCATCAGCCACATCCATAATCTGTGACGGCTGCATCGGAGCCCTGAGAACCACCTCCTACATCCCGGCATCCACAGCTGTTCTACTGATTAGCCGGCCTGATGCAATGTCACATATGCATCATGCTGTAACCATAAAGATGCAGCTAATCAGAAGAGAAGCAGGGATCTTGGAAGGTAGAAGGCAGGTCTTGAGGCTCCTGTCCAGCATCCAAAGATTACTGACGTGGCTGATGGACCCAGTGCTGCGAAACGAATCGCACCAACTATAGTTTTCAATTAAAACAACAATGTCTAAATGGCTAACCAATATTGCATTAAAGGATCAATCTACTTTATTTCTCCCCAAAACTGTGCCTCTCTTGTCCATGGGGTGTGTCTGGTATTGCAACTCAGTGCCCCATTGATTTGGTTAGGGATAAGCTACAATATCAGGCAGCGCTCATGGGTAGTGTAAAATGTGTATGGAGTGTGGTCTGTATCTATGCTATTTTCTTTGTTTGAATTTTTTTTTATATATTTGTAGGTAACTCAAATGGATCATAAACTCAATCTCATAACCGATATGATTCACCACCTGATAGCAAACCAACAAAGCGGTCAGTCTACCAACAGAACACCGCACCGGAGCAACTCTCTGAACGACGGGAGCAACCTCTCCAGTACTCTGCCTACCTACCAACAGTTAACAGTGCCAAGACGAAACCAAGATAATGCATCTTGATGAACAAACACAAACTCGTTCTTCTACTGTCCTCAATGCAGATATTCATTATTTTAATGAATGCATTTATAAGCAGAAAGTAAAATGAATGATGAAATTAGACTGAGTATCGAGTAAGTGTGTAACACTGTAAAGGACGTCTTGTCTATTCTCTGTAGATCCTATCAGGGTTCATTGAAGGTTTCTTAGAGGAAGGGACATGGAACATATGTGTATTGCTCCATGTAGAAACATGCAAGAAAGCATCTGATACATTGATGAATCCTTTCTCAGGAAGATTGTAGCTCATCGGACTGTGGGATCGTAAATCGCTACGGGTCGTGCTGTAAAACTGGCAATACAACTGAACAATTACCCTGATTTTTTTTATTGTATTAAAATACACTTTTTACATTGATTTTCAATTTTTGGGGGGCCTAAAATGAAAATTCATTTGAGAAAAATAGAAATAAATATTGTACTGTAGAAAATTACACTTCTTTTTTTTTACAATGTATTTTTGGTAAAAATGGTATTAAAGAGTTAATTTTTCTTTATGATTTCTGATCACAATTTTTTTTTTCTGGAATATTTTTTGACATCTGATCAAATGTATTGTATTTTCTCAAAAATGTTGATATTTGCACATTGATTGGTTTAAAACAGTGATGGCGAATCTTTTAGAGACCGAGTGCCCAAACTGCAATCCAAAACCCACTTATTTATCGCCAAGTGCCAACACGGCAATTTATCCTAAATATTGAGGTTTTACTGATACAAACAACTGATACAAAGAGCAGGCGAGGGCAGCATAGAGCAGCCACAGACAGGAGCAGGGGTAAGAGACTGCAGAAATAAAGAATGTGCTCGCCCACATCCTGGTATATATGCTGGCCCTCCCCTCAATCCTGGTATATATGCTGGCCCTCCCCTCAATCCTGGTATATGTGCTGGCCCTCCCCTCAATCCTGGTATATATGCTGGCCCTCCCCTCAATCCTGGTATATGTGCTGGCCCCCCCCTCAATCCTGGTATATATGCTGGCCCTCCCCTCAATCCTGGTATATATGCTGGCCCTCCCCTCAATCCTGATATATATGTTGGCCCCCCTCAATCCTGGTATATATGCTGCCCCCCCCCTCAATCCTGGTATATGTGCTGGCCCTCCCCTCAATCCTGGTATATATGCTGGCCCTCCCGTCAATCCTGGTATATATGCAGGCCCTCCCCTCAATCCTGGTATATATGCCGGCCCTCCCCTCAATCCTGGTATATATGCTGGCCCTCCCCTGAATCCTGGTATATATGCTGGCCCTCCCTTCAATCCTGGTATATATGCTGGCCCTCCCCTCAATCCTGGTATATATGCTGGCCCTCCCTTCAATCCTGGTATATATGCTGGCCCTCTCTTCAATCCTGGTATATATGCTGGCCCTCTCCTCAATCCTGGTATATATGCTGCCCCTCCCCTCAATCCTGGTATATATGCTGCCCCCCTCAATCCTGGTATATATGCTGGCCCTCCCCTCAATCCTGGTATATATGGTGGGCATCCCCCCAATCCTGGTATATATGCTGGCCCTCCCTTCAATCCTGGTATATATGCTGGCCCTCCCCTCAATCCTGGTATATATGCTGGCCCTCCCTTCAATCCTGGTATATATGCTGGCCCTCCCCTCAATCCTGGTATATATGCTGGCCCTCCCTTTAATCCTGGTATATATGCTGGCCCTCTCTTCAATCCTGGTATATATGCTGGCCCTCTCCTCAATCCTGGTATATATGCTGGCCCTCCCCTCAATCCTGGTATATATGCTGGCCCTCCCCTCAATCCTGGTATAAATGCTGGCCCTCCCCTCAATCCTGGTATATATGCTGCCCTCCCCTCAATCCTGGTATATATGCTGGCCCTCCCCTCAATCCTGGTATATATGCTGGCCCTCCCCTCAATCCTGGTATATATGCTGCCCTCCCCTCAATCCTGGTATATATGCTGGCCCTCCCCTCAATCCTGGTGTATATGCTGGCCCTCCCCTCAATCCTGGTATATATGCTGGCCCTCCCCTCAATCCTGGTATATATGCTGGCCCTCCCCTCAATCCTGGTATATATGCTGGCCCTCCCCTCAATCCTGGTATATATGCTGGCCCTCCCTTCAATCCTGGTATATATGCTGGCCCTCTCTTCAATCCTGGTATATATGCTGGCCCTCTCCTCAATCCTGGTATATATGCTGGCCCTCCCCTCAATCCTGGTATATATGCTGGCCCTCCCCTCAATCCTGGTATAAATGCTGCCCTCCCCTCAATCCTGGTATATATGCTGGCCCTCCCTTCAATCCTGGTATATATGCTGGCCCTCCCCTCAATCCTGGTATATATGCTGGCCCTCCCTTCAATCCTGGTATATATGCTGGCCCTCTCTTCAAACCTGGTATATATGCTGGCCCTCTCCTCAATCCTGGTATATATGCTGGCCCTCCCCTCAATCCTGGTATATATGCTGGCCCTCCCCTCAATCCTGGTATAAATGCTGGCCCTCCCCTCAATCCTGGTATATATGCTGCCCTCCCCTCAATCCTGGTATATATGCTGGCCCTCCCCTCAATCCTGGTATATATGCTGGCCCTCCCCTCAATCCTGGTATATATGCTGCCCTCCCCTCAATACTGGTATATATGCTGGCCCTCCCCTCAATCCTGGTGTATATGCTGGCCCTCCCCTCAATCCTGTTATATATGCTGGCCCTCCCCTCAATCCTGGTATATATGCTGGCCCTCCCCTCAATCCTGGTATATATGCTGGCCCTCCCTTCAATCCTGGTATATATGCTGGCCCTCTCCTCAATCCTGGTATATATGCTGGCCCTCCCCTCAATCCTGGTATATATGCTGGCCCTCCCCTCAATCCTGGTATAAATGCTGGCCCTCCCCTCAATCCTGGTATATATGCTGGCCCTCCCCTCAATCCTGATATATATGCTGGCCCTCCCCTCAATCCTGGTGTATATGCTGGCCCTCCCCTCAATACTGGTATATATGCTGGCCCTCCCCTCAATCCTCGTATATATGCTGGCCCTCCCCTCAATCCTCGTATATATGCTGGCCCTCCCCTCAATCCTCGTATATATGCTGGCCCTCTCTTCAATCCTGGTATATATGCTGGCCCTCTCCTCAATCCTGGTATATATGCTGGCCCTCCCCTCAATCCTGGTATATATGCTGGCCCTCCCCTCAATCCTGGTATAAATTCTGGCCCTCCCCTCAATCCTGGTATATATGCTGCCCTCCCCTCAATCCTGGTATATATGCTGGCCCTCCCCTCAATCCTGGTATATATGCTGGCCCTCCCCTCAATCCTGGTATATATGCTGCCCTCCCCTCAATCCTGGTATATATGCTGGCCCTCCCCTCAATCCTGGTGTATATGCTGGCCCTCCCCTCAATCCTGGTATATATGCTGGCCCTCCCCTCAATCCTGGTATATATGCTGGCCCTCCCCTCAATCCTGGTATATATGCTGGCCCTCCCTTCAATCCTGGTATATATGCTGGCCCTCTCCTCAATCCTGGTATATATGATGGCCCTCCCCTCAATCCTGGTATATATGCTGGCCCTCCCCTCAATCCTGGTATATATGCTGGCCCTCCCCTCAATCCTGGTATAAATGCTGGCCCTCCCCTCAATCCTGGTATATATGCTGCCCTCCCCTCAATCCTGGTATATATGCTGGCCCTCCCCTCAATCCTGGTATATATGCTGGCCCTCCCTTCAATCCTGGTGTATATGCTGGCCCTCCCCTCAATACTGGTATATATGCTGGCCCTCCCCTCAATCCTCGTATATATGCTGGCCCTCCCCTCAATCCTCGTATATATGCTGGCCCTCCCCTCAATCCTGGTATATATGCTGGCCCTCCCCTTAATCCTGGTATATATGCTGGCCCTCCCCTCAATCCTGGTATATATGCTGGCCCTCCTCTCAATCCTCGTATATATGCTGGCCCTCCCCTCAATCCTTGTATATATGCTGGCCCTCCCTTCAATCCTGGTATATATGCTGTCCCTCTCCTCAATCCTGGTATATATGCTGGCCCTCCCCTCAATCCTGGTATATATGCTGGCCCTCCCCTCAATCCTGGTATATATGCTGGCCCTCCCCTCAATCCTGGTATAAATGCTGGCCCTCCCCTCAATCCTGGTATATATGCTGCCCTCCCCTCAATCCTGGTATATATGCTGGCCCTCCCCTCAATCCTGGTGTATATGCTGGCCCTCCCCTCAATACTGGTATATATGCTGGCCCTCCCCTCAATCCTCGTATATATGCTGGCCCTCCCCTCAATCCTGGTATATATGCTGGCCCTCCCCTCAATCCTGGTATATATGCTGGCCCTCCCCTCAGTCCTGGTATACATGCTCCCTCTCCCCCCCAGCCATTGTGCATCCCATATTAAAAAAAAAAAAAAAACACATAATAAACCCTCCTCCTCACCTTCCTTCTTCTCCCGCGCAGCATCCTCTCCTGTAGTCGGCACATCTAGCTGAAGTGTATTGCAGCGCACGTACTAGCCAGGTCCGTGCGCGCTGCAGTACACGCTGCCGGCCAATCAGAGGCCAGCGACCGCTGGCCTCTGATTGGCCAGCCGACGTCATGCTGGCCTCTGATTTGCCGGCAGCCGCTTCTGATTGTCCGGAAGTCGCTAGCCTCTGATTGGCCGGCCAACGTCATGCTGGTCTCTGATTGGCCAGAAGCCGCAGGCCTCTGATTGGCCGGCCGAATTCATGCTGGCCTCTGATTGGAAGGAAGCCGCTGGCCTCTGATTGACCGGCCGACGTCATGCTGGCCTCTGATTGGCCGGCAGCCGCTGGCCTCTGATTGGCCGGCAGCGTGTATTGCAGCGTACGGGCCTGGCTAGTTCGTGCGCTGCAATACACTTCAGCTCGATGTGTTTCCGTCCGAGAGAGATCGCACATCTAGCTGCAGTAGCGGAGCTGGTGCCGGCACTCGGCGGCTCAGAGTTCTCCCCCGCCGGCCCGATCCAGTAGCGCTAGTGCTGCGGCCATGGTGCCCCCCAGGAGGGCTCTGCTGCCCCCTCTGCACGCTGCCATAGGTTCCCAGCACTGGTGTAAAGCATTGCTTCTTTTACAGCTGACGACCCAAAATTGGGGATTTTCTGAAAAAAAAAATAAAATGGCCAGTATGCATTATATATGGTGGAAGTGAGAATGTATCATCTGGATAAGGGGGTGGTCTTCACAGAGGGGTCTATGGAGAGATGTCTATTTATAAGGAGCACATAGCATGGAATACCGGGGGGAAGCCTTCTGGCTCCTTATGTTGCTCCAGTCCGGAATGCTCCACTATGGTCCATCCTTCTATAGTTCTTCTCTTACACTTTCTGCTGGTCGGTATATGGACGTATTCGCTCTATGCTGACAGGCGCTCCCTTAGTATAGCCCATGTAATGCACGGTTCCACAATGTTGTAGGTTCTGACTACTGTGTAAAAAAACACCCACCCAGAGACCGGCCATAATCTTATAGTCTGGGTGTGAATATGCTGTAGGTAGAGCTACACTTTTGTTGTGGAAATTTTGGTAATTTTATTTACCTTTTTGCATTTAGGCTATGTGCCCACAATGCAGAAATGAAGCAGAAAATTTCTGCAGCATTTCTGCATCTCCCTGGCAGAAAAAACGCATGCAGATTGACAAGCGCTTTCCAGGCGATTTTAGCATCACTTGGAAAGTGCTTGACAACTAGGTCACACTGTATAAATTCATGGAAACAGCATGGATTTATATAGTGTGAACCGTAAAAATGAAAACAAATAAAGCTATACTCACCCCTGATGCCCGACGTGGCTGCAGCGCTGCTTCCTGTCTGGTTCCTGGATGCCGGCATATCGCGAGACAGAGCGGTGAAGGGCCTGCGGTCACATGACTGTGACGTCACCGCAGGTCCTCAAGCGATAATTTTGCAATTTTCAAACTTTTAATTCCAGAGAGTTATGTCACACAAAATAGTTAATAAATAACATTTCTCATATGTTTACTTTACATCAGCACAATTTTTAAAACATTTTTTTTGTCAGGAAGTTAGAAGGTTTAAAAGTTGACCAGCGATTTCTAATTTTTCCAACAAAATTTACAAAACCATTTTTTTAGGGACCACATCACATTTGAAGTGACTTTGAGGGGCCTTTATGACAGAAAATACCCAAAAGGAACTAAAGCAATGTGGAAAGAAAAATGAACATTTTACTTTTTTTCACAAAAATTTTACTATAGCCCCAATTTTTTTATTTTCACAAGGGTAACAAGATAAAATGAACCACAAAATTTGTTGTGTAATTTCTACTGAGCATGTTGATACCCCATATGTGGGGGAAAACTATTGTTTGGGCACATGACAGGGCTCGGAAGGGAAGGAGCACCGTTTCGACTTTTTGAACGCAAAAAAGACTGAATGCCATATCACCATATTAAAATGAATGCCGTAATGCCATTATGAAAACAAAATGCCATATGAAAAAAGTGGATGCCATATCACATTTGGAGAGCCCCTGACATGCGAAAACAGCAGAAACCCCCCACAAGTGATAGCGTGACGTCTCTTATTCGAAAAAGCCCTTTTCTTTACCCTGGGAGATGGGGGACTCAGGGCCGTCACATTAAAAGAGATGGTGTGGGCTTTTCCGGGTTGAGTGGCTGATTTACGACTACGCCACCTGTGGCACCTGGTGAAGGCCACCAGCGCCGCTGCAGTCCGCTGAGGCATAGTGTTACGGCGGCCAGAGTTATTACTACTCCCCACAGGCGGAGCAAGGCCTCAGGGCAGAGGGACAGGAAGGATGGAGGGGGTAGTAGTGGAGGAAGAACGGATGCCACGTCGCACGGTGTAGCGCAGAATAAACAGTCCGGAGGCCATAGGGGTGAACTTCCAAGGCTTTACTCACATTAGAGATGGCAGAAGGAAGGCGACTCCCTGATCCCCACGGAGTCCTGCAGTCACCAGGGATGGGGGTCCAACAACCTCCGAGCAAGTCCAGCATTCAATCGGGACCCCGTACCAGAGTGTTCCTGAACTACAGACCGTATCCTCTCCTGTCTGTGTGTGTAGATAGGCCGGGTCTCCCTCTGAACTCCTCTCAGAACAAGGGCACGGGTGGCAGCTCCGCTCCTTCCGATACCCGATGGGATCCTCTGGGCCTACCAGGCTTTACCAACCAGGACATGGAGAAGCAAGGTCGGGTGTCGGGGCCGGTACCCCTCTTGCAGCCGGACTCCCTCTGAATATATCAGATGGTGAGGACAGGTGGCGTACACTGCTCCGTCTGCATCCTCCCCGGGATCCGTTAGCTGTGGAGCTACACTCTTAAGCTCCGGGCCTTCTTGGTCGTGGTCCTTGACCGGGTTGAGACATTCCTCGTCTGCAACCTGCCCCCCGTCTCAAGGCTGGGGTATCAGGGCTGTGTCTCCATCCACTGCAGGTCCACACAGGATCCACGTTCAGGGTGGGAGATCACAATACCTCACAGTAATTAACAGCACAAAGACCAAAACCAAAGATGGCTTTTTATTAAATATGAAATTTAAAGTGTCACTAAATTGTAAGTCCTCAACCCTCACCCACTAACTGGTTCCCCTCACTCTTGGTTCCCCAGTCTCCCTGTAACCAGGAGGGCAGCACCTGGTGCATACTAGCCCCCCTGGTGGAGAAATGTGGCGTTGGATGCAAAGGTTGGGTCCCGACCATCACGCTGTTCTTACCTCGGAGGAGGAACACTACACTCCATTACAGAAGTGCAGCATCCCTGTGGCGGTCGAACCTTCAGGGGCGCCACAGTTCTACAGTGGGATGTGCTACATAATGAAGTTTCTCTTAAGGGGCACTTGGAAGATGTCCTTATCACCCCGGTCAGTAAAATCTTTATAGTGGTGGCAGGATGAGCCTAACCTATCTCGAGGGGTTCCCTGGGTACTTAGGGTCACTAGAACAATTACCACAGATGCGAGTCCGAGAGGGTGGGGAGCCCATCTGGGAGATATGGTAGCCCAGGGGACCTGGTCAGATATTGAAAAGGGTCTCTCCTCCAATTCAAAAGAACTTCTGGCGGTAGACAAGGCGGTGAATAATTTCTTACCTTTCCTTCAGGGCCAGAATGTAAAGATCCTCTTGGATAATCTAGTTGCGGTAGCATATGTGAACCACCAGGGGGATACATGGTCAAGATCGCTGATGAGAGTGACAGATCATCTCTTCCAGATTACAGAAAGTCACCTCCTTTCCCTGATGGCCCTCCATTTAATGGAAAAAGAAAACATGAGAGCAGATTTCCTAAGCTGCTATCCTCTGATGCAAGGGGAATGGGAACTAAATCAAGGAATTTTTACCCAAATAGCCGAAGATGGGGGGGCCTCCGGTCAGGTAGATCCGTTTGCCACAAAACTAAATCGGAAGACAAAGATCTTGTGTTCCCTAAATCCTCTAGCTGTGGACGCTTTCCTGATACGTTGGTATTTCAGCCTGGCGTATGACTCCTCCCCCCCTGGTTGGCTGTTCTTCTCATGGTAATAAGAAAGATCAGGGAGGAGAAGGCCAGGGTTCTGCTGATCACACCCTTTTGGCCTAGGAGGCCCTGGTTCTCATGCCTGAGGAACATGTCCATCTCTGATCCTTGGGTTCTTCCAGAGATTCCATATCTCCTTCTCCGGGGTCCGATATTCCATCCTCAAGCAAATGGCCTCCACTTGACGGTGTGGAACTTGAAAGGACACTGCCAAATCAGAAAGGTTTTTCCAAAGGTCTAGTAACCATCCTGCACAGCAGAAAACCTGTTACAACCCAGATTTATGCCACAAGTTGGAGAAAGTTTTTGTCTTTCTCTGGTTCTGGGGTTGATGGGGAAGGGGTGCCAATAGGACAAATCTTTGGAGTTTTTACAAAAAGGTCTTGAACTAGGGTTATCCCTTAGCACCCTTAAAGTACAGATTTCTGCCTTGGGTGCCCTATATAGCTGTGATGCAGCTTGTAGCTACTGGGTTTCTCGGTTCATTAAGGCAGCTTTTAGATCTAGACTCATTATTAAAAGCAGCTTGGTTCCCTGGGATTTAAATTTGGTTCTAAAGGCCTTGACTAGCTCGCCGTTTGAGCTAATAGTCAGCAACCCTTAAATCCCTCTCTCTTAAGACCGCTTTAATATCTTTAACCTCGGCCAGGAGCATTAGTGACATCCAGACCCTGTCTATGGCCTCGCCGTTTACTCAAATTCTGGATGATAGGCAGGATCTGGTCTAAAAATCACTCTCTCTCCCTAAGGTAGCTACTCGTTTCCACAGACTTCAGGAAGTCCTCCTACCCTCCTTTTGTCCACATCCTAGTAACCAGAAAGAGGTGGAGTTACATACGTTAGAAGTGAGGAGATGTGTGGTTAGGTACCATTCAGTTACCAAAAGCTTTAGGAAAGATAACTCGTTGTTTATATCCTACCAAGGGGCTAGGAACGGTCTAAGGTCACGAAGTCCAGCATAGCTAGATGGAATTAGGAGGCCATTTCTCTATCATATACAGTATAGACCAAAAGTTTGGACACACCTTCGCATTTAAAGATTTTTCTGTATTTTCTTGACTATGGAAATTGTACATTCACACTGAAGGCATCAAAACTATGAATTAACACATGTGGAATTATATATTTAACAAAAAAGTGTGAAACAACTGGGTTCTGGTCTGGTGACTGTGAAGGCCAGGTTATCTGGCGTAGCACCCCATCACTCTCCTTCTTGGTCAAATAGCCCTTACACAGCCTGGAGGTGTGTTTGGGGTCATTGTCCTGTTGAAAAATAAATGATGGTCCAACTAAACGCAAACCAGGTGGAATAGCATGCCGCTGCAAGATGCTGTGGTAGCCATGCTGGTTCAGTATGCCTTCAATTTTGAATAAATCCCCAACCGTGTCACCAGCAAAGCACCCCCACACCATCACACCTCCTCCTCCATGCTTCACGGTGGGAACCAGGCATGTAGAGTCCATCCGTTCACCTTTTCTGCGTCGCACAAAGACACGGTGGTTGGAACCAAAGATCTCAAATTTGGACTCATCAGACCAAAGCACAGATTTCCACTGGTCTAATGTCCATTCCTTGTGTTCTTTAGCCCAAACAAGTCTCTTCTGCTTGTTGCCCGTCCTTAGCAGTGGTTTCCTAGCAGCTATTTTACCATGAAGGCCTGCTGCACAAAGTCTCCTCTTAACAGTTGTTGAAGAGATGTGTCTGCTGCTAGAACTCTGTGTGGCATTGAACTGGTCTCTAATCTGAGCTGCTGTTAAACTGCGATTTCTGAAGCTGGTGACTCGGATAAACTTATCCTCAGAAGCAGAGGTGACTCTTGGTCTTCCTTTCCTGGGGCGGTCCTCATGTGAGCCAGTTTCTTTGTAGCGCTTGATGGTTTTTGCAACTGCACTTGGGGACACTTTCAAAGTTTTCCCAATTTTTCGGACTGACTGACCTTCATTTCTTAAAGTAATGATGGCCACTCGTTTTTCTTTACTTAGCTGCTTTTTTCTTGCCATAATACAAATTCTAACAGTCTGTTCAGTAGGACTATCAGCTGTGTATCCACCAGACTTCTGCACAACACAACTGATGGTCCCAACCCCATTTATAAGGCAAGAAATCCCACTTATTAAACCTGACAAGGCATACCTGTGAAGTGAAAACAATTTCCGGTGACTACCTCTTGAAGCTCATCAAGAGAATGCTAAGAGTGTGCAAAGCAGTCATCAAAGCAAAAGGTGGCTACTTTGAAGAACCTAGAATATAAGACATATTTTCAGTTGTTTCACACTTTTTTGTTAAGTATATAATTCCACATATGTTAATTCATAGTTTTGATGTCTTCAGTGTGAATGTACAATTTTCATAGTCATGAAAATACAGAAGAATCTTTAAATGAGAAGATGTGTCCAAACTTTTGGTCTGTACATCTAGCGGCGAGGAAGTGCCAGAAGGGCTGAAGGCTCATCCCACCCCACCCCTCCTGGGCTGAGAAGACAGGTGTCTCGATAGAAGACATATGTAAGGCTGCTACCTGGTCCTGTCCCTCTACATTCCATAGACACGATAGGTTAGATATGGGTGTATCGGCTGACCTCACCTTTGGGAGAAGAGTGTTCCAGGCTGTGGTCCTTCAATAGATTACTTCATCTCTGTAATTCTCTCGTGGTGCTGTCATGGTCGACCGATAAAATCTTAAATTACATACCGGTAATGGAATTTTTCGGAGACCATGACAGCACCCTTATATTCCCTCCTTTCACGTTTGTGGGAACACTCCCCTTTTATTAATTATAATATCACACTCAATAGGTGTCGTCTGGTATGGCAATTTTGTGATTGTTTGCTGTGTTTATTAACCTGGCGTTCCTCTCAATGCTCTGTAATCCCAACTGAGGCGGGAGAGAGGTGGCGCCCTTTTAAGCCTGTAGGTTTCCTCTCCTTGGTGGGCGGATCCCCTCTCTCGTGGTGCTGTCATGGTCTCTGAAAAATCCCGTTACCGGTAAGTAACTTACGACTATTCATTTGATGGAGCAATCAAAAAGTTGTACCCCAAAATGGTATTAAAAACGGTCTTAGAAAATTGAAACACAAGCCAAACAATTTGTTTGCAAAGTTTAGAATTTTTTAAAAGCAGTAAAATGTTTTCGTTTTCTTCTGCACCATTTCACTTTATTTGGAATTCATTGCCCTTTTTTTTCTATATGTTGCACAGTAAAGTGAATGGCGTCTTTCAAAAATGCTGTAATTTTGTCCCACAAAGTACACCTCAACCCTGCTGTATTGAATAGTGTCTGTGTTATTCACTATGTGATATGTGTTTTTTTATTGTATACTAATGTATAGTGACTAGTGATGATCGAGCGTGTTCTATGAACCCATTCAGCGAGCACGCTAACAGCCGTGACACTTGCAGGCACGGCGACCTTAAAAGAAATGCCGAGCATGCCAAAATACTCGGCGAGCACCTGAGCGTGCTCGCCGAAGGGGTTGATAGAACACGCTCGATCATCACTAATAGTGACCAGATGCCTCTAAGGAATCTTTTTTGGCCTCTGTTTTACTGGTGCTTGAAGTGCAAATTTTTGTAGCTCTAATGATTAAGTAATATGCAACTATGTGAACTGCAATTGCCAATTAACAATTTAAGGGTATCCATCAGAAAATACCCCTCCCTCCAATTCCCATTCATGACCATGCAGGATTTGGAAAGCTAAATCCATAGACACCTCTATATCTTTTATCTGTTGCTGCATTTCTGAGTGCTCTGGGTGTAACGGAGCACTAACCAAGCCTCAGCCTTCCAAGGTTGCTTCCCTGCCCAGCACCAGCCTCTTTATCTTGATTGATAGCTCACTGTCAGTTTTTTGGGACGTCAGGCACCAAGCAAGGAAAATCAGTGAGCTAGACACTAGCACTGGGAACTCTCCCTCCGTACATAAACAAAACATAAACCAAAAAAAAAGCAATTTGGCACGTTACTTAATTTATGTAGATTTATAGAATGAAATGTTGGATTTCGTACGAGCTCGATCCATGTTTTTCACAGAGCTCATATCTATTATAGTCTAGGGCTGTTCACATATTTCTGTGGACCGCGTATTTTTCACCGAAACACGTTGACCTGTCGGACTTTGATCCAAATCAAAGTTTAGAGCTTCTCGGATGCAAAACAAAGCTGATGAAAGTCTGAATGAGGCCTTACTCTATTATTTATTTTTTAAGCAGCGTTCATTCCAGGCTGCTGTACACATGAAGAGGGTTTACACACCTAAAATACATATATAAAACACAGAAACAAGCTACCATTGACAGACTAGTATGGAGGGAGACACTGCCACTACGATCTAACAGTGTGGATTCTGGTGTCTCGCTCCTTCCCTCAGGTTGTATGCCAAAAGCCTCCTCCAATAAGCAAGTTCTGGACAAGCTGCAGGTGGAGAGGGAGTGCGGGATTACGGTGAAGGCCCTGACTGCGTCTCTGTTTTACACTTACGAGGGAAAGAAGTATCTCCTGAACCTGATCAACACTCCGGTGAGTGTGACGTTTCTTCTTGATTTGTTTCTCTGTGGTCTTGTTGCGGATGTTCAACTGGTCACGGCGGTCGCGTGACCTGTCACATAACTAAATGATGTCATGGAAGGTCCTTTCACACCACCGCGAGCCGTACAAGAGACCGGACGCAGTGGAGAAAAGACCGGGGGCCATCAGAAGGTAAGTATAATGTTATTTTCTCCAATCCCCTCCATGACAGCACACCTGGAGGAAGCCTCCCCATCCTAATTAGGGACAGGAAAACAAGAGGTTAAATAGCCCCTTCCCGCTACAATCCCCAGTGTTTTCCTGTCCCTATGGGATGAAGAGGTTACCTGGGGTGCCTGCAGCCGGCAAGCAGGGCCCTATTAAATTTACCTGCCGGGCTGCAGGGAGCGATCGCCTCCGACCTTCCTTCCTTTGCAGCTCCCATGTCTCCTTGAGAGCGGGACCCCCCACACACACACTCGCCTGCGTGTAAAGCCGAGTAGGGTTTTGGGGGCTGGGGGCCTCCTGTAGCTCCCCGGCCGGAGTCTCCTCTGTCCTCCATGGCGGCGTGCCGGAAGTCAGGCTTTTGGCCAGCGGGACGTCACTTCTGGTGCGTTCCACCGTGGAACGCATGGGGCCGCGGCGGGAAATTCAAAAGGAGAAGCCGCGGTTTGCCCTGAAAATGAGGATCCTTCACCAGATAGGTGAAAATTTGGCACTGGATCTCGGTCTCCCCTATAAAAGACCCAGATGAGAAGACTCCATTAAGGTAGGACAGAATATTCTGCTACTATGGAGGGTGCTGTTCCAAAGCCTGCGTCTGCAGAGCCCAGCGCTAACCCGGCCCCAGTAAGTACTAGGTCCTAGGTTATTCCCCACTCTCTTTTGAGCAGGATCCTAAATATATTTTAAATCTCACCTTTTTTTATTTTTAATTTAGGGAGACAAGGATCCGGCACCGACAGTGGGAGAAAGCACTACAGTTTGCAAATGTGCCATCTGTATAAAAAAGCTGGCTTCAGGGCATAAGAAACCCCTATGCTGGAAATGCACTGACAACATTGTGAAGGAAGAACAGCCTTCCCTTATGGAAGAAGTCAGGGGAATGGTTCGGCAGGAAATACAATCTTCCCTAGCCTCCTTCTCACAAGCCAGAGCTGAAGGTCCATCTCCCCCCAAAAGGAGAAAATATACGGTTAGGGAGACCTCTGATTCAGAATTAGGGTCTATGGAGGAACCGGAAGAAGGGGTCCTAAGTGAAGATCATGAGGAAGATAGGAAATATTACTTTTCGTCTGAGAATATGGAGGAATTGTTGTCGCAGGTGAGAGACACGATGCAGGTGGAAGAGGAGAAGGAAACCCGTACAGTTCAGGATGAAATGTTTGGCGGTCTGAAATCCAAGAAGAAGGTAGTGTTCCCTGTGCATGACAACATTTGGAGTCTTATTTTGGATGAATGGGAGTCACCTGAGAAAAGGCTTAGTATGGCAGGAGAAATGAAGGATAGATTCCCTCTAGATGAAAAGGCGGCTAAGCTATGGATGGAAGTCCCGAAGGTTGATGTACAGGTGGCAAGGGTTGCGAAGAAAACAACCCTTCCCTTTGAAGACTCGTCACAGCTCAAAAATCCTATGGATAGGAAGATGGACAGCCTTCTAAGGAAGGCATGGGAAACATCGGCGGCTTCACTGAAGACTAATATCGCTTCAACTTGTGTAGCTCGTTCCATGTTCCTCTGGCTCCAACAACTAGAGGAACATCTCTGGAAAGGTACCACTCAAGAGGACCTCCTAGCATCTCTTCCTTTTCTGCAGAAGGCCACTGGATTCCTAGCGGATGCCTTGGCGGAGTCGGTCAAGATTGCGGCAAGATCGGCAGCATTATCAAATTCTATGAGAAGAGCTCTGTGGTTGAAGATGTGGAGTGGGGACAACGCATCAAAATCTAAGCTTTGTTCCATTCCATTTAAAGGAGAGTATATGTTTGGGGCGGTGCTAGACGAGTTGTTGGAGAAAGCATCCGACAAGAAGAAGTCTCTGCCAGAGCCAAAGAATCCAAAAAGTTTCAGAAAGAGACCATTTCTTCTCCCTCAACAACAACAGCAGCAAGCATTTCAGTACAGAGGCAAGGGTAAAACTGGTCGCTGGAGTTACACAAAAGGGGGAAGAGGTAGGAATATCTTTCAAGGTTCTAGGCAGGACAGACAATGACGCCAAGAAGGTAGGAGGCAGAATTGCGAGCTTCCTTCCTCAATGGCAGCTTATTGATTGGAAAAGGATTTGTCGTGGCAACAGTAGACCAGCCAGAGGCTTACTACCACGTGCCAATTCATCCGGATTACAGAAAATTTCTCAGATTTGCTGTAACTCAGAACCGAGAGGTACTTCATTTTCAATTCAATGTACTCCCCTTCGGCATTTCGTCAGCACCCCGCCTGTTTACAAAGATCATGGCAGAGGTAGTAGGTTTATCTAAGGAAACTGAATATCTGCATCGTCCCATATTTAGACAATTTTTTGGTGATGGTTCCCTCGGTTTCAAGTTTGGAAAGAGACCTCCAGATGACCCTCCAGATCCTGGAATCCTTGGGATGGTTGATAAACTACCAAAAGTCAGATCTGATTCCCTCCACCAGGAAGACCTCCTTGGGAATTCTCCTGGATTCTCAGCAACAAGCCTCTTTTCTGCCAAAAGAGAAGCAGATTCAGTTGAGGTCGAAAGTTTATGCACTAAAGAACCAGAGAGGAGTGTCATTAAGATTCGCCATGTCCGTCCTCGGGTCCATGACCTCATTTATTTAGGCGGTACCTTTGGCTCAAGCGCATTCAAGGGTCCTTCAAAACTACATCCTTTCCTGTTGGGACAGATCTCCAAGTTCCCTCTCCAACAGAATTCATCTGCCAGAGAAGGTGAAAGCATCTTTAAATTGGTGGCTCTGTCCAGGAAATCTGGAGAAAAGTTCAGCATGGATTCAACTTCCCTTGTTATCCGTCAAAACAGACGCAAGCAAAAGAGGATGGGGAGCAGTAGTCTCCCACGTGGCCTTCCAAGGGGTCTGGTCGCAAGAAATAGCAGAGCAGTACTCAAACTTAAAAGAAATGAAAGTGGTGGAAGAAACCCTATGGGCAGCCACTACTGTGCTTCAGGGGTAGAATGTCAGAGTCTACTCGGACAATATGACAACTATAGCCCACTTGAGACATCAGGGAAGTACAAGAAACAGGAGGTTACAGATGATCTCCGAAAGGATCTTCCACTGGGCGGAGCATAATCTACTATCCTTATCGGCTCTGCATCTGAGGGGCTCCGACAACTATCATGCAGATCTTCTGAGCAGAAAATACATTCATCCAGGGGAGTGGAGCATGAACTCGAAGATATTTCAGATGATTGTTCAAAAGTGGGAATACCCAGATGTGGACCTGTTTGCGAACCAGGAAAACGCAAAAGTAAGAGCCTTTTTCTCTTTGAAACCCGAGGATTCAGCAACAGGGATAGATGCATTCGCTCACCCTTGGAAAGTTGGGCTCGCTAATGCTTTTCCCCTGATTCTGTTAATACCAAGGACTTTACAAAAAATCAGGTCGGAAGGGCTCAAGACTATCCTAATAGCTCCAATGTGGCCAAAAAGAGCATGGTTCGGAACATTGAGCAGTCTAAGAATGAATGATCCATTGATGCTTCCTCGAATCCACGATCTGCTGCATTAGGGCCAGATTTTCCATCCGGCCCCTCAGAATTTGGCTCTAGCAGCTTGGCTTCTGAGACCACCCTCTGAAAAGCCAGAGGCTTCTCAGTACAGGTGATCCAAATGTGGCGCCCTGCTGTGCATTGGTGCCACAGAACCCAGAAGGGTGCATGGATGGATTTCTCCACAAGAGGCCCTCACTAGATACAAACACCTCTACCTTCCAACTCATACCAGCAGAGGGAGCCCAGATAGGGATATATATAGGGAAGGTGGAGCCAGGCAGCTCAGTTGATTAGTGAGTGCTCAGAGTCAGAGCAGAGCAGGCAGGCTGAGAGAGAGCCTGAGAGCGTGCCGACACTCAGATAGCGGTGAAGACGCAGCACGTCAGCTGCCTAGTAGTGAGGGCCCCGAGTGTGGCCGACGGCAAGGAGAAAAAGGGGAGTGAAACCAAGGGGGCAGAGGAGCACAATAAGCTCACCCCATTATATCTACCGGACACCGGATCCGCGCCTACAGGGACCCTTTACACCCAGTGGGGATAACCGGAATCCCAGGAGGACTACAAGTCCCTGACAAACCTGAAGGCTAGACACACACAGGATCAGGAACCACGAAGGCCCCGACGTCCAGGGAAAGTGGTTACCAACCAGAGGTCCTATTTCTGAGCATCTGGTGAAGTAAAAGCAGGACACATAAGCTAGGCCCAGTTGCAGGCTGGCCAGGAGCATACATAGGGACAGACACGGATCAGGAGGCCCTATACCTGCTCCCTGGGGAGAAGTCCAAAAGTGCGCCCTTCATCTGGAGTACCCTGGACCGTACCTAACAGCTGTACCAGTAAAGGAAATGAAGCAAATCCCCTGTCTCTGTCCGTTACTCCTGCTGTGCCATCGCTTTCCCTGCACCACAATGCTCAGCGCAACCTGCATCATTTATACTGCCCTGAGGCCTGCTCCACCTGTGGGGAGCCGTTCCATCTCAAGCTGTCCTGACATCTGCCTCAGAGGACTGTTGCAGCGCTGGTGATCCTCACCAGACACCACAGGTGGCGTCACAACAAATTCCCTACAAATAATTCCTTTTGGCACTGACCGCCCTGGGCCAGCCACCGCGATAATCCCCGCAGGCAGTCTTAGGCCCGGCTGCCGGGTGCCCCGCGACACCCCTGGGGGCGAGTCACATACACTGCAGAAAAGCAGAAAACCAGTCACAATTTCCATCTATGGAAAAATCTAGAAAGCTTTCAAGCTATGGTATGAGCCTCGTCCATTAGATCCCTTTCGGCTTGACGTGGCCAGAATCTTGGATTTCCTACAGAACGGTCTGTCTAAAGGATTAAGACCAAGCACGCTGAAGGTCCAAGTCTCGCCTTTAAGTTCCTATTTTGATGCTGATTTGGCCCAAAACAGATGGATTAAGAGGTTCATGATAGCTGCTTCTTGGATTAATCCAACAAGAGCTAAAATAGTTCCACCTTGGGATCTCAACGTAGTTCTTAGAGGCCTAACTATGCATCCTTTCGAGCCAATAGCCGAGGCACACATAGACAAATTGTCTTGGAAAGCGGCATTGCTTATAGCTCTGACTACAGCCAGAAGAGTGAGTGAAATCCAAGCCCTGTCTATCAGAGAGACTTATTGTCGTATTTTGGAGGACAGGATCATCCTCCAGTTGGATCCTTCTTTTCTACCTAAAGTGTCGTCTAATTTTCATATGTCTCAGCCAATAATTCTTCCGTCATTCTGTCAAAATCCATCAAATAGCAAGGAAGAAGAATTCCACGCGTTGGATGTAAGAAGGACTATAATCCGCTATTTGAGGCAGACTGAAACCTGGAGGAAGGATCAGAACCTATTTGTCCAATATGGAAGGCCCAATAAAGGAAAGAAAATTGCAAAAATATGCTAGCAAATTGGATTAAGAAAGCGATTTGTGAAACATACATAGTTCAAGATTTGCCTCCTCTGAAATCTTTGAAAGCTCTTTCTACTAGAGCTATGTGGGTCTCCTGGGCGGAAAAAGCTAGTGCATCCATTGAGCAGATTTGCAGGGCAGCTACATGGTCGTCTGTCCATACCTTTGCTAAACATTATAGACTAGATGTAATATCTAATAGAGACTTAGCATTTGGAAGGAAAGTCCTTCAGGCTGTTGTCGCTCCCTAAAATTCATTCTTTGGTATTACTCCAGGTGTGCTGTCATGGAGGGGATTGGAGAAAATAGAATTAGACTTACCAGTAATTCGGTTTCTAAGACCCTCCACAACAGCATGGGTAGTTCCCTCCATTTCTTTGATTGGAAAAATCCTTAGTGTTAATAAATATTTAGAGCATTCATACTGTGTGGTCCTTTGAAAACACTGGGGATTGTAGCAGGGAGGGGCTATTTAACATCTTGTTTTCCTGTCCCTAATTAGGATGGGGAGGCTACCTCCAGGTGTGCTGTCGTGGTGGGTCTTAGAAACAGAATTACCGGTAAGTCTAATTCTATTTTTTTTTTTTTTACCATTTTTATTCTTTTTTTCTACTATTAACTTGTTCACACTATATAAATACATGCCGGTTGCAAGGATTTATATAGTGTGACCAAGTTGTCAAGCACTTTCCAAGTGATGCTAAAATCGCTTGGAAAGCGGTTGACAACCCGCATGCGGACATGCATGTGAAAAATGCTTCACTTACGTTTGTCCCTGGCAGGAAAAACGCATGTAAAATCTGCATGCGTTTTTTCTGCCAGGGAGATGCAGAAACACTCAGGAAAAATCCGGAGCATTTCTGCATCGTGGGCATGTGGCGCCCCTGAGGGTTCAGTCGCCACAGAGGTACTGCACCTCACCCAGGGGTGTGGTGTCTCCCTTCACTCAGGTAAGATGGGAGTGCTGCAGAGAACCCCCCAAAACACCTGCATCCAACATTACACTGCTTCAGACCGGCTGGAAGGGCAACATGCAGAGCGCAGCTGCTGAGCCCTGTCCCTGGCTGGAGTGGGGGAAACCCAAAGGTAGGGGGAACCAGTAGTGGGTGTGGGTGGAGGAAGCAGTTAGAAGGAGCACACAGTAGGTATATAATGGGAAGCAATCTTAGGGTGGCAGTTCAGAACAGAATGGTCAGTCAGTACAGTACAGACGGTCAGTGAGGACTGTCTGGGAGCAGAGGCTCAGCAGGAGCTCTGCTCCACAAGAAGGGCCCGGGATAGAGGCCCCGGAGGGGAGAAGGGAGTAGGCTCCATTCTAAGAAGGGATCCCAGGGGTACGGCGCGTGCAGGACAGCACCCATACGCCCCGCATCTGTCAGAAGACAGAGGGATCGGTTGCCCCATTCTAATCTCCAGGGGGTCAGGTTGGTCCCGGATCCGACGTACAGGAAGGACTTCAGCATACCCGAGCGGGATTGAGAGTGGGCAGCGCAGGACAGCAGGGAGAAGGACCTAGTGTGAAGACGGTCAAAGTAGGAACACGAGAAAGTGGGGTTCTGCCAAGCATTCCTAAACTTCCTGAGGAAGGATTGAACCCCTGCCAGGGTGAACACGGCGCAACGTGGGAGGCCTTCACCTGTAACTTGCACTTTTGTGTTTCCTGAAGAACTGTGTATTAAAATCTTGGACGACTGCACTGAGTTGCCTCCGTCTATTCCTTCACTGGTGCCATTTCCCTCCCTGCACTACAACGCCCAGCGCACCCTCCATCTATTTACACTGCCCTGAGGCCCGCTCCACCTGTGGGGAGCCGTTCCATCTCTAGCTGCCCTAACATCTGCCTCAGAGGACTGTTGCAGCGCTGGTGATCCTCACCAGACACCACAGGTGGCTTCACGACAAATCCTATAAATAATCCCTTTTGCACTGACCGCCCCGGGCCAGCCACCGTGATATTCCCCAAAGCAGCCATACGGCCCGGCTGCCGTGTGCCCCGCGGCCCAGAGGGCAGCGAGTCACCACTTGGCGTCACGAACAGGATACGTGACCAGCCTGCCATCTGCGGGTAATGTGCGCCTAAAGAAGTGTTTTCTGCCTTGAATGTGGCGCCCGCCCCAGAAGAACGGGCGCCATTATGTGCGTGCTAAAGAACAACAGAATGGAACCTCCCGTCGTGGGCCGGGTCCCAGAATGGCTCCAAAAGCAGGCCCTGCCCCTTGCAGCAGTGACTGTCCGCATAGATGTGTCCGTCAAAGCGGGGAGGCCGACACAGGGAGTGACCGACAGCAAAGTGCCATGGGACCGCCCCCGAAAGAGGAGAGGCGGTGGAGAGAAGCTGCGTAAAGACCGGGAGGTGTCAGGCCGAGCTGATGCAGTCGCGGGAGCAGGTCGGAGTGATGTCCCTGTCCCAAATGCGGCTGGCGCTGCTCCATCCCTGGTCCCCCTGCAGCCTGAGGCTGATGACCAGGCTGGGTCAGCCTGCAGAAACCAGGGGTTCCCCCGGAGGGGGCCCCACTGTTAAACTGTTTTAGTTAACTGGACTGTACATAAGTTGCCCGGAAGGGTGCAGTTGACTTCATGTTTGCTACCCAGTTACCCGTCAGGGTACAGAGACTGACAGGCTGAGGACTGTGAGAAGCCGGACGTTGACATTGTACATAGTTTAGCACTTCTTAAAGTGCATCCTATTGGTTTTATAATTACAAATATACCTCAGAACAAAAACCCGTTTGGCGTGGCGGAAGACGAGGTCCAGGATTGGATCGTCTATGCCCTGCAGCCATGCCCAGGGCCTACGTTGAGGGTTTGTGGACGGGTCCCTCATGCTGCTACTGTTGCACCCTGGTGCTGGAACTGTCTTGAAAATTGTTTTATATGACAATACTCTTATGATGTTTTATAATGTAACCAGTAACGTTAAAAGAAATGTGCCTCCCATAAAGGGAAGAAATGTTGTTTTATGGTCAAATATGCTGATGCATCTTAAAAATTTTGCATGTCAGTTATGCCTGGTTTTGCTCTGTTCCAGCCCGCGGACGTGCTGCGTTTTACAGGGGGGGGGGGGAATGTGGCGCCCCTGAGTGTTCAGTCGCCACAGTGGTACTGCACCTCACCCAGAGGTGTGGTGTCTCCCTTCACTCAGGTAAGATGGGAGTGCTGCACAGAACCCCCCAA
The DNA here is from genome assembly GCF_046119375.1 of Phyllobates terribilis. Lineage (NCBI taxonomy): Eukaryota > Metazoa > Chordata > Amphibia > Anura > Dendrobatidae > Phyllobates > Phyllobates terribilis. The sequence continues at coordinate 236,555 of NW_027363015.1, forward strand.
ATCACCTGCATCCAACATGCAGAGTGCAGCTGCTGAGCCCTGTCCCTGGCTGGAGTGGGGGGAACCCAAAGGTAGGGGGAACCAGTAGTGGGTGTGGGTGGAGGAAGCCGTTAGAGGGAGCACTTATACAGTAGGTATATAATGGGAAGCCATCTTAGGGTGGCAGTTCAGAACAGAATGGTCAGTCAGTCTACCATTGGGCCCTATAAGACGTTCTTCATCTCCCGTTGCAGTGGGGTTTTTATTTGTCAAAAAAAAAGACTGGGGGTTGCGCCCCCGCCTTGATTTTCGCGAGTTTAATCGGATCACGGTCTGGGATGCATATCCTCTCCCTCTCATCCCCGACCTCTTTAGAAAAAAATTTGGCTCCTACGATTTGATTAAACTAGACCTCAGGGGGGCTTATAATCTCATTCACATTGAGGAGATGAGTGGAAGATGGCCTTCAATACTCCTGAGGGGCACTATGAAAAGCTTGTGATGGCATTTGGGTTGACTAATGCTTCCGCTTTCTTTCAACACTGTTAGTGACATTTTTAGTCATCTGGCAGGTAGATCACAACAAACCAATCTTGATGACATATTAATTTACTTACCTCCAGTCACATCAGGTACATATCAGGCAGGTCTTACAGATACTCAAAGATAATAAATTATTTGTCAAACCAGAGAAATGTATGTTCTCCATTCAGGGTTAGTTCTTATCATTCACCGTTTTTGCATGGATCTGGCCAAAGTCCGGACGGTACTGGATTGGTATTATATTGAAGACTTAAAGGCATTACAAAGTTTTTTGGGTTTCGCCAGCTACTACTGTAAGTTCATCAAAAACTTTTTGGTAGTGGCCAAACCTCTGATGGACGATTTTGCCAAATAGAAAAAAAAAATTAAGATTTTATTATTTTACTCTCCATTCTTGTAGCTAAACACAATCCAGCTAAGTTTAAAATTGAAATGAAGCCCCTGTACCCCCCTCTCTAGGTGCTTCTGTACCAAGTCTTCCCTGGTCCAGGATGGTCTCTATATCACAGGCTCCAGCAATAACCTATTGACACATGATTGTGGCAGCCCTCACGTGCTGATATATCACAGTGCCAATAGAAGTGGGAAGCGGCACAGAAATCACAAAATAAAGGCAGTGTTTGTGGTAATGCAAGAATCCAGCAAGCAGAGTAATCCACACGTCATACAACAGCCCAACATGGATGATGAAAAGCTGCGTCTTCAGGCGTCTGTGTAAGAACATCACATTTTTGTTTTCCTTCCAGAATAAGCACCAAATGGAATAGCTGAATGCCAGGATACGGAGACCGGCGGGGGACAGGGAAGCGCTGTCCGCTGGATTTTGTGCTGGTTTCACAAGCGGTCACCCTGCAGTTTTCTCCGGATAATGCTGTGGAGACTTTTCACAACACATCTAATAATTGTGAACCTTCCACTCACATGTTTATTATCTTGTCCGCTGGTCAGACTGGGGGGGATGAAAGCTGGACAAGGGATGAAGAATGATCCTTATTACATATAATGGGTGCACTGAGCGATTGTGAAAAGTCGCAGAGGACTGAGAGCAGAAGGGCAGAGGGTTTCCTCTTCCTCACAGGGACCAGCACAGAAGCCGGAGCAGAAGGGCAGAGGGTTTCCTCTTCCTCACAAGGACCAGCACAGAAGCCGGAGCAGAAGGGGAGACAAGGGCTGAGCCACTTACACAGACAGAAAGCTGAGGAGAGGAGGGCATATTATTACTCCAGGATCCGCTCCATTCATTCCCTATGTGGCATTCAAGCGCTGAGCTCGGCTTTTCCGGAGCCCCATAGAGAATGAATGGAGCAGCAGTTGATCCCTGACTTTCCACTCCTTCCCGATCAGACGATGGCTCGCAGCGGTCAGACCCCACGATCAGTAAGTGATCACCGAGCCTGTGGATAAGTGATAACTTGTTTTCTACAGACATCCCCTTTAAGTAATGGAGCATGCCAGCAGAGAAGGTGGGAGGAGGCGCTGGTTACAGGGGAAACTTTACCTCTGGAGGCCGCATTTAGGGCATGTGAGGGGCGGACACTTCCCATATTCATCATTACTGAACCCCCGCTCTGTGCGGCTCTTATCTGAGCTGCAGGAGACGCAGCAGTTACTAATCAGCCGCTCTCTGTTCACTTGCAGCCGTCCGAGCTCTGCTGTGCCTGTTAGGGGTGAAGTTCGGGTCCTTCGAGGCATCTACTATGCAGCCTGCACAGCAGATCACAGCCCGAGCACAGCGTCTCCGGGTAAATCTCCACCTTGTGAGTTGCTTCTTGTGCAGCAGCCCCATGCAAGTTGCTCTGCTCTCCTCGGCCAGCTCCTGCTGAATACTGAGCTCCTCTGCCCAATCTAGGAGCTCAATAGCCCTGATCACATCAGTTTTAGCCCAACGCTGCTGGATCAGATTTACAAATGGCAAACTAATCAGCCCTAGGTATTTCTAATATGTGCAGAGCAGGCGACATAAGTCTGACCGGTGTCCTCATAGACCTTTCCTCAGCCGGGGTCTAATAGGAGCAGTAAAATGGCCGTCATGGGGTCCATTGTTAGATCTCAGCTGCCATAGAAACTCATTGGCACCATGATCATGCCTCCCTCTCCTGTCTAAAGTGCCTAAATGCTGTGGAAGCCCCCTACTGTGTCATACAATGGATTAAGCTGCCAGGATCAAGGTTGGCTCCACTGTGGGCAGCTGAGGCAGGAGCAGGACTGTGTTACACAGCCACACTTCTGCCGCAGATCTTGTAAGGACCTGCCTGATGATAATGTGTCCTATAGAGCAGGTCTTGGTACCGGACTGCCCTGTACATATTTGCCACTAGCTGGGAACCAGTTACTTACAAGGTCTAGTTTCGAATGTGTTTCCAGGATCTGTAGTTATCAGCATTTTATCCTTAAGGCCGAGTTATAATATCACTGTAACACTCTCGCCCTGTACCTGTATACCTGCCCTGTGTGCTGCACAAAAGTATATACCAAAATGTGTGTACACAGATATCTCCTGAATGGTATTACTGCTAGATCTCCTGTACATAGAAATATGAGGTTCTTAGCGCACATTTTGAGCAAATTGTGCGAGCCCATCTGCCAACGTCAAGGCGACCTCTTCAGATGGGTCCCTACACTAACATTACACTAACTTACTAACTGGGACTAGTTTTTTGTATTATTATTATTACCACCATTTTTACTATTTATTATTATTGCATTAATGCAATTAATTGTAACTGTTATAAAACGAATTAAAAAAATGTAATTCTAATTTTTTTTTATTAATCTTGTGATTCTAATAATGGTATTGCTAAAATCCCTATGCCTAAAGCTGTTGATCCAGAAGAAGGCAAAAACCCCAGGACACCTTCAGCCAATTTGTGTCACAGGAGAAAAATTCCTTCTTGACCCCTGGAAAAGGCGATCAGTCCTAGGACCCTGGGTCAAACCTAATAATGTTATTACAAGTTATATAATATTACACTAATTATTGTACTACTGGTTATTTTAATTTGTTTTTATAAATCTATTTGATATGGTTATTATTACATTGTGCTATCTTATTACAGTATTATTCTTCTTTCCTATCACTACTAATACTGCCCTATACCTACAGTGTTGATCCAGAAGAAGGCAAAAACCCCAGGACACCTTCAGCCAATTTGTGTCACAGGGGAAAAATTCCTTCTTGACCCCGAGAAAAGGCGATCAGTCCTAGGACCCTGGATCACACTGCTATTCTACCTACTACTATTACTACTGTTATTTTATTACTTTCTTACTATTATCACTAGTATTATTACTCATATTACACTAATACGGATATACTACCACTATATTACTACCATCCCTTTCCCCCTAGGGATCTTAAGGTGCAGTTCTGTCCTCCTCCTCCTATTCTGTCCTCCTCCTCTTCCATCCTCCTCCACTTTCGTCCTCCTCCTCTTCCGTCCTCTTCCTCTTCTGTCCTCCTCCTCTTCTGTCCTCCTCCTCTTCTGTCCTCCTCCTCTTCCGTCCTCCTTCTCTTCCGTCCCCCTCCTCTTCTGTCCTCCGCCTCTTCCGTCCTCCGCCTCTTCTGTCCTCCGCCTCTTCCGTCCTCCGCCTTTTCTGTCCTCCGCCTCTTTCGTCCTCCTCCTCTTCCGTCCTCTTCCTCTTCCGTCCTCCTCCTCTTCTGTCCTCCTCCTCTTCTGTCCTCCGCCTCTTCCGTCCTCCGCCTCTTCTGTCCTCCGCCTCTTCCGTCCTCCGCCTTTTCTGTCCTCCGCCTCTTTCGTCCTCTTCCTCTTCCGTCCTCTTCCTCTTACGTCCTCCTCCTCTTCGGTCCTCCTCATCTTCCGTCCTCCTCCTCTTCCGTCCTCCTTCTCTTCCGTCCTCCGCCTCTTCCGTCCTCCGCCTCTTCTGTCCTCTGCCTCTTCCATCCTTCGCCTTTTCCGTCCTCCGCCTCTTCCGTCCTCCTTCTCTTCCATCCTCCTCCTCTTCCGTCCTCCTCCTTTTTCGTCCTCCTCCTCTTCTGTCCTCCTCCTCTTCCGTCCTCCGCCTCTTCCGTCCTCCATCTCTTCCGTCCTCCGCCTCTTCCGTCCTCTTCCTCTTCCGTCCTCCTCCTGAGACGTAATAAATAGCATTAAAGCTGCAGTAATTATTTATATTATATATACACACTGCTCAAAAAAATAAAGGGAACACTCAAATAACACATCCTAGATCTGAATGAATGAAATATTCTCATTGAATACTTTGTTCTGTACAAAGTTGAATGTGTTGACAACAAAATCACACAAAAATCATCAATGGAAATCAAATTTATTAACCAATGGAGGCCTGGATTCGGAGTCACCCCCAAAATTAAAGTGGAAAAACACACTACAGGCTGATCCAACTTTGATGTAATGTCCTTAAAACAAGTCAAAATGAGGCTCAGTATTGTGTGTGGCCTCCACGTGCCTGTATAACCTCCCTACAACGCCTGGACATGCTCCTGATGAGGTTGCGGATGGTCTCCTGTGGGATCTCCTCCCAGACCTGGACTAAAGCATACACCAACACCTGGACAGTCTGTGGTGCTACGTGACGTTGGTGGATGGAGTGAGACATGATGTCCCAGATGTGCTCAATGGGATTCAGGTCTGGGGAACGGGCGGGCTAGTCCATAGCTTCAATGCCTTCATCTTGCAGGAACTGCTGACATACTCCAGCCACATGAGGTCTGGCATTGGGCACAACCCCCATCTGTGGACGTCTGGCCCTCATCCCACTCTCATGGAGTCAGTTTCTAACCGTTTATGCAGACACATGCACATTTGTGGCCTGCTGGAGGTCATTTTGCATGGCTCTGGAAGTGCTCCTCCTGTTCCTCCTTGCACAAAGGCAGAGGTAGGGGTCCTGCTGCTGGGTTGTTGCCCTGCTATGGCCCCCTCCACGTCTCCTGGTGTACTGGCCTGTCTCCTGGTAGCGCCTCCAGCCTCTGGACACTACGCTGACAGACGCAGCAAACCTTCTTGCCACAGCTCGCAATGATGTGCCATCCTGGATGAGCTGCACTACCTGAGCAACTTCTGTGGGTTGTAGAGTCCGTCTTATGCTACCACGAGTGTGAAAGCACAACCAACATTCAAAAGTGACCAAAACATCAGCCAGAAAGAATTGGTACTGAGATGTGGTCTGTGGTCTCCACCTGCAGAACCACTCCTTTATTGAGTGTGTCTTGATAATTGCCAATAATTTCCATCTATTGTCTTCCATTTGCACAACAGCATGTGAAATTGATTGTCAATCAGTGTTGCTTCCTAAGTGGACAGTTTGATTTCACAGAAGTTTGATTTACTTGGAGTTATATTCTGTTGTTTAAGTGTTCCCTTTATTTTTTTGAGCAGTGTATATTTTCTCATGTCATGTATTTACTACTAAAAGTAATTTTTTACATTTAGGTTTCATTAAGTGTTTTACACCGACTATTACAGACTTATTGTTTCCCTGCACATTCAAGTTTTGTGTTTTCTTTGGGCATAGATCAGCTAATAGGCACTCAGGAAAAAAAACAGATTAAAGATCTACAAACTCTCCCTTAAGACTAAGGAGCTCACTGATAGATTCTCAGTTAGCTAATTTTGCAGCCAGCAATAGACAGTGCAGCACAGATGCTACAGAAGGCAACATTTTTAATGAAACTCAATTACAGAAATCGATTTTAGCCCCAAATACTTGCATTAAAGTAAAAAAAATGGCCCCAAAGCTGGACAACCGCTTTAACTCCTTACCAACATCTGCCGTACATGTATGGTATAAGTCAGTAGCGGGTGTATGGAGCAGGGTCAGCTCGCCCCGTACATGGCAGATAATGGCTGTGACAAACAACCAGGACCTGCCTCTAACAGCTGCGAGTGGAGCGAAGATCTGCCCACCACTGTTAACCTGTTCAGTGCTGCTGTCAATCTCTAACAGCAGCATTAACAGCGCGCCAGCATTGGGACGCGTCGTTCCATACGCCCACCGGCGCTCCTGTGACGCGATCATAGGGCGCCGATGGACTGCTATGACATCCGGGGGTCTGCTGAAGCCTCCGTGCCTGTCATCATAAAGCTTCATTTGGGCTGTAAAGAAGACCGTGGTTTTGCTATATGGAGCATTACTGTGGTATCGCTGTATATAGCACAAGCAATCAGATGATGTATACAAATACAGTGAAAAAAAGTATATATATATTTATTAAAACCCCACACGTTCAACTCACCTCCCACTAAAAATAAAGATAATAAAAATATACACATTTTGTGGTTTGGTCTCTTTCAGAGAAATACAATCTATCAAAATATAAAAAAAAAAAACGATCAGTGAACACAGAAAAAAATTCAAAAAGACAAAATTGCATTTTTTCGTTCGCCTCAATACTGCAGAAAATCCTGTAAGAAGCGATGACCATGACATATGTGTCCCAAAATGTTATCAATAAAGTCCTCTTGCCCTTCAAAAAATAAGTCCCCACACAGCTCCATCAACCCGGAAACTGAAAATGTTTCGGGTCTCAGAAAAAATGGTGACAGCATCAAAAAAAAGTTCTTTTCTTTTGCCAAAACTATTGGAGAAGTTTGGTCTTGCTGTAATCACACTGAGGAGTAGGATCCTATTACCAGGTCATTTTTACCACACAATGTGCGCCGTTAAAACCGTTCCCAGAAAAACAATGTCAGGCTTTTTTTTTCGCACTTTTACTGCACTTGAAATGTTTTTCCCGTTTTCTAGGACTATGTGGTAAATGAATGGTGTCATTTATAAGGACAGCTCATCCTACAAAATAACAAGACCTCACACTATGTGGACAGATATCAAAAAGTTAGAAAAGTTGGAAAAAGCGGAGGAAAAAACAGAAAAAAAACATAAATTGGTTATGTCGGGAAGGGGTAAAGCTGAAGAAACGCATGTAAGAGCAGAATATGGAGGAAGGTCAGATATCACAGACTGGTGGATACTACCTGCTCCATCGCTGGCAGAATACTCCACCCCCATGGTGTCCGCTGATATCTTCTCTTGTAGCAACGTCTCCAAACTCTATAAAACATCGGGAACAGTCAGCAGAGGGTTTGATGATTGGCTCATATTGGCGATATACTCAGGGGCATTACTGGGGCCAGGGAAGATTGGGAATGAATAGCGTATTGACTGTTAGAGATGTGATCTCTTCCATTAAAGGGGATGTCTAGTTGGAACAAGTTATCACTGATCTCTGGATAGGTGATGACCTGTCCCAGTGGGAGCACCCCTTTATTATGTGGTATATATGGAGGATGTGATATCATGCAGAGTTCTAGCAGTATTACACTTCGGTCCGTTCTGCGTGCATCTGGGCCATTCCCTATGGAGGAGCAGAGCTGGGGGGAAATATCAGGATCTCGTCGCTGGATCCATCCAGATGGGAGATGTAACGAGTGCGGCGCCCCCCACTGGTGTCTCAGCGTATCATGTGTTGGGGAATAATAACTTATTGTCTGGTAAATGTGCTGACTCCTGTCAGTTGTGGTCGCTGAGTGCGTGTGATGGGATGTGGCTCCGTCCGTTATATTATATCACGTCTTATACCTATAATCTCTCGCTGATCGCAGGTGTCTGTCTTCACACTCAGATGAGAAGGAACAAACTGACGATATAGGACTTTTTTTTTTTTTTTCCAAATTCAAACCGAGCAATCCTATTGGCTGAGTATGAATGCAGTTACCATGGTGACAGAAGTAGCAGCAGATTTAAAGGGACAAAACACTAATATTGTACTAAAGTGTATTTTATTATATATTTCACATAACTGACTGGGTACACCTTGGTGTGGGTGGGATGGCTTTTTTTAAATCAAAAACCATGTTTACTAAGTACCCTATATTATATATATTCACTATTGCTTTTTACTTACTTATAGCAGGGTATATGCTAATATTGTTTCTATCCTAAGTTTATCTATTTTCTAATAGAGACATGACCAGTCCTCTTTAGAATTTTATAGTGACCCCATTGAGGTCATGGACTGATATTGGGGATTGCAGAGTTGGGGCAAGGTGACAGGTGACAGTAAGTGACATCAAATGAAGGCTATGGTGCATACACAGTAAATCAGTCGTGTTATTCCACAGAAATGCTGTTCTATAAGGCTGTGTGCCCACGTAGCATTTTTCAAGCGTTTATGCTGCGGAATTTCCGCAGCGGAAACACTTGTAAAACGCTAGGTAATCCGCCCCCCATGGTCCCCAAGGGGATTCCGCATGTTCTATGCACATGCTGCGGATTTTTCCGCAGCGTTTATGCTGCGTACAAAAATCCGCAGCATGTCATTTAATTTTGCGGAAGCGCAGCGGAACTCCCGCCATTGACTTGCATTGAGACGCACAGAAACCGCGACTGTACATTTTTACAAGCGGCTTCTATGCGTCTCTATGTGCGGATGGTACCCAGTTCTGGAGGAGAGGAGACTCTGATCCAGACCTGGGTACCATTGTACCTGTAAAAAAAAGAATAAAATAACAAATAAAGTTTATATTCACCTGTCCGGCGTCTTCTCTCTGAATGCCAGCAGCGCTGAAGGACCTTCGGTGACGTCACAGTCATGTGACCGCAGGCCCTTCACCGCTCTGTCTCGCGATATGCCGGCAGCCGGGAACCAGCCAGGAAGCAGCGCTGCAGCCACGCCGGGGCCTCGGGGGTGAGTATAGCTTTATTTGTTTTAATTTTTGCGGTTCACACTGTATAAATCCATGCTGTTTCCATGGATTTATACAGTGTGACCTAGTTGTCAAGCACTTTCCAAGTGATGCTAATCGCCTGGAAAGTGCTTGTCAATCTGCATGCGGAAATGCATGTGAATCCGCATGTGGATCCGCATGTATTCTGCAGGAAAAACGCATGCACAATCTGCATGCATTTTTTTCTGCCAGGGAGATGCAGAAATGCTGCAGAAATTTTCTGCTTCATTTCTGCATCGTGGGCACATAGCCTAAAACACAAAATATCTTCATATGGTGAGGAGTTGTGTTGTGTTTTCATCATTTACATTCTAGCGTGGTGATCACATAAAATGTAAAATTCCTATTAAATAATTACTGAATGACAGTAGCCTGTATCCCTGGAGGACAAGTCATTTACCGCTTCACCAGGTTTGATGTTCTAATGCATTTAGATGTTTCAGTATTTGTATATATGTATATATATATTTTTTCCCCTCTTAAGGGTATTCAAGCGCAGACAGTGACCAACTTCTTCCTCGCCTTTGAAGCACAGCTTTCAATTATTCCTGTCGTAAACAAGGTAAAAAGCTTAGAGCCGAACACTATCAGACTCCTTCAGTCCCGCAGCAGGTAAATCTGTGAACATCGCCGGCACTCCTGCTGTTCCTAGCACCGATCCCTCTATGAGCGGCTGTGCAGTAATGAAGGCAGGATTCACCCCAAACTTGCTCGTCGTTTTTTTCGATTTCCAGTTCTGGTAATTAGTTATACACATGTGTATATCCAGTGGTCAACTCAAAACCTGTGTATGGAAAATGAATTGTTTGCTGTATGCATCGCATTTGTAGCATGCACACTGTTCATTTCATTATGGAGCGGAGTAGGAGGAGACTTTCATTACTGTTCCCTTTACTTCCTCCCTGCTGATAGGAAATGCCATGCTGTTTGCTTGTGTCCTGTGATTACAGCAGCCTGCAACAGTTTTCAAGCGTGCACTTCCCGGCTCAGGCATCAAGCAGTAAATGATAAAATTAAAACGCTGCTATCCCTTTGTTAGTCACTTTTTTATCTTCTTCCCCCTTCTACGAATGCTGTAGTCCGTTATTCTAGAACTGCTCTGAAAATGGTTCTCTCTGGAGTGTTGGGATTTGGGTTTAGGGTGGGTTAGGGAATTGAAGTTCAGATACTTTGTTCATGTTTTATACTATGGAATTACTATGTCATGTATGTTATTTGAAAGATGGAAAATTTGTATTTGGAGTTTTTCAATAAAAATTATTTGATTAAAAAAAAATCATGAAATTAAAATTCCTCCCGTTCTTGAGAAAGAATAGGATTTTTACTAAGAGGTAAATTGCACGTTCCTTGTTTTACAGGCACTTTACATTTTTGCTAGTTTTGTGCGATTACACAATTCCTTTTAAAGGCCAGTGCCAGTTGTACATCTCTCCCTAAACTCTTGTTCAGCACTATATTTTATGCCAGTTTTATTATATGGTTTCTAGATTTTGTCCAGCTTTGATAAATAATTAGTATTTATACTTTTGCTTTTAGGCTGCGTGCCCACGTTGCGGATTACAAGCGTTTTTGATGCGGAATTTCCGCAGCGGAAATGCTTGTAAAACGCATGGTAATCCGCACCCCATGGTCCCCAAGGGGATTCCGCAAGTTCTATGCACATGCTGCGGATTTTTCCGCAGCTTTTATGCTGCGTTCAAAAATCCGCAGCATGTCAATTAATTTTGCGTTTCCGCAAGCGGAATTGCCTTGTGCAATGCATTAAAAACGCAAGGCAATTCCGCATGTGGAATACGCGAGATAAACGCACGAAAAACGCGCGATAAATGCGTGCGGAATTCCGCATGCGTTTTTCCGGGAGAGGACTTGCAGAAATGAAGCAGAAATTTTCTGCTTCATTTCTGCAACGTGGGCACATAGCCTGAGACTGAGTTCACACGATGCGTTTTTCATGCGTTTCCGCGGCGTTTTTGCAGTTGCGTAAACGCTGCGGAAACGCATGAAAAAAGCATGGTAGAAGGGCAGCAATGTTCCCCAATTGAAATCCGCATGTGCAGGTTTGCCTTGGTTAAAACTGCACAATCCTTTACTGGACTGGTCTACTAATGAGATTAAGTCTTGGAGTCCTAAGTGCTATGATAAATGTTGTAATGGTCGCATTGCAGCTGTGGAAAAAGGGGAATTATCTGTACCTATTCAGGATTTTTGGAAGGTTTTTTCAGAGGAGGAGTCGCAAGTTTTACCTCCTCATAGGGACTATGATTGCACCATTGAGTTTGTTTCTGGAGCTACTCTTCCCAAGAGTCGCTTATTAAATCTGACTATCCCTGAAAGAAAGGCCTTGGAGGAATACATACAGACGAGCTTGGCTGCTGGTCACATTAGACCTTCTAAGTCGCCTGTGGCCGTTGGATTTTTCTTTGTTAAAAAAAAAGATGGTGGTTTACGTCCATGTCTGGACTTTCGTGAAATTAATAAGATTACCGTACGCAATTCCTACCCATTGCCGTTAATTCCAGACTTGTTTAACCAGTTAGTGGGGACCAAGTGGTTCTATAAAATTGATCTCCGGGGGGCATACAATTTGTTACGAATGAAGGAGGGTGATGAATGGAAAACTGCTTTTAACACTCCGGTAGGTCATTTTGTGAATCTGGTGATGCCCTTCGGTCTTACCAATGCACCCGCGTTTTTTCAGAACCTTATTAATGACATCCTGAGACCTTTGACTGGCAAGAATGTGGTTGTGTATTTGGATGACATTCTGATTTATTCACCAGATCTGGATTCCCATTGGCAGAGCGTACGTGAGGTGTTGCAGTAATTGAGTGATAATTCCCTTTTTGCTAAGCTGGAGAAATGTGAGTTCGCTGTGCAGAGAATTAGTTTTTTGGGCTACATTATCTCTAGCGAGGGCTTTGAGATGGACCCGGTGAAAGTTCAGGCTGTGCAGGAATGGCCTAGGCCTATTGGTTTGAAATCGATACAGAGATTTTTGGGTTTCGCCAATTATTACAGGAAATTCATTAAGAATTTTTCTATAATTGTTAAGCCACTGACTGATCTCACCAGGAAAGGTGCGAATACGGTCCAGTGGACTACTGAGGCCATTGAAGCTTTTGTGTATCTCAAGGAGAGGTTCAGTTCTGCCCCTATCCTTATGCAGCCTGATGAGACCAAGCCTTTTTTGGTCGAGGTTGATGCTTCTTCGGTGGGCGTCGGTGCAGTTTTGTCTCAGGAGAACAAGGATGGAGTACATCCCTGTGATTTTTTTTCAAAAAAATTTTCAGAAACCGAACTTAATTACGATGTTGGTAATCGGGAATTGTTGGCTATTAAACTTGCATTTGAACATTGGCATCATTTCTTGGAAAGTGCTAAATTTCCTGTTCAGGTTTTCACAGATCATAAGAATTTGATCTATCTGGATGCTGCCAAACGCTTGAATGCCCGTCAAGCTAGGTGGGCACTTTTTTTTTCTCGGTTTAATTTTTCTGTTACCTATATCCCTGGTACTAGGAATGTTAAAGCCGATGCTTTATCTCGCAGCTTTTCCCCCATGGTTTGTACCGAGGAGGAGGAGAGCATTTTACAGGAAGGAGTTGTGGTAGCAGCATTAGACTCTGTTTTGGAAGAAGGGATTCTGAAAGCCCAAGAGGATGCCCCATCTAACACTCCTCATGGGAGATTGTTTGTGCCTAGAACCTCTAGGAGAGATTTGCTTGTGGGGTATCATGAGTCTCGGTTGGCAGGTCATCCAGGAATTTCTGGGACTAAGAGACTTATCAGTCGCAGTTTTTGGTGGCCTGGGTGGCAGAAGGAAGTCATCAAGTGGGTGCGTCAGTGTACGGTGTGTGCTAGGTCAAAGGCTTCCCATACCCCTGCTGCGGGGTTGCTTTGACCTCTGGAGGTTCCTAGTGCGCCTTGGACACATTTGGCAATGGATTTTATTACTGACCTTCCTGTGTCCGAGGGTTTCACTGACATCTGGGTGGTCATGGACCGTTCTAGCAAGATGTGTCATTTGGTTCCATTCATTAAGCTACCCTGCGCTAAGACACTCGCTAAGGCGTTTGTTAAGGAAATTGTCAGGCACCATGGCGTTCCCACCGACATTGTTTCTGATAGGAGACCTCAGTTTGTGGCTCGCTTTTGGCGTGCTTTTTGTGACAGGTTGGGAGTCCATTTGTCATTTTCGTCTGGTTATCATCCTGAGTCTAATGGACAGACTGAAAGAAAGAACCAGGATGTGGAACAGTTTTTGCGTTGATTTGTGGCAGACAATCAAGAGAGGTGGTCTGAGTTTCTGCCACTCGCAGAATTTGCTCTTAACAACCATACATCCTCCTCTGCTGGGTGTTCTTTTTTTGTTGTACTGGGAGACATCCGTCTTTTGGTTCGTTCTCCAAATTGCGGTCGGCGGTGCCGGAGGAGGAGAATTTTTCCGGTGATTTGGAGAGAGTTTGGACTAATGTACGTTGTAACCTTCAAGAGGCTAACAAAAAGTCCAAGAAGTATTTTAACAGGAAATGTAAAGAGGTTTTGTTTACTGTGGGTGACATGGTTTGGTTGTCCTCAAAGAATCTGCGATTGAGGATTTCCTCTAAAAAATTGGGTCCGAAGTTTGTGGGGCCTTTTAAGGTGCTTCAGGTGGTTAACCAGTCTGCTGTTAGGTTGGAGGTTCCCTCCTCCTGGAAGATTAATCCTGTGTTTCATGTTTCCTTGTTGAAAAAGTCTGATGTATCGGATAGGGAGGCCACTGTCACAGTTCCTCCGGTGGTGGAAGACGGCGAATATGAAATTTCTCGTATCCTGAATTCCAGAGAGCATAGAGGGAGATTGCAGTATCTCGTCGCTTGGAAAGGTTTCGGTCCCGAGGAATAACTCCTGGGTTAAGGCGGATGATGTCTCTGCCCTAGACTTGTCAGAGCTTTCCACAGGAGATTTCCAGATAGGCCTGGGCCTGGAGGATCCGGAGGATCCTCATAAAAGAGGGGGTACTGTTAGAACCCTCCTGTTTGTTTTTGTTTCTATCTTGTGTTTTGCGGTCACGTGACCATCTTCCTATTTATTCCAGCTCCGCCCTTCTGGCCTTGCTAGACTTCAGTGTTGTTTAGACTGTCTTTCTAGCCAGGTGCTTTTGTGCCTATCTATCTCTAGTTTGCTTGGTCCTCTGGACCTCTAGTACTTTTGTCAGTTTTTCTTTTGCTCTGCAACAACTTCTGTTAGGAGGTGTCCCATTTTTGTCCCAGTCCTTAGTTCTTTTAGGGACCCCTTCCTTTCTCTATAGGTCTCCGTTCAGACTAGCCGAGGACGAAGGCGGGTCTGTTCACAAGGAACAGGTTGCCTGCTACAACGTAGGGACTCAGCTTAGTCTTACTGTGGGGACAGCTCTCCCCTTCTTTCCCTAGTTTATGTTGCAGATCATAATAATCTTGGATCTACTCATACTTAACAGACAGAACCTTCAGTGTTTCTCACTCACACACCACCTCCTCATCTCACATCCTATCTGTCAGTGTTCCCCAAGGTTAAGTCATAGGACCCCTGCTCTTCTCCATATACACCTTCGGCCTGGGACAGCTCATAGAGTCCCACGGCTTTAAGTATCATCTCTATGCTAACGACACACAGATTTACCTCTCTGGACCTGATATCACCTCCTTACTAACCAGAACCCCAAAATGTCTGTTCGCTATCTCATCCTTCTTCTCTGCTAGATTTCTAAAACTTAACATGGATAAAACAGAATTCATCATCTTTCCCCCATTTCACTCAGCCTCCCCATCTGACCTATCCATCAAAATCAATGGCTGTCCACTTTCCCCAGTCCCACAAGCTCGCTGCATCAGAGTAACCCTGGACTCTAACCTCTCCTTCAAGCCACATATCAAAGCCCTTTCCTCCTCCTGCCGACTCCAACTCAAAAACATGGATCCGCATATTCCTCAACCATGAATCTGCAAAAACACTAGTGCACGCCCTCATCATCTCCCGCCTCGACTACTACAACCTCCTGCTCTGTGGCCTCCCCGCTAACACTCCCGTACCCCTCCAATCTATCCTAAACTCTGCTGCCCGACTAATCCACCTGCCTTCCGCCTACTCCCCGGCCTCTCCTCTCTGTCAAATGGTTCACCGACTCCCCATTGCCCAGAGACTCCAAACCCTAACCGTGGCATACCAAGCCATCCACTACCTGTCTCCTCCATACATGTGACCTAGTCTCCCGGTACACACCTACACGCAACCTACGATCCTCACAAGATCTCCTTCTCTACTCCCCTTATCGTTTCTTCTCACAATTGCATACAAGATTTCTCCCGTGCATCCCCCCTACTCTAGAACTCTCTACCCCAAAACATCAGACTCTCGCCTACCGTGGAAACCTTCTAAAGGAACCTGAAAACCCACCTCTTCCGAAAAGCCTACAACCTGCAGTAATCATTGCTCCACCACACCGCTGCATGACCAGCTCTACCCTCACCTACTGTATCCTCACCCATCTCTTGAAGATTGTGAGACATCGCAGGTAGGGTTCTCTCTCCTCCAGTACCAGTTTGCCATTGCGTTTTTGTTCAAGATTTTTGCAATTGTGTTTGCTATGTATACCCCCTTTTTCACATGTAAAGCACCATGGAATAAATGGAGCTAGAATAATAAATAATAATAATAATAATAATAATAATAAAGTGCCACACACAGTGTCCTGGTATCTCATCCATGCTCTTTCTATTTTATCTGTCATTTGCAGAGATATCAGCAATGAAAGTATTTGGCGCCTAATGAGTTAAAAAAAATTACGTCCAAGTAGATGTTATCAGAGTTTTCACTGGGGGTGCGAAATTCTTCTCCCTGCATGATGCTGACCAATTATAAGCAGACGACAACACTGAAAAGAAAGATGATCACATCCCCACCATAGCTTAGAGCAGATTTCTCAGTGTCTAAGATGTAAGGATACAGACCTGGTCTCCTGGGCTAACCTCCTGCATGATTAGAGCACACAACTGACTAATACCTTTCAGTTAAGGTCTCTGTGGGTGAAGGGGCAGCACAAGAGAGTTTAGTTGTGCAACATTACAAACCTTTCTAACAGCTTTCCTCCTCTTATGGCACTCTCACCTCTGCTGTTCTGCGCCTATCCCAAACTGCCTGTCCAGAAATGAGAGCACAGTGTCAGTATCACACTTAGATCCGTTGTGCTCAACTTGTACTCATTCTGCAGTGAGATTAGAGCAGACTGTCATTGCATTTCACCATAGAAGTAACCCAGAACACACTGCTCCTGTGTGAGGTGTAATAACAGCCTAATATCACTGCAGAAAGAATACAAGTTGCTTGAGCACAGAAGACATAAGTGTGATACTGGCACACTCCATAATCAGGAGAGTCAATAAAAGGGTTTGTAATGTGACACAGAGAAACTCAGCTGTGCGGCTCCTTCCTTGTCTAAGAGCTGTTACCTCTGCTTTCTAATCATGCAGAAGGTTAGACCAGGAGATCAGGACTCTCCATCATTACACATCTTAGGCTAGGTTCCCACGATGAGCTTTTGGTGAGTTTTTGATGTTGCAGAATTTCTGCACCTATTAAGATAGGTTACTTGCATTATTTCTAAAATATGCAGCGTAAAAACTCACTAAAAACTCATAGTGAGAACGTAGCTTTATACCCTAAGAAACCCGCTTTGAGCTATGGTGGGGGCGTGTTCTTCTTTTCTTTGAGTGTTGCTGCTTGCTTATGATTGGTCAGCATCATACAGGAGAAATCTGCAGCATATTTAAGGATTTCTCACAAGCCTCATTCGGGTAAGGCTGAGTGCCCACGTAGCGTTTTTCAAGCGTTTATGCTGCGGAATTTCCGCAGCATAAACGCTTGTGAAATGCTAGGTAATCCGCACCCCATGGTCCCCAAGGGGATTCCGCATGTTCTATGCACATGCTGCGGATTTTTCCGCAGCGTTTATGCTGCGTACAAAAATCTGCAGCATGTCATTTAATTTTGCA
This sequence comes from Phyllobates terribilis, assembly GCF_046119375.1. NCBI lineage: Eukaryota > Metazoa > Chordata > Amphibia > Anura > Dendrobatidae > Phyllobates > Phyllobates terribilis. The sequence continues at coordinate 253,788 of NW_027363015.1, forward strand.
GAAGCGCAGCGGAAGCCCCGCCATTGACTTGCATTGAGACGCATAGAAACCGCGACTGTACATTTTTACAAGCGGCTTCTATGCGTCTCTATGTGCGGATGGTACCCAGTTCTGGAGGAGAGAAGACAATCCTCCAGACCTGGGTACCATTGTACCATTGTACCTGTAAAAAAAGAATAAAAAAACAAATAAAGTTTATATTCACCTGTCCGGCGGCTTCTCTCTGAATGCCGGCATCGCTTGAGGACCTGCGGTGACGTCACAGTCATGTGACCGCAGGCCCTTCACCGCTCTGTCTCGCGATATGCCGGCATCCAGGAACCAGACAGGAACGAGCGCTGCAGCCACGTCGGGCATCAGGGGTGAGTATAGCTTTATTTGTTTTCATTTTTACGGTTCACACTATATAAATCCATGCTGTTTCCATGAATTTATACAGTGTGACCTAGTTGTCAAGCACTTTCCAAGTGATGCTAAAATCGCCTGGAAAGCGCTTGTACAATCTGCATGCGTTTTTTCTGCCAGGGAGATGCAGAAATGCTGCAGAAATTTTCTGCTTCATTTCTGCATCGTGGGCACATAGCCTAAATGCAAAAAGGTAAATAAAATTACCAAAATTTCCACAACAAAAGTGTAGCTCTACCTACAGCGTATTCACACCCAGACTATAAGATTATGGCCGGTCTCTGGGTGGGTGTTTTTTTACACAGTAGTCAGAACCTACAACATTGTGGTGCCGTGCATTACATGAGCTATACTAAGGGAGTGCCTGTCAGCATAGAGCGAATACGTCCATATACCGACCAGCAGAAAGTGTAAGAGAAGAACTATAGAAGGATGGACCATAGTGGAGCATTCCGGACTGGAGCAACATAAGGAGCCAAAAGGCTTCCCCCCGGTATTCCATGCTATGTGCTTCTTATAAAGAGACATCTCTCCATAGACCCCTCTGTGAAGACCACCCCCTTATCCAGATGATACATTCTCACTTCCACCATATATAATGCAGACTGGCCATTTTTTTTTTTCAGAAAATCCCCAATTTTGGGTCGTCAGCTGTAAAAGAAGAAATGCTTTACACCAGTGCTGGGAACCTATGGCAGCGTGCAGAGGGGGCAGCAGAGCCCTCCTGGGGGGCACCATGGCCGCAGCACTAGCGCTACTGGATCGGGCCGGCGGGGAGAACTCTGAGCCGCCGAGTGCCGGCACCAGCTCCGCTACTGCAGCTAGATGTGCGATCTCTCTCGGACGGAAACACATCGAGCTGAAGTGTATTGCAGCGCACGAACTAGCCAGGCACGTGCGCTGCAATACATGCTGCCGGCCAATCAGAGGCCAGCGGCTGCCGGCCAATCAGAGGCCAGCATGACGTCGGCCGGTCAATCAGAGGCCAGCGGCTTCCGGTCAATCAGAGGCCAGCATGAATTCGGCCGGACAATCAGAGGCCAGCGGCTTCCGGACAATCAGAAGCGGCTGCCGGCCAATCAGAGGCCAGCGCTGCCGGCCAATGAGAAGCCAGCATGACGTCGGCCGGTCAATCAGAGGCCAGCATGAATTCGGCCGGACAATCAGAGGCCAGCATGACGTCGACCGGTCAATCAGAGGCCAGCGTTTGCCGGCCAATCAGAGGCCAGCATGACGTCGACCGGCCAATCAGAGGCCAGCGGCTTCCTTCCAATTAGAGGCCAGCATGAATTCGGCCGGCCAAGCAGAGGCTAGTGGCTTCCGGACAATCAGAAGCGGCTGCTGGCAATTCAGAGGCCAGCATGACGTCGGCTGGCCAATCAGAGGCCAGTGTCCGCTGGCCTCTGATTGGCCGGCAGCGTGTACTGCAGCGCGCACGGACCTGGCTAGTACGTGCGCGGCAATACACTTCAGCTAGATGTGCCGACTACAGGAGAGGACGCTGCGCGGGAGAAGAAGGAAGGTGAGGAGGAGGGTTTATTATGTGTTTTTTTTTTTTTTTTAATATGCGATGCACAATGGCTGGGGGGGAGAGGGAGCATGTATACCAGGACTGAGGGGAGGGCCAGCATATATACCAGGATTGAGGGGAGGGCCAGCATATATACCAGGATTAAGGGGAGGGCCAGCATATATACCAGGATTGAGGGGAGGGCCAGCATATATACCAGGATTGAGGGGAGGGCCAGCATATATACCAGGATTGAGGGGAGGGACCAGCATATATACCAGGATTGAGGGGAGGGCCAGCATATATACCAGGATTGAAGGGAGGGCCAGCATATATACCAGGATTGAGGGGAGGGCCAGCATATATACCAGGATTGGGGGGAGGGCCAGCATATATACCAGGATTGGGGGGAGGGCCAGCATATATACCAGGATTGAGGGGAGGGCCAGCATATATACCAGGATTGAGGGGAGGGCCAGCATATATACCAGGATTGAGGAGAGGGCCAGCATATATACCAGGATTGAAGGGAGGGCCAGCATATATACCAGGATTGAGGGGAGGGCCAGCATATATACCAGGATTGAGGGGAGGGCCAGCATATATACCAGGATTGAGGGGAGGGCCAGCATATATACCAGGATTGAGGGGAGGGCCAGCATTTATACCAGGATTGAGGGGAGGGCCAGCATATATACCAGGATTGAGGGGAGGGCCAGCATATATACCAGGATTGAGGAGAGGGCCAGCATATATACCAGGATTGAGGAGGGCCAGCATATATACCAGGATTGAAGGGAGGGCTAGCATATATACCAGGATTGAAGGGAGGGCCAGCATATATACCAGGATTGAAGGGAGAGCCAGCATATATACCAGGATTGAAGGGAGGGCCAGCATATATGCCAGGATTGAGGGGGGGCAGCATATATACCAGGATTGAGGGGAGGGCCAGTATATATACCAGGATTGAGGGGAGGGCCAGGATATATACCAGGATTGAGGGGAAGGCCAGGATATATACCAGGATTGAGGGGAGGGCCAGCATATATACCAGGATTGAGGGGAGGGCCAGCATATATACCAGGATTGAAGGGAGGGCCAGCATATATACCAGGATTGAGGGGAGGGCCAGCATATATACCAGGATTGAGGGGAGGGCCAGCATATATACCAGGATTGAGGGGAGGGCCAGCATATATACCAGGATTGAGGGGAGGGCCAGCATATATACCAGGATTGAGGGGGGGAGCATATATACCAGGATTGAGGGGGGGAGCATATATACCAGGATTGAGGAGAGGGCCAGCATATATACCAGGATTGAGGGGAGGGCCAGCATATATACCAGGATTGAGGGGAGGGCCAGCATATATACCAGGATTGAGGGGAGGGCCAGCATATATACCAGGATGTGGGTGAGCACATTCTTTATTTCTGCAGTCTCTTACCGCTGCTCCTGTCTGTGGCTGCTCTATGCTGCCCTCGTCTGCTCTTTGTATCAGTTGTTTGTATCAGTAAAACCTCAATATTTAGGATAAATTGCCGTGTTGGCACTTGGCGATAAATAAGTGGGTTTTGGATTGCAGTTTGGACACTCGGTCTCTAAAAGATTCGCCATCACTGCTTTAAACCAATCAATGTGCAAATATCAACATTTTTGAGAAAATACAATACATTTGATCAGATGTCAAAAAATATTCCAGAAAAAAAAAATTGTGATCAGAAATCATAAAGAAAAATTAACTCTTTAATACCATTTTTACCAAAAATACATTGTAAAAAAAAAGAAGTCTAATTTTCTACAGTACAATATTTATTTCTATTTTTCTCCCCCCAAAAATTGAAAATCAATGTAAAAAGTGTATTTTAATACAATAAAAAAAATCAGGGTAATTGTTCAGTTGTATTGCCAGTTTTACAGCACGACCCGTAGCGATTTACGATCCCACAGGCCGATGAGCTACAATCTTCCTGAGAAAGGATTCATCAATGTATCAGATGCTTTCTTGCATGTTTCTACATGGAGCAATACACATATGTTCCATGTCCCTTCCTCTAAGAAACCTTCAATGAACCCTGATAGGATCTACAGAGAATAGACAAGACGTCCTTTACAGTGTTACACACTTACTCCATACTCAGTCTAATTTCATCATTCATTTTACTTTCTGCTTATAAATGCATTCATTAAAATAATGAATATCTGCATTGAGGACAGTAGAAGAACTAGTTTGTGTTTGTTCATCAAGATGCATTATCTTGGTCTCGTCTTGGCACTGTTAACTGTTGGTACGTAGGCAGAGTACTGGAGAGGTTGCTTCCGTCGTTCAGAGAGTTGCTCCGGTGCGGTGTTCTGTTGGTAGACTGACCGCTTTGTTGGTTTGCTATCAGGTGGTGAATCATATCGGTTATGAGATTGAGTTTATGATCCATTTGAGTTACCTACAAATGTATAAAAAAAATTCAAACAAAGAGAATAGCATAGATACAGACCACACTCCATACACATTTCACACTACCCATGAGCGCTGCCTGATATTGTAGCTTATCCCTAACCAAATCAATGGGGCGCTGAGTTGCAATACCAGACACACCCCATGGACAAGAGAGGCACAGTTTTGGGGAGAAATAAAGTAGATAGATCCCTTAATGCAATATTGGTTAGCCATTTAGACATTGTTGTTTTAATTGAAAACTAGAGTTGGTGCGATTCGTTTCGCAGCACTCGGTCCATCGGCCACGTCAGTAATCTTTGGATGCTGGACAGGAGCCTCAAGACCTGCCTTCTACCTTCCAAGATTCCCTGCTTCTCTTCTGATTAGCTGCATCTTTATAGTTACAGCATGATGCATATGTGACATTGCATCAGGCCGGCTAATCAGTAGAACAGCTGTGGATGCCGGGATGTAGGAGGTGGTTCTCAGGGCTCCGATGCAGCGGTCACAGATTATGGATGTGGCTGATGCACTGGGTCCTGCGAATTGACTCGCACCAACTCTATTGGAAACCTTTGTCAGATTGAACTACTTAATGAACTCAGAAAGAGCTTTCTGTCCACATCCATGAAAGTAGTAGCCAACACTTAAAGGGGTTTTCTACTACTCGGACATCTCCTTCTCCATATATATATTTTTGCCCTCAGTAAAATAATAACACCTATACTCCCCTCCAGTGTTCCAGCCATGTCGGCATTGGCTCTCCTTGGAATCACGTGACATTGTTATGTCAAGTGATCCCTGCTGCCAATCAGCGCTGGCTTCACTCTTCCTGCCTCCAGTTATATCACATGCCTGTACATCCGGAGGAAGTAAGACCAGCAACATCTCTCACTTCCTCTGGATGTATGCAAGTTGGCCAAAGGCGGGGAGAGTAAAGTCAGCACTGATTGCCCCTAGGAATCATGAGACATAATGTCATGCTGTCACGCAAGGTGTGGGAAAGACTAAGTGCAACACAAAGGTAAAACGGAAAGGGAACCCAGACTAGGGAAAGTGGGGAGTGGAGAACTCCTAGGCTGATCTAGTGTCACCCTGTCTCCACTAATGTCCCTTTATTGGTTCTTCACCAATCGCCGCACGCGTACCTCAGCCTGTCTATCCCTGGCATTAGGCTCAGGCTAGGGAACAGAAAGGATGAGCACTAGTTGATCCCCACTGAACACTAAAGACAACAATGGGGGACAAACAAGGGAAAATCGCTTAGCTTTACTCGACTCCAGACAAATGCGCACACGTTATCTAGCACCAGAGAGGAAGAAGTACTGCTCTTGCTCAAGCCTTCACAAGGGGCAATGAATATCGCTGGCACCTCCCTCTGGCTCACAACAGGTATTTATACATCCAGGCCAGGGTGTTAATTAGCCGGAAGGAAGCTAGCCGCTGGGTCCTAGAGATACATATTCTAATAAGTTGTCTGTAAGGCCAAATGAAGAGATCTCCTGCAACCAACTGCAGGATGACTGTCTGTCACTTCTGACACACCCATGACACACGCAATCCCCAGGAGAGCCAGTGCAGACACCGCTGGAATAGTGCTGGCACTGGAGGTGAGTATAGGTGTTATTATTTTACTGGGGGACACACATATGGATTGAGAAGGTGTTGTCTGAGTAATGGAAAACCCTTTTAAGCCTCCATACACAATAGACTAAGCTAATAGTCTAAGGAGACATCCAGACTCTTCCCTGACAGATGAGGTCAGAGGAGGTAAAATTCAAACTGCCTGACCCTTAATGCCTGACCCTTTTGTTATTCAGGTGATAAGCTGCTGCCAGAGCCGTTTGGCAGTGATTTTTACAGTTCTCCACTTTGAAAACACATGAACATTTAACCAAGCCAAACCTTCTCGTGTATGAGAGTTGGGAGAGGTAGTGGACGGCCGAACCAGCAATCAACTTTAGTTATTGTGTGTGGCCACCTTAACTTGTGTGTGCAAGTCACAGATGACCACAGGTATTTAGACTCTTTGCAGTGTATGAGCAGCGCTGTAGAATTGGTGTCTGGATGCGCCATTATGTATTTTACACTTTTTCAGAGAGTGAGGAATATTCTGTATGTAGTATGTGGTAATTGTCTGTATATCCTGTACTCCATGTGTGTATGTGTAAGTAGTAGCTGTGCATAATATAAATACGGTATATATGGTTTTATCTTATTTTCTTACCTTGTCCTCGACACGGTTCAATCTTGACCCAATTGTATTAGAGCCTCGATCTTTCACTTTATCTGGAAATAAATAAAAGTAAAAAAAGTCATTTTTAAATTTACTATTAGAAATTAGCATTTTTTTGGGTCTACTGGCATTCAACCAAATTTGTGAAGCCGTTTACGATTTACAGTTCAGAGAATATAACATGAGAAACGATTTACCTATTTTTCCACAAAGCGATGAAATATGGCATCCTTATTCTGGACAACCTCTTAAAAAAAGGCTTTCCCATTGTTACAAATGACGGCATGTTGCTTGGATTTGCTATCATATGGTGTCAGATTATTACCATTACTATTGTTAATTTCTCTAAAACATAGCATTTATTCCATTTCATAGTGGTAGGAAGTGGAATCTATCCAGAAAGAAACAGTGAGGGCTTCCCCAATGACTGGTCCAGTCTGTAAGAAACTAGAATCTCAATTTGCAGCCATGGTGTTTCGGGGTGTTGCCCCTCAGCAGTGCAAAGCATGAGATCTGATTTAGCTGTGTGAGAGACTTCAGAAGGAAAAACTTTACCCCTTAGATCCCAGTGAGGAGAGTGAAATGCCAGAGTAAGGAGGCTTATAAACCATGCAATGGCTCCCCGGGGAGCTTACAAGCCTCCTTACACTGGCATTTTTTAGACAAATCATCTTACTTTTCCTCTAAGGATTCAATTTTCTTCCTTTTTTTCTATTATTTTATCACTGTTGATGACTCCCACTGATTTGCTATAGCAATGAGATGTGCACATATATACATATATACAATTGAAACCAGAAGTTTACATACACTATATAAAAAGACACATATGCATGTTTTTCTCAATATGTGACATGAAATAAGAATAAACCTTTCCCTTTTTAGGTCAATTAGGATTACCATCATTTTTAATATTTGCCAAATGCCAGAATAATGAGAGAGAGATTGTTTTAAGGCATTTTTATTACTTACTGCAAAGTCAAAAGTTTACATACACTAAGATTACTATGTATTTAAACAATTCTGGACTGCCCATATGATGATGCCATGTGTTTGGAAGCTTCTAATAGTTTTTTGGGCAACATCTGAGTTAATTAGAGACACACCTGTGGATGTATTTTAATGCACACCTGAAACACACTGCTTCTTTGTGTAGCATCATGGGAAAGTGTAAATAAATCAGCCAAGATATCAGGAAGAGAATTGTAGACTTGCACAAGTCTGGCTCATCCTTGGGTACAATTTCAAGATATCTGAAGGGGTCTCGTTCATCTGTACAAACAATTATATGCAAGTACAAAAAAGATTGGAATGTCCAGCCATCATACCACTCAGGAAAGAGACGGGTTCTGTGTCCCAGAGATGAACGTGCTTTGGTCCGACATGTGCATATCAACCCCAGGACAAAAGCAAAAGACCTTGTGAAGAGGATGGCAGAAGCTAGTAAGATTGTCAGAGTGACAATTCACAGTGAAACGAGTACTGTATCAACATGGGCTGAAAGACCACTCTGCCAGGAAGAAGCAATTACTCCAAAAGAAACATAAAAAATCCAGATTCATGTTTGCAAATGCACACAGGAACAAAGACCATAATTTTTGGAGACATGTCCTGTGGTCTGATGAAACTAGAATTGAACTTTTTGTTCATAATGACCATCGTTAAGTTTGGAGGAAAAAGGGAGAAGCTTAGAAGCCTAAGAACACCATCCCAACTGTGAAACACGGGGTGGCAGCATCATGTTGTGCAGTTGTTTTGCTGCAAGAGGGACTTGGTGCACATCACAAAATAGATGGCTTCATGAGAAAAGAAGATTATGTGGCAATACTGAAGCAACATCTCAAGATATCAGCCAGGAAGTTAAAGCTTGAGCAGAAATGGGTCCTCCAAATGGACAATGACCCGAAGCATACTGCGAAAATGGTAACAAAGTGGCTTAACCCCTTTGTGACCAAACCAATTTTTTTAAATCTGACCAGTGTCACTTTATGTAGTAATAACTCTGGAATAACATATCCCATAGCTTTTGAGACTGTTTTTTGTGATACATGATACTTTATAATAATGGTAAATTTAGGCTGATATGGTTTCCGTTTATTTATAAAAATATCAGAAACGTGACAAAAATGTTTTAAGAATTGCACTTTTCAAACTATGATTGATTATGCCTTTAATCCCAATAGTCATACCACACAAAAACAGAAATAAATAACATTTCCCTTATGTCTGCTTTACATCAGCACCATTTGTAAAATGTTGTTTTATTTTGTTAGCATTTTAGAAGATTTAAAAATGTAGCAGTTATTTTTCATTTTTTTCAAGGAAATTTACAAAACTTATTTTTATAGGGACCTGTTCAGTTTTGAAGTGACTTTGAGGCTGCGTGCCCACTGTGCGTTTTTCAAGCGTTTTTGCTGCGGAATTTTCAAAGCGAAAACGCTTAAATGCTTGGTAATGCGTGCCCCATGGTCCTCAATGATAACCCGCATGTGCTGTGTGTTGGTATATGCAACAGTTGTGGACTTCTTTGTTTGTGTGAAGGAGGACTTTATGCTGATCTGACAGTAGATGGCGATGTTGTGTAAAGTTTCCTTGTTTACTGTATTGTGAAAGAAAAAAAGTCTCTCTTGTATTTTCTATTTTGTTCTTACTTCCTGGTGCAGTACTGTGTGACTGTGCGTTTTTTCCTTTACCTCTGGTTCTGAGAAGTAAAAGCTTGTTATCCCATGTAATCTGCTCTGTGAAGTTTTACAGTTAGGTCCATATATATTTGAACAGAGACAACATTTTTCTAATTTTGGTTCTAGACATTGCCACAATGAATTTTAAACAAAACAATTCAGATGCAGTTGAAGTTCAGACTTTCAGCTTTCATTTGAGGGTATCCACATTAAAATTGGATGAAGGGTTTAGGAGTTTCAGCTCCTTAACATGTGCCACCCTGTTTTTAAAGGGACCAAAAGTAATTGGACAAATTAAATAATTATAAATAAAATGATCATTGCTAGTACTTGGTTGAAAACACTTTGTTGGCAATGACTGCCTGAAGTCTTGAACTCATGGACATTACCAGACGCTGTGTTTCCTCCTTTTTGATGCTCTGCCAGGCCTTCACTGCGGTGGTTTTCAGTTGCTGTTTGTTTGTGGGCCTTTCTGTCTGAAGTTTAGTCTTTAACAAGTGAAATGCATGTTCAATTGGGTTGAGATCAGGTGACTGACTTGGCCATTCAAGAATATTTCACTTCTTTGCTTTAATAAACTCCTGGGTTGCTTTGGCTTTATGTTTTGGGTCATTGTCCATCTGTAGTATGAAACGACGACCCCTCAGTTTGGCTGCATTTGGCTGGATCTGAGCACACAGTACGGATCTGAATACATCAGAATTCATTCGGCTGCTTCTGTCCTGTGTCACATCATCAATAAACACTAGTGACCCAGTGCCACTGGCAGCCATGCATGTCCAAGCCATCACACTGCCTCCGCCGTGTTTTACAGATGATATGGTATGCTTTGGATCATGAGCTGTACCACGCCTTCGCCATACTTTTCTCTTTCCATCATTCTAGTAGAAGTTGATCTTGGTTTCATCTGTCCAAAGAATGTTCTTCCAGAACTGTGCTGGCTTTTTTAGATGTTTTTTTTTAGCAAAGTCAAGTCTAGCCTTTTTATTCTTGATACTTATGAGTGGCTTGCACCGTGCAGTGAACCCTCTGTATTTACTTTCATGCAGTCTTCTCTTTATGGTAGATATGGATATTGATACGCCTACCTCCTGGAGAGTGTTGTTCACTTGGTTGGCTGTTGTGAAGGGGTTTCTCTTCACCGTGAAGATTATTCTGCGATCATCCACCACTGTTGTCTTCGGTGGCCACCCAGGTCTTTTTGCATTGATGAGTTCACCAGTGCTTTCTTTCTTTCTCAGGATGTACCAAACTGTAGATTTTGCCACTCCTAATATTGTAGCAATTTCTCGGATGGGTTTTTTCTGTTTTTGCAGCTTAAGGATGCCTTGTTTCACCTGCGTGGAGAGCTCCTTTGACCGCATGTTTACTTCACAGCAAAACCTTCCAAATGCAAGCACCACACCTCAAATCAACTCCAGGCCTTTTATCTGCTTAATTGAGAATGACATAACGAAGGGATTGCCCACACCTGTCCCATGAAATAGCCTTGGAGTCAATTGTCCAATTACTTTTGGTCCCTTTAAAAACAGGGTGGCACATGTTAAGGAGCTGAAACTCCTAAACCCTTCATCCAATTTTAATGTGGATGCCCTCAAATGAAAGCTGAAAGTCTGAACTTCAACTGCATCTGAAATGTTTTGTTTAAAATTCATTGTGGTAATGTCTAGAACCAAAATTAGAAAATTGTTGTCTCTGTTCAAATATATATGGACCTAACTGTATACTGCAACTGTGGGTATCCAGAAGCTGTGCAACACTGTGCACATGCTGCGGAAATTTACGCTGCGGATTATCATTGCGGAAAAATCTGAAGCATATCCATTAATTTTGGATAAGTTTTGGACTGAAGGCATCAAAACTATGAATTAACACATGTGGAATTATATACTTAACAAAAAAGTGTGAAACAACTGAAAATATGTCTTATATTCTAGGTTCATCAAAGCAGCCACCTTTTGCTTTGATGACTGCTTTGCACACTCTTGGCATTCTCTTGATGAGCTTTAAGAGGTAGTCACCGGAAATGGTTTTCACTTCACAGGTGTGCCCTGTCAGGTTTAATAAGTGGGATTTCTTGCCTTATAAATGGGGTTGGGACCATCAGTTGTGCAGAAGTCAGGTGGATACACAGCTGATATTGCTACTGAATAGACTGTTAGAATTTGTATTATGGCAAGAAAAAAGCAACTAATTAAAGAAAAATGAGTGTCCATTATTACTTTAAGAAATGAAGGTCAGTCAGTCTGAAAAATTGGGCAAACTTTGAAAGTGCCCCCAAGTGAACTTGCAAAAACCATCAAGCGCTACAAAGAAACTGGCTCACATGAGGACTGCCCCAGGAAAGGAAGACCAAGAGTCACCTCTGCTTCTGAGAATAAGTTTATCCGAGTCACGAGCCTCAGAAATTGCAGGTTAACAGCAGCTCAGATTAGAGACCAGGTCAATGCCATACAGAGTTCTAGCAGCAGACACATCTCTACAACAACTGTTAAGAGGAGACTTTGTGCAGTAGGCCTTCATGGTAAAAATAGCGGCTAGGAAACCACTGCTAAGGACAGGCAACAATCAGAAGAGACTTGTTTGGGCTAAAGAACACAAGGAATGGACATTAGATCAGTGGAAATCTGTGCTTTGGTCTGATGAGTCCAAATTTGAGATCTTTGGTTCCAACCACCGTGTCTTTGTGCGACGCAGAAAAGGTGAACGGATGGACTCTACATGCCTGGTTCCCACCATGAAGCATGGAGGAGGAGGTGTGATGGTGCTTTGCTGGTGACATTGTTGGGGATTTATTCAAAATTGAAGGCATACTGAACCAGCATGGCTACCACAGCATCTTGCAGCGGCATGCTATTCCATCCGGTTTGCGTTCAGTTTGACCATCATTTATTTTTCAACAGGACAATGACCCCAAACACACCTCCAGGCTGTGTAAGGGCTATTTGACCAAGAAGGAGAGTGATTGGGTGCTACGCCAGATGACCTGGCCTCCACAGTCACCAGACCTGAACCCAATCGAGATGGTTTGGGGTGAGCTGGACCGCAGAGTGAAGGCAAAAGGGCCAACAAGTGCTAAGCATCTCTGGGAACTCCTTCAAGATTGTTGGAAGACCATTTCCGGTGACTACCTCTTGAAGCTCATCAAGAGAATGCCAAGAGTGTGCAAAGCAGTTGTCAAAGAAAAACGTGGCTACTTTGAAGAACCTAGAATATAAGACATATTTTCAGTTGTTTCACACTTTTTTGTTAAGTATATAATTCCACATGTGTTAATTCATAGTTTTGATGCCTTCAGTGTGAATGTACAATTTTCATAGTCATGAAAATACAGAAAAATCTTTAAATGAGAAGGTGTGTCCAAACTTTTGGTCTGTACTGTATTTAGAATCATTTATTTTTATTTCAGACATGTAGTTCATACACATTCTAAAATATGTAGATCTATATTCTTTCTATTTGAACAAAGGAAATGTTTGATGCCTAAAAGGAGTTTTCATAAGTGATCTCTTGAGCAGCTCAGAGCTATGCAGTCTCCTTACTTCCTGATTTCTGGCAGGACGGGCTCTTCTCCCTGAGTGATAGCTCTGATGAGCAGCAGAGCTGTAGTATTATTAGGACTATAAAGCTCAGCACAAGTTCTGCTGTAACACATTCAGCCATCAGTGGTTGGTTCTGGAATGTACTCTATCACTATCACTATTTTTTACACATAGAGACAACAGGGTATTTGAGCAAGCACACAGCCACAGACAATGAGAGCCTAGATACTGGGTGCAGGAATTGTGATTCTACAGGATGGATAAGAGCATCTCGTCAAGAGCCAAAAGGGAGAAGGCAGGGAGCAGCTAACTGGTGTATAGAAATGAATGGGCTGGACAGAGCTAACGGTATGTTAGGAGTTAACTTTTCTCCTGGAATGTGACTACTGCACACTCTCTACCAAGGTCTACTAGTTGCTGAACTCCATGGAAATGAGCTTTACACTATGTAAGATAAAAGCTCTCATTGCAGGAGAATGACAGCAGATAGAAAAAGCAAGTCAGTGGCAAACTTGCGTATTTTCATGCTGTTTAACGAATTAAAGCAATTTAGTAATTTGAGAATACCTGTTTATTGACAAAGGTGTTATGAGACTTAATGAGGTTGTCTGGTTTAGAAACACTTGCACATACTTGGGGCACTATACAGGTTAATAGTGGGGATTCTCCGTTGTAAACCTGAACCCATTTTATGCAGACTAGAGAGCAGTTACATGGAGTCATTCCCACTTTGAAGGTCCCAGTACTTCATTCATTACATAGTCAGCTTATTGATTTCACTGGATACTGTGCAGTACCTCCTCTTTCTTTTGGTGGCAGTGCAAGAGAATTAAATGCTTGTTGCCAGATTTTTCAACAAATGGCTTATCGCTGAGATTGCCAGCAACAGATCATCCTTTAGTCAGCATATTGGGGCCCTTCTAACAAAAAGACATTAACTAATGCAGACATTCCTTTTAAGTACAGAGCATATGCCAGTATACTATCTGCAAAGTAAAAAATAAATACATTCTTAAGTGCTTAAAAGGAACGTGTCCTCTGTTGTTTAACCCCTATCTGCCCTACATGTATAGTGCATGTTGGGTGCGAGTGTGTGGAGTGGACTCTGCAACTCCACCCGCAATATACCTGCAGATTCCAGCTGTGTTATACTGCCGGTATTTGTCTGTAAAAGCCGCTATTAGAGCAGCTCTGGTTGCTGCTGTTAACCCCTTAGATGCTGCAGTAAATCCCTGACCGTGGTAGTTAAGGTGCGATGTCCCAGAGGTTCACCATTTTGGATGCCCATGGGATGTTGCCTTCCACCCCCCTTCACTAAGTGAAAGTGCTGCTTATGGATTTCAGTGGCAACCATGAGCCTGCTGACCGCCCCCATGGCTGCCATGTTGGTACATGAAAAAGTGGGATTGAAACATCGTATATAACCCAAAAAATGTTATTAATGAAAACCTCAGCAATTAACAAGCCCTCATAAAGCTCTATCGACCGAATCTCTGAAATATTTTCACCATCAAAATAAAACTATACAAGTTTGATATCTGGTTTTTCAAGTTTGCTCGACGTGAAGAATCATGTTCACAGGTCATTTTCACTGCACAATGAAACCTTAGAAACAAAACCCAAATACAATGAAAAACGCAATCCCATTTAACTTCGCTTGGAATTTTTGTTCCAGTTTTCCAGTATATTGTAGGGTAAAAAAAAACAGCCCTCATACAGCTATGTCACACGAAAGGGGAGAAAGAAGGAGAGGAACAAAGAAAAAGTGCAAAAACTAAAACTGTCCATAGTGAGAAGGGATTACATTAAATTTACTGTAAATGTCATTTTTTTAGCTTTTCACTTTTTAACATCACAATCAAAAAAAACAATCCTGAAGTCTTACAATTTTCACACTGGCCACTAGTCCTAAGAATAGACTCATTGTGAAGGAAGGGTGAGGAGGTGAGCTGTGACTATCATTTATTGTGAATGGTGGCTACTTTATCTGCTTTATATAGAGGTGTCATCTTTCATTGTCATTTTCAGTCATGATAATAAAACTGCTGAAAAATCTTCTGCATACAACAGGAAATATGAAACTAATTTTGGCCAGGGTGATAATTGCAGGATCTGTGGGTGTGTTTTTTTAGTTTAGATGGTTACTATAGTGAAAAAAAAAGTAAAAAAATAAAAAATAAATTTCATGTAAAAAGGTAATTTAAACAATTGGTTATTGTTTGATAACACATTCTCTTTAACTGCTCTTCTCTAATAAGATGGCAATATTGCACCGCTGCAAAAATAGGAAGAAGTAGTTTGTCAATTTTAAAGCAGCTTCTTGGAAACTAATGACTTAGTCATTGATATAACATCCTGACAAAATGACTGTTCACTGTCTGTTTCTGAGAAATTAATTCAAAGGTCACAACCGATAGGGCTGCACTTCCTATTATCACTTTTGGAAAGACAGACAGTGGATAATGATTATTTCTATTATATATGATCTACGGTATATTCTGATTTGCTAAAAGTGAGATAAGTGACAAGTCTATTGGAAGTAGCAATCCTAAAAGTCAATATCGACCCTTTAACGAGCCTTGTCACATGACTTGGGAGAAAAGCCAAACCAGAATCTCAATTTGCAGCCACGGTGTTTCAGGGTATTGCTCCTCGTCAGTACAAAGCATGAGATCCGATTTGACTGTATGAGAGGCTTCTCACTGGGATCTAAAGGGTCATTTTTCTCCTTGTGGAGATTGACATACCTGGCATGCCAGTGTATATATAGATACTCGGCACTCAAATATTCATAATGATAATGCAATTCTTTATTTCATAAAGAAATCCCAAAATTCAATGTAACGTTTCAGCCTTATGCAAAAGGCCTTTTTCAAACACTGAGACATACAGTGGGTACGGAAAGTATTCAGACCCCTTTAAATTTTTCACTCTTTGTTTCATTGCAGCCATTTGGTAAATTCTAAAAAGTTCTTTTTTTTTCTCATTAAAGTACACTCTACACCCCATCTTGATTGAAAAAAAACAGAAATGTAGAAATTTTTGCAAATTTATTAAAAAAGAAAAACTGAAATATCACATGGTCATAAGTATTCAGACCCTTTGCTCAGACACTCATATTTAAGTCACATGCTGTCCATTTCATTGTGATCCTCCTTGAGATGGTTCTACTCCTTCATTGGAGTCCAGCTGTGTTTAATTAAACTGATAGGACTTGATTTGGAAAGGCACACACCTGTCTATATAAGACCTCACAGTTCACAGTGCATGTCAGACCAAATGAGAATCATGAGCTCAAAGGAACCCCCAAGGAGCTCAGAGACAGAATTGTGGCAAGGCACAGATCTGGCCAAGGTTACAAAAAAATTTCTGCATTACTCAAGGTTCCTAAGAGCACAGTGGCCTCCATAATCCTTAAATGGAAGAAGTTTGGGACCACCAGAAGTCTTCTTAGACCTGGCCATCCAGCCAAACTCAGCAATCATAGGAGAAGAGCCTTGGTGAGAGAGGTAAAGAAGAACCCCAAGATCACTGTGGCTGAGCTCCAGAGAGGCTGTAGGGAGATGGGAGAAAGTTCCACAAAGTCAACTATCACTGCAGCCCTCCACCAGTCGGGTCTTTATGGCAGAGTGGCCCGACGGAAGCCTCTCCTCAGTGCAAGACATATGAAAGCCCTCATAGAGTTTGCTCAAAAACACATGAAAGACTCCCAGACTATGAGAAATAAGATTCTCTGGTCTGATGAGATGAAGATAGAACTTTTTGGTGATAATTCTAAGTGGCGTGTGTGGAGAAAACAAGGCACTGCTCATCACCTGCCCAATACAATCCCAACAGTGAAACATGGTGGTGGCAGCATCATGCTATGAGGGTGTTTTTCAGCTGCAGGGACAGGAAGACTGGTTGCAATTGAAGGAAACATGAATGCGGCCAAGTACAGAGATATCCTGGATGAAAACCTCATCCAGAGTGCTCTGGACCTCAGACTTGGCCGAAGGCTCACCTTCCAACAAGACAATGACTCTAAGCACACCGCTAAAATAACAAAGGAGTGGCTTCAGAACAACTCTGTGACCATTCTTGACTGGCCCAGCCAGAGCCCTGACCTAAACACAATTGAGCATTTCTGGAGAGACCTGAAAATGGCTGTCCACCAACGTTCACCATCCAACCTGATGGAATTGGAGATGATCCGCAAGGAAGAATGGTAGAGGATCCCCAATTCCAGGTGTGAAAAACTTTTTGCATCATTCCCAAGAAGACTCATGGCTGTACTAGCTCAAAAGGGGGCTTCTACTCAATACTGAGGAAAGGGTCTGAATACTTATGACCATGTGATATTTCAGTTTTTCTTTTTTAATAAATTTGCAAAAAATTCTACATTTCTGTTTTTTTTCAGTCAAGATGGGGTGCAGAGTGTACTATAATGAGAAAAAAAAAGAACTTTTTAGAATTTACCAAATGGCTGCAATGAAACAAAGAGTGAAAAATTTAAAGGGGTCTGAATACTTTCCGTACCCTCTGTAAATGAAACAGATAAAGAAATCAAATATTACAAAATTAACACACCACAATAGAATTTTTTATTTTAATTTTTTTATTATAAGAAAATAACATCCTGTTGTATTGTTGAAATCACTTGAGATTTATTTAAATATAAAGACATTATTATATAATGTCAAATTAATGTGGGAATTCACTTACTTCATTCAAAATAAATTACAATATGACCAATTACATTTCAATATCTCATATACAGTTGAAACCAGAAGTTTCCATACACTATATAAAAAGACATACAGTATCTGCATGTTTCTCTCCATATCTGACATGAAATCAGAATAAACCTTTCCTGTTTTAGGTCAATTAGGATTACCATCATTTGTAATATTTGCCAAATGCCAGAATAATGAGAGAGCGAGAATGCAGTAAGTAATAAAAATGCTTAAAACAAAGTCAAAACTTTCCATCCATTTCATTAGTATTTGGTACCATTGTCCTTAAAGTGAATGACTTGGGTGAAACATTTGGGATTTCCTCCCACAAGCTTCTCACAATATAAGGCTATGTGCCCACGCTGCGGAAATGAAGCAGAAAATTTCTGCTTCATTTCCGCATGTCCTCTCCCGGAAAAACGCATGCGGAATTCCACGCGTGTTTATCCTGCGTTTATCGCGCGTTTTCCACATGCGGAATTCCACGTGCGTCTATTCTGCGTTTATCGCGCTTTTTCCACATGCGGAATTCCACGCGCTTTTATCCTGCGTTTATCGCGCGTTTTCCACATGCGGAATTCCACGCGCGTTTATCCTGCGTTTTTTATTGCATTGCAAAGGCAATTCCGCTTGTGGAAACGCAAAATTAATTGACATGCTGTGGATTATTGCGCGCATCAAAAACATCCGTAGCATGGGCATAGAACTTGCGGATTCCCCTTGGGGACCATGGGGGGCAGATTACCTAGCGTTTCACAAGCGTTTACCCTGAGGAAAGTCCGCAGCATATACGCTTGTAAAACGCTACGTGGGCACATACTCTTAGGTCGGAATTTGGGCCCATTTCTCCTGACACAACTGGTGTAACTGATCCAGGTTTGTAGGTCGTCTTGCTCGCACCGGCCTTTTCAGCTTTGCCCATACATTTTCAATAGGACTAAGATCAGGGCTTTGTGATGGCCGCTCCAAAACATTGACTTTGTTATCCTTAACCCCTTATTGACCAATAGACGTCTTTTTACTGATCTGCAATATAAGAGACTAGCGTTCCCCGACAGGTGACTATCCTGTAGCTGTCACCTGTACATTATAGCTGACAACTTGCTGCATCAGCCATGATCAGTGTTGGCACAGACCATGGACGTTTAACCCCTTCGATTCTGTTGTCAATAGTGATTATAGAATCTAAATAGTTAACACAGTGTGGGGGCTTCCTTTTAACTTTATCGGCACCTTGATATCTTGATTGTGTGGTCCTGATGTTTGCCTTGGCAGTTCATGGCCAAATAACTACCTTTAACCCCTTAATAACATCTGACGTACTAATACGCGTCTGTGCCCTGGGACTTAAGAGCCAGACCCGTATTAGTACGTCATATCTTTAATGCGGCACCGCGACTTAAGTCGCGGTGACAGCATTAAAGTTACGGTGCCATCTTACCTCCTGGTAGATGGCGTCATCATCCCGGGGGCTGTCGCCGCCCCCCCGCACCAGCGATCGCTGTGATTGGCTGTTCAAATCTGAGCCAATCACAGCATTTCTCACTGTTTCCGGCAATGTGATTGCCGGAAACAGTGATCTGCAGCCTAGGATCGGTGCTCCAATGAGCACCGATCCTAGGCTGTAGCTAGGACACCCCAGCCCTGGCCCCGGACTGCTATGATCGGTGCGATCGCCGATCACATCGATCGCACCGATCGTAGCGCGACCGCGCGGTGACAGGGCGGTCATGGGGCGGTGACCGGCTTGTGACCTGCCTGTCACCGCCCCATGACCCCCTGTAATGTGATTCAAGCCCCCAGACTGCTGTGACTGGAGCGATCGATGATGACATCGATCGCTCCAATGAGAGTACCTGAATACAGGTGACCAGGCGGTCACAGGGAGGTGTCACCCCTCTGTGACCCCCTGTGGTGCGTGCTCTGCTCCAGCCATGTCTGATTGGTGCAGTCAGTGTCACCAATCAGATGGCTGGGGCACAACATGCACCACAGGGGGTCACAGAGGGTTGACACCTCCCTGTGACCGCCTGGTCACCTGTATTCAGGTACTCTCATTGGAGCGATCAATGTCATCAATGATTGCTCCAATCAGATTACCTCCACCTGTCACCACCCCATCATCACCCTGTGACCGCCCTGCAGACCCTCACATTTGGTGAGGATTTCTACAGAGCGATCACATCTGATGTGTCTGTGCTGGGCCTTGTAGTGCCACAGAATATTCTGTGACACCACAAGACCATCTTCTCACTGTTCCAGTCGCTGCTGCTGCCGCTGCTCCTGGATCTTCTGTTCCAGCGTCCTGGATCTTCTGCTCCTGAGCTGCTGTGGTTCCTGCTCCTGAGCCTGCTGCTGATCCTGCAGAGAAGACTTTGGTAAGTCTGTTCTCCCCTCATCCACCCCAATCCCCCCTCTTTTTACCCCCCCTTACCTTTTTTTTCTGCGTCCTGCAGCGGTCTCCAGCTCTGGTCCGAGTCTCCAGCTCCACTCCCGGTCACCAGCGCCGGGCTCCTGGTCACCAGCGCCGGGCTCCCGGTCTCCTGCTCTGGGTCTTCTGTTCCAGTCCTGCTGACCCTTTGGTAAGCCCATCTCTGATCTCCCCTCATTCACCCCAATCCCCCTCTTCCCACTCCCCTGTCTTTTTACCCCTCTTCCCACTCCCCTGTCTTTTAACCCCCCTTCCCACCCCAGTGTCCCTGTTAATTCTTGGGCTCCTGGTCTCCTGCACCGGGCTCCTGGTCTCCTGCACCGGGCTCCTGGTCTGGGTCTTCTGTTCCAGTCCTGCTGACCCTTTGGTAAGTCCATCTCTGATCTCCCCTCATCCACCCCAATCCCCCTCTTCCCACTCTCCTGTCTTTTTACCCCTCTTCCCACTCCCCTGTCTTTTTACCCCCCTTCCCATCCCAATCCGCCTCACCCCAGTGTCCCTGTTAATTCTTTTGCTTCTGATCTCCAGCTCCAGTACCAGTCTCCTGCTCCGTGCTCCTGGTCTCCTGCTCCGGGCTCCCGTCTTCCTGCTCCGGGCTCCCGTCTTCCTGCTCCGGGCCCCCGGTCACCAGCGCCGGGCTCCCGGTCACCAGCGCCGGGCTCCTGCTACGGGCTCCCGGTCCTGAAAGAACAGAGAGGACTTTGGTAAGTAATCTGATCTCCCCTCATCCAACCCAATTACCCTCTTCCCACTCCCCACACATTTGTGCGCACATCCAGCAGCCGCCGAGTATTGATCGGTGGCATAGTTCACCAATCCACTCTCGTGCTCGCTGTTTGCACCACATACAGCATTTCCTTTTTCCACACACTCTAAATAAAGTACTGACACACACACACTCTCAAAGAATTGACACACACGCACCACATACATAACAAACAATGTCCTGCTCATCCCAAACTCATTATTCAGCGGAGGAGGATTGCGCTATTCTTGCCTCCGACACTGACAGTGAGGGTGAGGATCCCACATTTCTTTGTTTTTCCGACTCCTCGTCGTCTTCCTCCTTCTCTTCTTCCTCCTCTTCCTCAGGTTCTGCTGGCCCGCCCCGCCGTCGTCGCAGGAGAGATGTTCCTGCGCCCCCCACTACTGAGCCTATATGGACTTCGCCCCCCGAAAATTATGAGCAGCTGATTCCTGATTTCGTAGCGGAATCAGGAATCAAGTTTGACACTACCGGCCTCACAGAAATAGACTTTTTCAAAGTCTTTTTCTCTGAGGATTTTATAAACCTCATGGTGGGCCAAACTAATTTATACGCTCATCAATTTTTAGAACAAAACCCCTCTTCATCATTTTCTAACTGGTCTCGTGTAGACACAGTAGAAATGATGAAGTTTTGGGGCCTGGTCCTTTTTATGGGGATCTTGAAGAAGCCCGAGCTTCGGCAATACTGGAGTGTTGACGTTTTGTATAACACTCCAGTGTTCCGAATGGTCATGCCCCGGACACGTTTTCAGGCCATCTACAAGTTCTTGCATTACCAAGATAATGCAAGGTGTCCTGCACGTGATGACCCGAACTTTGATAGTCTTTTCAAAGTTCGGCCGGTCATTGAACACTTCAACAACAAGTTTGGTGAAGCGTACGTGCCCCAAAGGGACATTTGTGTGGATGAGTCCTTAATTTCTTTTAAGGGGCGGCTTGGATTCCGGCAGTACCTGCCCAGTAAGAGGGCAAGGTATGGGATCAAGCTGTATAAACTTTGTGAGAGTACCTCAGGATACACTCACAAGTTTAGAGTTTATGAAGGGAAGGACTCCCGGATTGAACCCCCTGAATGCCCCCCTGTTCTGGGAGTGAGTGGGAAAATTGTGTGGGATTTGGTGCACCCACTGCTTGATAAAGGTTATCACCTCTACGTGGATACCTTTTATACAAGTATCCCGCTCTTCCAGTCCCTCTCTGCGCGACGTACCGCAGCCTGCGGTACTGTCCACAAAATTCAGAAAGGCCTCCCAAAGACGCTAATTGGGCAGCTGCTCAAAAGGGGTGAGAGCAGAGCCCAATGTAGCGACCACCTGTTGATGGTCAAGTACAAGGACAAAAGGGATGTCCTTTTCTTGACCACCATACATGGTGATGGCAGCACACTCAGCACTGTACGAGGTTCCACTACACAGGTCGTCAAACCAGACTGTGTAGTGGGGTACAACAAGTACATGGGGGGAGTTGATCTCTCTGATCAAGTCCTCCAGCCATACAGTGCTTTGAGAAAGTCCAGAGTGTGGTACAAGAAGCTGGCCGTGCACATTGTACAGATGGCAATGCACAATGCTTTCCTTCTGTCACAATGTGCAGGCCAGACTTCTGCGTTGTACCTTCAGTTTCAGGAAACAGTTATCAAGGCCCTGATATTTGGCAGCGGTGACAGAGAGGGCCCCAGTACTTCTGGAATTGAAGGACCAAGAATTGTACCAGGCCAGCATTTCCCAGGGCAGATCCCTCACAGCGGAAAAAAAGGAAAGTCATAAAAGAGGTGCCGAGTGTGTTATAAAAGTGGAATACGCAAGGACACCATTTATCAATGTGACACCTGCCCTGACAAACCTGGCCTGTGTATGAAAGACTGCTTCAAAAGGTACCATACTTCGATGGACTATTGAATTAATTTCTGAAGTATGACAACCTGACGAACACTGCACCGCTGACGTAGTTTTCGTCAGGTTGTCATACATCAGTTGTGTAGTGTTCATCAGATTGTCCTACACAACTGATGTATAACACTACATTACAAAATTCAAAAATCAACTAACACTACCAAAAAGGGGGCACTTGTTAGGCATTTCACTGTTTAGGCACATCAAGGGCTCTGAGAACATGACATGACGCCCGCAGACCATTCCATCAAAGTCTGCGTTCAAAAGCGTCACTCCTTCCCTTCTGAGCCCTTACATGCGCCCAAACAGTAGTTTTTTCCAACACATGGGGTATATGAGTACTCAGGAGAAATTGCACAACAACTTATGGGGTGCAATTTCTCCTAGTACCCTTGTGAAAATATTTTTTTTTGCATTTTTGAGGAAAAAATGTTTTTTTTTTTTATTTTCACAAGTCAACATTATGATTTTCTGAGAGGCACCTGGGGGTTCAATGGGCTCACCACACATCTATATAAGTTCCCTGGGGGGTCTAGTTTCCAAAATGGGGTCACTTGTGGGGGAGCTCCAATGATTGGGCACATAGGGACTCTTCAAATGCAACATGGTATCCGCTAACAAATTGTCGGCTCAAATTGTTAGCGGATACCATGTTGCATTTGAAGAGTCCCTGTGTGCCCAAACATTGGAGCTCCCCCACAAGTGACCCCATTTTGGAAACTAGACCCCCCAAGGCACCTATCTAGATGCATAATGAGCACTTGGAACCCCCAGGTGCTTCACAAATTGATTCGTAAAATTGAATAAGTGAAATAAAAACACTTTTTCATTTTTATGGATCAATTTGTGAAGCACCTGGGGGTTCCAAGTGCTCACTATGCATCTCAATAGGTGCCTTGGGGGGTCTAGTTTCCAAAATGGGGTCACTTGTGGGGGAGCTCCAATATTTGGGCACACAGCGGCTCTCCAAATGCAACATGGTGTCGCTAACAATTTGAGCCAATTTTGCGTTAAATTTGTTAGCGGACACCATGTTGCATTTAGAGAGCCGCTGTGTGCCCAAATATTGGAGCTCCCCCACAAGTGACCCCATTTTGGAAACTAGACCACCCAAGGCACCTATCTAGATGCATAGTGAGCACTTGGAACCCCCAGGTGCTTCACAAATTGATTCATAAAAATGAAAAAGTGTTTTTTTTTTCACTTTTTCATTGTTACAAATCAATTTGTGAAGCACCTGGGGGTTCCAAGTGCTCACTATGCATCTAGATAGGTGCCTTGGGGGGTCTAGTTTCCAAAATGGGGTCACTTGTGGGGGAGCTCCAAAGTTTGGGCACACATGGGCTCTCCAAACACAACATAGCGTCCGCTAATTATTCAAGCAAATTTTACAATCAAAAAGTCAAATGGCGCTCCTTCCCTTCAGAGCCCTGCCGTGCGCCCAAACAGTGTTTTTTCCCCAAATATTGGGTATCTGCGTGCCCAGGGGAAATTGCACAAAAATTTTGGGGTCCATTTTTTCTTGTTACCCCTGTGAAAATAAAAAAAATTGGGTCTAAAGTAACATTTTTGTGAAAAAAGTTAAATGTTCATTTTTTTCTTCAACATTCAAAAAATTCCTGTGAAGCACCTGAAGGGTTAATAAAGTTCTTGAATGTGGTTTTGAGCACCTTGAGGGGTGCAGTTTTTAGAATGGTGTCACTTTTGGGTATTTTCTGTCATAAAGACCCCTCAAAGTGACTTCAAATGTGATGTGGTCCCTAAAAAAATGGTTTTGTAAATTTTGTTGGAAAAATGAGAAATCGCTGGTCAACTTTTAACCCTTATAGCTCCCTAACAAAAAAAAATTTTGGTTCCAAAATTGTGCTGATGTAAAGTAGACATGTGGGAAATGTTATTTATTAACTCTTTTGTGGGACATATCTCTCTGATTTCAGGGCTTAAAAATTCAAATTTTGAAAATTGCAAAATTTTCAAAATTTTTGCCAAATTTCCGTTTTTTTCACAAATAAACGCAAGTGATATCGAATAAATTTTTCCACAATCATGAAGTACAATATGTCACGAAAAAACAATCTCAGAATCAGGGGGATCCGTTGAAGCGTTCCAGAGTAATTACCTCATAAAGTGACAGTGGTCAGAATTGTAAAAATTGGCCCGGTCATTAACGTGCAAACCACCCGCGGGGCTTAAGGGGTTAAAGTATGCCGACTATAATTGCCTGTTCAGAAGTTATCAAAATCTAGATTGTAAAAATAAACTGTTTCATTCTTGTCATTCCACTTTCCATTACTTCCTGAAAAGAACCAGAAGGGTTAATGAACTATATGAAAGCAATTTTAAATACGTTGAGGGGTGCAGTGTTTAACCCCTTTACCCCCGAGGGTGATTTGCACGTTAATGATCAGGCCAATTTTTACAATTCTGACCACTGTCACTTTATGAGGTAATTACTCTGAAACGCTTCAACGGATCCCCCTGATTCTGAGACTGTTTTTTCGTGACATATTGTACTTCATGATTGTGGTAAAATTTCTTCGATATCACTTGCGTTTATTTGTGAAAAAAACGGAAATTTGGCGAAAATTTTGAAAATTTAGCAATTTTCAAAATTTTAAATTTTTATGCCCTTAAATCAGAGAGATATGTCACACAAAAGAGTTAATAAATAACATTTCCCACATGTCTACTTTACATCAGCACAATTTTGGAACCAAAATTTTTTTTCTTAGGGAGCTATAAGGGTTAAAGGTTGACCAGCGATTTCTCATTTTTCCAACAAAATTTACAAAACCATTTTTTTAGGGACCACATCACATTTGAAGTCACTTTGAGGGGTCTTTATGACAGAAAATACCCAAAAGTGACACCATTCTAAAAACTGCACCCCTCAAGGTGCTCAAAACCACATTCAAGAACTTTATTAACCCTTCAGGTGCTTCACAGGAATTTTTGGAATGTGGAAGAAAAAAATGAACATTTAACTTTTTTCACAAAAATGTTACTTTAGACCCAATTTTTTTTATTTTCGCAGTGGTAACAGGAAAAAATGAACCCCAAATTTTTTTGTGCAATTTCTCTTGAGCGCGCTGATACCCCATATGTGAGGGAAAACCACTGTTTGGGCGCACTGCAGGGTTCGGAAGGGAAGGAGCGCCATTAGACTTTTTGAATGTAAAATTTGTTTGAATAATTAGCAGACACCATGTTGCGTTTGGAGAGCTCCTGATGTGCCTAAACAGTGGAAACCCCCCACAAGTGAAACCATTTTGGAAACTAGACCCCTTAGGGAACTTATCTAGATGTGTGGTGAGCACCTTGCTCCCCTAGGTGCTTCACAGAAGTTTATAATATTGAGCCGTAAAAATAAAATTTTCACATTTTACCCACAAAAAATGTTTTTCATCCCCTAATTTTGCATTATCATAAGGGTAACAGGAGAAATTGCACCATTAAATTTGCTGTGCAATTTCTCCTGAGTACGCTGATACCCCATATGTGGGGGAAAACCACTATTTGGGTACACTGCAGGGTTTGGAAGGGAAGGAGCGCCATTTGACTTTTTGAATGTAAAATTTGCTTGAATAATTAGCGGACGCCATGCTGCATTTGGGGAGCCCCTGATGTGCCTAAACAGTGGAAACCCCCCACAAGTGACACCATTTTGGAAACTAGACCCCTTAGGGAACTTATCTAGATGTGTGGTGAGCACATTGGGAGACATAATAAACAAATCAGTAGCAGGTGAAGAATTGGTTTTATTTATTTTTTACGCCGTTCCTCGTGCAGTATAAGTGATGAGATTACTTTATTCTTCGGGTCGGTGCGATTACAGAGATACCAGATTCATATCGGGTTTTTATGATTGACAGCTGTAACACACTAAGAGACGCTTTTTTTGTAAAATCTAGTTTTTGCGTCGCCATATTTTGAGAGCTATCATTTTTCCATATTTCGGCCGACAGTCATGTGACAGCTTGTTTTTTGTGGGACGAGTTGACATTTTTATTCGTACCATTTTTGGGTACGTGACATTTTTTGATCGCTTTCTATTCCGTTTTTTGGGAGGTAAAATTAACAAAAACCAACAATTCAGGAATTGTTTTTTGAGGTTTTTTTTTAATGCCATTCTGCGTGTGGTAAAAGTGATAAGGCAGCATTATTCTTCGGGTCAGTACGTTTACAGCGATACTACACTTACTGTATATTTTTTTATGTTTTGGCGCTTTTACACAATAAAACAATTTTATAGAAAAAATATTTTTTTTGCATTGCTTTATTCTGAGAGCTATAACTTTTTTATTTTTCGGTTTATGGAGCTCTATGGCGGCTTGTTTTTTGCGTAACAAGATGATGTTTTCAGTGGTACCATTTTTATTTCCATTTTGCTTTTCGATCGCATTTTTTTCCACTTTTTGTTTGGCGATATGAGGAAAAAGCATAGTTTTTTGCTCCGTTTTTTATTTATTTTTATTACGGTGTGCACAGAAGGAGTTAATTAGTGTGACAGTTTTATAGCTCGGGTTGTTTCGGATGCGGCGATACCAAATATGTGTACTTTTTTTGTTTTTGCATATACGGATTTATTGGTTTAAGATTTTATTTATTTATTTTTATTTATTTTGATTTTTTTTAGTAGTTTGAAAACATTTTTTTTACTTTTTTTTTACATTTTTACTTAGTCCCTGTATGGGACATAAATTTTTATTTTTCTGATCACTGATCTCATATAATGTAATAGACATATATTACATTACATGAGATCTTTGCTGACTGTTTCACAGTCAGTGTCTCCTGCCAGGCTTCAGCTGCAGGCTGAGCCTCGCAGGACACCGTATATGGCAGATCTGGAGGCGGTCATGTGACCTCCAGCTGCTATAGCAACGCCAGGTCCTGGAAGGTATCAGGGGTCGTCGGAGAGGTAAGTAGACGACCCCCTCTCCTCCTGCTGTCTTCTATATGCCGCGATCACTATAGATCGCGGCATATAGAAGACTGCAAAGGGTTAACATCACTGGGACCTGATCCAATCAGGTCCCGATGATGTTCCCTGTCAGAGCTATCGCTCTGCACCGCACCCGCAGAGCTTGCAGGACCCTCGGGGTCCTGAGCGCTGCGGGACCACCCACCGTTTTTAAGCGTCCGCGCTGCACAGAGTCCAGGCAGCGCGGACGTTTATCTACAGTGGGCGGTCGGGAAGCGGTTAAATAAAAAAAAATTTTTTTTTCACAAAGTAGAATAGAGAGTTACCTTTTTATTATCATCTAGGACTGTGTTCATACTTTCTATCCCTAGCGTATCAATAGGTCCATCAAAGATAACCCATTTTCTTTCCGGGGTCTCAGATAATGCAAACTCTCGGGAAGTATTAGCGACTATCCCATCGGTCCACTGCAAATGAAGAGAGGCATCAATAAAATTACTCTTCCCATAAAATCAAATAACGGAATGCCTGGGATTATGATATTGATGATACACAAGTATTGACTACACGTGGCCCCTATTGAAGTGAACGTGCCGACACCGGGAGAGACCGCAAGTAAGTGATTTGCATATATGCAGTCACATGCCAACTAGAAGTGCCTGACCTCACTCAAAGCAAGTGTATTGAGTGAGGCCAGACACAGTCTAGTCAGAATGTGGCTGGAAGTATGCAAACTTATGCTAATTTCTGGCATAAATAATACAATTTGTTGCTTCCATGTCTGATGGGGAAAATAAAACAGTTTCCAATTTTTGTGCAAACAGGGAGTAAGTCATAATAAAATGATTGCCCGGCAATGTATGGCTGGGGTCTATGTCTCTGAAGGAACCCCTTCTACCATGTCCATAAGCCATAAAAGGGGAGATTTTCCCATTTTCAGAAAAGATATTAGTATTATAAACAATAATTCCAATCATAGACGAACCTCATGTGACACTGGATCAAACTGCCCGAACAGCTGCCCCATGGTGATGGCTTTAGGGTTCACTGTCCGGTAAATCACTTTTTCTTCTTCGCACCCTCGCTCACTCATAAGAGACAGCGTATCAGCGAGGACGTGGAGGACCTTCGTTTTTCCAGAGAACGGCTCTCCAACCCACATAAAACTGTACGGGATAAACAAAATGCAGCATGGTCCATTGTATAAAATGGAAACAGCGAAGAATAAATCCCCCGTCCCATGGACTTCTGTAGTTCCAGCTTACCCGTGTCTGACAATCATCATCTCATACGTCTGGATCATGTTCTCCAGGAAGACCTTCTCGGGCTGGATGTTGTGTCCAGCACAGCTCTCCTGTGCGCATTCCAGTAAATCCTGAGCAAAAGGAAGGTAAAATATTTCATCAGTCTGTTTACAGTGGATCCAATTAGAGGTGGGAGAATACATTTTCAGGACCCAGATCAGTATTCTGTGGCCGCTGGACGGGACCCCTGAGAGCCGCCTCTTAGCTGCCGGCATCCCCGGCTCCTCTTCTGATTATATGGCCTGGTGTACATCATGCTGCAACCATAACGTCATGCCAGGCCAGCTAATGTGAAGAAGAGCCGGGGGGCAGGAAGAAATAAGGTGGCTCTCAGGGGTCTCATTCAGTGCCCACCACTGACCTGATGTCACGCACAGTGTAGGAAAGACAAAGTGCGACACAAAGGGATGAGGGGAAGGGAGCCCAGACACTAGGGAAAGGGGGAAATGGAGACCTCCTAGGCTGATCTGCAATCACCCTGTCTCCCCTACCGACTCTATATTGGTTCCTCACCAATAGCCGCACAGGAACCTATCCCTGTATTTCCTTAGCACTTGGCTCTGGATAGGGAAGGGGGGGTGAGCACTAGTCGATCCCCACTGACAACTAAAGACAGCAAGGGTAGACAGACACAGGGGAAGTAGCTTAGCTTGAGTCGACTTCAGAGAGATGGCACACACATCCTCTTAGCACCAGAGAGGAAGTAAGAACTACACTTGCTCCAAGCCTTCACAAGGGGTCATGTGAATATCACTGGCACCTCTGTGTAGCAACCAGGAAGTATTTAAACACCCAGGCCTGATTGTCAATTAGAGCAGGAGGGAGGTAGCCGCTGGGTCCTACAGTGAGACCGCTAAGAAGATGTCTGTAATGCCAAACGAAGGGATCTCCTGCAACCAACTGCAGGGCGACTGTCTGTCACATCTGACGCACCCATGACACCTGCCCATTGGATCAGTCTCCTGCAAATCGATTCATTCATCTAAAAAAAAATGTCTCCATAACCTACAACTAAACTAGCGATAAATCACTCTCAGATGTTTTAACCATTTATTTTCTACATCAGATCATCTTGCATTGGAGGTATAGGTGAGCCCCCTTACCTCTGGTGCCCCTGTGCAGCTGCCCAGGTTGCACTAATGGGACCGGACGATGAGTGACAAGGTCATGTAACCCAATTCCAAAGCAGTGGCTCAGGATCGGGTGAATTCAATGGGATTGGTCTACCATCTACTGTGTATGGGGGCCTCATGACAGATTATGTTGGGGGACATAAAAATCGGGCGGTTGGAATTTAATCACCCGATCTTTACTTTCTGGCCCTGAAATTAGCAGCTGCCATAAGATTCTGGCAGCGACTCTGTCATAGAGAAAACAGGAGCGAGCATTCCTGAATATGGGGGAGCCGGGAAAGATAACTGTCATCCAAATGATAGCTGGCCAGCTATATAGGACCTATCACTTGCCATTAATATGCAATTTTATTACCTGGTGTAAATGCCGCTGTTCTCCTGAATCCGGTGTTGTTTTTCTTTTGCTCCTGCGCCTCTCCATTCCTGAGATATAGCCTCTTTATAGAAATCTAGTTCATAATTTTTAATAGCCAATTGGGCGTGGTCATCAAGTGCTCTCTGTGGGAGTCTTCAGGAAGGCCTTGCCCAGTTGGCTTAAAGGGCTAGAGGAGAGTGACAGATGTCAGGAACGGAGAGGAGCAGGAAGAAAAGAAATACAATGCCGGAGTCAGGAGAACAGCGGCATTTCCATATTTATGGCGAGGGACAAGTCCTCTTTAAGTCTTGGAAAACCCCTTTAAGACACTATTATATTTTAATACCTTATAGTCGGCTTTCGGAAGTTGAATGCCAGGGAACAGGTCGCTGGTAATCCCATTGAACAGAGGAATATCAGGAGACAAAAATTTGGGTTCGTTTACATCCTTAATTGACCGCAAGAGCTAAATAGAATGAAAAAGGATTAAATGATAAAATAATTCATATACAATATGACATGAAACAATATTAAAAGTGAAGAACCCCATTACAAAGGAGCCGTCAGTTCTTGTGGTATGTCTGTATTAGTAAAGAATAGTATTCTCCAAAAAATAAGGATGAAACCTCTTTTCCTAAAACTCTACATTGTATCGTCCCTCTGTTATACCTCCTGGAAATGTATGTGTAAATGATATATAATGTATATATAATCTATATAGGGGACAACCCTATACACTCTGACTGTGCCCAAACAGTGGTGACATTGTCAGACTGTGTAGGGGACTCGTTATTGACAGATTTCAATTAATTCCTACATTTCCAGGAATGATAAAAGAGGAATGGAACGCTGCTGAGTTGCACTGAAATATGCTGCAGAATTGTTTTTCCATAGGGAATACATGTGGCCTCTGTGTTGCACTGTTAATTGCCGGCTGCAGAATGAGTTAAGTGAGATACTGTCAGTGAACTCGTTTTTGCTGGCTGACGGGGAGTTTGTAAATGTTTTATCTGTCTTTTTCTGAGCTCCTCTCAGTTTATTTATGACCACAGACCTTATCAAAATTGAATGTGCAGGGAATCAAAAAGCCGGTGAAAGCCAAGCGATGCAACATTTTTAATAAAACCCAATTGTTAAAATGATTTTTAGCCTAAAATACATGCGATTAAGTTAAAAATCAAAACTGTCCCATAAGATGAACAAGCTACGTGTTTAACAACTATAGTTTTGACACTTTTGCACAGATGAGATCTAACAAGCCAGGAACAGTAATGTGCAGAAATTATTTGCAAGTCTCTGTCTGCTACTATCGAATCATACATCTTTAATTTTTGTGATCCAAATGCTTCTCGGTAAGATGGTAATGCTATCCTATACGAGATGTAAAGCGACCAACAGTTCAGAACTTACAAGAATCTCTTCATTTTCATGGGGGAATTTCAGCTTCAGATTGCCAGCAGCGATCAGCACAGCCTTTACTGCACGCATCCCATAATCATAATGGAACTGGGACGAGAGCGGCTCCGAGCACAGCCGGTAAGTCATTACCATCTTCACCGAGAGAGGTTTAGCGTGCGGAAAACCGTAAGAATAAAGGCCGATCTCCGCAATCAGAGCATAGTTGGGGACCATCATTGCTACAGTCCGGAAAAGAACCTGAAATGCGCAAACCAGATGGGTCAGTCAACAAATGAAACTAAATTACTGTAAACCAGGCATAGAGCCGGGAACCCATTATGTCCATTTACACTATCCTCCACCCCAGACCTAAAAGTGATGTGTCTATTCCACATCAGAGGAAAGTCAAAGTGTGGTTAAAGGGGTATTCCCATCTCCAAGATCCTGTCCCAATATGTAATAGGTGTAATAATAATAATGTGTGCAAATATCTCCAATTAGAAATGTAGTATAGTTCTTCTGATTAGCTATGTTGCTTACCCCCATGTGCAGGACATTGCAGTAGCTTAGGTATCCATGGTTACGACCACTCATAGTAACAGTTAGTTACTTGCTAGTGGTTGTAACCATGGATACCTAAACTACTGCTATGCCCTGCACATGGGTTAAGCGACATAGCTAATCAGAAGAACTATACTATATTTCCAATTGGAGGTATTTGCTATTAATATTATTATTACACCTATTACATATTGGGATAGAATCTTGGAGATGAGGATACTCCTTTAACCACTTAACCCCCGGGGACGTATTAGTACGCATATTTGTGTACCCTCCGTTCAGTGAGGGCTGCTGCGCTGAGCCCTCACTGAACCGAGCACATGTCAGCTGATTCTTACAGCTGACATGTGCCCGCAACAGCCGCGGGTGGAATCGCGAACCACCCGCGGCTGTTAACCAGTTAAATGCTGCTGTCAATCTCCGACAGCAGCATTTAACGCGCGCTTCCGGGTAGCGCGTCATAAGCCCCGCCCACCGGCGACCCCGTCACGTGATCGCGGGTCGCCGATGGGCGTGCATGACAACCCAGGGTCTGCAGCAGACGCCTGTGGTTGTCATGATCTTGTCGCTATGAGCGCCACCTAGTGGTCGGCGCTCATAGCACAGGACCATTTCTGCTGCATGCAGGGGACCTGCTCGTCCCCTGTATGTAGCAGAGGCGATCGGACAGTTGCTGCTTCTAGTCTCCTATGGAGACTATAAATGCATGCAAAAGGTAAAAAAAAAAAGTTTTTAAAAATATAAAAAAAAATAAAAAAATATAAAAGTTTAAATCACCCCCCTTTCGCCCCATTCAAAATAAAATATCTAAAAAAAAGCCCCACATACACATATTTGGTATCGCCGCATTCAGAATCGCCCGATCTATCAAAATAAAAAAAGAATTATTCCGATTGGTAAACGGCGTAGCGAGAAAAAAATTCTAAACGGCAGAATTACGTTTTTTGGTCGCCGCAAAATTGCAATAAAATGCAATAACGGGCGATCAAAACATCGGATCTACCCCAAATGTTATCAATAAAAACGTCAGCCTGGCACGCAAAAAATAAGCCATCAACCAGCCCCAGATCACGAAAAATGGAGACGCTACGGGTCTTAGAAAATGGCGCTATTTTTTTATTTTTTTTTTTTACCAAATTTTGGAATTTTTTTTCACCACTTAAATATAAAAGAACCTATACATGTTTGGTGTCTATGAACTTGTAATGACCTGTAGAATAAGAAGGGCAGGTCAGTTTTAGCATTCAGTAAACATGGTAAAAAAATAAATAAAAAACAACTGTGGTATTGCACTTTTTTTGCAATTTTACCGCACTTGGAATTTTTTTCCCGTTTTCCCGTACAGGATATGATAAAACTAGTAATGGCGTTGAAAAGTACAACTCGTCCCGCAAAAAATAAGCCCTCACATGGCCATATTGACCAAAAAATAAAAACGCTATGGCTCTGGGAACAAGGGGAGCAAAAACGAAAATGCAAAAACGAAAAATGCTCCGGGGCTTAAGGGGTTAACACTTTCCAAATCTCTCTCCACACCTCTACTGTGTCCATTTTGGAAAATAGGAGAATGGGACATCAATATTAAGGAGCTTGCAGAAATGAGGGCATCAGGTGTTGTGATTATACATAGGAAATGTACAATCTCATATAGATTTCGGGGAGAATAATCCCTTTTATGAAATCTTATGTTTCTTTTGTAAACCTAGTATTTACTTGAAAGTTTGTGAACCCCTCAAAAATTTCTGTATTACTGCATAAATTTGACTTCAAGCTACATCAGTCTGTGAGGTCACAAAGGAACTCAAGGTAACGTCTAAGCAACTAAAGGCCTCTCCTCACATTAGCTAATGTAATTGTTCATGAGTCCACCATCAGAAGGACAATGAACAACAATGGCAAGCATGGCAGGATTGCAAGGAGAAAGGCAATGCGATTTAAAATGCCACTGCTAAAACTCACCTGGGCACATCAATAGGTAACTGGAATAATGCTTTGTGGAAGGATGAGGCCAAGATAGAGATTTTAAGTGAGAAGCTATATGTTTGCAGAAAGAAAATACTGCATTACAGCATAAGAACCTCCTATCATCTATGAAACACAAAGATGGGAATCGTAACATGCTTTGGGCCTGTTTTGCTGCACTTGGCCAAGGACGGCTGCCATCACTGATGGAACAATGAATTCTAAAATCTATCAGCAAATGCTAAAGGAAAATATCAGGATATCAGTTCATGTACTGAATCTCAAGAAAACGTGGGTCATGCAGCAAGACAATGGCCCAAAGACACAAGTCGTTCTACAAAAGAATGGTTGAATAAACAAAGTTTTGGAATGGCCGAGTCATAGTCCTGAGCTGAATCCTATAGAAATGTTGTGGAAGGGCCCGATGCAAGGCACTGGGACTCTTTACCAGCTCAGAACGTCCCGCGTAGCCAGGATTCATGGTAATGGCTACGAAGCAATTTGGGTTAAGCTTCAGTTCTGTTCCTTCGAAGATGAACATGTCCATCTTCATCTGGATGGCTCTCTGGATGCGGAGAATCTGTTGGGCCACCACGGACAACACCTCCAGCTCAATACGGTTAAACTCATCAAAACACGCCCATGCTCCCGATGAGGCCAGCCCTTGGAAAAACGAAAAAAAAAGTATATACAGTACAGACCAAAAGTTTGGACACACCTCATTTAAAGATTTTCTGTATTTTCATGACTATGAAAATTGTACATTCACACTGAAGGCATCAAACTATGAATTAACACATGTGGAATTATATACTTAACAAAAAAGTGTGAAACAACTGAAAATATGTCTTATATTCTAGGTTCTTCAAAGTAGCCACCTTTTGCTTTGATGACCGCTTTGCACACTCTTGGCATTCTCTTGATGAGCTTCAAGAGGTAGTCACCGGAAATGGTCTTCCAACAATCTTGAAGGAGTTCCCAGAGATGCTTAGCACTTGTTGGCCCTTTTGCCTTCACTCTGCGGTCCAGCTCACCCCAAACCATCTCGATTGGGTTCAGGTCTGGTGACTGTGGAGGCCAGGTCATCTGGCGTAGCACCCCATCACACTCCCTCTTGGTCAAATAGCCCTTACACAGCATGGAGGTGTGTTTGGGGTCATTGTCCTTTTGAAAAATAAATGATGGTCCAACTAAACGCAAACCGGATGGAATAGCATGCCACTGCAAGATGCTGTGGTAGCCATGCTGGTTCAGTATGCCTTCAATTTTGAATAAATCCCAAACAGTGTCACCAGCAAAGCACCCCCACACCATCACACCTCCTCCTCCATGCTTCACGGTGGGAACCAGGCATGTAGAGTCCATCCGTTCACCTTTTCTGCGTCGCACAAAGACACGGTGGTTGGAACCAAAGATCTCAAATTTGGACTCATCAGACCAAAGCACAGATTTCCACTGGTCTAATGTCCATTCCTTGTGTTCTGTAGCCCAAACAAGTCTCTTCTGCTTGTTACCTGTCCTTAGCTGTGGTTTCCTAGCAGCTATTTTACCATGAAGGCCTGCTGCACAAAGTCTCCTCTTAACAGTTGTTGAAGAGATGTGTCTGCTGCTAGAACTCTGTGTGGCATTGACCTGGTCTCTAATCTGAGCTGCTGTTAACCTGCGACTTTTAAGAACCAAGAATATAAGACATATTTTCAGTTGTTTCACACTTTTTTGTTAAGTATATAATTCCACATGTGTTAATTCATAGTTTGATGCCTTCAGTGCGAATGTACAATTTTCATAGTCATGAAAATACAGAAAAAAATTTAAATGAGAAGGTGTGTCCAAACTTTTGGTCTGTACTATATAATCAAAACATGTCAGCAGAACATCGGTTGGAGTCAGTTTATTATCTGCAATGGAGCAGCTTAACATTGTATGTACCTTTGACATTGCTATGTAGTCCAAACCATCAGAGCAGTTAAAGACCACACACTGCACGGCCAGCGCCTTGGCCAAATCTTTGGTGGTCTCAGTTTTTCCTGTGCCGGCCGGACCTTCTGGAGCTCCACCAAGATTTAGATAAAAAGCACCGATCTACCAATGAAACATGAAAGAACTGGTATGAAATATCAATAAACTTTCTAATAAGTTTCATGCATCATGCAAAAGTCAAAAAGATTTCTGAGCATAACCCATCACATCATACCAGAGTCCGCTAGCATCTGTCAGTGAGCGGAGTGATGACCAGGCGTGGGGAGTTGCCCAGGTACTCATAGGCGGACTTCACATTGCAGTTGATGATTCGCACTCTCACATTCTCATTCTCCCAGTAATAGCGGAGTTGGGCAAGCCACTGGAAGTCTGTTTCATGAGAAACTCCTGAGCAATGTAGGAAAAGATAGTCAACCTCTAAGACACTGCAGAATCACGAGGGAGAGTTTCTAAAGGGAAGGCAAATGCACATACATTATAGGACAAAACTCCTAGTCACCGAATTCTGCTTTTTTCATTTAGTCCCATTGCCCACGGTGTATAACATCCGGACTCTCAGCCCCCAGTTTATAAAATCCGGCCTCTCGCCTCCCCCGGGGTATAACATCCGCCCCTCACCCCTAGTTTAGTATAACATCCGTCCCCTCGCCACCCCCGCCAGTGTATAAAATACATCCCCTCAACCCCACTGTATAACATCCAGCCCTCGGACATGTATAACATCTAGCCCCTCGTACCCCTAGGGTATAACATCTGGCCCCTCGGCCTTGTATAACATTAAGACTCTCGCCCCCCACCAGTGTATAACATCAATCCCCACGCCCCCCGGTGTATAACATCCGCCCTCCCATGCTGTGTGCTGTTACTAACATATGACAGAACAGCTGGTGGTGCAGAGCTCTCTGATACCAGCGCGGTCTTGTAATAGGAGCCACCGAGGTAACAAGTCTGGATATTACATTTCTTCCCTCCTAAATCTTCCCCCATCACATGTGAGTGATATTATTAAGGAGTAGAAGGAACTGCAGCAACTCAGGAGACCCCGGAACATTACAGAGCGGGGTCACTGAGTGCTGAGGAGCAGAGGGCAGAACGCTTTCCTGACTCCATTGGTAACAACATCACCACAAAAACTGCGCCCCCGCCAGGAGCTTTATGGCCGAGCAGCTGCATGCAGCCTTACATCACCAAGCACGATGCCGAGCGTCGGATGGAGTGGTGTGAAGCCGCCACCACAGGACTCTGGAGGAGACCTGTTCTGTGCAGTGACGGATCACACTTCTCTATCTGGCATCTGATGGACGAGTCTGGATTTGGTGAATGCCAGGAGAACGTTACCCTATTAACTGCATTATGCCCGCTGTACAGTTTGCTGGTGGGGGTATGGCTTTGTTTTTAGGGGTTGGTCTAGACCCCTTAGTTCCAGTGAAAAGATATCTTAATGCTTCAGCACAAGATGTTTTAAACAATTGTAGCTTCCAACCCTAAGGGAATAGAAGAGCAGAACTGTTTCACACACGTTCTCAACCTCAACCCCACTAAACACCTTTAGGATGATTAATTAGAACAAATACTGGACAATGGCAGCATAAATATGTCACCGCAACATAGGGAAGAACAATGTCAGTCACACATCAATTACATTGCCATATGTCTGCTCAGGCTTAGAATGGCTGACCATTCAGAGAATTACATAATACCTACAAAGAAACCGAACAAAAGGTCATTAAAGGAATTGACATAAAAACCCTTTATTAGTACATCCATGGTTATGGAAGGACACCGCACAGAGGAGGGCACACACACCATTGATAGAAAATATTACACACCGCACCTAGGCAATCCAAAACACTGACTATAAAGAATATCAATTGTGGCAATGAGTCATATACAGGGGACGCCGACACCTACAGATGCCAAAACATTCCTATATAGTGACCACCATCTCAATATGCAGAAATGACTACTGCCCCATAGACGTCATTGTAAGTACACCCCAAGATTGCTTTACTGTGACAAGATCAATTGTGTCCTATGAAAACTCAAAGAAAAGAGGGGGGAATATAACATAGATATGGAAAGAACATAGGAATGGGGTGAAATGTATGAAGGTGCTCTGCATATTGAGCTGTGATATCTGTAGAGGGACGGACTCCATATTAACATCCTGTATATGGATTTAGAATAGGGGGCCATAAAAGCCCCTGTAGGTGTAATGTGGAGGGGGCACAATACCTTTCTCCATGTAGTGTATGATAAATAGAACATGGTATTGGAAAGTTTGGTGCCAGCCATGATGTTTGCACAAACCTGTTTGGATCATTTCCATGCCCACGTCACGAGCGTGCCCCTCTATGGTGACGAGAGCCCCCAATGTGGTGCGAGTCTGCTGGGACAATTTGCCTCCTCGCACAAGCTCCACAATATCATTTAGCTGGAGGTGCAGATTATCATAGGAGTTTTTCAGGCCCTACAAGAAGGATGTAACGGTGAAATCATCTGCAGAAACATTCATAGAACATACATATTGCAAGGGGGCTGAAATCTATACAGATTATAAGCTGCAGACTAGATTGAGAACTCCACAATATGCAGGCACTTTATAATGTACACAACAATTTTACAACATATCTTTATAGAAGTTGGAGATCTGGATTGAACCCAGAGCTCCAAATACCCAGATGTACCTCTATAAAACCCTGCCACAAACAGCATGGAAAACTCAATGCAGATGGATTCATTTTATGCTGGTATTATGGGAAATCCCATACAATGTCTTCCCTTATTGGTAGATATGACGAGAGTAGAGATGAGCGAATGGATTTGCAAGACTCTGGTCCAACAGTCGGGTCAGTATTCCACGGCCGCAGGACCGGAGCTCCATGAACCGGCATCTCCGGCTCCTCTTTTGATGTCGATGTCATAGTTGTGGTGTGAGGCACAAATGACATCACGCCTGGCCGGCTAATCAAAAGAGGAGCCAGGGATGCCGGCATGTAAGAGGCGGTTAGCAAGGCTCCCATCCAACAGCCACAGACTACTAACCTGCTCTCTTAGACCAAGGTCCTGCAAATTTAGTTGCTCATCTCTAGACAAGATGCATGAATCAATGCAAAATCCCAACAATACTATGGAGCCTTTTGGGTACCTTCAAGATATTGAGCCACTGTACAACTGCAACCCCCAGGAGAAGACCCCTGGGCAAGAACAGTACATGGGCTCTTTGCAGTCTAATAACGTACTGTGAAAGAAGCTGCTTGCATCTTTTGATGTGAATGTGGGTCCCCTTACCTCTGTTGCACCAATGGTATATCCGCCCCTGGAAACTCCTATAAGCTGCGTCCCTGGGTATGACAGTCTATTAGCAGGAGAACACATGAAGTCTGTCTATGAATGTATATATATGTATTTCTCCCAGAAAATTATTACAATTACACGTTTTGTTGTTCACATGTTTATTTAATTTGTGTGTATTGGAACAACACAATAAGAAGATATTGGTCAACAATTTTGGTTCTCAAGTCCTCAGACAGTTCTCTTTTCCTCTTTCTGTTCTCCCTACTTAGTGTGGCACGTAACAACGCAAAGATTGAGTCAACTTTTCCCCTTTGTATCGGGTTTCAGGTGTGACTTTCATATTGCCCACACCTTTTACTTGTCACAGGTGAGTTTGAACGAGCATCACATGCTTGAAACAAAATTGTTTACCCACAATTTTGGAAAGATGCCAACAATTTTGTCCGGCCCATTTTTGGGGTTTTGTGTGAAATTATATCCAATTTGCCTTTCTTTCTCTGTTTTTTTTTGTGTTGTTCCAATACACACAAAGGAAATAAACATGTGTATAACAAAAAATACACATGCAATTGCAATAATTTTATGGAAAAATACTTCAAGGGTGCCAACACTTCCGGCCATGACTTTATAGTGAAGCAACCTTGATCAGTAAAGGAGCTTATGCCGTACCTCTGGGCCACTGCCGATAGCTTCATGCCCTTCACTGGTCCAGAACATCTGAGACACACAGAGCACGACCTGTCCCGGCCATTCCCTCACCCAGTCTTTTCTTGCAGTCTCAGGGTATGCCTTTTAAAAAACAGTTAAATTACGTTGACAGAAGCATTTAAGAGAGGGACAACCTTACTAGTATTATCTAGCAAATTCATTTCTACCGATTGCAGGTAGAAGATCTGCTACCTGGCTCTATTGCAAGAGATACATCATCCACAAATCATTCACTGCCGCCAAATAATCTTATACAAATATAAAAGTACTAGATTAGTTCCAATTAATGCTTTTGGTCTGTAGGTAGATCAGTACCATTCGTGACCGAGCAATAACATCATGCACGCTCCTTAACATGACATCTTCCCCTTGGATGAGCCACTTCTCCACGGCCCCCCGAGCCTCGGAGGTGGAGATGGTCTGGATGAGCTCTACGCGTTCCCCCTCGGTGCTGTACATGGCTTTGATGTCCAGGTTAGGAAGGAACTCCAGCTTTGCGATGCCTTCAAAGCCCTTCTTTAGATGTGGTTGGACCCGCAGAGGATCTTTAGTCTCAGAGAGAATTTCTAGCATTTCGTCGTTGGACAGGAAGAAAAAGCTAAAGCGAAAATGCACAATATGATAAAAATGTCATTAAAGTATTGGGTCAGGCGCCATTTGTATTAGTGTCTATGTGAGAAAATAGAAAAGCAAAGCTTTCAAGTAAAGATTCAGTCCCCATACACATTGGATTAAAATAGTTTAAACCTGACGATTGCAGCAGGACCGGCCTACCCACTGATGTGTATGGGGGTCTCCTGACTCTCCCCCGATAGAGGATGTCAGGGCCAGAAGGATCGGGCAGATGGGATTTCAATACCCGGTCTTTTGGTTCTCCGGGGAGATAACCCGCTGCCGGAGGTGTCCAGTACCGACTTTCTCCTCTCTCCCCATTAAAAACACATGACTGTTCAGCAGAATATGTGGGAGTCAGGAGAAATAGCCAAATTACCATTCAGACGACGGGTATCTCATATCTCATGCGTATGGCTAGCTTAAAGGGGCTATCCAGCTTTGGGAACTTTTTTATTTAACTGAAATGGGTATTCCCATCTCCAGGATTCTTCCCCAATATGTAGTAGGTGTAATAATAATAATATTAGCAAAAACCTCCAATTAGAAGTGTAGTATAGTTCTTCTGATTTGCTTTGTCGCTTACCCCATGTGCAGGGCATTGCAGTAGCTTAGGTTATGA
Organism: Phyllobates terribilis; assembly: GCF_046119375.1. Classification (NCBI taxonomy): domain Eukaryota; kingdom Metazoa; phylum Chordata; class Amphibia; order Anura; family Dendrobatidae; genus Phyllobates; species Phyllobates terribilis. The sequence goes on from NW_027363015.1 coordinate 295,262, forward strand.
CCACTAGCAAATAACTGTCACTATATGAGTGGTCGTAACCATGGATACCGAAGCTGGGGAAAGCGACATAGCGAATCAGAAGAACTATACTACATTTCTAATTGGAGGTATTTGCTAATATTATTATTATTACTACGCCTACTACATATTGGGATAGGATCTTGGAGATGGGAATACCTATTTAATTGCGAGTATTTGCGACAATTCAGTTTCATTAAAAATGTTGCACCGTTAGGCTTTTTGTTTCCTGTACATTCAGCTTTGATGTGATCTGTGGTCATAAATCGGCTAAGAGGAGCTGAAAAAAGACAGATTAAAAATAAGTCCAATAGCCAGCGCAACACAGAGCCAATAGAAGGCAAACAGTGCAAAATTATTAATGAAATCCAATTACAAAAATGATTTCAATGGTTTAAATAAGAAAAAAAAATTTCTTTAAGGAGTATATAGAATCATTGCAACAAGTGAAAGGACTATACCGTGGGAAAAAAGCCTCTTCTTCTCCAGATAGGCATTCAGACCTTTCATGATTTTATCCAGAAGCACATTGCTGTCCTGAAGTTTTTCCAGAAGTCCGGTCAGAGAAGTGGCGCTTAAAGACTAAAACAAAGTAGATAGCCCATAAGTAAGATTCCATTATATAGTTATAGAGACTGAAAAAAGGTCACATTCATTGACTATTGTGCCAATAGTTCATATTAAAAAAAAAGTTAGAACCTATTTGGATAGAAAATAGAAGATGCGGGAAGCTGGAGTCCAGGCAGTGCGGAGCCCCATAACCCGGGATCCTTGTGATGGAAGCATCAGGACACGGACTCTTGGAAAACATCAATCCTGGATGCAAGATGACCGTGCTTTCTTGTATCAGTCCACCATGAAGCATCCATTTACCTTCAGGTCTTTAACGCAATGTTTCATGATCTCTCTCCAGTTTCTGTCCACAGTCTGGAATAAGCGTCCTTCTTCAGGCATTTGCTGCATGATGTCCTCAGAAGGGAAGATGGGGTCTAGATAAAGCCACTGGGTCGGCACCTTCAGCCATTCCTGGATCCTTATCAGTCGTTCCTCCCATTGCTTAAAGGAGGAGAGCAAAAAGTTAATTACACATAAAATGAAAATGAGAGAAAAAAATGCTATCATTTTAGAAGATAAATTATCAATGGATATGAATTCTGAATTGTTGGACATTTGTAGGGAAAGTTTGGTGAGACTCCTTGATACCATCCCCTTTACATGTAAGCTGGAGCCGCATGTAACTTTAGCCTCGGAGATCCTAATGAAACCTTAGCTTCTGCTAATAAGCAAGTGAATATTTTATACCTTGATTTCTTTCTCATAGGGCTTGATGAAAGGCGATCCCCTCATTGTCTGAGTCTTCACAATTTGGTCATCCAGAGTGGTTTGGAATTCATCCACTGCTGATAGAATAGAAACGCCAGATTCTCGATAGGGACTGGTATTAAAGGATATGGAGTCCCACATTTCTTCCATGGTATGCATCGCCTTCTCCAAAGAAAACTCCTAATAAGAAAACACAGAAACTTTTCACTAGTAGCAGATTCCTCTTTGTTCCGACAAGGATGGGGGAGAAGCATATATTCAAGGATGGGGGGGAGCACATACAAGGATGGGGGAGCAGCATATATACAAGGATGGGGGAGCAACATATATACAAGGATGGGGGAGCAACATATATACAAGGATGGGGGAGCAACATATATACAAGGATGGGGGAGCAGGATATATACAAGGATGGGGGAGCAGGATATATACAAGGATGGGGGGCAGCATATATACAAGGATGGGGGGCAGCATATATACAAGGATAGGGAGCAGCATATATACAAGGATAGGGAGCAGCATATATACAAGGATAGGGAGCAGCATATATACAAGGATGGGGAAGCAGCATATATACAAGGATGGGGGAGCAGCATATATACAAGGATGGGGGAGCAGCATATATACAAGGATGGGGGAGCAGCATATATACAAGGATGGGGGAGCAACATATATACAAGGATGGGGGAGCAACATATATACAAGGATGGGGGAGCAGGATATATACAAGGATGGGGGCAGCATATATAAAAGGATGGGGGCAGCATATATAAAAGGATGGGGGCAGCATATATACAAGGATGGGGGGCAACATATATACAAGGATGGGGGGCAGCATATATACAAGGATGGGGGAGCAGCATATATACAAGGATAGGGAGCAGCAGATATACAAGGATGGGGAAGCAGCATATATACAAGGATAGGGAGCAGCATATATACAAGGATGGGGGAGCAGCATATATACAAGGATGGGGGAGCAGCATATATACAAGGATAGGGAAGCAGGATATATACAAGGATGGGGAGCAGCATATATACAAGGATAGGGAAGCAGCATATATACAAGGATAGGGAAGCAGGATATATACAAGGATGGGGAAGCAGGATATATACAAGGATGTGGATGCAGGATATATACAAGGATGGGGGGCAGCATATATACAAGGATGAGGAAGCAGGATATATACAAGGATGGGGGAGCAGCATATATACAAGGATAGGGAAGCAGAATATATACAAGGATAGGCAAGCAGCATATATACAAGGATGGGGAAGCAGGATATATACAAGGATGGGGTAGCAGCATATACACAAGGATGAGGGAGCAGCATATATACAAGTGTAGCGCCCTAAGGGTTCGGCCGCTACAGGGGTATTGCACCTCTGCCAGAGGTGTGATATTCCACTCCCGGGTAAGGATGGAGTATGGACCAGGGCTCAGTTAGCAGCATGCATCACACACACCCCATTTCCGAGGGACAGCTCAAAGGTGCTCCCATTAGTACAGTAATGCAGGCACGACAGACCATGTCCCTGGCTGGAGTGGAGGGGGGGGGGGAACCCAGTGATGTAGGAGCAGGAGGGGACGGTTCCTGAGCATAGGTAGGAGCTCATTGGTTGCTGGTCACCTGAGCTCACACACTAGGGAAGGGTATATAAGGTGGGCACCATCTTAGTTCTGGGTGGTTGAGTTCAGTGAGAGAAGGAGTTCAGCCAGAGAGGGCTGACAGGAGGCTGTGGCTCAGTCTGGGCCCAGCTCCACGAGGCAGGCCTAGGGTGAAGGCCGGAGCCAGAAGGAAGGAACAGAAACAGAAAGGAACAGCAAAGAAAAGAGAAGTACCCAAAGTGTAGAAGGGCTCAAACAAGAAGGCAGAAGGGACCCTAAGAGCCCATGAGAATACCGGGTGAAGGGTCAGACAGATTAAGGGTACCGGATCCCAAGTTGGAGGAGGAGAAACTACCCTCAGCCAAAGACTGGAGGTCGTGATCATTTATTGGTGCGACACCTCACCAAACCTGCTAGGAAGGCACCATATAGGACAGCGGGGAACGGGGCCCACGTTTACCCGCGCAGATCCGCGGTAGCTGGACAAAAGTTGGTCACTGGTGGGGCAGGCCAGAGAAAGGATGGAAGGGGGTTCTGTGCCATGTTCCTGAACTACCTGGGGGTTGACCGAGCCCCTCACCTGGTGGACGCAGCACGGCTCGGGCGGTCATTGCTGACAGAAGTGACTGGGAATATACGAACTGTGAGTGAAAGACCCTGGACTGCAACACGTTGTCTTTGTGCTTTTTGCTTCGCCAGCACTAACGGTACTGGGACTCCCTGCACCATCACCCGCACCATTCACTACACTGCCCTGGGGCTGCACTCTTCCCGTGGGGAGTTACACTACCTCAGCTGCATACACCATCAGCCTCAGCGGTCTGCCTTGCAGCGGTGGTTCCTAATAGCCGCAATCCACGGGTGGCGTAGTCGGACATTACCTAAAGCACATAGTAGACTACCAATGGTCTGACCACCCTGAGCCACGGGACCAGGTCGCCACCACTACTCCCAGCATTGCCCTGAAGCCCGGTTCCGAGTACCCCACGGCCCAGGGGGCGAGTCACAAGGATAGGGAGCAGCATATATACAAGTATGGGGGAGCAGCATATATACAAGGATTTGGGGGAGCACATACAAGGATGGGGGAGAAGCATATATACAAGGATGGGGAAGCAGGATATATACAAGGATGGGGGAGCAGTATATATACAAGGATGGGGGAGCAGCATATATACAAGGATTTGGGGGAGCACATACAAGGATGGGGGAGAAGCATATATACAAGGATGGGGAAGCAGGATATATACAAGGATGGGGGAGCAGTATATATACAAGGATGGGGGAGCAGCATATAAACAAGGATGGGGGGTAGCAGGATATATACAAGGATGGGGGGTAGCATACATACAAGAATGGGTGAGCAGTAGTGTTGAGCATTCCGATACTGAAATATCGGGTATCGGCCGATATTCGCGGTATCGGAATTCCGATACTTAATTCCGATACTTTTACAATATCGAATACCGGAATCGGAAGTTCCCATAATGCCTGCGCTCTGCAGTGTCTCTGAAGGATGACAAGCTGGATGGCAGCGCTCAGCTGCGATCCAGCCTGTCATCAGAATGCCATCCCAGCGTGAGAGAATTCTCCTGATTGTTTAAAAGCCGGCGGTTTTTAAACAATCACACAGCCCCATACTGCTTCCCCGCAGCCTCCCACCCCGATCCTCCGCTCCCCTCGCAATCTCCCATCCCAATCGTAAGTTAGGATAGGGCGGGGAGCGCAGCACCAAGGAGCGGGGAGCGAAGGACCCGGGCGGGGAAGCCGGCAGTGAAAAGACTTCACCGCCGGCTTTCCCGTTCTGTGCTGCGCTTTCCCGCCGGTTATTTCAAATCAACAGCTGAGGTATCAGGTGATGCCGATCAGCTGTTCATTTGAAGTAGCCGCGGTGCCCTCAGAGGGTTCATGTGAGTTCATGCTTGACTGCATTGTATGAACTCACATGAACTTTCCCACGGCCGCACAGGTCAGACTCACCTCCCAGACCATCAGCCCGTCATGATTAGTGTGTGTGCGGTGTCTGTGCGATGTCTGCGAGTGTGTGCGGTGTCTGCGGGTGTGTGCGCGGTGTCTGTGCGATGTCTGCGAGTGTGTGCGGTGTCTGTGCGATGTCTGTGGGTGTGTTCGGTGTTTGTGCTATGTCTGCGGGTGTGTTCGGTGTTTGTGCTATGTCTGCGGGTGTGTGCGGGGTGTCTGTGCGATGTCTGCGAGTGTGTGCGGGGTGTCTGTGCGATTTCTGCGTGGTGTGCGTGGTGTCTGTGCGATGTCTGCGGGTGTGTGCGCGGTGTCTGTGCGATGTCTGCGCGGTGTCTGTGCGATGTCTGCGGGTGTGTGCGCGGTGTCTATGCGATGTCTGGGGGGTGTGCGTGCAGGCAGACATAGGCCGATGTGACACTACTACTCCCATCGGCCTATGTCTGTCCCCCGTCCACTCGTGCCAGCAGGATCAGCTCGATGGGAGCAGTAGTTCCCATCAGCCTGATCCTGCTATTTAAATTGCCCTACTGTGTCCCCAATAAAATTTAAATACATGTCATTGGTGGCCAGTGGTTACCTACAATAAATTAGTTTATACATTACCTGTCCCCGCCGATCGCCACCTAAAATAAAGTAAAAAATAAAAAATTACACCTATACTCACCTAGACACCTAATTCCCCGAAGCCATCGATCTCCTGTAATAAAATCTAAAATAATAAACCACAACCTTATCCTTACCCCTCCGTAGTAGTCCACGAGTGTCCCACGATGATCTCCAGTTTAGAGCAGCCACATAGAATGTGACCGCTCTGAACCGCTGCCGCCGCTAGAATGACGGGGCCGTAAAGCAGCCCCGTCATTGCATAAGTGGGTTCGCCGGAGTTGAGGCAGCGCTGCTCCAGTCAGCTCCTTTACGGCCCTGCTGTATCGTGAGAAATTCCCGCGGTACAGCAGTGCCGTAAAGGAGGTCTCCGGAGCTGCGCTGACTGAATGCACTCCCGTGACCTCAGTCAGTGGCTCCCGCTGCCGGGAGCGGACGTGTTCCCGGCAGCGTGAGCTTACAGCAGCCATGCACTGCTGTCACCGTCTCCAGATGTGACAGCTGTGCATGGGAGATCAGCGCAGGAACGTGGACAGGTAACTATTTTTTATAGTAAACTAAGAATTAAATAAAATGGTGTGTTTTATTTCAAATAAATTATTTTTTTCTGGGTGTAGTGTGTGTTTTTCTTTTTAACACTTTGTAGGTTAGTAATGGGGGTGTCTTATAGACGCCCATCATTACTAACCTGGGCTTCATGGCAGCTGGCTCTGACATGAACCCCACCACTATTACCCCCTGCCACCGCACCAGGGCAGCGTGGAAGAGCGAGGCTAAGTGCCAGAATTGGCGCATCCTATGGATGCGCCATTTCTGGGGTGGCTGACGGCTGGTGTTTCTAGCCTGGGAGGGGGCCAATATTCATGGCACCCTTCCTGGGCTATTAATATCAGCCCCCAGGAAATTCATGAAATAATTAAAAAAAAATTGATGTGGGGCTTCGCCCTATATTTGTGTCCAGCCAGGTACAGCAGGCAGGAACGGGCTGCCCCCAACCACCAGCTGCCTATTTGTACCTGGCCGGACACAACAATATAGGGAAGCCCTTTTTTTCTTAATTATTCCATGAATTTTATGAAATAATAAAAAAAAAAAATACGTGGGGCTTCTCCCTATTTTTGTGTCCAGCCAGGTACAACTAGGCAGCTGGGGGCTGGAATCTGCAGAGCAGGGAGGCCCAAGCTTTCTGCCCCCCCCCACCGCTGCAAATTGCAGTCCGCAGCCACCCCGGAAGATGGCACGTTCATAGAAGCGCCATCTTCTGGCGCTGTACCCAACTCATCCAGGGCCCTGGTGCGGTGGCTCACTGGATAATAAAGGGGTTAGGGCCAGCTTGACATTATCAGCTGGCCCTAAGCCCGAAATTCATGGGGTCACGCCAATATTAGACATGACCGCCATGAATTTCTAGTAAAGTATTTAAAAAAAAAAACACAACACCCAGAATAAAGTCCTTTAATTGAAATAAACACACAATTCTTTATTGCTCTAAATTAAACCATACTTACCATCACGCCCATTCCAGCTGAAGCCAACGATCTCCTGCAATAAATGAAAAATAATAAACCAACCTCATCCTTACCTTTCCATGGTTCCCAGGACAGCTTCAGCTCTGCTACATCGAGATGACAGGCTGGACCTGCAGAATGCTGCCATCCAGCCTGTCATCCCGCGGACACTGAGAAGCGCAGGCATGCTTGCGCTCCTCAGTGTCAGGCTGTGACGGCATCCAGATGAGCCGAGTCTCTCACGGTCACCGCATGTGCAGGGGAATTCTCCCACGCTGTCAGTGACGTGCATGAGGTGAGCTGAGTTCATTGTCGGCTCATCTGGATGCCGTCACAGCCAGACACTGAGGAGCGCAAGCATGCCTGCGCTTCTCAGTGTCCGCGGGATGACAGGCTGGATGGCAGCTTTATGCTGTGATCCAGCCTGTCATCTCGATGTAGCAGAGCTCGAGCCGTCCTGGGAACCATGGGAAGGTAAGGATGATGTTGCTTTATTATTTTATTTTTATTGCAGGAGATCGTTGGCTTCAGCTGGAATGGGTGTGACGGTAAGTATGGTTTAATTTAGAACAATAAAGAATTGTGTGTTTATTTCAATTAAAGGACTTTATTCTGGGTGTTTGTGTTTTTTTTAACTTTGACTATGGAGTTAGTAATGGGGATGTCTTATAGACGCCTCTCCATTACTAACCTGGGCTTGATGTCAGCTGGCATTATAAGCTGACATCAACCCCAGCCCTATTACCCCACTGCCACCGCTACAGGGCAGTGGGAAGAGCGAGGCTAAGTGCCAGAATTGGCGCATCCTATGGATGCGCCATTTCTGGGGCGGCTGACGGCTGGTGTTTCTAGCCTGGGAGGGGGCCAATATTCATGGCACCCTTCCTGGGCTATTAAAATCAGCCCCCAGCTGTCTGCCGAGCCTTTGCTAGCTATTAAAATAGGGGGGACCCCACGTCATTTTTTGGGGGGGGGTCCCCCATTTTAATAGCTAGTAAAGGCTAGGTATTCAGCTGGGGGCTGATATTAGTAGCCTGGGAAGCTCCGTGGGTATTACCCCCTTCCCAGGCTTCAAACATCTGCCCCAGCAGTCTGCTTAACCTTCGCTAGAGACTAAAATTAGGGGGAACCCCACGCCAATTTTTTTTAAATAAATCCTTTATTTTAACACTAAATGACAAGTACAGTAATCAACACTATCACTGTACTTCTTATATATGTGACTGACATGTTTCTATGTATCTAATCTATGTGTGATGCTCTATTCTTTCTATTCTAAATTGTCGGGTACAGATGCTGAATTGCAGGCCGGCTTTTTTAAAGAGACAGTGCATTAAAACACTAATATTTTTTTAAATAAATCCTTTACACTAAATGACAAGTACAGTATGCAATACTGTCACTGTACTTCATATATATGTGACTGACATGTTTCTATCTATCTAATCTATGTGTGAAGCTCTATTCTTTCTGTTATAAATTGTCGGGTACCGTTGTATGCCGCTGCTGAATTGCCGGCTTTTCATATTTCACTGTGAGCACTGTTCCCATCGATTTGGGCAACCACCTCCCCCAAAACATTCTACAATATTGTTAATTGTTTTCCTTCATGTAGAATTAACCTACAAGGAAAGAAAGGGTTTATTTTCATTCCGATATTTGTGTCCCATTGACTTGCATTGGTTTCCGGTACCGGAATCGGCGATATCCGATACTTTTTGGGTATTGGTCCGATCCAATCCGATCCGATATTTCCTGATATCGGAAGGTATCGCTCAACACTAGTGAGCAGCATATCTACAAGGATGAGGGAGCAGCATATATACAAGGATGAGGGAGCAGCATATATACAAGGATGAGGGAGCAGCATATATACAAGGATGGGGGAGCAGCATATATACAAGGATGGGGGAGCAGCATATATACAAGGATAGGGGAGCAACATATATACAAGGATGGGGGAGCATATATACAAGGATGGGCAAACATATACCAGGATGGAAGGGGGAGCATATTTTTTCTATCTGCAGACTCATGCCCCTGCTCCTGTTTGTGGCTGCTTTCGGTTCCCCTCGCCTGCTCTATGTAGGAGTTGTTTTTCTAAACTAAAACCTCAGTATTCTGGTTAAATGACCGTGTTGGCACTATGGGATAAATAAGTGGGTTTTGGGTTGCAGTTTGGGCTCTCGGTCTGTAAAAGGTTCGCCATCACTGACCTAGGATATTTTGGAGATATTGTCACTGCAGTATTCAGGTGTCACCATCTAGAGGTCGAAATGCAAATTACTACATGGATTCTTAAATTAAGAAATAGGGAGTCACATAGCAAGAGTGATTTGTATCATACTATCAAAAAATACTGCATATTTTTGTAAAATCATCTCATATACAGTACTGTGCAAAAGTTTTAGGCAGGTGTGGAAAATATGCCGCAGAGTAAAAAGCTTTAAAAATAGAAGTGATAATAGTTTATTTTTAAGAACAGTTATTAGGCTATGTTCACATGCTGCGTTTTTTCAACCCTTTGCATAACTAATAATCTTTTTATTTATATAGCGCCAACATATTCTGCAGCTCTTTACAATTCAGACAATTTACAGACATTCTGGGCGCTGTCCCCATCAGGGCTCACAATCTACATTCCCTATCAGTATGTCTGATACAAATGGAAGCAAGGGGACCCTCTGGGTTCTGTTATAGGACGGAAAATAATACTCCAATATTTGCAGTGGGTTTTTCTGCTGCAATTACTGAACATGTGAACATACCCTTATGACGTTTCTTTATATTTTAGTGGTTAAAATATAATTCAGAACCTTAAATTGTTTGTTCCTCCATATTCTGAGACCTGCATCTTTCCGCTCATGGAGCGGAGTGAGGTCTTGGTTATTTTTCGCTGGGAGCTGATGCTTTTAACCCCTTCACCACCTTGGGTTTTTCCATTTTTGCGTTTTCGTTTTTTGCTCCCCTTCTTCCCAGAGCCATAACTTTTTTTTTTTCCTTCTTCATGTTTAACATATTGTCTGAATAATTTAATATTTCGATAGATCGGACTTTTTTTTAGTCATGACGATATCAATTTTTTTTTAAATTTTTCCATTTTTGAATGGGGACAAAGGAGGTGCAGTTTTTTATACATTTTTATTTTTTAAATGGAACCTATCATGTGAAAAAACGCTATCAACCTGCAGATGTGGGGTTACTCTGAACTTGCTCGGCGCCCGCACTTTTAGCCCCGCTGCCAGGAGGAAGCTTTATTCCTCCCGGCACTGGTGTAACCGCACCCCCCGGCATTGATTGACAGCAGCTCAGCAGTACGACCGGACGACAGTCAGTGCTGGAGGCGCCACTCTCTATGTACAGAGCAGTGACTGTACCCGCGCCACCGCACCTATGACTGGAAGCTGACCGCTGCCAGGAGGAATACACATAATTTCCTCCCGGCAGCGGGGCTCTAAATGCCAGGGCCAGACAGGTTCAGAACGCTATTAACCTGCAGATTAACCCTGTTTTTTCACGTGACAGGTTCCCATCTTTTTATTTCTACTTTTTTTGTACCACTAGGGGATCTCAACCTGCAATTGTTCAATTGCTTACACTAAACTTACCGGCTGCCATGGTAATGTGGCGCCCCTGCGGGTCCAGTTGCCACAGAGGTACTGCATCTCACCCAGAGGTGTGGTACTCCACACTCAGGTAAGGACGGAGTACTACCCGGGACCCACACACCCACATCCAATACTCTCCACTACAGTAGGGAAGGGCGAGATTGATCCTAAGGGAGAGCAGTCCCTGGTCCCTAGCTGGAGGGTGTAACCAGGTAGAGGAGGTGGGTGGAGGAAGACGTTCAGGGGAGCACAGACAGAAAGAGTATAAAAGACAAGGGGAACCATCTAGAAGCGGACAGTACAGAGAGGAGCTCAGTTGGGAGTGGGAGCTCAGGAGGAACTCCGCTCAGGAGAGCAAGTTAGGAGAGAGAGGAGTCGGACCTAGTAAGAGAGGCCCAGGAGGAGAGTGAGAGAAGACGGGAGCAGCGAGAGAAAGGCTCCAGAGACAGAAGGGATCCCAGCGGCACGGTGAGTGCAGGAAGCCACCCGTGCGCCCGAATTCATGCTGACGTGGAGGGATCAGGCCGCAGAGGGGTACCAGCCCCACACTAGTGGAGAACAACCAGGTTCAGCTAGCCAACCGGAGGCTGCAGCATTTGCAAGGTGTTGCAGCCAAAATTCTCAATTATATCGCTGAAAAGGTGGCCACATAGGGTACAGGAGATTGCAAGTCGCCCGACAAGGCCCGAGGCCACTGGCTTGGGACACTGATTGTGAGGCGCAGGGTAGGAGGGTGAGAACCAGCGCCGTGAGACGACCAGGAAAGGTACATAGAACGGGGTCCCGTCCAAGTGCTCCTGAGGTACCTTAGAGTTTGCTGGATCACTACCCTGGAGGGGACAGGGCGACGTGGGAAGTTGCTGTTAGAACCTTGCTCTTAGGTTTTTTCTATTGCTGGTCACATGACCTTGTTGGCCTATTTGGTCCTGCTCCGCCCTTCTGGCTTTGCTGGACTTCATTGTATTACTACTCTTTAGCTAGCCGGTGCTCAGTATCTTACTCTGTTAGTTTGCTTGGTCTTCGGACCTCTGTGTTCTATATATATTGTTTGTTCGTCTGTCTGCTACTATTTCTGTTAGGAGGTGTCCATTTTGCTCCCAGTCCCTAGTACTTGTAGGGATTCCTTCCCCACATCTATAGGTCTCCGTACAGACTAGCTGAGGACTTTAGCAGGTCTGATTGCAGGATCAGGTTCCCTGTTACATCGTAGGGATCAAGCTGAGTTCTATCGTAGGGACAGATCTCCTCTCTTTCCTTAGCTCTGGTAGCAGAACATAACAGTTGCACACTGGTGACTGTAACCTGAGGAACTTAACAACTGTGAGTAAAACCTGAAGACTGCACCCCACTGTGTCCTTGAATAATTGCTGCGCCATCACCTGCATTACACCGCACCAACAACATCTACCTTCAAAATTCATCTTATTCTGCCCTGGGGCTTAGCTCTGCCTGTGGAGAGCTGAACCAACTCTACTGCGTCACCATCAGCTCCAGTGGATCTGCACCACAGCGGCGGCCCGATATAGCCGCATACCACAGGTGGCGTCACGAACATTATCTCTAAAAAAACTTTATTCCCCTTTTACTTATCCTTTAATTTGACTACCCGGGGCCACGGACCGGGTCACTGCCACCGTGACATCCCGAGCACCAACCGGCCCAGCTACCGAGTACCCCACAGCCCCAGGGGGCGCGTCAGTAACCCATCAGCTCCCTGCAATCGCCATTCAGTGATTGACAAAGGCATTTAGATGGATAAACCTCAGCGATCGGAGCGAGCTCTGGTTGCTGCAGTTACAGGCAGTTTTTGGCTGTGTAGCACAGCCGGCATCTGCTACATATGATGTGAGCTCTACTACTCAGTCGGTTTCATACAGGCCTTAGAGACCTGGGACAAAACTACATCATGGGTTTAAGGGAACCTGTCATGTAATATAACACTATTAACCTGCAGATATGGGGTAAATCTGCAAGTAATAGCATTGTGACACTGTGCGGTGCCTGCACTGAGAGCCCGCTGCCAGGAGGAAATTAACTTTATGTCACCCAGCAGCCTCTCTCTGTCAGTCACAGGGGCGGCGCCTGCGCGGCTTCAATCACCGCTCTGTGTATAGTGAGCGGCAGCTGTAGAAAACCCAATATCCAAATGGCATTTTATGGGAATCTGAAGTTCTGTATTCTCATCCATTAGTCAGAATGAAAACGACCACCAAACAGCGTCTCCTGCCCTGGAGGACCAAACACTAGATTTCCAGGTACAGCCCAGTGATTACAGAGAATCACTTGTAATACTTAATTTCTGTCTTGGGAGGCGCTGTAGGGAAATTCAGCACCTGCTGCCGGGTACTCGCTTACTGCAGAAGGGATCAGTTTGGTCTTTATCCGCAGCACATTGGGGTTTCACCTCTGACCCATATGGAGAAACCTTACATGAGACCGTACGACCCCATCAAGACTCAGGGGCGAAACCCACATTCACTACATGGACGACCGATGGAATAAAAACAAGAACAACGATGTAGGGGGTAAACGAAAGATTTTATTTATATATGGGGTTATTATATGTTATAGCATCATGTATATGTGTAAATTATTCTTCTATCAGAATAATCCTATTTATGGGCCGCGTTGATCCAGAGGAAGGCGAAAACCCCCTGTGAGGAATAAGCCAATTGTCCTCATATCAGGGGGGAAAATTCCTTCCTGACCCCAAATATGGCGATCAGAATAAATCCCAGGATCAAGGGCTGAGACCGAAATTAAATTAATTTCTAAAAAATGTATTAAACTATTTATCTTTTCCTTATTTAAGTTCAGAGCTACGGTATATATTATACATTATCTGAAAATCTGCCTATACTTTAAAATGTTTTTATGTATTTATAATAAGCCATTAATATGGGAATTACTTATATAACGGTCAGTTTATATCTATTTAAGGCCGTGTTGATCCAGAAGAAGGTGAAAAATTCCTTCCTGATCCCAAATATGACGATCGGGATGAATCCCAGGATCAACGGCTCATAGCTAATGTGTGATACGTAAGTGTACATTTTTTATTTAAATATTTAATTATTTTCAATTTTTGGAGTAATTTATTTTTATATTTATTTTAACTAATTTTTCTTAAACCAAAAAATAAATTATTTTTTCAGATATTTTTTCATTATAAATATAAGAACCTACTTATTTCTTCTATTTTACTAAACCTATCTATGGGCCGTGTTGATCTAGAGGAAGGCGAAAACCACAGGTGAGAAATGGGCCAATTATTCTCATGACGGGGGAAAAATTCCTTCCTGACCCCAAATATGGCGATCAGATTAAATCCCAGGATCAAAGGCTCGTACCTCCCTGTGTGTAATGGAAGTGAGATTTTTAAAAAATATATTTACATTTTTTAATTTTTATATATTTAGACTAAAAATGTTTTTGGTTTGTGTAAAATAAACTATTTTTGAATTTTATTTTTTTAAACTTATTTTTTTGCACTACTTATGTGTGAATCTACTTATTGATATATTACTAAACCTATTTAAGGCCGTGTAGATCCAGAGGAAGGCGAAAACCCCCTATGAGGAATGGGCCAATTATCCTCATATTAGGGGGGAAAATTCCTTCCTGACCCCAAATATGGCGATCAGATTAAATCCCAGGATCAAAAGCCGAAATCTCTATCTACGTCCTATGTGTCTATGTTTGTGTGCCTATACCTGTAGTGTAGTGTAGGGTCTACACCTATCATGTACTGTGGATGTGATGGATGATGGGTGCAGTACTTACCCGGCCTGCGCTGAGGTAAGTTCAGGGATAATGGCCAATATTATACTATTGTTCCTGAACTCACCAGATGGAAACTTAGCACAGGCCGCTCCTGGGGCGCAGAAGACCTTCGGGCTGGAGGGATCTCAGATGCCAGCCATGGATTGGAGGAGGCCAAGTCAAGGGCCTGGTGCAGCGACACGATGGCAGTGGTCCGACATGAAGGTGTTAATGAGAGACATGATGTTCTAGGGCAGCCGAGGTGACAAACAGCAGCAGAGATGTGAGGTACGGGTCAGGAGGCAAGAAGTTCTGGGCAGTTGGCACGGGTTCATCCTGCAAGACATAAGAGGAAGACATTTCAATAACTTCTAGCTCCTGGATCTTCTGTTATCTTAGAGGAATGGTCATTATAATGAACCATTCCCCTATGTAACATCAGATATAATGTACACATCTAATGATCGGTGTCCTGTGTGTACAGCGGTCACTCACCAGATGGTCGTGGATTCTTTCACAGCCCAGATATTCTCATCCACCTAAGAATGACAGAGACATAGTCATTGACAGAAACAGTGGGAGAAGACAAAGATGGTCATAATGGCCACAAGGTGAGAAGAACATTTGATGGGATTTATCCTCACAGAGGATGATCTTACCGGGCCCAGCTTGATGACCCATAATTGAATCCGGCCATGGGGTTAAAGGCTTTCTTATCCTCCGGCCACTGTAGCTGATGGTTGTCCAGAACTGGCCTGAATGGTACGAATGGCGGCTTTGCTCTCCTTTTCTCTAGATCCTCCCAGCCGATGTTGGTAAAGAATGGATGCTCTCTGATGTTCCCGCACACATCCAATCGTTTCTCAGGATTTTTGCACAGCAGCTTCTTGATAAGAGCTTTCAAGTCAGCATCAAGCCAAGATGGAATTTCAGGCTCTCCTCTGGTTATCGCTGTGTAAGCCATTTTGCTGAAAGAGCCGGTGTAAAATGGGGAGCGTCCTGTTGCCATCTTGGACACCACAATCCCCAGGCTCCACCAATCCACTGCTGTGCCATATCCTTTTTTGAGAAGCACCTCAGGGGCCATGAAGTGGAAAGTGCCCGTCACTCCTGAGATGTTTTTGGAGGAGGTGACCCCATCTTGGGCAAGCCCCAGGTCAACTACACGGATGTGGCCATCGGCATCCAACATGATGTTTACTGGCTTAATATCTCTGCAATGAAATAAGAAAACATAATAAGAAATCTACCCCATGATACAGGAGATGGAAAATGGGTCACTGCAAGATCAGATGGACTAGGCAGACAGGAGCCCAGGAAAGTTGGGGGCAATTTTTTGAGCATGTAGAGGGGACAGAGAGAAGGAGGAAAGTTGTGCTTACCGGTGGACGATGTTGTGTCCGTGGAGGAACTGGAGACCACATACAATCTCTGCTGTGTAGAATCTGATGGAGAGAACAGAGTGTAGTATCAATGTCATCACTGATACCTCCTTCCCTCCTGGGCTACATGACCTGCCAGTCCTCTCCCAGCTACATCTCCACCTCTGCTTTTATTTTCACCCCTCTGCTCTCTTTTTCGTATATCTTCCTCATACTCACCTTACGCTGTCGATGTTCAGGCAGCCGCACATGTCAATCAAAGCCTTGAGGCTGCCGCCGGACAGATACTCCGTGATGAAATACGCCAGCTTCCGAGACTGCTGTGCGGTATAGAGGTGACATAAGAATGGGCAGTCTCGGGCCGCGAGGAGTATCCGCCGCTCTCTCATAAGGATGTTTTCCTTCACCTTCTTTTTCTTGATCATTTTTACAGCCATAAAGATGTTTCGGCTGGGGACTGATGTCAGGACCACCTGAAGAAAGAAATAGGGAATGCTTAGAAAATGTGTATGGGAGGTGGAGAACAGCTGGTTTATCACTGCACAAGAAACGGGTGGGCTGAGTGGTGAGAGAGTCTGATGGTAATGTGGCGCCCCTGAGGGTTCTGTCGCCACAGGGGTACTGCATCTCTTTAATGAGGTGTGGTATCTCCTCTCCGAGGTAAGGATTAGTGTTGAGCCACCCCCGTAGTCTTCGAGTTCGGTTAGTCGAACACCCGTATGTTCGCCGAACTGTTCGACGAACTGTTCGACAAACACCTTCGAAAACCATTAAAACCAATAGCAGGCAAAAAAAAACACATAGAAACACATAGAAAACACCTTCAACGGTGTCCAAAAGCTGACAAACTGCTCAGAAGACATAACTAACACATGGAAAAGTGACAAGTACATATAGTCATGCGAAAAGAAAAGAGGTGGAGGAGTAAAAGGAGGGGGAGACACAGATATAGGCATGTCATGCCCTTCTAAAACCAAAAAAGTGCAAAGCCGACACGGCCAGTCCGTTCCTGCCCGTGCCACCTCCGTGTCGCCGGGTTTGTGCCAGAGCCGAGGTGGACCCTGACGGCCAGACCCCCTCTCCCAATACTGGTGCCTGTCCGCTGGTGGGTCGAGCCCCCCCGCGGTGGGGGGGGAGGGGGGAGTAACATCTGCAGAAGAAAGACCATCTTCCAGCCAAACTAAGATGTCGACTTCTTTTCGTGGACAATGTGATAAGATCCCTTTCTTACGGACATGCCCATCGCTACAAATTCCAGATGAGGCACAAAAACAGCAGGTGCTTCAACGGATATCAAGTGCTCCTTCAAGTGGGCTCTCCTCCACCTCAACTTCAACATCACAAATACTCCAGTCCTCAGAAGTGTCACCCCAATCGCACTTGCTTCCTCACAGCTCCCAAGTCTCCAGCTGCCCGTCTGAGTATGGGGTAACACAGATGGTTGAGTCTGCACAGCTGTTTACTCATACTATAGCCTGGGAAACGGAGGTCTGCTCCAGAGCTTCGGTTAATCCAGACGAGGAAATGATCTGCACTGATGCCCAGAATCTTTATAAGTTGGATCCAGGACCTGATGAAGAAGGTTCTGAGCATAATGTAGACCCTCGTTCCCAAACTGTAACTCCTGTTGGTGGAGACAATGATGAAGACGATGATGAGACTCAAATATCTGATTGGAGCGACAACTTGACTTTTCGGTCAGGGCAGGAAGAGGTTGGCTCTGAGGACGACGGGTGTGAGAACACACAGGGTGATGATGACGAGGTTGGAGATCCCACTTCCTGTCAACCCACAGTCAGCTAGTCGATGAGGTCAGCAGAGGAGGTGGAGGAGGATGTGACTAGCCCAGGGGATGGGGATGACTCGGTACCCGGGCCTTTGCCTGGCTTTGGGGATGTCGCGGTGGTCAGCTCCCTGGCCCGTACCCTGGGGTCACTCTTTAAAAGGGTGGATAATTGTTAATTTTATAAGAGTTCGTGACGCCACCTGTGGTATCTGGTGAGAAGCACCAGCGCTGCAGCAGTCCACTGAGGCCCGTGATAAGGCAGCTCGATGGTATAGCTCCCCACAGGTGGAGCTAGGTCTCAGGGCAGCGTATGCAGGGGGAATGCAGCACAGGCAAGACCCAGCTGGGTCAGAGCAAGAACGGGAACGGACACGGTAGTCACTTCAGTACCTTTTACTGGTGGAAATTCAGGCACATCCCGGAGCACTGTAGGGTGAAGGGTGCATATCAGGATCCTCCCCAATGAGCGGGTGTAGGGCCTCCTGTTTCTTGCCTCTGCGTAGTAAGTTTCTGACCTGCCTGGAGCTAGGCCTAACTTTGTCTCTGTCCTGCGCTGGCTGACCTTGTGGTAGGGCCTTCTCTTGGAGTTCACGCTCCCAGTATGCGGGGCCTAAGCGTCTCCTGGCTCTGTTACGTATCAGCACCTTAGCGATCCTGGGACTTGTAGTTCTCCAGGGATTCCAGTTATGCCTTACTGGGTCATAGAGATCCCGGTAAGCTCGGATCCGGTGTCCGGTAAATGCTTCGGGGTGAGCTGGTTAAGCTCCTCTGCCCCTTATGTACTAACTCGCCACTCGCCTTCGGCCTACTCGGGCCCTCACTAGGCTATACACACTAACGGCAGCTTGCCGCGCTTCACCGATCTTATGGCGCCGGCACACCTTAAGCTCTAACTGGGCTCCCTGAATCTAGCGAGCAGGAGCCTCGTGCTCCACTGCTGAACTATTAACTGAGTTCTCTAGACTAGACTGAGCTCCACTGCAGACTGACCTCTCTTAGGCTTCTCTACTGCAGGAACTCTTCAGAAGAACTGAACTGCCTAGCTCCACCTTCCCTATTTATATCCCTAACGGGCTCCCTCTGGTGGTCTGAGGTGGAAGGTGGAGATGTGTGAATCTTTATGGGGGCCTCTTGTGGAGGGTTCCATCAATGCACTCTTCTAGGATCTGTGATACCAAGAGCAGCGGGGCATCACAGATGCTATTGATGATGAGGTTAGGTTGCGCCTTCCTGGACAGAGACGTAGTACTGGAAGCACGTCAACAACTGCATCCTCAACCACAACTCTGCCTCTGACCACAAGTCGTAGTGGCTCTTCAGGTCGCATGGGCTCTAAGCCTTGCATAGCCTGGGCATTTTTTCAGATCGATAAGGATGACCCAACTCGTGTTATCTGTAATATTTGTCACCAAAAGCTAAGTAGAGGCCAAAAAATCCATAGTTTGAGTACTTCATGCATGTACCGTCACATGGATATGAAGCATAAGTTACAGTGGGAAGCTCACTGTGCTACAATGCGGCCTAGCGGGCCGGGCCAACCACTGTCTGCCCCATCTTGTGCATCCGCAGCCTCTTCATCCTCTGTGACTGGGGGGACAGCAGTCACACATGTTTTTGGACGTAGACCTGCCACCTCTTTACCCGCAACAGCCAGTGTGATTGGCAGGTCGTCAGTTCATTGGGAAGTGGAAACACCTGCTGGTGTTGAGCGCTCTCCGACATCGAGAGTACCACCTTTGGATCAAGGCAACCTAACATGTCCGCCTGCATCTTCCTCACAGACCGGCAGTTTGCCGGGGACACCCTACTCAACCCCGTCTAAGCACAACAGCCAGCCCTCGGTTCCTCAGATGTGGAAAAGTAAAAGACCATTTCCTCCTAGCCATGACAAAGCTAAGAGGTTGAATTTCACCATCTGCAAGCTGTTGGCTACAGAAATGCTGCCTTTCCGCCTGGAGGACACAGAGGATTTTCAAGACCTTATGTCCGTCGCAGTGCCCCAGTACCAGATGCCCAGTCGGCACTACTTCTCAAAGAAAGGTGTGCCTGCTCTCCACCAGCATGTCGCACACAACATCACCGCTTCTTTGAGAAACTCTGTGTGTGACAGGGTGCATTTCACCACAGACACTTGGACAAGTAGGCATGGACAGGGGCATTACATGTCGCTGACTGGGCACTGGGTAACTATGGTGACAGCAGGACAAGGGGCTGCTGTCCAAGTCTTACCATCCCCACGAGTTGTGCGTCAATCCTCTTTATCTCGAAGTTCCTCCACTGCTTCTGCCTCCTCAACCTCCTCTCGGTCCTCCACCTGCACCCAAAGCCTGTCTGGAAATGCCACCTGCTTTCTAACTGCACAGAAAGAATCCTGCACACCTCCTTACTATGCTGGCAGCAGGGCTCAATGGCATCAGTGTTCACTTTGAAATGTCTGGGAAATGTGAGTCACACAGCTGAGGAGTTGTTGTCAGCTCTGGAGACCCAGTTTCATGAATGGTTGTCTCCACTGGACCTGAAACCAGGGAAGGCCGTGTGCGACAATGCTGCAAACCTGGGTGCGGCCCTTCGCCGGGGCAATGTCACACACGTGCCTTGTATGGCTCACATGTTGAACCTGGTTGTCCATCAATTTTTAGCCCACTATCCCGGACTAGATGGCCTTCTGCAGACGGCACGGTCGCTGTGTGCTCACTTCCGCCGTTCGCATCCCGCAGCTCAACGACTTACATCTCTACAGAAGTCGTTGGGCCTGCCAGTTCACCGGCTGAAATGCGATGTGCCGACACGGTGGAATTCAACTCTGCACATGTTGCAGCGACTGTGGCAGCACCGACAAGCCCTGGTGCAATACGTTCTGACGTATAGCCTGGGCCAACGAGATCCAGAGGTGGGGCAAATCACGCTGCAGGAGTGGTCTCAGATCAGGGACCTATGAAGTTGACGCGCCCCCTGGGCCGTGGGGTACCCGGAGCCGGGCCAGTAGACGCTGGGGGTTGTAGTCACTGTGGCGGTGACCCAGGGCGGTCAATCCAAGGGTAATTTGTATATATGGGTTTTATGATGTCCGACTACGCCACCTCTGGAGTGCGGCAAAAGGGGCCGCTGCTGCGGAACAGTCCTCTGAAGCTGGTGGTTTTGCAGCAATGGTATTATTACTCCCCACAGGAAGAGTGTAGCTTCAGGGCAGTGTGGGTGGATGATGGTAGTTGTAGGGCAGGGAGTCAGTAATGAACACAGAGTCCATGTGATGCAGTCCCAAGATCTTTACTCACAGTTGTTGCAGTCCAGATTACAGGTACCAGAGCAATCTCCCCCGTCGTGCTGTGCATACTCAGTGAGGGGCTCAGTCCACCCCCAGATAGCTCTGGGGTACTTAGCAGGACCCCCTTCTGTGTGTCCTTTCTCTGGCCTTCTCCCTGCACCTCACACCCAGTGACACTTCTATCCGGTATCCTCGGGCCTTGGCGGGCGACGTGTGTTCCGTCCCCTGGGTCCTATGTGGCTACCTTCTTAGTGAGACTGGTGTGGACTTTGGCCTGCAGTAAATGAAATGCTGCAGCCTCCGGTTTCTAGTTGAGCCTTGCTGTTTCTCCGCTAGTTGAGGGACCGGTTCCCCTTATCTGGCCTGACCCCTCTACCTCCTGGTAGCAGCGGGAGTACAGGTGGCCTTCTGCACGGCCCGTACCCCTAGGGTCCCTTCGGTTCCTGGAGCCTTCCTGCTCCCACTCCTCTCTTCTCTCCTTCAGTCCTGGGCCTCCCAGGCTAGGCCCGCCTCCGGCGCAGAGCCTCTGCTCCTGTCACTTTTCCTCCTCTGACTGGCTTGCTCTTTCTAAGATGGCTTCCTATTTATACTCTCCCTGTCATGTGCTCCCCTAAGCTGCTCCCCTAAGCACCCACTATATAGGACCCTCCCGCCAGCTAGGGACCTGGGACTGTGCTCTCCCTTAGGAGTAATCTCACCCTACACCCACTGCGGGTATGTGTTGGATGCAGGTGTTAGGGTCCCGAGCCATACTCCTTCCTTACCTGAGGGTGAGATACCACACCTCTGGGTGAGATGCAGTAACTCTGTGGCGACTGAACCCTCAGGGGCGCCACACACCCTTCTGCACAGTTTTGAAATGGCTACGAAGATGTTTAGTGCTGACGACGATGCCATTATTAGCATGACTATTCCGGTTATTTACATGCTGGAGCACACATTAAACAGAATTCAGAGTCAGGTGGTGGGACAAGAGGAGGTGGAGGAAGTAGAGGATTGGTTTGCGGAAGGGATAACATCTCCAAGGTCCAGAC
Organism: Phyllobates terribilis; assembly: GCF_046119375.1. Classification (NCBI taxonomy): domain Eukaryota; kingdom Metazoa; phylum Chordata; class Amphibia; order Anura; family Dendrobatidae; genus Phyllobates; species Phyllobates terribilis. The sequence goes on from NW_027363015.1 coordinate 317,140, forward strand.
GGTTGGCAGCACCAAGGCAGCAGGCATGGGAGGGTGGGGGAGAGGGATTAACCAGGGCGCATGGTAGCAGCCAAACTGTTGAGGAAGGTGCAGGAGCCGAGGAAGAAGTGGAGGACGAACTGGCGATGGGCATGGAAGACTCATCAGATGAGGGAGACCTTGATCACATTTCTGTTGTGCGAGGTTGGGGGGAGAGGGCAGAGGAAGGAAGCATGATTGTTACCTCGCTACCAACACAACAAGGACTTTGTCCTCCTGGATGCGCAAGACACATGAGTGCCTTCTTGCTGCACTACCTGCAACATGACCCTCGGATTGTCAGAATTCGAAGTAATCCCGACTACTGGGTTGCCACACTCTTAGATCCCCGGTACAAAAGTAAATTTGCCGAAATAATTCCTGCCATAAAAAGGGATTTACGCATGCAGGAGTATCTGCAGACTCTGTTGCAGAATCTTACATGCGCTTTTCCACAAAACACCAGTGGTGCACGTAGTGAATCTCACAGCTCTAACTTGCCAACCGTGGGACTGTCGAGTCTTCATCACTCAAACCGTAACAGTAACACAGTATCTACTGGTAACAGCAATTTTGTGGAATAGTTTCACCACTTTTTTAGACCATCCTTTGCAAGGCCACAGGAGACAAGAAGTCTGACACATAGTCAACGCCTAGAGAGGATGGTACAGGAGTATCTCCAAGTGAACATCGAAGCCATGACTGTCACTGGACTCTTGTTCATTTTGGGATTCCAATCTGGAAAAATGGCTGGAGCTCGCCACTCACGCCTTGGATATCTTGTCATGCCCTGCAGCCAGCGTTCTCTCTGAACGTGTGTTCAGCGCTGCTGGTGGTGTGCTGACAGATAAGCGCACACGGCTGTTCACTGAGAATGTAGACAGACTCACGTTCATAAAGATGAACAAATCATGGATTCGCAAGGACTTTTCTACCCCTGTGTCATCCTGGGGAGACTAAAAGCTTGAGGATTTCGTAAAATCACCTCACCAACCATTTTAAGCAACTGTGGGGCAATTGATGCCACTTAACCCTAGAACGCATGACCATAAAAATCTACACTTTCACATACCTGGGACCTTTCAGGCCCGTGTGCAAATAACATGGAATAACTCAAACTCAAATGACAAACAACTATATACATGAAGAATACCTAGAGTTTCAAAATTCTAACTGAAGTAATCTTGCAGAAAATAGAAAACAATTAACAGGGCGGGCCTGCGAGGCCCCAGGTATGCGTTCTAGCGTTAAGTGGTGTCTGTGCCACAATTTTGGGAAAAAATGGAGACTCTTTTTTGAGTCCCCTTGCTGTGTCTTACGTGACGTTGGCATCGTCAATTCCAGGTGGGTTGGGTCGCTCCCCCCCCCCCCTTTTAACTGTGAGAAACTACATACATTATGGCTTGGGGTAACACAGATGGTTGAGTGTGAAGAGCTGTTTACTCAGAGGTCTGCTCCAAAGCTTCTGTGTCTGCTAGTCAGCGTAGAATTTTTAACTGCATCTAGCCTAGGCAATACTTTGGGCGTAGTAGCCCAGCTGCGAAGCAAGCTGCACCGCCTGTGTATCTAATAAGAATTTTTAAATGCATCTAGCCTAGGCAGACTGTGGGGACCCCCAACCAAACCCAGACGCTCAGCCCCCCTACCGCCCCCCTTTCCTTGACGATACAATAATGTAACTCTTACAACTGGATGGGTGAGGATCGGTCACAGCTTTATTAACTCTTTATACTCATTCCATTAGAAAGGCATTTTATTTCTAAAATAATTCAGCTTGTTGCAGCATGCCCTGGGTCTCCACTCTGGCAAGTTGGCCAACAAATGTAACTCTCCAACATGTCCTTTCTATTTCCAGGCCACGGAGGATCCTGCGTACTCGTATGCAGGACTCTGACCCCCACCCATCACTCTTAACGCTTGTTCCACTCCGTCCTGGAGTCCTGACAGGAATATGTCTAGTCCAATATCCATTAAGTGAACACCGTCGGGCCGTATGAGGCCTGCTTTATCTCCTTCCAGTTGTCGGTGTCGTATCACTACACCGCCTCTGTCGCTTCTAAATTTTGCCATCCGAATATTTATTACCCGCCTTGTCCGTTCGATGGCCGTGATGTCTCGCGCACCTTGCCACACCGCTATCGGCACAATCTCTGACCATACTATAGCTAGTTTTGTGAAAAATTCTCTGAAGCGCTCAGTGTCTAGTTTCATTATTGCCATTAGTTATGCGCTCTTGTGATGACCTAGGTCGTTTCCCCTGGCCTGTATAACTAAGATGACCAGACCTCTTGCCTCTCTCCCTACCTTGATTACCTCCATTAGTACCTGTGGCCATAGCAGGCCTCTAATACCTCTGCAGTTGAAATATGTGTTATGAAACTCTAATTTCCTCCCGCCTGGGTGGACTTTCGCCCTTTTTTCTGCCCAATATATATACGAGTGGCCTATCACCCACACTGTTGACTTAGCGTCACCTGTAGAAGAAACAAACCACGTTAGGATAACAAGTCCGGTCTTATGTATCTCGCCAAACACGTGGACGCCATCTCCCTATCCTCTGAACTTCCGTTTCTGACAGTCCTGCTCTTGCTGCTTCCGTGGCCGCGGCTATGCGGAATGAGTGTGTCCCATAATCTTTGGGGTGATTCCCTGCGGATGTTATGCATTTATTAAATATAGCTTGGAACTGGTATCTTGATAATGGCATTCCATCAATGTGTGATAGGAAGAAATTACTTTGTGATCTGATGGTTATATATGTTTTTACTATTGTTACCCGACTCAGTGTACCGTTTGTGGGTTGTAGAAGTACCCAAGTGCCCCTGCCTGCTGGAACCGTTTTCGATTGGCGTATGCGTAGACGTATAGCATTATTGGCTATGACTACGTCCTGGTGTAATAAGCCTCCACTGGTGGTAATTTTGGATTGAGGGACTAATTCGCTTATACATAGCGCCCCGAAGAAGGCGATCGCAAATGCAGTAGACAGTAGTGTTGCTTCAAATTGTGAGTGTCATGTTAATGGTGTTAGGGATGTGATGTGAGAAATCAGTTTTACTGACACGGGATGGGACGTCTACACTCCTGACTTGGCTGACCCCTTTTCCACCCTTTTATGGATTGTCTGATGATGAATCTCTTTGTCACATCTCCTCAATTCAGTAGTTGGAAGTGAAATGCTACTCCGGTCAGACACCGCTGCGCTGACGCCCCTGAAAAGCCCCTCATCATTAGCTGGTGGAGAAATTCTATGGTGACTTGTAATCTGGCTTGTTCACATTGGTCAACCCGTCTGCCTGCTACTAGTCGTGTCCACTCTTCCCATGCCTTACCGTATGCTTGCCACGTCGACGGGGCAACTGACGCTCTGATTAATGGCATCAACTATTCGCCACTAGATCCCATAGGGAGGGTGGGCAACTGTTGCCCGATGGGTGGGCGCTGGGGAGGAGCTCTGTGAAAATCTGCCAATTGAATTGTGATAAAGCGTTAACAGCAGCTTTAGACCCCTCAGCATCGTGGCTAGCGCGGACCCATACATTGTGTTTTAGGCACAGGAATGCTAGCCGGCGTAGTTGGCCTAGCACTGGGAGAGACGATAATGCCATCTTATTAATGCAGTGCTCTAGGCTGGTGTTTTTTGTTATGAAGCGTATATTTTTGTTAGCCAGGCGCGCGCCCCATATTTCTATTGCTACCACTATTGGGAAGAAAAATTATTTTCCGGGCTAGATGCAGCTAAAAATTATTATTAATTTCAAAGCTGGTGGAGCTTGGTATAGATGGCCTAATACAATGATTACCACACACTACTGCTATGCCCAAAATTATTTTCCAGGCAAGATGCAGCTAAAAATTATTAGTAATTTGAAAGCTGGTGGAGCTTAGTATAGATGGCCTAATAGATTGAGTACCACACACTGCTACAGGCCCAAAAGGTTTTACTTGGGTAGGTGCAGTAAAAAATGAGTATTACATACACAGGTGGTGTAGCTTGCAACACAGATAGGCTACTCCACTGCCTAACACACTGCAATAGGCCCAAAGGATTTGTTTAGCTAGATATAGCCAAATGCTGTCAAAAACACTTTCACAGCACTGGCACAGACCTGCCTGGCAAAAAGTGATAGGAACTGATGTAATCTAACCCTCAAAAGGGCTGCAATTACAAACTAGTCCCTACTCCTTAAACCTTTCTGTCTATTTAAGAGAAAATTTGCTTGCAATTCAGTTACACAATATAGCGCTAACAGCAGCAGCAGTGAGAAAATGGTGGCGACGGGGAAAATGGCTGGGTCTTACAGGGCAAGGACATGTGACATACACAGCCAATGACACATGCCCTTGCTTGTGTGAAAAAAAGCAGTTCGCTCCGTGTGTGCGCTGCTGATAGATTGCACCTCCCCACTGTAAATGCGGGAAAGAGAAAAAAAAAAATGGAGATCTTCATTATTCCTGCAGAGATCCATCCCCTGCCCCTCCCCCCACCCCGCTGTACACTCAAACTGTGTATTAACATTATCAGCATTACTGAGAAAAAATCCAGTTATGATTTGGGTGCACGAACAGTTATCGAACGTAACCTCGAACAGCCGGATTTTTTTCAAATCGTTCGGGTTCGTCGAACGGCTCGAACACCGCCCAAAACCACTCGAATTTGAGATTGGCGAACAGTTCGATTCGAACACCGCTCATCTCTAATGGTCACATGCCGACTAGACATGCGTGGCCTCATTCTATACAAATTACTTGAGTGAGGCTGGTCACGTTTAGTTGGAATGTGGCCAGAAATATGAAAATCTCATACTTGGACTCACATGACCTTTCAGGATTCTCCTGTACTGGAGGAAAGGTGAAAGTGTGCAGTGCATGCGCTGCGAGTATTCAGAAGTCTGCAGTCACCTAGAGTTCTTCCGACTTTATTCACAAACCTGGACAACCCTTTTAATTATACAATTAAGTACTGTAGCATGCCCAATCCTAACAGCGTGTAATATACTCAATGTCAGGATTCAGCTCTGCTAGCTGGGTCCAGCAGACACCACATGACCACTCGTATGTGATTTTCATACTTACGGTTATGTGACAACTAGCCTGTAGGCTGTAGTTTTTGACTGAAATTGAGAGAATTAGGAAGAGTAGGTAGTCACGTGACTGTCAAAAAGCAAATCGTAGCTGAGCGGTCACATGACTACTATTCAAACTGCATGAGCGGTGTGTGTGGGGGGCGCCAAACTGAATTCCTGCTCCGGGTGCCGGAAAACAGATCTGCCTCTGTGCTAAGCTTGCAGATATGGTCAGAAGGTTCTGTAAGACATTGCTCTATAGATCAGATATTCTTCCAAAAACAAACCGCCTGGAAGCCTCCTTGTCAGATTTATGCTTAAGAACTAATTATATTTTACTTTAAATATTTCTAATAAAGAAAATAATCAATACAGTAATTATAATCCATAATATTCCAATATGTTATATTACTTGTGATACGTCTGATATAGTCTAGCTTTAGTAAATCATGTTTTGTTTCTGTAAAGGAAATCAAGGCTGAGCCTGCAGATATTGTTAGAAAGTTCTGTACCATGTTATTCTATGGATAAAATGTACTCACAGAAACCAGGTGTCTGGAGGTCTCCTGCAACAGACTTATCCTTGAGAACTAAGAATTGTAATGTTTAATCTGAACATGCATGGAAACTTTGTTACTGTGAGCCAGAACTTTGGTTTAGATACTGCACTCTCTGTAACAGAGTAGGTCCCTCTCTCATTCATAGGGGTCCTGTATACACAATTTATGTCTCATCTCCATCTCTGAACTGTAACTATTATTCAAAATACATTTTTCTCTCATTCTAATCACCTGTGAATATGGATGTTTTGCTTGGAATACAGATTTCCATGTCATTTCATTATATTGTCTGGGCGTGCGTGGAAACTCCATGTGACGCGCCCCCTGGGCCAGTGTTGTTTGGGGGATACCCGGAGCCGGATCAGATGGGGGTTGTAGTCTCCGAGTGACGGTGACCCGGTCCGTGCCCAGGGTGTCAAGCTCAGTGTGTGGCAGTCCTACAGATGTTGCTGGATGTTCTTTCGTGTCGACTACGCCACCCGTTGATTTGCGGTCAATACGGCCGCTGCTGCAGCAGGGTCCGCTGAGGCTGGTGGTGTGTGTGCAGCTTCTGGTGGTATAACCCCCAACGGGAGGGGTATAGCCTCAGGGGGTCAGTTGTAGAGGGTGGTGGTTGTGGTGGTGCAGTGAGGATGGTATTAAGACTCAGAGTCGGGCTGTGCAGTTCAGGGTGTTTACTTACTGCTGTTGTTCTGGTCACTCCGGCCTTGAGTGACCGCCCGAGCCGTGCTGCGTCCACCAGGTCCTGGACTCGGCCAACCCCCAGGTAATTCTGGAGCGTGATCCTGAGCTCCCTTTCTGACGTTCCTTTTCTCTGGCCTTCCCCACCAGGGATCCACCTATGTCCAGCTCCCTCGGGTCTCTTGGTGGGTACACCTCCTCTGGGTTCCCTGACCCTATACTTGGTCTGCCTTTCGGGTGGATATAGTGGGGGGTCGTGGCAGATCCTGCCCACAACCTCCGGTCTCTGGCTGAGGATTAGTGCCCTCCACCAGCTTGGGATCCGGTACCCTTGTGCCAACCCTTCACCCTGTTGCTTGTATTTGGGCTCTTGGGGTTCCCTCTTCTTCCCCTCTGGGTCCTTCTGACTCCTCTCTCTCTTCCTTCTTTCAGGACTGCTTGACCCTCTACAACAGACTGACTAGTAGCTGTCTGCCTGTCTGACCCTGATCTAAGATGGTTCCCACCTTATATACTCCCTCTATGTGTGAGCTCAGGTGACCAGCACCCAATGAGCTCCTAGCTTTACCCAGACTGCTCCCCCTATCTGCCCCTACACTACTGGGATGTTCCACCCCCCTCCCACTCCAGCAAGGGACAGACACTATCGTACCTGCACATAAACTGGTGGGAGTACCGTTGATCTGTCCCCCGGAAATGGGATGTATGTAGTGTATGCAGCCTACTGAGCTCAGTTCCACACTCCATCCTTACCCGGGAGTGGAATACCACACCTCTGGCTTGAGGTGCAATACCCCTGTAGCAGCCGAATCCTCAGGGTGCTACATTCCCCCCTGGTAAATCACAGCACGTCCTCGGGCTGTAAGAGAATAAACATCCAAAACATACAAATTTTTTTCCATAAAACATAAACATATAAAACAGTATATATATCAGCATAAACTTTTCATAAATAACATTCTTGTTCCTCCGGCCACGGTGCAACTTGTGACCGGGTAAAGTGCGACAGTCTCTTCAAGAAAAACAACAGTTTCCTATAAAACCGGTAGGGGGCGCCTTAGAAAGCGCAACTATATACAGGGGAAAGTATGGCCGCTCTCAGTCCTCGGCCAGGTATAAGGAAGGAATGACCGCTCTCAGTCCTCGGTCAGTTGGATTAAGGGAAATACGGGTAACAGTTTAAGCTTGTCCCAACGGGGACATATTTAAAGCAGCAACAGTTCACTGTACCCCGGCGGGTAACTATTTACAGTCTCTTTACCGTACTTTAACGACGGCGTCCTCCTGCTCCTTCTTTATCTTCAGACCCGTCCGGGTCCTCTTGCTCCTCCTCACACCGTAGCTCCTCCTCCGTCAGCCGGTGTACATGGAGGGCGTAGGGTCCTTTGGCACACTTGTGCCGGGTGAACGTGACCTCGTCCCCTACGTACAGGTCACGACCTCTGTGTCCCTCCGGCAGATGGCTCTCTACGTCTCTGCGGGTTACAAAGACGTCGCCGGGGGTATGATGGTCTCTTATGAAGCCCCACCCATGCTGCAGGTTGAATTTAATCACAGTCCCGGTGGTACGGGGACCATGAGCTGCACGGGGGTTCCTCCTGGTCCGGCTCTTCTGCCCTGCGCTCTGTTCTTGCAGCCGCTGCTCTCGGATCCGCCTCTCTTTCCGTTCTCGCTCGAAGTCTGCCAACTGCTGGCGGCAGCACTCCACTCGCTCTGCTGCAGCTGCCCGCGTTTCTTGAGTGAACCCCATGAGGTCTCCTCCGGTGGGGTTCCACTCGAATTGTGCTTCTTCTAGCGGGAGCGGGGTTCTCCTGACGGGCTTCGGAGCCGGAATCAGAGGCTCGCACAGGGGCCTTGCTCTTCGGAGTTCCAGTTGGTAGTACTCCTGGGGCCATACAAAGGGCTGCCCATCCGGGCACGTGTGCTTGGCAAATAGATCTTCGCCCAGGTGCGGCACTCGAGATGTTGAGGGCGCGTTGATGGTAGCGGCGCCCGGGTTGACCAGGCCTTGCGACCAGGCTTGGGGCACCCTAAAGGTAAAGGGCACTGTAAGGACGGCGGCGCCCGGGGGTACTCGGCCCTGCGACCAGGCCGGTGGCTCCGCGGAGGTAGGGGGCGCTGTTGGAATTGCGGCGCCCGGAGGTACTAGACCTTGCGACCAGGCCGTTGGTATTTCCTGTTTGGTCGCGCTCAGGGTCGAGGCGTGTGACGTCACAGGGGTCGCGGCCGCGGCTTCTGCTTGAGGCCTAGTCCGGCACGGTGACGATGCAGCGACGGGCACGGCAGGGGGAATTTCGGGCTCTGCGACGGGGAGCTGGGACAGGTACACGGTTTCTCGGCTCGGGGTAGAGACGTCCCCTTTACCTGCCTCCGTCCGTTCAGCTTCCTCCTCGGCGCCGTCTCCGGCCTTCACTCCTCCTGCACCATCCTCAGAGGCGGTCTGTCTCCTCGTCTCGGGTGGCGTGCTCCGCTGACGGGTTCCGGTCTGCTGGGCCATCTCACGGCTCCACTCCGTCAGCGTGTCTTGCTGCACCTGGGCCATCCTCCGTGCGAGGCCCTCCAGCGCGGTCTGTGCACACTCCCGGTCTCGGGGGAGCTGTGCCAGGATCTCCACTAAGCCTAGTGGGGTTGTTGCTTGCAGCAGGCTCCTGACCACTGGGTCGGTGCTGCCTGTCTCTCCCTCCATCTCCGGGTACGCTTTCTCCGGAGTCCTCTCCAGACTTCTTGTCTCCGGGTGCGCTCTCTCCAGACTCCTCCAGGCTGCACCCATCTTCGTTCTTTTGTTCAGTCTCCGCCCACATTGAGGGTGGTCCCGGGGCAACTTTGTGATTGTCAGTTCCAGGGGCAGTTCTCTTACGCTGATGGACACTTCCAGCATCACAGTCTCTGTTGGTGGGCGCGGTTTCCGCTTTTGGCGCCATTCTTCGACCTGGCCCACGATGGGAGGTGGCCTCTTGCCACCCTCTGGCACGCCCATAATGGCGTCCGCTCTTCCAAGGCGGGAAATCTTTGGAAATGGCGGGAAAAAGCTGCAAATGGCGGACAACCGGCGGGAAACGACCTGTGATGGGGTCCGTTGGCGGGGACCCTCCGGAACCGGCGGGAGACTTCTTTTTAAGGTAACGGTGAACTTTTCTTCAGGCACGCAGTACCCGGTTGTTGCGGGCACGTTATCCTGCCGACTACGCCAAAGTTGACGCGCCCCCTGGGCCAGTATTGTTTGGGGGATACCCGGAGCCGGATCAGATGGGGGTTGTAGTCTCCGAGTGGCGGTGACCCGGTCCGTGCCCAGGGTGTCAAGCTCAGTGTGTGGCAGTCCTACAGATGTTGCTGGATGTTCTTTCGTGTCGACTACGCCACCCGTTGATTTGCGGTCAATACGGCCGCTGCTGCAGCAGGGTCCGCTGAGGCTGGTGGTGTGTGTGCAGCTTCTGGTGGTATAACCCCCAACGGGAGGGGTATAGCCTCAGGGGGTCAGTTGTAGAGGGTGGTGGTTGTGGTGGTGCAGTGAGGATGGTATTAAGACTCAGAGTCGGGCTGTGCAGTTCAGGGTGTTTACTTACTGCTGTTGTTCTGGTCACTCCGGCCTTGAGTGACCGCCCGAGCCGTGCTGCGTCCACCAGGTCCTGGACTCGGCCAACCCCCAGGTAATTCTGGACCGTGATCCTGAGCTCCCTTTCTGACGTTCCTTTTCTCTGGCCTTCCCCACCAGGGATCCACCTATGTCCGGCTCCCTCGGGTCTCTTGGTGGGTACACCTCCTCTGGGTTCCCTGACCCTATACTTGGTCTGCCTTTCGGGTGGATATAGTGGGGGGTCGTGGCAGATCCTGCCCACAACCTCCGGTCTCTGGCTGAGGATTAGTGCCCTCCACCAGCTTGGGATCCGGTACCCTTGTGCCAACCCTTCACCCTGTTGCTTGTATTTGGGCTCTTGGGGTTCCCTCTTCTTCCCCTCTGGGTCCTTCTGACTCCTCTCTCTCTTCCTTCTTTCAGGACTGCTTGACCCTCTACAACAGACTGACTAGTAGCTGTCTGCCTGTCTGACCCTGATGTAAGATGGTTCCCACCTTATATACTCCCTCTATGTGTGAGCTCAGGTGACCAGCACCCAATGAGCTCCTAGCTTTACCCAGACTGCTCCCCCTATCTGCCCCTACACTACTGGGATGTTCCACCCCCCTCCCACTCCAGCCAGGGACAGACACTATCGTACCTGCACATAAACTGGTGGGAGTACCGTTGATCTGTCCCCCGGAAATGGGATGTATGTAGTGTATGCAGCCTACTGAGCTCAGTTCCACACTCCATCCTTACCCGGGAGTGGAATACCACACCTCTGGCTTGAGGTGCAATACCCCTGTAGCAGCCGAATCCTCAGGGTGCTACACATGCATGAGAGAAATTTACATTTATATACTTCACCCTTTTGCAAGAAGGCCGACCCACTGCTCATTCCTAGAGGTTTCTGTAGAAGTTTTTTTTATATCTTAGCCTTATCTATACCTTTTTTAATTGTAAGTTTATTCTAAATTAACCTCCATTTTATTCAATTACCTATGAAGACCTGGTTTGTCCAGAAGTCTGCACCGACTTCTGCTCTCAAGCTCATCCAGTGGCCAGTATCATTATGGTATGGCATCCATTGGCCAGTATCATTATGGTATGGCATCCAGTGGCCAGTATCATTATGGTATGGCATCTATTGGCCAGTATCATTATGGTATGGCATCCATTGGCCAGTATCTTTATGGTATGGCATCCAGTGGCCAGTATCATTACGGTATGGCATCCAGTGGCCAGTATCATTACGGTATGGCATCCAGTGGCCAGTTTCATTATGGCATGGCATCCAGTGACCAGTATCATTATGGCATGGCATCCAGTGGCCAGTATCATTATGGTATGGCATCCAGTGGCCATCATCATTATTATACACACTATAATCCTCCCAATTTGCATCAAGATAACAGAACAGTAGTGTTGCGCAGACGTGCTTGGATAAGGTGTCATCTGAGCATGCTCGGGTGCTAACAGATTATCTTTTGCGTGCTCTAATAATATGTTCACACCGCCGCGGCTGCACACAAACTGGCAAGCCCAGCATGTATTGCGGCGGTCTAACAGCCGTGAGACATGCAGCCGCGGTGACGCAAACATATTTTTCAAGCACGCCGAAGATACTCTTAGCACCCGAGAATACTCGGATAACGCCTTATCGGAGCACGTTAGCTTATCACTACAGAACAGATCTGAACAGTGCTCAGGATTCTCCTCACCTAGCACCCTGCCGAGAATAATAAATGCCTGTAGCCAATTTCCAAAAGTGCCTCCTACATTGCTCACCCTCCACCTCCCTATGCTTTTTCCCTGCTCCCACATTTCAGTGATGAAACACTCAAGAGGCAGTAAAGTAGATATAGCTGCAGTTTTCCTTTTCCAAATATTTTTAACTTCCATTTTTTAAATGAGGCCCTAATGGTCCTTGAAAGCATACACACACGCTCCCAAGTCAGACTTTGTTGCAGACGGACAAGCCTATTTTTGGTAACAGTCTCTGCTGCCACTGGCCAAGTCCCAACACATCCTTCCGCATCATCAACCCTAACAGACCATGCTGCTACAGGCCCCTCACACTGTTGTCCCAACTGCAACACCCGGTGGCCTAAAAGATGTACTCAGGTTACCGTACGTGAGGTGTGAAAGCGTGTAACTGGCATGTCTCACCGGAGGTCATCACCACAACCCACTAATGGTCCATCCTAACTGACTCTGGGCACTCTGAGGACCTGATGCAAAGTATCTTCTGGATTAACGACCTCTGATGAAGCCTGCAATAATGAAAAATAATAATAATAAAGTAAACTCTTCTGCATTGCACTGAATGACCAGCAGGTGGCAATGAAGTCACAACATTAACTAGCCCCCTATTGTAGAAAACCTAAACACCATCAGGTGGCGCTGAGGCTTCATGAGAACGCGCCACCCCCAAACTTAAAAGGCTTTTCCACTATTCAGACAACTTCTCAATCACTGTTTCCCCTCAGTAAAATAATAACTATTCTACTCTGTGCCATTCCAGCAGTGTCAGCACTGGCTCTCCCGGGGTCCGCAATCCCTGCGGCCAATCAGAGGTGTCAATGTGGCACCCCAGGGGTCTGGTTGCCACAGTAATAGAATTATTATGTCTGAGAGCAAGTGGGAGGTTTCTCTGGTCAGGAGCCCTAAGCATGCAACACTGCCCGCCCAGACCTGGGAGGGGAGGAATCTGCCCTTATAAACTGGGTCTGGGGCGGGATTAGGTGAGTCAGAGCTTGGAGAGGGAAAGATACAGCAAGAGCTCTGTAGGAGCAGGATTGAGTGCCAGAGGCTGGAAGCTAGATAGCTCACCTTGGCTGAAGACACTAAACTCGGACACGGAGTCCGAGGCTGTGGGGACATCCAGGTCCAGCAGCAGAATCCAACCGGCAGGGGATTCCAGGTCCTCTGGCCTTAGAAGCCCGGAGGCACGGTCACAAGCAAGGGACCAGCACCGCCGTCGTGGAGCGGAGGCTAACAGAAGGCCCCAAGTCACCGGCCATACGGGTGAGCACCACACGGTATACTCAGGGACGTGGGCTATTTCTACCCGCATAGAGCAAGGTAGCCAGGAAAGAGTGCAGATAGACGGGGAGGCCTACAATTCCACCTGGCCAGGGGGAGATCCTGCTTGCTCACAGACTGACCAGGCCTCTACTGCTAACCAGTACTCCCGGGAGGGTCTGCTCTATACCATCAGTAAAGACCCTGAACTGCACCACACGTCGCCGCACCAACACCTTAGTACTGGGACGTTCACACCATCACTCCCATCATCCACACTAGCTGCCCTGTGGCGTAGTCGGACATTTGATATTACACTAAGACTGCCACTGGTTTGACCACCCTGAGCCACGGACCGGGTCGCCGCCACACAGACTACCACAACTAGCATCCCACCAGAGGCCCGGCTCCGGGTTCCCCATGCGGCCCAGGGGGCGAGTCAACTTTGGCGTAGTCGGCAGGGTTTCGTGCCCGCAACCACCGGGTACTGCGTGCCTGAAAAAGACTTTTGTACTTACCTGTGGTGAAGTTTCCCGCCGACCGGAGTAGTTTCCCGCCATCGGACGCCATCTTGGGTCGTTTCCCGCCATCTTCTGCAGTCTTCCCGCCATCCGCAGCCACTTCCCGCCATCGGACGCCATCTTCGGGACGCCGCACGGGAAGAAGAGGGACGTGGACGCCGAAAGCGCGCGAGAGCCGAAGCTCCACCCCACGCACTGACGCTGCGCAACGTCCTGGAAGGGAGGAAGAGCGACGCTGACGTCATCGAAGTGCGACGCCAGGTCCTCTACCCCGACGATTGACTGCGGAGCCGCGGCCTACGGAAGAAGAGCATCGCAAGGTAGGCCACGGTCCACTAGGGGGGTAGAAGGATGTTGGATACCGAGGGGAGCTCCACCGCCACACCGGCCGCCAGCGCAACCGCTGCAGCGGTCATGCCATTCACCATGCCCTATATCCCGGGGGCAACCTGGCTACCCCAGTACTCAGGGGAGTCACATACCCTAAGTGACTTTAGGGAAAGATTGGATAGCCTCTTCCAGGTGTACCCCCTCACGGAAGAGCAAAAAGTAAGCATCCTGGAGGCCCAGTTAATCGGGGCAGCCCAAAGGGAGGTAAAGTCCTGGTCACCTGGGAAGAAGAGGACTGTCAGAGAAATACTAGCCCGGCTGAAAGACACATTTGATACCCGAACCTCAGCCAAAATAAAGCTCAGATTTTACGGGTGCAAACAACGGGCACATGAAAGTATAAGACTATGCTCTAAACCTACAAGAGGCCCTGAGAGCCATTAAGCAGGCAGACCCTGACAGCGTGGGAAATGAAGACAAGCTGTTGACCGAACAATTTATTGAGGGTCTACTGTGCAATGCCCACCGAACCCAGTTGCGGGCAATGGCCTTACAGGACCCTGACCTGGACTTTGTACAGTTCAAGGACAGAGCCATCCGGGTGCTCGGAGAACCGGCACCAGGTGGCGCTGTGACCCACAGGCGCCCTGCTATCACTTATCACCAGGACGCGGCGCCCTTGTCTGCAGGGCCTGTGGGAGCTGATGCGCAGGCTTTGAACAATAACCCGACTACAGACCTGCACCATCAGGTCCAAGAGCTGACTAAGAGCGTTGCCGCGCTAACCAGAACTGTGCAGTCTTTACAGGTCTCTTCTCCAGGAAAGATCCAGCTGGCATCTGGACCGGAGGACGTCCCGTGGCGCCGACTGAGGAGGACCCCATCGGCCAGAGGGAGACCCAGCGACAGGTACAACGAGGACGGACGACCCATCTGTCGCCACTGCAATCAACCCGGACATATGGCAATGTACGGTCATTTAAACGGGCACAACCTGGGGTAGAAGGCCAACCCCCAGGCCTAAGATCATCAGGCCCATCGAACTGGCGTGACAAGTACGTAGGGGGATGTCCGGTCTTGCCTGTGGTACTGGACGGCATTCCTATGAGTGCCCTACTGGACACCGGGTCACGGGTCACCACCATCTCGTACGTGCTCTTCAAGCAGTACTGGAATTACTCGGACATAACCGGCTACCCAGATGACGACCTGAGCATTATCGCCAGCAATGGTCAGCCCATGCCACAGATAGGATTTAAAGAAGTGAACATCAAGGTCGGTAAAGTTGAACTGCCGGCACAAGGACTGATCATTGTGGACATTGACCGTCGCTAGAGTCACCCAAAAATAACCCTAGGTACTAACGTAATTGAAAACTGTCTTGCAGAGGGGATTCTTATTTTGCAGCAGGTTGCCAAGAACGCCAGTTCCAGCCAGCAGCGTGTGCTCCAAAAAGAGATCCGGGCACTGATGAAGCAGCAACAAGTGGAACTATCTGGTGGTGAGATAGGTAGCGTGAGAATGTGTGACCCGTTCCCTATTGCCATGCCCCCAAAAAGTGAGATGATGATTTGGTGCCGGGCAGCTATTGGTCTAAGAGGTAGAGACTACCAAGCAATGGTAGAAACCGTCTACTCAGACAGTAGGCCCACCATTTTGACAGCACGGGGGGTGGTCGATGTACGTCATGGGAGGGTGCCCGTCCGCATCATAAATATCGGGGAGAGAGAAGTATACCTGCCCCGGTATGCCACGCTAGCCAAATTGTTCACCATAAACCAGAACTCTGTACAGGCCGTGGAACCCTTGCCTCCATCTCAACCAGAGGAAGGTAACGGCTCAAAGAAACCAATGGAGGACTGGTGTCAGCAACTGCATTTGGGTACTGACTCCACTCCCTCACACCAAAAACAGGGAGTCTACCGGGTGGTTCAGGAGTACGAGAGAGTGTTTAGCAAACACCCGCTAGACTTTGGGCGAGTAAAGGGGGTAGAACATCACATCCCCACGGCAGACCATCCTCCCATAAAGGAGAGTTACCGACCCGTACCC
The DNA here is from genome assembly GCF_046119375.1 of Phyllobates terribilis. Classification (NCBI taxonomy): domain Eukaryota; kingdom Metazoa; phylum Chordata; class Amphibia; order Anura; family Dendrobatidae; genus Phyllobates; species Phyllobates terribilis. The sequence continues at coordinate 332,948 of NW_027363015.1, forward strand.
CCTGCACACTATCAGCACGCCAAGGGGATGTTAAAGGACATGAAGGAGGCTGGGGTAATTAGGGACAGCTGTAGCCCCTGGGCAGCTCCACTAGTCTTAGTGAAAAAGAAAGACAACACCATGAGAATGTGTGTAGACTACAGGAAGGTCAACCATATCACACACAAAGATGCGTACCCGTTACCAAGGATAGAAGAGTCCTTAGCTGCATTAAAATCTGCTAACTTCTTCTCTACTTTGGACCTCACTAGCGGGTACTGGCAGGTTCCTGTGGCAGAGGCGGACCGGGAGAAGACCGCATTCACCACCCCAATGGGTCTCAGCAAATTTAACTGTATGCCGTTCGGGCTCTGCAAGGCACCAGGAACCTTCCAATGGTTGATGGAATGCTGTCTGGGACACCAGAACTTTGAGACGGTCCTATTATACCTGGACGATGCCATCGTTTATTCCAAGACTTACGAGGACCACCTGAAACACCTGGCAGAAGTGTTTGATGCCCTGGCAAGCTACGGCCTAAAGGTGAAACCCTCCAAGTGTCACCTCCTGAAACCAAAGGTGCAATACCTGGGACACGTGGTGAGTGCTGACGGAGTGGCTCCCGACCCCGATAAGATCACCGTGATTAAAGACTGGCCAAGACCCTCCAGCATAAAGGAAGTGCGGCAGTTCCTCGGGTTGGTAGGCTACTACCGAAGATTCATTCCCGGTTTCACCAAAATGGCAGCCCCTATGCAGGACCTCCTGATAGGTCAATCTCGGAAAGCCAAAAACCAGAAGCCGCCCTTCAGGTGGGAAAAGCTGGAAGAGGAGTCCTTCTGCCAGCTGAAGATGGCCCTCACGGGGGATGAAATCCTGGCGTACCCTGATTACAACCAGCCCTTTATCCTCCACACGGACGCAAGCAACATCGGGCTAGGAGCCGTACTGTCCCAGATCCAGCAGGGGAAAGAACGGGTAATCGCTTACGCCAGCCGAAAGCTACGGCCCACGGAGAGGAACCCTGATAATTATAGCTGATTCAAGCTGGAGTTCCTGGCAGTGGTGTGGGCAGTGACCGAACGTTTCAAGCATTACCTTGCCTCTTCCAAGTTCACCGTGTACACGGATAACCCGTTGACACACCTGGACACTGCAAGGCTCGGTGCCCTGGAGCAGAGATGGATGGCCCGCCTGTCCAACTATGAATTCACCATCAAATACCGGGCGGGACGCTCAAATGCCAACGCGGATGCCCTGTCTAGAATGCCAAACTTACCGGATGTAGGGGAAGATCCAGAAGAAGTCGAGCTCCCTGCGTTCCACCGTCTTGGGATTACCCTGTATTCCCACCGTGTGAAGGGCAGGCGCTCTGTGACATTCAATCCCTTGCCCCACTACAGCTGGGCGGAAACGCAAGACAGTGATCCCGCAGTCCGTCTGGTGAAGGAAATGCTGACACAGGCCGATGCCCGTCTTGACCCAGACACTCCGGAGGAGACCAAGCAACTGTGGAAGGAGAAAAGTAAGCTGTTCCTCTACAGGGAGAAGCTGTGCCGAAGAATGGTTAATTCTCGAACACATGAGTTGACCTGGCAGGTAGTGGTCCCAAGACGAGACGCGGCTATGGTTCTGGAGGCATACCACAACGGAGCAGGACATTTTGGATGGAAGAAGCTGGAGTACTTGTTGCGTGAACGGTTCTACTGGGTAGGCATGAGAGGAGCCATCGAGAGGTGGTGCAGAGACTGTGGCCCGTGCAACCTAAGAAGAAAGGACCGTGCCAGCCAGAAGACTCCCCTGCAGCCCATCATCACCAGACAGCCACTGGAACTGGTAGCCCTGGACCATGTGAAACTGGCTCCAAGCAGATCTGGGTATGTCTACGCCCTCACAATCGTAGATCACTACTCCCGGTTCCTGGTGGTGGTTCCCGTCAAGGACTTAACGGCTCAAACAGCAGCTAGAGCCTTCCAGCAGCACTTCAGCCGTCCACACGGGTACCCGGAGCAAGTGTTGACAGACCAAGGACCAGCCTTGGAAGCAGAGGTCTTCCAGGAGTTCTGCAACCTGTATGGCTGCAAGGAGATAAGAACAACGCCCTATCACCCGCAGACCAACGGACTCTGCGAAAAGATGAACCAGGTGGTGATAGATCTGCTAAAAACATTGCCCCTGGAAGAACGCAGCCTGTGGCCTGAGAAACTGCCCGATCTGGTGGACCTGTACAACCACATCCCAGTAGGTTCCACCAACTGTACCCCGGCTTACCTAATGAGAGCAAGACCTGGTAAGCTACCTATTGACATGGATATGGGAGTCCTGACGCCTGAGGACACCTCGCCAGAGGCAGACTGGGATACAGAACGGCAGCAGCAGTATCGGAAAGTACAGGAGAGCGTCGAGCGAAGTCTCTGTCAATCAAGAGAAAGGCAGGAGAGGACTTATAACCAACATGCTCCCGCTGTTCCCCTGGTACCTGGAGAGCAGGTCTTGAAAAGAAAAAGGCGGCTCCATAAGTTGGACGACCAGTGGAAAAAGGACCCGAACACCGTACTGCCCTCAAGCCACAATAATCCAAAGGTGTACGTCATCAGCAAGGATGGAGGAGAGACCACAGCCACTGTCTCCAGAGACCACCTGAAAAAGTGCCCCGAGAAGTTGCAAAACACGGATGAAGATCAGGAAGACCCTCAACCCGTAGAGGAAAAGGAGGAAATGATCAGCACCGTACTCTGAGACTTTCCCCGGTCCTGGACACAAGTAAACAACGCTATCGTGGTGCCCGTCCTCACCTTTCTCCAGCCAGCCCCTCAAGTTCCTACAGAAGACCAGGTAGAGCTGGAAGAGCAGCCAGCCCAGGAGGCAGAAGAGTCCACACCAGCAGCGCAGGAGGATCAACCCTCTGCTAGTAGTGAGCCTGCCATGCCCCTAGTGAGCCAAAGAGTGCGCAGACAGCTGCCCAGCTTACCCATAACACATCCTACACCCTGTAGTGCAGGACCAGTTAGTGAGCTCCGTAGGTCCACTAGAGTCACTAGAGGTCAGATGCCCGCTCGCTGGAAAATATAAAGTAATGCACTGTAAATTTACCTGTTTCTTGAAAATGTTTATGGTTTTTGTTGTTGCCTGTTATTAATTATGTTTCTCAGTTACCCTGCAGATTTATTTGGACTAACAGGTTATGGACGCTGGATAACCGAAACAATCTTGTAGATAGTTGCACACTGTGGCCGCAGAAGAGAAAACCTGTCTGGCGTGGCCTCCTTGCGGCCCAAAGTAGCTAGCTTCAGCCTTGCAGCCACGCCCAAGGCCAACGCAAGGGGTTTGCTTTGGACAGGTCCCCTACTTCGCTTAAAGCTTCACCTTGGGTGACATGGACACCCTCTTGTTTCACAAACTTCACCTTGGGTGATATGGACACCCGGTTGCGGACACGCCGTGACCTTTAAAGAACTAAAGCTTCTTGTAAATATGTTATTGTATTATCGTTTATACCCTTGTATTTATGTTTCTTTAAAAATGTGTTTAGTCCCGGAGTACTAAAATTTACTAGAGGGGAATGTGGCACCCCAGGGGTCTGGTTGCCACAGTAATAGAAATATTATGTCTGAGAGCAAGTGGGAGGTTTCTCTGGTCAGGAGCCCTAAGCATGCAACACTGCCCGCCCAGACCTGGGAGGGGAGGAATCTGCCCTTATAAACTGGGTCTGGGGCGGGATTAGGTGAGTCAGAGCTTGGAGAGGGAAAGATACAGCAAGAGCTCTGTAGGAGCAGGAGTGAGTGCCAGAGGCTGGAAGCTAGATAGCTCGCCTTGGCTGAAGACACTAAGGGACCAGCACCGCCGTCGTGGAGCGGAGGCTAACAGAAGGCCCCAAGTCACCGGCCATACGGGTGAGCACCACACAGTATACTCAGGGACGTGGGCTACTTCTACCCGCATAGAGCAAGGTAGCCAGGAAAGAGTGCAGATAGACGGGGAGGCCTACAACTCCACCTGGCCAGGGGGAGATCCTGCTTGCTCACAGACTGACCAGGCCTCTACTGCTAACCAGTACTCCCGGGAAGGTCTGCTCTATACCATCAGTAAAGACCCTGAACTGCACCACACGTCTCTGTGTTTCATCGCCGCACCAGCACCATTAGTACTGGGACGCTCACACCATCACTCCCATCATCCACACTAGCTGCCCTGAGGCAATACTTCTCCCGTGGGGAGTTATCCCATACTTGGCTGCGCTTACAACATCAGCCTCAGCGGCCTGCAGCACAGCGGCGGTCCCCACTGACCGCAATCCACGGGTGGCGTAGTCGGACATTTGTTATTACACTAAGACTGCCACTGGTTTGACCACCCTGAGCCACGGACCGGGTCGCCGCCACACTGAGACTACCACCCCCAGCATCCCACCAGAGGCCCGGCTCCGGGTTCCCCATGCGGCCCAGGGGGCGAGTCATCTTCACTCTCTCGTACTTTGGAGGAATTGACCGCTGCAGCTGCTCTCCCACTTCCTCCAGATGTCAATGTTGTCTGTAGGAGAGGAAAGTGAAGCCAGCGCTGAATGTCACGCCAAAGATGGCTGCCCTCCTATTATATAAATCTCACTATAACTCCACCAGCCTATCACATTCCTAGTTCCACATCCAACCTCCATATCAAACCCTGTAATAAACCCTTCATTACCTGGTCTTGTCAGGACCTCAATAAACCCAGCCTTTTTGAGGCCTACTTCTGTACGGCCATTAATAATGCACTGGTGTAAATAATGTGTGTGAGGTAAATGGTGTGGAAAACCGGATTGTAATCAAGCAATGATTTCTTCAATTGGACTGCAATGTCCTGAACCATACGACTTGTACCAGTCATGTGACTTATGCTGCCCCAGGACTACAGCCATATTGGCCAAAGCTGTGATATCACAGAGGCACATACCAGCATGTGGAAGCATGGCGACATAGCGATGACATCACAATGGCAGGTGCCGGAATGTGGAATCTATGACATAGCGATGACATCATAATGGCAGGTGCCGGAATGTGGAATCTATGACAACGATGACATCACAATGGGAGGTGCCGGAATGTGGAATCTATGACAACGATGACATCACAATGGGAGGTGCCGGAATGTGGAATTTATGACATAGCGATGACATCACAATGGCAGGCGCCTATATACACAGAAGCGCAGGTGAGAGGAGACACACAGGAGCTTAGAAACCACAAGGAAGGCAAGAAGAATCGATTGGAGAACAGGGACAGGAGAAGCCAAGAAGAACAGAATAACCCGCTTCTTAGCCTTCACTGAGCCATGACAAGACTGAGCGGATGGAAGCGGAGGAGGAGACCCAGGACCCCGTCACATCCACCTGACTGATGAGAAAGGGGAGAAATTATGTAGATTATGTAGCAACATTACAACTATTCTTGTTACCCATAGCAACCAGTCAGAGCTCAGCTTTTATTAAAGGGGTATTCCCATCTCCAAAATCCTCTCCCAATATGTAGTAGGTGTAATAATAATAATAATATTAGATATCCATGCTTACAACCACCAGTTATCTAGTTGCTAGTGGTCGTAACCATGGATACCTAAGGTCCTGCAATGCCTGCACATGAGGAAAGAGACAGCGAAGCAGAAAAACTATTCTACATTTCTAATTGGAGGTTTTTGCTAATATTATTATTACACCTACTACATATTGGGATAGGATCTTGGAGATGGGAATACCCTTTTAATCTCTGATTGCTATGGGTAACTAGGAGAGTTTGTTGCTCAGCTTTGATGAGGGATGACAGATTTTACTAGACTAAGTGGATATCATTGGTGCAACCAGAGCAGCTGCACAGGGGGCTAATAGGTTAGGGGGTCACTCACCTTCATTTTGTTAATTCTGTGTATTGCTGTAGCAGTGCTGTGCGCGTATATTGATGCCGTGGGGCAGGGGCGTACATAGAAATCATCGGGCCCATAGCAGAAGTTTGAGTTGAGGTCTCTCCCTTCAAAAGAAATGAATAAAACAATTATATTTGTCAGTGTCACAACTTTCCAGCCTTTACATAGTAATTTTCCTCCTGCTGAAGTCCTAGATTCCCCTCTCATTGCCACCATAACGTATGATGCCAACAAAAGTGCCCCCCAAAAACAGTATGATACCCCCCATGGTGAATTCCTCTACCTTAACCTCCACATGTACAGTAGGGTCATCAAACTGTGCCCCCCCCCCTCAACTCCCAAGGCAAAGTAAGGTGACCACAACACAGTAATCCCCCAACTTTGACCCCCACACAGCCCTCCATGCAGTGTACAGCCCTCCATGCAGTGTAATGGGCCTACATACAGTATAAAGGCCCCACACTGTACAATAGTCTGCACTAGCCCTCCAAACAGTATGATGGACACCACATAGGTCAGAGTAATATTCAGCTCACCCTTGAAGGATTCCCAGCGGGTTCCATATAACGAAGCACAGGATCCAGTCTCTGCCAGATGTAGAAGCAAGGTGCATCCAAATCCAGTACAAAAAAAGTCTTTATAAGAACGATTGAAACAATGGCATTGTTGTGACACCATTTAGGTGTAGTTGGGGGTTTGGAAGATGCACAAAATATGAGTCTAAGAACATGCAGAGTGTTTGAAACGCGTTCGGTGTTGCACATTTTCTACACCTTCCAAACCCCCAACTACAGCTAAATGGTGTCACAACAATCCATTTGTTTTTTTTACTGGAGCTGGATATTCACTTCAATCCAAGCATGATGGACCCCACACAAACCTTAACACTGTATAATTGCTTGCATACTGTATAATGGCCCCACACAACCCTTCAAATATTATAATGGCCCCCCATAGTATAACACGCCACCATAATCCTCCATACAATAAAATACTCACTATAGTCCTCCACAGAGCATAATTCACTTCCCCATGGTCCTCCTCACAGTAATATGCACCCGCCCATAGGGTAAAACGCAACCCCACCCCCCCATAGGGTGAAGCTCAACCCCCCCCCACCCCCCATAGGGTAAAATGCAGCCCACAGTTTTCCAGTATTATGGGCACCACGTACTCACTGATTTTATTTTTAAGAAAAATACAATACTCACCGCTCCTTGTTCCCCCACTGCTTCAGTCTCTGCAGCGCATATACTCACCTCAGCAGCTACACTATCTGACACAGCATGGAGTGCGATGAAGTGTCGTCATCGTGCCCGCTGTGTCAGATGCAGGAGGGAGGGAGCATTAAATGCTGCCGTTCAGTCAATACCATGGTTAATCACTAACAGGGGCATTTAAGTGTCCTGGTAGCTACTTCACTCATGTACCTCTTCCCATCGCCCCATAGAAGTGATTGCCGAAGATTTACCATGGCAGTCAGGGGCCTTAAAGAAGGATTCAATCACTGCCATCTTAGTACTCCTATAAAGCTCGGCTTCACAAGAGAATGTCAATTAAACTACATGTATATACTGCAATAATACAAAATATAGTATAAGGGGTTAAATGATCACAAGTCCACTAAGTTAACTTAAAAATAAAGTAAAAATTGAAAAAGTTTTGAAAAATATGAACGTTTAAATTATACTTCAACCGTTATGTTAAAATACCCCCCAAAACAAAAAATGAAATGCTCTTCTTCACAAAAAAACACAATCAAAAGCAATGACATTTAATGCAACCCAAAGAGGTATCAAAAACGGATCAATTCACTTGTATTGAGAGAGGCTGAACACATCCAGTCGGCACGTGATAGCGTGTATGCAAATTGCAATCTTGCGGCGCCAGTACTAGAGAAATTCTGTCCGCTCGCACACTGTGCACTTTAAGGAGCCACAAGTCTGACTGCAGATGGCGCCCCAAACCTGGGCAAACCTTTTAATATACCCCAAAATTGTATCAATAAAAGCTACGCAAAATCACACAGTCACAAAGGTCCATCAACAGAAAAAAAAATGTAAAAGGTCTCAGAATATGGTGACCCAAACCAATTTCTTTAGTGTTGTTACATAGTTGTTTAACCACCGTGGGAGATAAAACAACTTGAGTTTGGTATTGTGGTTATCTCAATGACCTGGAGAATTATATTATAATCTAAAAACAAATCCTTAAAAGACAATAGTGGAATTGCTTTTATCTCATTATTTCATCCCAACAAAGATTTTTTTTCTCTCCACATTTCAGACATATGATAAATATATAGTTGTATAGTTTGTTTTTATCTTAGTGGTGAAAACATTTTATTTTATTTCATTTTGCAACAAAGAAAATAACTCGTTTCCCACTATTTCCTGTGGCCAAATATTTTCCTATTGGTAAAGCAAAATGAGGATTTAGTTTGTGTGAGTGAAGCTCATGTTTTTATTGACAAAAGTTTAGAGAACAAAGAAGATTTTGATTATTTTTTAAAATCATTATTTGGGTATGTTATATGGTTATTAAAGGGGTAAATAATTGCTATGGAGCTAATATTATGGGTTCAATAATTTAACATTTTTATATGGCGAAATGATTAAATGCTACTTCCGCGTCTTAAATTTTTATACCTTTGAAATCGGATCGGGGCCCGCCTCTGCCCACCGGGACAGGCGATCGGGGCCCGCCTCTGCCCACCGGGACAGGCGATCGGGGCCCGCCTCTGCCCACCGGGACAGGCGATCGGGGCCCGCCTCTGCCCACCGGGACAGGCGATCGGGGCCCGCCTCTGCCCACCGGGACAGGCGATCGGGGCCCGCCTCTGCCCACCGGGACAGAACTACCCCGATGCCGTGAGCGGTAACTACGTCAGGTGGGAGCTTCTAGAACTACCCCTCATGAGCGGTTCTATTAGTACTCCTAGTTTGCTGTTCTTGAGCTACCCATTGTGGGCGGTTCTATTAGTTCTCCTAGTGTGCGCTTCTAGAACTACCCCTCGTGTGCAGTACTAGAACTACCCCTGGTGCCGGTGTGTGCTTCTAGAACTACCCCTGGTGGGCGGTTCTAGAACTACCCCTGGTGCCATGATCAGTTCTAGAACTTCTTCTAGTGCGCGGTTCTAATACTGCTCCTGGTGGACGCTTCTAAAACTACCTCTGGTGGGCAGTTCTAGTACTACCCATGGTGGGTGGTTCTGAAACTACTGGTGCTGATGGGCGCTTGTAGAACTACCCCTCGTGTGCGTTTGCATAACAACCTTTGGTGTGCAGTTCTAGAACTACCCCTGTTGACGGTGGAGGCTTCTAGAACTACCCCTGGTGGACGCTTCCAGTACTACCGATTGTGGGTGGTTCTATACGTACTCCTAGTGAGCAGTTCTAGAACTACCCCTGGTGCCGGTGGGCGCTTCTAGAACTACTCCTAGTTTGCAGTTCTAGAACTACCCCCTGGTGCCGGTGCGCGGTTGTAGAACTACCCCTGGCAGGCGCTCCTAGAACTACCCCCCGTGGCGCTTCTAGAACTACCCCTCGTGGGCGCTACTAGAACTACCCCTCGTGGGCGCTACTAGAACTACCCCTCGTGGGTGATACTAGAACTACCCCTCGTGTGCAGTACTAGAACTACCCCTGGTGCCGGTGTGTGCTTCTAGAACTACCCCTGGTGGGCGGTTCTAGAACTACCCCTGGTGCCATGATCAGTTCTAGAACTTCTTCTAGTGTGCGGTTCTAATACTGCTCCTGGTGGACGCTTCTAGAACTACCCATGGTGGGCGGTTCTATTAGTACTCCTAGTATGCAGTTCTTGAACTACCCATTGTGGGCGCTTCTAATACTACCTCTGGTGGGCAGTTCTAGTACTACCCATGGTGGGTGGTTCTGAAACTACTGGTGCTGGTGGGCGCTTGTAGAACTACCCCTCGTGTGCACTTGTAGAACAACCCTTGGTGTGCAGTTCTAGCACTACTCCGATGGGCGGTTCTAGAACTACCCCTGTTGACTGTGGAGACTTCTAGAACTACACTTTGTGGGTGGTTCTAGAAGTACTCCTAGTGAGCAGTTCTAGAACTACTCCTGGTGGGTGCTTCTAGAACTACCCCTGGTGGGCGCTCCTAGAACTACCCCTGGTGCCGGTGCACGGTTGTAGAACTACCCCTGGCGGGAGCTCCTAGAACTACCCCTGGCGGGCGCTTCCAGAACTACCCCTGGCGGGCGCTTCTAGAAGTATCTGTGACACCCCAGGGGTCTGGTTGCCACAGTAATAGAGATATTATGTCTGAGAGCAAGTGGGAGGTTTCTCTGGTCAGGAGCCCTAAGCATGCAACATGGTCCGCCCAGACCTGGGAGGGGAGGAATCTTCCCTTATAAACTGGGTCTGGGGTGGGATTAGTGAGTGAAGACAGAGACAGAGCCTGCAGAACAAGCAGAGGAGTCAGAGCCTGGAGAGGGGAAGTAAGAACCAGGAGCTCTGTAGGAGCAGCAGCTGAAGGCCAGGGGCTGTGAGCAGAGATATAGCTCGCCCTGGCTGAAGTTACTAAAACCGGACACAGGAGTCCGAGGCTGTGGGGACTGATATATACCCAGCAGCAGAAACCAGCCGGCAGGGGATTCCAGGTCCTCTGGCCATAGAAGCCCGGAGGCTCAGTCACAAAGAAGGGACCAGCGCCGCCATCCAGGAGCGGAGGCTAACAGAAGGCCCCAAGTCACCAGCCATACGGGTGAGCACCACACGGTATACTCAGGGACGTGGGCTACTTGAAACCGCTGACAGCAAGGTAGCCAGGAAGAGTGCAGATAAACGGGGAGGCCTACAACTCCACCTGGCCAGGGGAACTCCTGCTTGCTCGCAGACTGACCAGGCCCCTTATACTAGCCAGTACTCCCGGGAGGGTCTGCCTTGTACCATCAGTAAAGACCCTGAACTGCACCTCACGTCTCTGTGATTCCTTGCCGCACCAGCACCATTAGCACTGGGACCCTCACACCATCACTCCCATCATCTCTCACATTAGCTGCCCTGAGGCAATACTTCTCCCGTGGGGAGTTATCCCATACTCGGCTGCGCAAACAACATCAGCCTCAGCGGTCGGCAGCGCAGCGGAGGTCCCCACTGACCGCAATCCACGGGTGGCGTAGTCGGACATTTGCTATACATTAAGACTGCCACTGGTTTGACCACCCTGGGCACGGACCGGGTCACAGCCACACGGACACTACAACCCCCAGCATTCTACAACAGGCCCGGTTCCGGGTTCCCATGCACAACCCAGGCCCAGGGGGCGCGTCAACTTTGGCGTAGTCGGCAGGATTTCGTGCCCGCAACCACTGGATACTGCGTGACTGAAAAAGAGACTTTTATACTTACCTGTGGTTAAGTTTCCCGCCGTCCGGAGTCGTTTCCCGCCATCCGGAGCCGATTCCCGCCATCAGACGCCATCTTGGACCGTTTCCCGCCGTCTTCTGCCTTCTTCCCGCCATCCGCAGCTGCTTCCCGCCTTCGGACGCCATCTTCGGGACGCCGCACGGGAAGAAGAGGGGCGTGGACGCCGAAGCTCCGCCCCACGCTCTGACGCTGCGCAAGGTCCTGGAAGGGAGGAAGAGCGACGCTGACGTCATCGGAGCGCGACGCCAGGTCCTCAACCCCGACGATTGACTGCGGAGCCGCGGCCTACGGAAGAAGAGCATCGCAAGGTAGGCCACGGTCCACTAGGGGGGAGGAGGATGCCGGATACCGAGGGGAGCTCCACTGCCACAGCCACCGCCAGCGCAACCGCTGCAGCAGTCATGCCATTCACCATGCCCTATATCCCGGGGGCAACCTGGCTACCCCAGTACTCAGGGGAGTCACATACCCTAAGTGACTTTAGCGAAAGACTGGATAGCTTCTTCCAGGTGTACCCCCTCACAGAAGAGCAAAAAGTGAGCATCCTGGTGGCCCAATTAATCGAGCAGCCCAAAGGGAGGTAAAGTCCTGGCCACCTGGGAAGAAGAGGACTGTCAGAGAAATACTAGCCCGGCTGAAAGACACATTTGATACCCGCACCTCAGCCGAAATAAAGCTCAGATTTTACGGGTGTAAACAGCGGGCACATGAGAGTATAAGAGACTATGCTCTAAACCTACAAGAGGCCCTGAGAGCCATTAAGCAGGCAGACCCTGACAGCGTGGGAAATGAAGATAAGCTGTTGACTGAACAATTTATTGAGGGTCTACTGTGCAATGCCCACCGAACCCAGTTGCGGGCAATGGCCTTACAGGACCCTGACCTGGACTTTGCACAGTTCAAGGACAGAGCCATCCGGGTGCTCGGAGAACCGGCACCAGGTGGCGCTGTGACCCACAGGCGCCCTGCTATCACTTACCACCAGGAGACGGCGCCCTTGTCTGCAGGGCCTGTGGGAGCTGATGCGCAGGCTTTGAACAATAACCCGACTACAGACCTGCACCATCAGGTCCAAGAGCTGACTAAGAGCGTTGCCGCGCTAACCAGAACTGTGCAGTCTTTACAGGTCTCTTCTCCAGGAAAGATCCAGCTGGCATCCGGACTGGAGGACGTCCCGTGGCGCCGACTGAGGAGGACCCCACCGGCCAGAGGAAGACCCAGCGACAGATACAACGAGGACGGACGACCCATCTGCCGCCGCTGCAATCAACCCGGACATGTGGCAAGGTACTGTCATTTAAACGGGCACAACCTGGGGTAGAGGGCCAACCCCCAGGCATAAGACCATCAGGCCCATCAAACTGGCGTGATAAATATGTAGGGGGACGTCCAATCTTGCCTGTGGTACTGGATGGCATTCCTATGAGAGCCCTACTAGACACTGGGTCACAGGTGACCACCATCCCGTACGTGCTCTTTAAACAGTACTGGAATGACTCGGACATAACCCGCTACCCAGATGACGACCTGAGTATCATCGCCAGCAATGGTCAGCCCGTGCCGCAGGTGGGATTCAAAGAGGTGACCATTAAGATCGGTAAAGTCGAACTGGCGGCACAAGGACTGATTATAGTGGACATAGACCGTCATGAGAGTCACCCTAGAATAACCTTGGGAAGTAATGTGATTGAAAATTGTCTTGCAGAGGTGATTCTCATTTTACAGCAGGTTGCCAAGAACGCCAGTTCCGGCCAGCAGCGTGTGCTCCAAAAAGAGATCCGGGCACTAATGAAGCGGCAACAGGTGGAACTATCTGGTGGTGAGATAGGTAGCGTGAGAATGTGCGACCCGTTCCCTATTGCCATGCCCCCAAAAAGTGAGATGATGATTTGGTGCCGGGCAGCTATTGGTCTAAGAGGTAGAGACTACCAAGCAATGGTAGAACCCGTCTACTCAGACAGTAGGCCCACCATTTTGACAGCACGGGGGGGTGGTCGATGTACGCCATGGGAGGGTGCCCGTCCGCATCATAAATATCGGGGAGAAAGAAGTACACCTGCCCCGGTATGCCACGCTAGCCAAATTGTTCACCATCAACCAGAACTCTGTACAGGCCGTGGAACCCTTGCCTCCATCTCAACCAGAGGAAGGTAACGGCTCAAAGAAACCAATGGAGGACTGGTGTCAGCAACTGCATTTGGGTACTGACTCAGACTCCCTGTTTTTGGTGTGAGGGAGTGATCGGGTGGTTCGAGTGTACGAGAGAGTGTTTAGTAAACACCCGCTAGACTTCGGGCGAGTAAAGGGGGTAGAACACCACATCCCCACGGGAGACCATCCTCTCATAAAGGAGAGATACCGACCCGTACCCCCGGCACACTACCAACACGCCAAGGGGATGCTTAGAGACATGAAGGAGGCTGGGGTAATCAGGGACAGCTGTAGCCCCTGGGCAGCTCCACTAGTCTTAGTGAAAAAGAAAGACAACACCATGAGAATGTGTGTAGACTACAGGAAGGTCAACCGTATCACACACAAAGATGCGTACCCGTTACCAAGGATAGAAGAGTCCTTAGCTGCATTAAAATCTGCTAACTTCTTCTCTACTTTGGATCTCACTAGCGGGTACTGGCAGGTTCCTGTAGCAGAGGCGGACCGGGAGAAGACCGCATTCACCACCCCGATGGGTCTCAGCGAATTTAACTGTATGCCGTTCGGGCTCTGCAACGCACCAGGAACTTTCCAACGGTTGATGGAATGCTGTCTGGGACACCGGAACTTTGAGACGGTCCTGTTATACCTGGACGATGTCATCGTCTATTCCAAGACCTACGAGGACCACCTGAAACACCTGCCAGAAGTGTTTGAAGCTCTGGCAAACTACGGCCTAAAGGTGAAACCCTCCAAGTGTCACCTCCTGAAACCAAAGGTGCAATACCTGGGACACGTGGTGAGTGCTGACGGAGTAGCTCCTGACACTGATAAGATCACAGTGATTAAGGACTGGCCAAGACCCTCCAGCATAAAGGAAGTGCGGCAGTTCCTCGGGTTGGTAGGCTACTACCAAAGATTCATTCCCGGTTTCACCAAAATGGCAGCCCCTATGCAGGACCTCCTGATAGGTCAATCTCGGAAAGCCAAAAACCAGAAGCCGCCCTTTAGGTGGGAAAAGCTGGAAGAGGAGTCCTTCTGCCAGCTGAAGATGGCCCTCACGGGGGATGAAATCCTGGCATATCCAGACTACAGCCAGCCCTTTATCCTCCACACGAACGCAAGCAACATCGGGCTAGGAGCCGTACTGTCCCAGATCCAGCAAGGGAAAGAACGGGTAATCGCTTACGCCAGCCGAAAGCTACGGCCCACGGAGAGGAACCCTGAGAATTATAGCTCATTCAAGCTGGAGTTCCTGGCAGTAGTGTAGGCAGTGACCGAACGTTTCAAGCATTACCTTGCCTCCTCCAAATTCACCGTGTACACGGATAACAACCCGTTGACACACCTGGACACTGCAAGGCTCGGTGCCCTGGAACAGAGATGGATGGCCCGCCTGTCCAACTTTGAATTCACCATCAAATACCGGGCAGGACGCTCAAATGCCAACGCGGATGCCCTGTCTAGAATGCCAAACTTACCGGACGTAGGGGAAGATCCAGAAGAAGTTGAGCTCCCTGCGTTCCACCGTCATGGGATTACCCTGTATTCCCACCGTGTGAAGGACAGGCGCTCCGTGACGTTCAATCCCTTGCCCCACTACAACTGGGCGGAGACGCAAGACAGTGATCCCGCAGTCCATTTGGTGAAGGAAATGCTGACCCAGGCCGATGCCCGTCTTGATCCAGATGCTCCGGAGGAGACCAAGCAACTGTGGAAGGAGAAAAGTAAGCTGTTCCTCTACAGGGAGAAGCTGTGCCGGAGAATGGTTAACTCTCGAACACATGAGTTGACCTGGCAGGTAGTGGCCCCAAGACGAGACGCGGCTATGGTTCTGGAGGCATACCACAATGGAGCAGGGCATTTCGGATGGAAGAAGCTGGAGTTCTTGTTGCGTGAACGGTTCTACTGGGTAGGCATGAGAGGAGCCATCGAGAGGTGGTGCAGAGACTGTGGCCCGTGCCACCTGAGAAGAAAAGACCGAGCCAGCCAGAACACTCCCCTGCAGCCCATCACCAGACAGCCACTGGAACTGGTAGCCCTGGACCATGTGAAACTGGCTCCAAGCAGATCTGGGTATGTCTACGCCCTCACAATCGTAGATCATTACTCCCGGTTCCTGGTGGTGGTCCCGGTCAAGGACTTAACGGCTCAAACAGCAGCTAGAGCCTTCCAGCAGCACTTCTGCCGTCCACACGGGTACCCGGACCAAGTGTTGACAGACCAAGGACCAGCCTTCGAAGCGGAGGTCTTCCAGGAGTTCTGCAACCTGTATGGCTGCAAGAAGATAAGAACAACGCCCTATCACCCTCAAACCAATGGACTCTGTGAGAAGATGAACCAGGTGGTGATAGATCTGCTAAAAACGTTGCCCCTGGAAGAACGCAGTCTGTGGCCTGAGAAACTGCCCGATCTGGTGAACCTGTATAACCACATCCCTGTAGGTTCCACCAACTGTACCCCGGCTTACCTAATGAGAGCAAGACCTGGTAAGCTGCCTATTGACATGGATATGGGAGTCCTGACGCCTGAGGACACCTCGCCAGAGGCAGACTGGGATACAGAACGGCAGCAGCAGTATCGGAAAGTACAGGAGAGCGTCGAGCGAAGTCTGTCTCAAGCTAGAGAAAGGCAAGAGAAGGCTTATAACCAGTATGCTCCCGCTGTTCCCCTGGTACCTGGAGAGCAGGTCTTGAAGAGGCGGCTCCACAAGTTGGACGACCAGTGGGAGAAGGACCCGCACACCGTACTGCCATCAAGCCATGAGAACCCAAAAATCTGCGTAATCAGTAAGGATGGAGAAACCACAGCCATTGTCTCCAGAGACCACCTGAAGAAGTGTCCCGAGCAGCTGCAAAGCCCTGAAGAAGATCAAGAAAACCCTCAACCCGCAGAGGAAAGGGAAGAAATGATCAGTACCGTACTCGGAGACTTCCCCCGGTCTTGGACACAAGTAAACGGCGCTGTCGTGGTACCCGTCCTCACCTTTCTCCAGCCAGCCCCGCAAGTGCCTACAGAGGAACCGGTAGAGCTGGAAGAGCAGCCGGCCCAAGAGGCAGAAGAGTCCACACCAGCAGTACAGGAGGATCAACCCTCTGCTAGTAGTGAGCCTGCCGTGCCCCTAGTGAGCCAAAGAGTGCGCAGACAGCTGCCCAGCTTACCCATAACACCTCCTACATCCTGTAGTGCAGAACCAGTTAGTGAGCTCCGTAGGTCCACTAGAGTCACTAGAGGTCAGATGCCCGCTCGCTGGATAATCTAAACTAATGCACTGTGAATTTATCTGTTAACTGTTTATGGTTTATGTTTGTTGCCTGTTATTAATTATGTTTCTCAGTTACCCTGCAGATTTATTTGGACTAACAGGTTATGGACACTGGATAACCGAAACATTCTTGTAGATAGTTGCACCTTGGTGCCTCTTGTGAAGACGGCCGCGGAAGAGAAAACCTGTCTGGCGTGGCCTACTTGCGGCCCAAAGTAGCTAGCTCCAGCCTTGCAGCCACGCCCAGGGCCAACGCAAGGGGTTTGCTTTGGACAGGTCCCCTACTTCGCTTAAAGTTTCACCTTGGGTGACATGGACACCCTCTTGTTTCACAAACTTCACCTTGGGTGAAATGGACACCCGGTTGCGGACACGCCGTGACCTTTAAAGAACTAAAGCTTCTTGTAAATATGTTATCGTATTATTGTTTATACCCTGTATTTATGTTTCTTTAAAAATATGTTTAGTCCCGGAGTACTAAAATTTACTAGGGGGGAATGTGACACCCCAGGGGTCTGGTTGCCACAGTAATAGAGATATTATGTCTGAGAGCAAGTGGGAGGTTTCTCTGGTCAGGAGCCCTAAGCATGCAACACGGTC
Organism: Phyllobates terribilis; assembly: GCF_046119375.1. Taxonomy (NCBI): domain Eukaryota; kingdom Metazoa; phylum Chordata; class Amphibia; order Anura; family Dendrobatidae; genus Phyllobates; species Phyllobates terribilis. Next base: position 350,235 of record NW_027363015.1, read on the forward strand.
CGCCCAGACCTGGGAGGGGAGGAATCTTCCCTTATAAACTGGGTCTGGGGTGGGATTAGTGAGTGAAGACAGAGACAGAGCCTGCAGAACAAGCAGAGGAGTCAGAGCCTGGAGAGGGGAAGTAAGAACCAGGAGCTCTGTAGGAGCAGCAGCTGAAGGCCAGGGGCTGTGAGCAGAGATATAGCTCGCCCTGGCTGAAGTTACTAAAACCGGACACAGGAGTCCGAGGCTGTGGGGACTGATATATACCCAGCAGCAGAAACCAGCCGGCAGGGGATTCCAGGTCCTCTGTGACTGAGCCTCCGGGCTTCTATGGCCAAAGAAGGGACCAGCGCCGCCATCCAGGAGCGGAGGCTAACAGAAGGCCCCAAGTCACCAGCCATACGGGTGAGCACCACACGGTATACTCAGGGACGTGGGCTACTTGAAACCGCTGACAGCAAGGTAGCCAGGAAGAGTGCAGATAAACGGGGAGGCCTACAACTCCACCTGGCCAGGGGAACTCCTGCTTGCTCGCAGACTGACCAGGCCCCTTATACTAGCCAGTACTCCCGGGAGGGTCTGCCTTGTACCATCAGTAAAGACCCTGAACTGCACCTCACGTCTCTGTGATTCCTTGCCGCACCAGCACCATTAGCACTGGGACCCTCACACCATCACTCCCATCATCTCTCACATTAGCTGCCCTGAGGCAATACTTCTCCCGTGGGGAGTTATCCCATACTCGGCTGCGCAAACAACATCAGCCTCAGCGGTCGGCAGCGCAGCGGCGGTCCCCACTGACCGCAATCCACGGGTGGCGTAGTCGGACATTTGCTATACATTAAGACTGCCACTGGTTTGACCACCGTGGGCACGGACCGGGTCACCGCCACACGGACACTACAACCCCCAGCATTCTACAACAGGCCCGGTTCCGGGCTCCCATGCACAACACAGGCCCAGGGGGCGCGTCATATCCCTGGCGGGCGCTTCTAAAACTACCCCTGGCGGGCGCTTCTAGAAGTACCCCTGGCGGGCGCTTCTAGAAGTACCCCTGGCGGGCGCTTCTAGAAGTACCACTGGCGGGCGCTTCTAGAAGTACCTCTGGCGGGCGCTACTAGAACTACCCCTCATGGGCGCTTCTAGAACTACCCCTCATGGGCGCTTCTAGAAGTACTCTTAGTGTGCAGTTCTAGAACTACCCGCAGAGCCGTGAGCGGATCTAGAACTTCTAGTGTGCGGTTCTAATACTGTTCCTGGTGTGCGCTTTTAGAATTACCCCTGGTGGGCGGTTCTAGAAGTACTCCTAATGTGCAGTTCTCGAACTACCCCTGGTGACGGTGGACGCTTCTAGAAGTACTTCTAGTGTGCAGTACTAGAACTACCCCTGGTGCCGGTGTGTTCTTCTAGAACTACCCCTGGTGGGCGGTTCTAGAACTACCCCCAGTGCCATGAGCTGTTCTAGAACTTCTAGTATGCGGTTCTAGAACTACCCCTGGTGCCGATGGGTGGTTCTAGAACTACTCCTGGTGGGCACTTCTAGAACTACCCCTGGTGGGCACTTCTAGAACTACCCCTGGTGGGCAATTCTAGAACTACCCCTGGTGGGCACTTCTAGAACTACCCCTGGTGGGCACTTCTAGAACTACCCCTGGTGGGCACTTCTAGAACTACCCCTGGTGTCGGTGGGCACTTCTAGAACTACCCCTGGTGTCGGTGGGCACTTCTAGAACTACCCCTGGTGTCTGTAGGCTCTACTAGAACTACCCTTGGTGTCTGTAGGCACTACTAGAACTACCCCTGGTGTCTGTAGGCGCTACTAGAACTACCTCTGGTGGGCAGTCCCAGAACTACCCCTGGTGGGCAGTCCCAGAACTACCCCTGGTGGGCAGTCCCAGAACTACCCCTGGTGGGCAGTCCCAGAACTACCCCTGGTGGGCAGTCCCAGAACTACCCCTGGTGGGCAGTCCCAGAACTACCCCTGGTGGGCAGTCCCAGAACTACCCCTGGTGGGCAGTTCCAGAACTACCCCTGGTGGGCAGTTCCAGAACTACCCCTGGTGGGCAGTTATAGAACTACCCCTGGTGCCGGTGGGCACTTCTAGAACTACCCCTGGTGCCGATGGGCGCTTCTAGGACTACCCCTGGTGCCGATGGGCGCTTCTAGGACTACCCCTGGTGCCGATGGGCGCTTCTAGAACTTCCCCTTGTGGGCGCTTCTAGAACTACCCCTGGTGGGCGCTACTAGAACTACCCCTGGTGGGCGCTACTAGAACTACCCTCGTGGGCGCTACTAGAACTACCCTCGTGGGCGCTACTAGAACTACCCCCGTGGGCGCTACTAGAACTACTCCTAGTGTCCAGTTCTAGAACCACCCCCAGTGCCGTGAGCGATTCTAGAACTTCCGGTGGGCGCTTTTAGAACTACCCTTGGTGGGCGGTTCTAGCAGTCCTCCTAGTGTGCAGTACTAGAACTACCCCTAATGCCGTTATGCGCTTCTATAACTACCCCCTGGAGGGCGGTTCTAGAACTACCCCTGGTGCCATGATCGGTTCTAGAACTTCTTCTAGTGTGCGGTTCTAATACTGCTCCTGGTGGGCGCTTCTAGAACTACCCCTGGTGGGCGGTTCTAGAACTACTCCTGGTAGTATACATCTATTCTATATTTTTCTATTTTAACTATTGTATGTACATTGGTGTGAGTGCCTGTCTCTATGGTGTCTTACTTAACCGTGTATTTATTATAGGTTTTTTAATTTCCTATTTATGCATAATTTGACAATTTTGTTCGGTTGTTCTTGATTGGTTCTTTGACATTCCTAGTTTGCCTATGGGGTCAATGCACCAAAATGAGTCATCTAGCGTCAATGAACTTTAACCACCTTCACTGCACACGTCAGTGTTGTGCCCTTCTCCCCCGCCCCCCCAAATAGCTGCAAAGTCCCACCTGTATACTGGAGCCCAAGACCACAAGATCACATGCTGGATCTCTGGCACTCATGAGGTCATGTGCAGGGGCCTCAGGAGCCTCCGAACACCACACTGACATCTGTCTTGTCTCCTCCACAACTGAGCAACATCAGAAACCCAGCTAACAGACATTGCTGTCACTGCAAACACTCATTGGATTAACTGACACGATGTCAGCAAGTTGCTGAAGATCTGGATACTGCAGCCATGAGATCTGTGGCAGCATTAGGCAGATGGGACACTGCAGCTAATAGAGAGTAAGAGTGCAACAGAGATGGCCCTAAACTGCATTTAAAGGGTGTCAGGAAAACTTAGTCAGACTTTGCAGCCCTCTGGCGCCCCCTTATCCTGCTGGTCAAACACGGTATTGACTGAGGATAAGCGACAGGGCGCAGCTGCTCTCATTTATGTCGACTATTGTGGCTCGTGATGTGACAGGACGTATATATACCACCAGTTCAGTCCAGGAACGTATATATACCTAAATCCCACCACCCTCAACCACAATATCACATAAATACACCGTATGCTGCCACCACCGATCTCTTAACAGGTGGATTGGGTACCCGTTAGGTAACGTGAATTAGCGGGTGAGGAACGTGTTTGCTCGACATAGGACAAGAAGAACGAAGCTGGTAAATAATAATTTACTCCCGAAAGTTGGCAGTGTTTACAAAAGATATACAAGATATTATAAAAGAGACAATTTACATATATGCATAAAACAGTTATTAAAATAAAAGGGGTAAATAATAGCAAAACCTGCGCCACGAGGTGATGGTCTCAGATTCTGTGGCGGGGACGGCTCCCCGGAAATTAGGTGTGATTCCTCCACGCAACGAGGAGTGCTTGCATCTGACGTCCCTGGGTTGGAATGAGCCAACATGGACGATCTGGTTTTTAGTAAGGAGGCAAAACACTAGGACACACCCATGTTGTTTACCTCACACGGGGCTCTGTTTTGTGAACCCACCCAGCTGCACAAGACATAAAAATCCTTCATCTTCCATATCTTGGTATGGGGGGGGGCCCACATCCAAGATGAATACATCATTTTTTTATTTTTTTTTTTAAGGTTGAAGGAAGACTAAGTCCATCTAGTTCAACCCATAGCCTAACATGTTGATCCAGAGGAAGGCAAAAAAAAACCATGTGGAAAACACTAAGCTCCACATTGGGGAAAAAAATTCCTTCCCGACTCCATACGACAATCAGACTAGTTCCCTGGATCAACGCCCTATCAAGGAATCTAGTATTTATAACCTATAATATTATACTTTTCAAGAAAGGCATCCATGCCCTTCTTAAATTTAAAAAGTGAATCACTCGTTTCAACATCATGCGGCAGAGAGTTCCATAGTCTCACTGCTCTTACAGTAAAGAATCCCCGTCTGTGATTATGATTAAACCTTCTTTCCTCCAGACGTAGAAGATGCCCCCTTGTCCCCGTCTCAGGCCTCAGAGTAAAAAGATCAGTAGAAAGGTCTTTGTACTGTCCCCTCATATACTTGTACATAGTAATAAGATCACCTCTAAGCATTTCTTTTTTCCACAGTAAATAACCCCAAGTGTAATAACCTGTCTTGGTATTGCAGACCCCCCAGTCCTCTAATAACCTTGGTCGCTCTTCTCTGCACCCGCTCTAGTTCAGCTATGTCTTTCTTATACACCGGAGACCAGAACTGTACACAGTATTCTAAGTGTGGTCGCACTAGTGACTTGTATAGAGGTAAAATTATGTTCTCCTCGTGAGCATCTATGCCTCTTTTAATGCATCCCATTATTTTATTTGCCTTTGCAGCAGCTGCCTGACACTGGCCACTAAACGTGAGCTTGTCATCCACCAATACACCCAGGTCTTTTTCAGTTACAGTTTTGCCCAGTGTTTTACAATTAAGCATATAATTATACATTTTATTTCCTCTGCCCAAGTGCATTACCTTACATTTATCCCCATTAAAGCTCATTTGTCATTTATCAGCCCAAGCTTCTAGTTTACATAGATCCTCCTGTAATATAAAATTGTCCTCCTCTGTATTGATTACCCTGCAGAGTTTAGTGTCATCTGCAAATATTGAAATATTCCTCTGTATGCCCCCTACAAGGTCATTAATAAATGTTAAAAAGAAGGGGGCCCAATACTGACCCCTGTGGTACCCCACTGTTAACTGAGACCCAGTCTGAGTGTTTTCCATTAATAACCACCCTTTGTTTCCTATCACTGAGCCAATTCTTAACCCACATACATATATTTTCCCCTATCCCCATTGTTCTCATTTTATGTATCAACCTTTTGTGTGGAACCGTATCAAAAGCTTTTGAAGAGCCCATATACACAACATCCACTGCATTTCCTTGGTCCAGTCCCGAACTTGCCTCCTCATAAAAACTGATCAGATTAGTTTGACAGGAACGGTCCCTCGTAAACCCATGTTGATATTGGGTCATGAGGTTATTCTTCTTCAGATACTCTATCATAGCATCTCTTAGGAAACCCTCCAGGATTTTAGCCACAGTAGAGGTTAAGCTTACTGGCCTATAATTTCCAAGTTCAGTTTTTGTCCCCTTTTTGAATATTGGCACCACATTTGCTATACGCCAGTCCTGTGGACCCTGTTATTATTGAATCTTTAAAGATTAAAAATAATGGTCTATCTATGACGTTACTTAATTCCTGCAGTACTCGCGGGTGTATCCCATCTGGGCCCAGGGATTTGTCAACTTTAGTGATTTTTAGACGCCGCCGTTCTTCCTGCTGGGTTAAGCTAGTGACATTTAATGGAGAATTTTTGTTATCACTAATCATGTTTTCTGTCATGCGATTTTCTTGTGTAAATACGGTTGAAAAAAAATCATTTAGCATATTGGCTTTTTCCTTATCCTCATCCACCATTTCACCCAGACTATTTTTAAAGGGGGCCAACATTATTATTTTTTAGTTTTTTACTATTTATGTAGTTAAAGAATATTTTGGGGTTATTTTTACTTTCTCTGGCAATGATTCTCTCTGCCTCAATCTTTGCTGCCTTGATTTGCTTTTTACATAATTTATTTAATTTTCTATATTTATTTAATGCCTCATCACCACCTACTTGCTTTAGTTCTCTAAATGCTTTTTTTGTCACTTATTGCGCCCCTTACAGCTCTATTTAGCCATAGTGGTTTCCTCCTATTTCTAGCATGTTTATTCCCAAAGGGTATATATTGTGCACAGGTACTATTCAGGATGTTAATAAACGTCTCCCATTTGCTTTGTGTAGCTTTATATCTCAGGATATCGTCCCAGTTTATTGCACTAAGATCATCTCTCAACCGTTGGAAATTAGCCTTCCTGAAGTTTAGTGTCCTTGTAACCCCTCTACTACACATCTTATTAAAGGTTACATGAAAACGTATTATTTTGTGATCACTATTACCCAAGTGACCCCCAACTCGTATATTTGATATGCGGTCTGGCCTATTGGTTAATATTAGGTCTAGCAGTGCCCCCCTTCTTGTTGGGTCCTGAACCAGTTGTGAAAGGTAATTGTCTCTCATAGTTGTCAAAACCTATTACCTTTGCTTGAACTACATGTTTCTGTCCCCCAATGTATTTCAGGGTAGTTGAAGTCTCCCATAATAATGACTTCTCCTTGAGTCGCTGCTTCATCTATTTGCTTTACGAGGATATTCTCTGCTACTTCCATTATTTTTGGAGACCAACCCCTATCAGTAATTTATTATTTTTTCCCCCTCCCCTTATCTCCACCCACAGGGACTCTACATTTTCATTAGATTCACATATATCCTCCCACAAGACAGGTTTTAAGGATGATTTTACATATAAACACACCCCCCCTCGCTTGTTTGTACGGTCATTTCTGAACAGACTATAGCCCTGTAAATTAACTGCCCAGTCATGGCTCTCGTCCAGCCACGTATCAGATATTCCTACCATGTCATAATTATTTTCCAACAAAATTAATTCTAATTCCTCCATTTTGTTGGTGAGGCTTCTGGCATTAGTGTACATGCATTTTATGTATCTCTCTGTACCTCTATTCCTTCTTACTTTATTGGCTGTTCTAACCCCACCCCCAATTTATTTGTGCCCAGGTCACTATCTGCACTATCTTCCCCACCTATAAAATGAATACCCTCCCCCCCAATCCCTAGTTTAAACACTCCTCCAACCTTCTATCCATTTTCTCCCCCAGCACAGCTGCACCCTCCCCATTAAGGTGCAGCCGGTCCCTAGTATAGAGTCTGTAGCCAACTGAGAAGTCGGCCCAGTTCTCCAGGAACCCAAATCCCTCCTTCCTACACCAGTTCTTGAGCCACTTATTTATCTCCCATTGCCTCTCTGGCGTGGCACGCGGTACCGGAAGTATTTCAGAGAATACCACCTTGGAGGTCCTTGCTTTCAGCTTGCAGCCTAATTCCCTGAAATCATCTTTAAGGACCTTCCACCTACCTCTAACTTTGTCATTTGTGCCAATGTGCACCATGACCGCTGGGTCCTCACCAGCCCCTCCCAGTAATCTGTCAACCCGATCAGCGATGTGCCGGACTTGAGCGCCAGGTAGGCAGCACACTGTTTGATGATCCCTGTCTTTGTGACAGATTTGTGACAGATTGCCCTATCTGTTCCCCTAATAATTGAGTCCCCCACTACCAGCACCTGCCTGGCCTGCCCTACTCTCCTATTTCCCTCTTTACTGGAGCAAACACTCCTCCGGCTTTCAGGGGACATGCCTTGCTGCAGCAGTGCTACCCCTGTACCGTCACTCCCCTCATCTGCCAACTTTGCAAACTTGCCAGATCAGGACTAGCCTCCCTTGCACTCTTCCCTCTACCCCCCCTTCTAACTGTCACCCAACTAACGGCCTCACTGTCCTGCAGCTCCAGACTACCACCCTCCCCCACATCTACCCCAGTGAGATGCTGCTCAGTGAGCAGCAGACTCCTTTCCATGTTGTCAATGGATCTCAGTGTTGCCAGCTGCTCATTTAGATCCAGTATCTGGGCTTCCAAAAGCACAACGTGCTCACATCTCACGCAGCAGTAAGCAACCACGACCGGCTGTTCAGGATTGCATACATGTGGCAAGATGTACACTGGATAGCATTGTCAATAATGGAGCTCATTTCCTAATGGGGATTGCAATAGACAGAATGTTAAGTAAAAAGAAAAGCAAAGAATTAATGAAATGCAGACAGCAATTCAGTCCAAAGTCCTCCCTTCCAAACTTCCTGAATCCAAGTCACTGAAAAATAAGTCACACACTTACTTTCGTTCGCACTTATGCTCTGGTCACACTCAGCTCGTTCACACTTGCAAATTAAGAGATTTAAAGAGGTTTTGTTCTGTTTTTTTCCCCTTTTCCAGCAATGCACCCTTCACCTCAATGCACTTCCAAAGGAAAGTTTGCCGTCACCAATATTGACGTAGATTGATATCAAATATGATATTTCTATGACGTTCAGAAGCTCAGAAACCATTTCCTAGGTTTCTGGTGGTTTCCCAGTTATGAAAGATACACCATCATAACTGGAAAAAGGCGAGCATCCCAAAAATGTGGTCCATGTGTTTGTGACCGTCATGTGCATTATTAAACTTGACATTAAAAGTTTGTACAGTTACACAATAGGGCTTTGGAGGGGAAATCCAGTGTATACCAGTATGCTTGCCCTGGGCTGAGGTTTATGGCGGTTATAAAAATTCCTTGTTTGGGGGAAGCAAGAGTAGAGTTCTATGGAGGTCCCTTCCAAGTGAACAGGGGGCGGAGATATAAGACATCTCTGGCTGTCCTTTCAACATTTTTAAAACTAGGACAAAAATACATTTTGCCTGACAAAGGGAATGTCACCAGGTTTCTTGCCACCTGATCTGAGCACAGCACAACGTGGGGACAAAGATCACCAATTCCAGCGACGTGTTGCTCTCTGGGCTGACTGATGTAGTTTTGATAAGTGATCCTCCACCAGCAGGAGACTGCCACCAGAGGACTAGTAAAGCTGCTGCCATGTAGTCCAACCCTGTCCCCACAACTGATGAATAGCTCTGTACACTGTGCATTGGTAGCTTTCTGCATATCAGTGGTGTGGGTGGGGTTATACAGAGCCCAGCATTCAGAGAATTTGTAGATCTGCAGCAGACACAGTTAGGGTATGTGCCCACGTAGCGTTTTTCAAGCGGATATGCTGCAGAATTTCCGCAGCGTAAAGGCTTGTTTAACGCTATGTTATCCGCCCCCCAATGTGATTACGCAAGTTCAATGCCCATGCTGCGTTTTTTTCCGCAGCGATTTTGCTGCGGGGAAAAATCCGCAGCATGTTCATTCATTTTGCGTTTCCGCAAGCGGAATTGCCTTTGCAGTACAATTAAAAACTCAAGGCAATTCCGCATGTGGAAATTGCACGATAAAAGCATGATAAACGCGTGCGGAATTCCACATGCGTTTATCCGGGAGAGGACATGCAGAAATGAAGCAGAAAATTTCTGCTTCATTTCCACAGCATGGGAGCATAGCCTTACTCTCAACTGCACCAAGCGATCCATCACTGTAATCAGGGTCTCTGCTCCTAAATCACCCTGCTCTCAGATGGGGCAGCAAAATCCTGGTGACAAATTCACTAACCCCATCCAGCTTCAGATGCAAGTATTAGAATTGATTCTGATGCTCAAAATTAAATGTAAAGGCCAGTGGCTAATGGCAGGCAATAGGTACAGCAAAGTGTGGAAAAGTTACCTGCAGGATTGTAGGGAACAAACTTCTCAGTGTCGGGGTACTGCTGCTCGTCTGTCTTATCAGAAGTGCCAGAAACCTAGTGGGGAACAGGAACCAGGTCACAAGCTTCATTTATCCAGGGTTTACCATTAGGTTCTCCATATATGATCTGAAAAGTAGTGTTGAGCCACCCCCGTAGTGTTAGAGTTCGGTTCGTCGAACACCTGTATGTTCGCCGAACACCTTCGAACACCGTTAAAACCAATGGCAGGCAAACAAAAACACATAGAAACACGTAGAAAACACCTTCAAAAGGTGTCCAAAAGCTGACAAACTGCTCAGAGGACACAACACACACATGTAAAAGTGACAAGTACATATAGTCATGCGAAAAGAAAAGAGGTGGAGGAGTAAAAGGAGGGGGAGACACAGATATAGGCATGTCATGCCCTTCTAAAACCCCAAAAATGCGAAGCTAACACGGCCAGTCCGTTCCTGCCCGTGCGACCTCCGTGTCGCGGGGTTTGCGCCAGAGCTGCGGTGGAACCTGACGGCCAGCCCCCCCTCTCCCAATACTGGTGCCTGTCCTCTGGTGGCTCGAGCGAGCCCCCCTGCGGTGGAGGCAGGTCTAAGCTTTTTAATTTAAATTGTCTCTGTAATTTGAATGAGCACACTTTAAATCCTTTTACAAGGATCTATTGGAGGGCAAGTCTGATGCCAGCAGCCGCGTAATTCCAGCTCCAGTAGCGTCCACTAAAGCTGCTACAGTTAAAAAGCTTTTATAAGGATTGAGCTTGGCGGTCCACCGCAAAGCGTCCTACCGCCAGTCCCAGCCCCTATGCCTTGGGGTGCCTCCCCGATGCTTTTCACTGAGTGTCCCGGGGGCCCGAAGCATTTCCTTTGAAAAAATTAAGTGTCCAAACTACAGGTGGTGCAGCTTGCTTAACAGTTGGGATAATAAGCTGACTAGCAGACACTGCTACTAGGTCCAAAGTATTTCCTGGGCTAGATACAGTTAAAAATTTGTAATTAGATACTCTCGTTGGATGCTGAGAAAGCATTCCATAGAGTCTCCTGGCACGCCATATATTATTCTCTTAAAAAGCTTGGGGTAGGGATCTAGGGGACCCTTTCATAGGCAAAATCACAGCCCGGTATCGCAATACGTCACCTAGGCTGAAGATGAATGGAACATTTTCATCACCTTTCATAATCACCAATGGGACAAGGCAGGGACGTCCTCTGTCCCCTCTCTTATACATCCTAGTGATGGAGCACCTGCTCTCATCAATTCGCCATAACCCCAATATCAGGTGGATTGAGGTGGCAGGCACAGAGTACAAGTGCTCTGCATTTGCTCATGATGTCCTAGTATATAGCACTCAATCACATATATCCATCCCTGCTGTTATGGCTGAAATCGATCACTTTGTTACATGGTCAAATTTTAAAATCAATGCAGCGAAGTCTGAGGCCCTCGATGTCTCCCTCCTCAAATCCATACAGGATTCCATCCAGTCCAACTTTCCCTTTGCCTGTCCCTCACAGGGTATCAAATACTTAGGAATTCGTATTCATAGAGACCTCTCCCGTCTATGTTATCTTAATTTTGGGCCCTTTATTGAACAACTCCATACAGACCACGGTTGGCAAGTTAGAACTGTAAGATTCACTACGTGAACCACTGGTGTTTTGTGGAAAAGCACATGTACACTGTGTTCCAAATTATTATGCAAAAAGTGTTTAGGAGTGATAAGGGAAGAATTTGTTTGTTTGTCAGTTAAACTCATTGATGGTGATGTGTGTCAGGGCTCTTTATATCACTGTAAGCAATTGCAGACACCTGTGCTAATTAGTTTGGCAGGGGTGTCCAATGAAAGGCAAGACTTCTTAAGAAGGCTGTCCCACATTATTAAGCAGCCTACATTTTCTGCCAAAATGGGAAAGAAAAAGGATGTGTCGGCTGCTGAGAAGCAACAAATTGTGGAGTGTTTAGGTCAAGGCATGACTACAATCAACATTGCTAAGACACTTCATCCTGATCATCGCATAATCAAGAAGTATGTAGCTGATTCACAGTACACATGTGTGCATGCTGATAAGGGAAAATTGAGGACTCTTTCCTACAGGCAATTACGTCAGGTTAAAAGAGCAGCGGCAAAAAAGCCTTGTCATAGCAGCAGACAAGTTTTTGAAGCTGCTGGTGCCTCCAACGTCCCCCGAACAAGATGCAGGGTCCTTCAGAGGTTTGCAGCTGTGCGTAAGTTATCCTGTCGACCTCCTCTATCTAATGTACACAAGCAGAAAGGGCTGCAGTGGGCCAAACAATACATGAAGACGGACTTCAAAACTGTTTTGTTCACCGATGAGTGCCGTGCAACGCTCGATGGTCCAGATGGATGGAGTGGAGGATGGCTGGTTGATGGACACCCCATGCAAACACGGCTACGGCGCCAACAAGGAGGAGGTGGAGTAATGTTTTGGGCTGGAATCATGGGGAGAGAGATTGTCGGCCCCTTTAGGATCCCTGAAGGGGTAAATATGAACTCCATAATGTATGTGGAGTTTCTCAAACAGCACTTCCTGCCATGGTTCAAGAAGAAGAACCGTGTATTCCGCAGCAAGATCATTTTCATGCATGATAATGCACCGTCTCATGCTGCACATAACACATCTGCATCTCTGGCTGATATGGGCATAAAAGGGGACAAACTTATGGTGTGACCCCCATGCTCCCCTGACCTCAACCCCATTGAGAACCTCTGGAGCATCATCAAAAGGAGTGTCTATGATGGCGGGAGGCAGTTCACATCTAAGCAACAGCTCTGGGAGGGTATTCTGTCCTCATGCAAAACAATTGAAGCAGAAACCATTGAAAACCTGACAAATTCAATGGACGAGAGAGTTCAGAAGCTCCTTTCGAACAAGGGGTCCTATGTGCAAATGTAACATCACCTAGAATAAAGTTTTGAGCTGAAAACTGTTTGATTACAGTTTGTAATAACCGGCTAATGCTTATAATTTCAAAAATGACCATTTTTTTGCTCTTTATTAAAAAGAAAAGGTTGATCGTAGAGTGTGGGGGATCTAAGAGTGTGGCAACCCAGTAGTCAGGATTATTTCGAATTCTGACAATCTGAGGGTCATGTTGCAGGTAGTGCAGCAAGAAGGCACTCATGTGTCTTGCGCATCTCGGAGCCCCAAAATTATTTTCCGGGCTAGATGCAGCAAAAAATTATTATTAATTTGAAAGCTGGTGGAGCTTAGTATAGATGGTCTAATAGAATCAGTACTGCACACAGCTACAAGGCCCAAATTATTTTCCAGCCAAGATACAGATAAACATGATTAGTAATTTGAAAGCTTATAACGGTTGGTGAGGTGATTTTAACAAATCATCAAGCTTTTACTCTCCCCAGCATGACACAGGGGTAGAAAAGTCGTTTCGGATCCATGATTTGTTCATCTTTATGAACGTGAGTCTGTCTACATTATCAGTGGAGAGCCCCGTGCGCTTATCTGTCAGCACACCACCAGCAGCGCTGAACACACGTTCAGACAGAACGCTGGCTGCGGGGCATGACAAGATCTCCAAGGCGTAAGTGGCAAGCTCCGGCTATTTATCCAGATTGGAAGCCCAAAAAGAGCAAGGGTCCAGTGACACAGTCATGGCTTCAATGTTTACTTGGAGATACTCCTGTACCATCGTCTCTAGGCGTTGACTATGTCAGACTTCTTGTCTCCTGTGGCCTTGCAAAGGATGGGCTAAAAAAGTGGTGAAATGATTCCGCAAAATTGATGTTACCAGCAGATACTGTGTTTATGTTAAGTTTTTGTAGTGCCGGCGTCCCTGCCCTCTGCTAGGCAGGGACGCTGTTCCCCTCACCGCTCTGCTCCGTGCCCGGCGTCCCTCTCCCGCTCTGCTGGCAGCGCGCGCTCCTTCCCGGCCACTGTGCTTAGGGCGCGCGCGCGCGCGCCCTCCCTCCCTAAGGGGCCGCGCGCGCCATCCTAAGGAGTCCCCGGCCAATGGCCGGAGGACTTTACCATATATAAGGCACCTCCTCCAAAATGGAGGTGCCCGAGCAATATTGTTGCACCGTTCTACTCTGCTTCAGCCCTCAGGTCCCGTTGCCAGTTACCTGCCAGTTACCTGCCAGATTCCTGCCAGCTTGCTGTCCTAATCCTGCCTGATTTCCTGTTACCTGCCTGCCTGCCTTACAACTCCGGTCAGTCTGTCTAAGGACCAACTTGCCCGCTCACCTGGGAGCGCACATCAGCTACCTGCCTGCTTGCCTGAGGTCCGACGGTCTGCCTTACAACTCCGGTCAGTCTGTCTATGGACCAGCTTGCCCGCTCACCTGGGAGCGCTTCTCCGCTACCTGCCTGCTTGCCTGCCCGGAGGCTCCGCTGTCACGTGCTGTGACCACCAGCTATTCCAGACTCTTGCCCGCTCACCTGGGAGCGCTTCTCCGCTACCTGCCTGCTTGCCTACCTGGAGGCTCCGCCGTCACGTGCTGTGACCACCTGCTATTCCAGAGACTCTCGCTTGCTCACCTGGGAGCACACATCCTCCATCTGCCTTGCTAGCCTACCTGGAGGTTCTGCCATCACAGGTCGTACCTACCCCTTACCTAGAGACTGCCCCGGTCACTTGCCGTGACCTCCAGCCCGTTCTTCCAGAGACTGCCCCGGTCACTTGCCGTGACCTCCAGCCCGTTCTTCCAGAGACTGTCCCGGTCACCTGCTGTGACTGCCTGCCTGGTCGCCACCCGCTCCCTTACAAGGACCGCTCCCTTGTATAGTAGCCCAGAGGTTCCGCCTCCCAGACCCGTTACAGTTTGCTCGGGCCATGGAACCCGGTGGCACCCAAGCTCCCTCGCTCTCGGACCTGTGTCATGAACTGTCCCGTCAAAGGTCCCAACAGGAGTCCATCCTGGGTCACCTGCGGAATGTCAATACTCGCCTGGACACTGACTGCTCCACCAACAACCTCCGCCAGTGCCATGTCTCGCAATCCGGCAGCTCCGCTGTCCACTAACACCATGATATCCTACCCCGGACCTCGGCTTTCTGCACCTCCTCGCTTCGGAGGCGACTCAGCCCAGGCTCGGGGCTTCATAAATCAGTGCACCCTGCACTTTGAAGTATTGTCCCACCAGTTTAACTCCGACCGAGCCAAAATTGCATTCATCATGTCCCATCTCACCGGGGAGGCCCTGGCCTGGCTAAATCCTCTATGGGAGAGAGGAGACCCCCTGGTGTCCAACTTGCCTGCTTTTCTCACGGCTTTCCGGAAAGTCTTCGACGAACCCGGACGGAAGACCTCATCCGCATCATCGTTGCTACGCCTCCGTCAGGAAAGTCTCACCGTGGGCCAATATGCCATACGGTTCCGTACCCTTGCCTCGGAGCTGGCCTGGGATAACGACGCTCTGGTTTCCGTCTTCTGGGAGGGTCTGTCCGGCCGTATTAAAGATGAACTTGCCGGTCGGGACATTCCTACCACTCTCGATGACTTAATAACTCTTGCCACCCGGATTGACCTACGGTTCCAGGAGCGTGCCAGAGAGGTCACCCGTGAGAGGAGGTTACCACGTCTAGCTCCTACTTTTCAGAAACCCGTCACTCCTTCTGTCTCTAACCAGGTACACCCTCCTGAGCCTATGCAGGTCGACCAGACCAAGATGGTCAAGACCAGTCAGGACTTACGCCGTGCCGAGGGGACCTGCTTCTACTGTGGCAGTAAGGAGCACCGGATCCGTGCCTGCCCGGAGAGGTCGGGAAACGCCTGTGTCTAGGTTCGCTCAGAGAGGTCCACCTAGACAAGAATAAATCCTCTCCATCCCTGCTGTTGTCAGTTTCAATCGTCTACGGGGAGAAACGTTATTTCGAACTAGCCCAACTGGACTCTGGAGCAGCCGGGAATCTTATTTCACAGTCCCTGGTAGAGAAATACCGCATCCCCACCAAACCTCTGGCTGTACCCTTGTCTGTTGCTGCCGTGGATGGGGGGCTCTTACCATGCCCCATCCAACTCATCACCGAATCCATTACTCTGCAGGTGGGAATGCTGCATTCTGAAAGTATCTCCTTCCATGTTCTGCCTGGACTCTCTCACGCCCTCTTGCTAGGCCTACCTTGGCTCCAGAAACATGCACCCGTTCTTGACTGGCAGACCGGAGAAGTCCTTCGCTGGGGACAGGGCTGCCATAAGACCTGTCTGGTTCCCGTTCATCCCGTCCGTCCTTCTCCTACCCCAGCTAATCTACCTGGACTTCCGATTCCTTATTGGTCTTATGCTGATGTCTTTAATAAAAAGGAGGCAGAGACACTACCCCCTCATAGACCATACGACTGCCCTATCGACCTGTTACCTGGTACTTCTCCTCCCCGTGGGCGTATTTATCCATTATCCGCTGCTGAGACCCGGTCGATGTCCGAATATATTGAGGAGAATCTGGCCAGGGGATTCATCCGGAAATCTACCTCCCCGGCGGGAGCAGGCTTCTTTTTCGTCAAAAAGAAGGACGGCTCTCTCCGTCCCTGTATAGACTATAGAGGCCTTAACCAGATCACGGTGAAGAATAAGTACCCCCTTCCGCTCATTCCGGAGTTATTTGATCGTCTGAGGGGGGCTAGAATCTTCACCAAACTGGACCTCCGTGGGGCGTACAACCTGGTTCGTATCAGTCAGGGGGATGAATGGAAGACGGCATTCAACACCCGGGACGGCCACTATGAATATCTGGTAATGCCCTTTGGCCTCTGTAACGCTCCTGCCGTCTTTCAAGAGTTGGTCAATGACATCTTCCGTGACCTTCTCTACTCCTGCGTAGTGGTGTACCTGGACGACATCTTGGTCTTTTCTCCGGATCTCCAGACTCACCGGAGGGATGTTAGTCAGGTCCTGCTCAGGCTCAGGCAGAACCATCTCTACGCTAAATATGAGAAGTGCCTCTTTGAGCAGACCTCGCTTCCGTTTCTGGGCTACATTATCTCTCAGACCGGCCTACAAATGGATCCTGAGAAACTGTCTGCCATCGAGAAATGGCCCCGACCAGAGGGGTTGAAGGCTATTCAACGGTTCCTGGGCTTCGCCAACTATTACCGCCTCTTCATCCCGCACTTCTCTTCCGGACTGCCCCAATTTCCGCGCTCACCCGTAAGGGTACTAATCCCAAAGAGTGGCCGCCTGAAGCAGAGGAGGCCTTTCTTTCCCTAAAACAGACCTTCTCTTCCGCCCCGGTGCTGCATCGCCCGGACGGCAACAAGCAGTTCTTCCTGGAAGTTGACGCCTCCTCCTCTGGAGCCGGAGCGGTACTTATTCAAAAATCATCTTCCGGGAGAATGGTAACTTGTGGCTTCTTCTCCAAACTCTTCTCCTCTTCTGAGCGCAACTATTCCATAGGAGACCGAGAGTTATTGGCCATCAAGCTGGCGTTGGAGGAGTGGCGTTACCTACTCGAGGGGGCTCTTCATCCGGTAATAATTTACACTGACCACAAGAACTTGGCTTACCTCCAGCATGCCCAGAGACTTAACCCGCGCCAAGCCCGGTGGTCCTTGTTTTTTGCTCGCTTTGATTTTGTTCTTCATTTTCGCCCGGCTGACAAAAACGTCAAGGCGGACGCCTTGTCTCGATCCTTTCTGGTGTCCGATCTCGAGGAAGAACCTAAACATATCATCGATCCCGCCAGAGTAATGCAGGTGGCTCCCGTGAGTCTAAATCGTCTCCCTCCCCGTAAGACGTTTGTTTCAGTACCTGATCGGGAGAAGATCCTACACTGGGGCCATTCGTCTAAACTAGCTGGCCACGCCGGTCAGAAAAAGACCCTCCAGCTTATTGCCCGGCACTATTGGTGGCCTACCCTGCACAAGGACATAATAGACTTTGTTTCTGCCTGTGTGTCCTGCGCCCGCAACAAAGTCCCGAGACATCTGCCAGCCGGACGCCTCCTTCCGCTTCCTGTACCTGCTGCCCCCTGGCAGCATATAGCAATGGACTTTATAACTGATCTCCCCGTCTCTGCCGGTTGTACGGTCATTTGGGTGGTCGCTGACCGCTTTTCCAAGATGGCTCACTTTATTCCCCTGCCAGGCCTTCCGTCTGCACCCGAGCTGGCTAAAGACTTTATCCGCCACATCTTCCGTCTTCATGGCCTGCCCCTCCACATCGTGTCGGATCGTGGGGTACAGTTCACCTCACGTTTCTGGAGAGCCACTTGTAAACTACTAGACGTCACCCTGGACTTCTCTTCCGCTTACCACCCACAGTCCAATGGTCAAGTGGAGCGGATCAATCAGAACCTGACCAGTTACCTCCGGCACTTCGTTAATGCCCACCATTCTGACTGGGTGGATCTCCTACCATGGGCCGAGTTCTCTTATAATAATCACGAGAGCGAATCCTCCTCCAAATCCCCGTTTTTTGTGGTCTTTGGTCAGCATCCTCGGATTCCTTTTCCTGTCTCCACCTCTGTGGACAACCCGGCTGCGGAATCTCTCGTTAGCAAATTTTCCTCCATATGGGAGAGTACCCGGTCCGCACTCCTTCTGTCATCCGAGCGTATGAAAAGACACGCTGACAAAAAACGCCTGGATCCTCCACAATTTCGTCCAGGAGATAAAGTCTGGCTCTCATCTAAATATGTCCGACTCAAGATACCTTCTTACAAGTTAGGGCCTCGGTTCATCGGTCCTCTGGAGGTCATCAGTCAGATCAACCCGGTGGCCTATAAATTGAAACTCCCGGCCAACTTACGGATCCCTAACTCCTTCCATGTATCTCTCCTCAAACCCGTGGTGCTTAACTCTTTTTCCAAGTCTACAGGTACGCCTCCTGCTACGGTTTCTGCTGAGGACGAGTTTGAGGTAGAGAACATTCTTGCCACCAAAAGGGTAAGAGGAAAGACCTTTTTTCTGGTAGATTGGAAGGGGTTTGGTCCTGAGGAGAGAACGTGGGAGCCCCGGGAGAACATCCATGCCCCTCTCATCCTAGCTAAATTTCTATCTGGCCTAAAAAAGGGGGGGCCTAAAGGGGGGGGGGGTACTGTAGTGCCGGCGTCCCTGCCCTCTGCTAGGCAGGGACGCTGTTCCCCTCACCGCTCTGCTCCGTGCCCGGCGTCCCTCTCCCGCTCTGCTGGCAGCGCGCGCTCCTTCCTGGCCACTGTGCTTAGGGCGCGCGCCCTCCCTCCCTCTTAAAGGGGCCGCACGCGCCGTCCTAAGGAGTCCCCGGCCAATGGCCGGAGGACTTTACCATATATAAGGCACCTCCTCCAAAATGGAGGTGCCCGAGCAATATTGTTGCACCGTTCTACTCTGCTTCAGCCCTCAGGTCCCGTTGCCAGTTACCTGCCAGATTCCTGCCAGCTTGCTGTCCTAATCCTGCCTGATTTCCTGTTACCTGCCTGCCTGCCTGAGGTCCGACGGTCTGCCTTACAACTCCGGTCAGTCTGTCTATGGACCAACTTGCCCACTCACCTGGGAGCGCACATCAGCTACCTGCCTGCTTGCCTGAGGTCCGACGGTCTGCCTTACAACTCCGGTCAGTCTGTCTATGGACCAGCTTGCCCGCTCACCTGGGAGCGCTTCTCCGCTACCTGCCTGCTTGCC
The DNA here is from genome assembly GCF_046119375.1 of Phyllobates terribilis. NCBI lineage: Eukaryota > Metazoa > Chordata > Amphibia > Anura > Dendrobatidae > Phyllobates > Phyllobates terribilis. The sequence goes on from NW_027363015.1 coordinate 369,508, forward strand.
TGCCCGGAGGCTCCGCTGTCACGTGCTGTGACCACCAGCTATTCCAGACTCTTGCCCGCTCACCTAGGAGCGCTTCTCCGCTACCTGCCTGCTTGCCTACCTGGAGGCTCCGCCGTCACGTGCTGTGACCACCTGCTATTCCAGAGACTCTCGCTTGCTCACCTGGGAGCACACATCCTCCATCTGCCTTGCTAGCCTACCTGGAGGTTCAGCCATCACAGGTCGTACCTACCCCTTACCTAGAGACTGCCCCGGTCACTTGCCGTGACCTCCAGCCCGTTCTTCCAGAGACTGCCCCGGTCACTTGCCGTGACCTCCAGCCCGTTCTTCCAGAGACTGCCCTGATCACTTGCCGTGACCTCCTGCCCGTACACCCAGAGACTGTCCTGGTCACCTGCTGTGACTGCCTGCCTGGTCGCCACCCGCTCCCTTACAAGGACCGCTCCCTTGTATAGTAGCCCAGAGGTTCCGCCTCCCAGACCCGTTACAGTTTTGAGTGCTGAACACTCGACGGTCCCACGGTTGGCAAGTTGGAACTGTGAGACTCACTACGTGCACCACTAGTGTTTTGTGGAAAAGCACATGTAAGATTCTGAAACAGTCTCTGCTGATACTCCAGCATGCGTGCATCTCTTTCTATGGCAGGAATAATTTCTGCAAATTTACTTTTGTACCGGGGATCTAAGAGTGTGGCAACCCAGTAGTCAGGATTATTTCTAATTCTCACAATTCGAGGGTCATGTTGCAGGTAGTGCAGCAAGAAGGCACTCATGTGTCTTGCGCATCCAGGAGCACCAAGTCCCTGTTGTGTTGGTGGCGAGGTAACAATCATGCTTCCTTCCTCTGCCCTCTCCCCCCAACCTCGCACAACAGAAATGTGATCAAGGTCTCCCTCATCTGATGAGTCTTCCATCAGTTCGTCCTCCACTCCTGCACCTTCCTCACTAGTTTGGCTGCTACCATGCGCCCTGGTAAAACCATCTCGCCCACCCTCACATGCCTGCCGCCTTGGTGCTGCCGACCATCTGGACCTTGCAGATGTTAGCCCTTCCTCATGCAACTCCTCCTCCTCTACTTCCTCCACCTCCTCTTCTGCCACCACCTGACTCCGAATTCTGTTTAACATGTGCTCCAGCATGTAAATCACCTGAATAGTCATGCTGATAATGGCATCGTCAGCAATAAACATCTTCTTCGCCATTTCAAAACTGTGCAGAAGGGTGCATAGGTCCCTGATCTGAGACCACTCCTCCAGCGTGATTTGCCCCACCTCTGGATCTCGTTGGCCCAGGCTATACGTCAGAACGTATTGCACCAGGGCTTGTCGGTGCTGCCACAGTCGCTGCAACATGTGCAGAGTTGAATTCCACCAGGTAGGCACATCGCATTTTAGCCGGTGAAGTGGCAGGCCCAACGACTTCTGTAGAGATGTAAGTCGCTGAGCTGCGGGATGCGAATGGCGGAAGTGAGCACACAGCGACCGTGCCCTCTGCAGAAGGCCATCTAGTCCGGGATAGTGGGCTAAAAGTTGCTCGACAACCAGGTTCAACATGTGAGCCATACAAGGCACGCGTGTGACATTGCCTCGGCAAAGGGCCGCACCCAGGTTTGCAGCATTGTCGCACACGACTTTCCCTGGTTTCAGGTCCAGTGGAGACAACCATTCATGAAATTGGTTCTCCAGAGCTGACCACAACTCCTCAGCTGTGTGACTCACATTTCCCAGACATTTCAAAGTAAAAACCGCCTGATGACGTTGAGCCCTGCTGCCAGCATAGTAAGGAGGTGTGCAGGATCCCTTCTGCGCAGTTAGAAAGCTTGTGGAATGACCAGACAGGCTTTGGGTGCAGGTGGAGGACCGAGAGGAGGTTGAGGAGGCAGAAGCAGTGGAGGAACTTCGAGATAAAGAGGATTGACGCACAACTCATGGGGACGGCAAGACTTGGACAGCAGCCCCTTGTACTGCTGTCACCATAGTTACCCAGAGCCCAGTCAGCGACATGTAACGCCCCTGTCCATGCCTACTCGTCCAAGTGTCTATGGTGAAATGCACCCTGTCACACACACAGTTTCTCAAAGAAGCGGTGAGGTTGTGTGCGACATGCTGGTGGAGGAGCGCAGGCACACCTTTCTTTGAGAAGTAGTGCCGACTGGGCATCTGGTACTGGGTCACTGCGACAGACATAAGGTCTCGAAAATCCTCTGTGTCCACCAGGCGGAAAGGCAGCATTTCTGTAGCCAAAAGCTTGCAGATGGTGAAATTCAACCTCTTAGCTTTCTCATGGCTAGGAGGAAATGGTCTTTTACTTGTCCACATCTGAGGGACCGAGGGCTGGCTGTTGTGCTTAGACGAGGTTGAGAAGGGTGTCCCCGGCAAACTGCCGGTCCGTGAGGAAGATGCAGGCGGACATGTTAGGTTGCCTTGATCCAAAGGTGGTGCTATCGATGTCGGACAGCGCTGAACACCAGCTGGTGTTTCCACCTCCAAAGAAAATGATGACCTGCCAATCACGCTGGCTGTTGCAGGTAAAGAGGTGGCAGGTTTGCGTCCCAAAACAGGTGTGACTGCTGTCCCCCCAGTCACAGAGGATGAAGAGGCCGCGGATGCACAAGATGTGGCAGACGGCGGTTGGCCCGGCCGGCTAGGCCGCATTGTAGCACAGTGAGCTTCCCACTGCAATTTATGCTTCATATCCATGTGCCGGTTCATGCATGAAGTGCTCAAACTATGTATTTTTTGGCCTCTACTTAGCTTTTGCTGACAAATGTTACAGATAACACAAGTTGGGTCATCCTTATCGATCTGAAAAAATGCCCAGGCTATGCAAGGCTTAGCACCCATGCGACCTGAAGAGCCACCACGACTTGTGGTCAGAGGCAGAGTTGTGTTTGAGGATGCAGTTGTTGACGTGCTTCCAGTACTACGTCTGTCCAGGAAGGCGCAACCTGACCTCGTCGTCACTAGCATCCTCCTCCACCTCCTCTGCTGACCTCATCGACTGGCTAACTGTGGGTTGACAGTAAGTGGGATCTCCAACCTCATCATCATCACCCTGTGTGTTATCACACCCGTCGTCCTCAGAGCCAACCTCTTCCTGCCCTGACAAAAAACTAAAGTTGTCGCTCCAATCAGGTATTTGAGTCTCATCATCGTCTTCCTCATTGTCTCCACCAACAGGAGTTACAGTTTGGGAACGAGGGTCTACATTATGGTCAGAACCTTCTGCCTCTGGTCCTGGATCCGACTCAAAGATCCTGGGCATCAGTGCAGATCATTTCCTCGTCTGGATTCACAGAAGTTCTGGAGCCGACCTCTAATTCCCAGGCTATAGTATGAGTAAACAGCTCTGCAGACTCCACCATCTGTGTTACCCCATACTAAGACGGGCAGCTGGAGACTTGGGAGCTGTGAGGAAGCAAGTGCGATTGGGGTGACACCTCTGAGGACTGGAGTATTTGTGATGTTGAAGTTGAGGTGGAGGAGAGCCCACTTAAAGGAGCACTTGATATCCGTTGAAGCACATGCTGTTTTTGTGCCTCATCTGGAATTTGTAGCGATTGGCATGGCCGTAAGAAAGGGATCTTCTCACATTGTCCGCTAAAAGAAGTAGACATCTTAGTTTGGCTGGAAGATGGTCTTTCTTCAGCAGATGTTACTGTTGCTTTAACACCTACCCCATGGATACAACCTTTCTTTCCCTTCCCAACATGCCTATTACCCTTTCCACCAGCAGCAGGCCTTTTTCCACTCATTTTGGTGGTTAACCACTTAACAACTCTGGAGTTGTTTGTTTTTTGTGCAATGGATGGGAACCGAGCAGAGCTGAGTGGCCAAACTGTGGTATTAGCCCAAAAGTATTGGCTGGGCTAGATGCAGATAAAAATTATTTTGAATTTGCAACCTGGTGGAGGTTAGTATAGATGGACTAATAGAACAAGTCCCACACACTGCTACAAGCCAAAATATTTTTTCAGAGCTAGATGCAGATAAAAATTATTTTGAATTTGCAACCTGGTGTAGGTAAGTATAGATGGACTAATAGAATGATGCTATGCCCAAAAGGTTTTACTTCACTAGGTGCAGTAAAAAAAATTTGCATTCTATACACAGGTGGTGTAGCTTGCAACACAGATAGGCTACTCCACTGACTAACACACTGCAAGAGGCCAAAAAGGATTTGCTTTGCTAGATTTAGCCAAATGCTGTGAAAAAAACTTGCACAGCACTAGTACAGACCTGCCTGGCAAAAAGGGATAGGAACTGATGTAACCTAGCCCTCAAAAGGACTGCAATTACAATTAGTCTTTACTCCCAACCTATCTATTTAAGAGCACAATCCTGCCTGATAAAAGTCGTAGGAAATTATGTAACCTAGTCCTCAAAAGGACTGCAATCACAACTATTCCCTACTCCCAAGCTATCTGTAGATTTGTGCGAAAATTGGCTTGAAATTAACACAAAGTATAGCGCACACAGCAACAGCGGTGCCGTCTAACACGCAGCTGCAGCAGTGAGAAAATGGTGGCGACGGGGAAAATGGCTGGGTCTTATAGGGCAAGGACATGTGACATACACTGCCAATGACACATGCCCTTGCTTGTGTGAAAAAAGCAGTTCGCTCCGTGTGTGCGCTGCTGATAGGCTGACAGATTGCACCTCCCCACTGTAAATGCGGGAAAGAGAAAAAAAAATGGAGATCTTCATTATTTATGCAGAGATCCATCCCCTGCCCCTCCACCCGTCCCACTGTACACTCAAACTGCGTATTTACATTAATTTTCAGCATTACTGAGAAAAAATTCAGTTATGATTTTGGTGCACGAACAGTTATCGAACATAACCTCGAACAGCCGAATTATTTTCAAATTGTTCGTGTTCGCCGAACGGCTCGAACACCGCCCAAAACAGCTCGAAGTTGAGATTGGCGAACAGTTCGAGTCGAACACCGCTCATCTCTACTGAAAAGGAGTCAGCCAAGTCCTTGTGGCCTGCCATACACTGTTTGGCTAGCAGCCATCTCTCCCAACATACAGATGAGCTCTCATGTGTTCTGTGGGGAGGAGGGTAATCTGCTGCCCCTAAGCAATTTGTGCCTAGAGAACAAGGAGCGGATATTTGAACTGAACATTTGTTAGGGCAGCGAGGAGACCCCCATACACATTACACAGCTAGATTAGCCAGATATTAGCCCACTTTAATCCAACAGAAAACAATGTGACTTGTAATTGTGGCGCCCCTGAGGGTTCAGTGACTACAGAGGTACTGCACCTCACCCAGAGTGTGGTGTCTCCTTCTCTCAGGTAAGGAGGGAGTGCTGCCCAGAACCCCAACACCCGCATTCAACACTACACTGCTCCAGGCCGGCTGGAGGGGCAACATGCATGAGCGCAACTGCTGAGCCCTGTTCCTGGCTGGAGTAGGGGGAACCCAGAGGTAGGGGGAACCAGTAGTGGGTGTGGGTGGAGGAAGTAGTTTAAGGGAGCACTATAGTAGTAGGTATATAAAGGGGAGCCATTTTAGGGTGGCAGGAGAGTTTGGTAGAGGAGTCAGTGGAGAACAGTCAGGGATCAGAGTCTCTTTAGGAGCTCTGCTCCACAAGCAGGGCCCAGTGCTAGAGGCCCAGGAGGGGAGCAGAGGAGTAGCCTCCGATCTAAGGAAGGGATCCTAGGGTGTACGGCGAGTGCAGGACGGCACCTGTATGCCCCGCATCTGTCAGAAGACAGGGATCGTAGGCCGCAGGAAGGGGACGGACCCCTGGTCCAGCCGTGTAACTCCAGGTCTTGGCTGGGAGGCTTCTGGCTTATATAGTCAGTTGCCGAAGCCTCATTCTAATCCCTGTGAGGGACAAGCAGGTCCGGGAACTCCAACGTACAGGAGGGGCTTCAGAGCACCCGAACGGGATTGAGAGTGGGAAGCGCAGGGCAGGAGGGAGAAAGACCCAGCGTGAAGACGGTCTAGCTAGTAACACAGAAAGTGGAGTTCTGTCAGGTGCTCCTAATCTACCTGACGAAGTGTTGAACCCCTGCCTGGTGAACGCAGCGCGACGTGGGAGGCCCGACAACTGTACAGTGCACCAATGGAACTGTCATAAGAACTGTGAATAAAGACTCGGATGACTGCACCGCACTGCCTCCGTCCATTCTTTATCTGCGCCATCTTTCCCTCCCTGCACTACAACGCCCAGCGCATCTTTCACCGCCTTACACTGCCCTGGAGCAAGCTCTACCTGTGGAGAGCCACACCATCCCTGCTGCCACCAGCTCCAGAGGACGGCTCCGCAGCGGCAGCTCCCTTTGGCTGCCTTCCACAGGTGGAGTCATGAACACTTTCCCCAGATCCTCCAATATCTTCCCCTCTTTACTGACCGCCCTGGGTCACGGACAGGGCCAGCCACGGTGATATCCCCTATACCGGCATCCATAGGCCAGCTGCCGAGTACCCCACGGCCCAGGGGGCGCGTCAGCTCTGGCGTCACGAACAGGATACGTGACCAACCAGTTATCGGCGGGTGAAGTGTGCCTAAAGAACTGTGTAATGATACTGAATGTGGTGCCCGCCCCAGAAGAACGGGCGCCATTATGTGCGTGACCAAAGACAACAGTATGGAACCTCCCATCATGGGCCGGGTCCCAGAATGGCACCAAAAGCATACCCTGCCCCTTGCAACTGTCCGCATAGATGTGTCCGTCAAGGCAGGGAGGCAGTCACAAGGAGTGACCGACAGCAGATTGCCATGGGACCGCCCCCGAAAGAGGAGGAGGAGGAGGAAAGAAGGAATGGAGACAGGGTGTGGTCTTAACCAGTCTAGACAGACTGCACCCGGCAGACAACATGGACGGAAGTCAGGATCAAGCCTCCGCCTCTGGCCTGCTGCCGTGGCAAGCGACCCCCCTCACCCTGGAGGGAGAAGCCAGTAAGTTATCCCCGGAGGACGCGGAGTTCCTCCAGAGTGAGATTCTGGAGCTGAGCCAACAAGTGGACCGGGCCCAGCAAGCAGCAGTTACCAAGTGGAGGAGCGAGCTGTTGGAGAAGTTTGCAGCACGGTGTAGAGCAGCACAGGATGCCAGCAGCGGCAACCCAGCGGAGCCCGCTGAATACCAGGAGGCCGCGTGCAGCACACGAGCAGGTGGGAAGAAATCCCCTGTCCCAGGCGCTGCAAGCGCCGACCTGCTCCTGGGCCTCCTACACCAGCACTCTCCGTACCCCGCCATGCCCTCCCTGGAGAAGCTGCTCAGCCCGGAACCTCCACCCCCGGGCACTGAAGTTAGGAACCTTCTGCTGGGTTCCCTCCCGGAGCCTCCACCTCCGGCACCTGAGTGGGTGTACGGCGCGCCGGTCTTCGATTGGTCCGCCCGGTTTGAGGACCAGCAGCCGTGCCCGCTAGTGTTGATCGAGCACTAAAATGCTCGGGTGCTCGAAGCTCGGGCCGAGCTCGCCGTGATACTTGGGTGCTCGACCCAAGCAACGAGCCCAATGTTAGTCTATGGGAGACCCGAGCATTTTTGGCATGGCACTCCCGGCCGTCTTTTAAAAGCCTAACAAGTGCCCAAAACGATTGTGACAGTGCTCAAATGACATGGGGACAGCAAGGGGATCGCCCAAGGAAGCATTTCTGATGCCCAGGTCACTGCTGTCAACAACGTGGTCAGAGGTATTAAGCCACTTTTAAGGGCTCACAATAAAACATTCAAAAACTGCTTTCCTGTGAAATATGTTAAGGAACTGCCTTTCCAGGGTAAAGACTTGTGTATAAGGTAAAATAAATAACCCCCCCAAAAAAATACTCCTCCACACCTTGGGCTATGTTAACAAGTAGCATTTTTTATGCGTTTTTGCACTTTTGTATTGCTTTCAACCGTGACAAATGCATTCACTGGGAAATGTCATTTTAACATTTTACAACCTTATCTGACCATGTGCTGTGTGACAGATGCATATGTAGCGCCCCGAGGGTTCGGCCGCTACAGGGGTATTGCACCTCTGCCAGAGGTGTGATATTCCACTCCCGGGTAAGGATGGAGTATGGACCAGGGCTCAGTTAGCTGCATACAGCGCACACACCCCATTTCCGAGGGACAGCTCAACGGTGCTCCCACTAGACAGAAGTGCAGGCACGACCGACTATGTCCCTGCCTAGAGTGGGGAGGGGGGTGGAACACCCAGTGCTGTAGGGGCAGATAGGGGTTGGTTCCTGAGCGTAGGAAGGAGCTCATTGGTTGCTGGTCACCTGGGCTCATGGTCAGAGGGAGGTATAAAAGGTGGGCACCATCTTAGAACAGTGTTCAGTGAGAGAAGGAGTGCAGCCAGAGAGGGCTGACAGGGAGCTGTGGCTCAGTCTGGGCCCAGTTCCACGAAGCAGGCCTAGAGGAGAGGCCGGAGCCTGAGAGGAGAAGGAGAAGTGATCCTAGAGAAGAGGCCGAGGAAGGAGGAGAAGTGGGAACAGGAAGGAACGGAAAAGGAGAAGAAGAGACAGAGAAACAGAAGGGCTCAGGAACAAGAAGGTGGAAGGGACCCTAAGAACCCACGAGAATCCAGGGTGAAGGGTCAGGCAGATTAAGGGTACCGTATCCCAAGTTGGTGGAGGAGAAACTACCCTCAGCCAAAGACCGGTCGTCGTGATCATTTATTGGTGCGACACCTCATCAAACCTGCTAGGAAGGCACCATATAGGACAGCGGAGGACGGGGCCCACGTTTAACCGCACAACTCCGCGGCAGCTGGACAAAAGTGGGTCACTGGTGAGGCAGGCCAGAGAAAGGACAAAAGGGGGTCCTGAGCCATACTCCTGAACTGCCTGGGAGTTGACTGAGCCCCTCACCTGGTGGACGCAGCACGGCTCGGGCGGTCACTACCTGTACAGAAGTGACCTGGAGTACCTGAACTGTGAGTAAAAGACATTGGACTGCAGTACGTTGTCTGTGTACTCTTTCGCTCCTCCAGCACTACCGGTACTGGGACTATCACCACTATCACTCCCACCATCCACTACACTGCCCTGGGGCTGCACTCTTCCCGTGGGGAGTCACACCATCCCAGCTGCATACATCGGCCCCCAGCGGACTGCCTTGCAGCGGCGGTTCCTAATAACCGCAATCCACGGATGGCGTAGTCGGACATTATCCATAGTGCATAGCAGACTACCATTGGTCTGACCACCCTGAGCCGCGGGACCGCGCCGCCACTACTACTCCCAGCGTCCCCCTACTGCCCGGTTCCGCGTGCCCCACGGCCCAGGGGGCGAGTCACATACAGTGCTGAAAAGACATGGGAACAGCATGGGGAAGACCCCTGGAAGCATCTCTGACACCCAGGTCACTGCCTAAAAGTGTGCCCATCAGAAATCTTCCTTGCCGCATCAGAAGATGCAGACTTGCAACTATCCCCGTGCAAGTTCTTGTCCAAGGGTATTGTTCAATTGTACCTCCCCCATTCCTTGCAATGCAAGCGCAAGTATGCAGCCTGCCACCCACCCACACCCAGACTGCAATACCATACTGCTTGCTTTCACTTGAAATTGGGCCTTTTAGGCATGTGGAGGCGAAATCTGGCCACCACGTCGTGGCTGCGTTGGCGGCCTGGAATCCATACTCCGTTCCCAGCCGCCCGGCAGCCGGGTGTCCACACTCGGTCCCCAGCCGCCTGAGGGCAGCCGGGTGTCCATAAACGGTCCCCAGCCACCCCTATTTCTCCTGTCAACTTCCCCCCACACACTTTTCTTAGCCCAGCCTGCTTTAGGACAGCATTGGACGACACCACCAGAGAACCAGACTCCTCTGGTGGGCCCTGGCTTCTCCATCAGGGGAGTTGAGAGTGCCAAGGTGAGGAGCATGATGATGATGATAGAAGTTAGCATCTGCTTTGTTTTCTTGGAATGCAAGCATAAGTGTGCAGCCTGCCACCCACCCACCCCCAGGCTGCAATACCATACTGCTAGCTTGCACTTGAAATGGGGCCTTTTAGTTTGGAGGAGGCCGAAACTGGCCACTACCTCATGGCTGCTTCGGCAGTGAGGTATTCAAACTCAGTCCCCAGCAGCCCCTATTTGTCCCGGTGTGCCTTATACATAAGGTTAAGCGTGTATACCAAAACATTACCTGTGCCCTCCCCAGTGCATATAGTGGGAAGGACAGCCTATTCCGCTGTAGTGTGTGCATGCCAAACCCCTGTTCATGGTACATGCGAAGTTGCCTCCCACCCTGCACCTGTCGTTGCAGACTTGCAACTATCCCCGTTCAAGTCCTTGTCCCAGGGCAGTGTTCAATTGTACCTCTCCCATTCCTTGCAATGCAAGCGCAAGTATGCAGCCTGCCACCCACCCACCCCCAGGCTGCAATACCATACTGCTTGCTTGCATAAACGGTCCCCAGCCGCCCCTATTTCTCCTGTCAACTTCCCCCCACACACTTTTCTTAGCCCGGCCTGCTTTAGGGCAGCATTGGACGAGACCACCAGAGAACCAGACTCCTCTGGTGGGCCCTGGCTTCTCCATCAGGGGAGTTGAGAGTGCCAAGGTGAGGACCATGATGACGATACAAGTTAGCATCTGCTTTGTTTTCTTGAAATGCAAGCGCATGTATGTAGTAGCGGCTAGGCCTGAGGTAGTCAGCGTTTTGGCGCATATCCTACCTCCTCCGAGGATTGCTGGATGTTTTTCTGCTACTATCACAGTTCTATGACTCCCGTTAAAACAAAGCTTCAGGTGATAAATGATGGATTAGGTAGTGGCAAAGGAGAAGGAGCAGGAGGAACAGGGACCATTCACATCAATATCAGGCCAGTCAACCACATATGTCTTGTAGGATATGTTTCTGTAACAAAAGGAGCGGTTCGGCTACACAGTTCTAGGGCATACAGTGAGTGCAATGCCTACCAAAAATTTTGAGGCACTCCAATGCCCCTTGGAAATGATATGGAGGTCAGAGGGCCTTAACTAAACCGTTTTTTCCATTTATACCAACTGGGTCTCCTGTACACTGTTAGCCTAAGCAGTGAATGGAAGGCTTTCCAAAAATTATGAGGAACTTGCAATGCCCCTTACAAGAGCCATGCAGTACAGCATATTACAAACATAAGTCCCATTATTGGAGAGTGGGTCTCCCATAGTATTTGCTTATGCCTTCCAAGCAAAAGCTTCAAAAAATTAGGAGGAAATGCAGAGCCCGTTCGAAGGCTCGTGGAGGTCCCAGTAGCTTAACAAGATGGTTTTAATGCCCCTTACAAGAGACATGGAGGTCAGAGTGGTATAACAAGACACTTTTAATGCCCCTCAGAAGAGACGTGGAGGTCAGAGTGGTATAACAAGATGCTTTTAATGCCCCTTACAAGAGACGTGGAGGTCAGAGTGGTATAACAAGACGCTTTTAATGCCCCTCAGAAGAGACGTGGAGGTTAGAGTGGTATAACAAGATGCTTTTAATGCCCCTTACAAGAGCCATACAGTACAGCATCTTAAAAATATTATTCCCATTATTGGGGAGTGGGTCTCCCACAGTCTTTGCTTATGCCTTCCAAGCAAAAGCTGACAAAAATAAGGACGGAGGAACTTTCAATAATGGCAACACGGACCACGGTCACCCTGGTGGTATAGTGGTGGTGGAGGCTGAGGATAAGGAGAAGAACATAAAACAGCCGAAATGAGGAAGCGTATACCCATGTGTGGGTGTGAAGTGGTGCATGGGAATACACCTCCCGAAATAACACCGTGGATTTGACTTTATGTTACTCTGCTGTCATTTGGTGGTGATGAGAAGTCTTTCCCAATCTAGCCCTTGTTCATTTTGATAAGGGTCAGCTTTGTCAGTTGACAGGCGAGTGCGCTTATCAGTTATAATTCCCCCAGCGGCACTAAACACGCTCCGATAACACGCTAGCGTCAGGGCAGGCCAGGACCTCCAAGGCGTACAGAGCGAGTTCATTCCAAGTGTCCAGATTGGATACCCAATAATTAAAAGGCACAGAGGGAGCACGCTGGTACGGTCGGCAAGGTACTCCCTCACCATCTTTTGAAACTTTCCACTCCTTGTGAGAGTACCCCGCGCCTCAGGGTCTGAGAAAACTGTCCCAGAACGTTGACAGTGTTCCCCTGCCTCTACTAGATTGGAGTTGCCTCTCTCTCGCTTGTACGCTTTGGTTGGTCAACGAACTGTGACCTCTGCCGCTAGAGTGTTCAGATGGGAATTTTTTTTTTAAACAGTTCTGCAGCAAGGGCCTTCTGGTACTGGCCCATTTTTGTAGACCTCTCCACCTCAGGAATAAGAGAGTGAAAGTTCTCCTTGTAGCGGGGGTCTACAAGTGTCACCAACCAGTAATGACTGTCACCCAACATTTTAACAACGCGAGGATCACTGTTAAGGCAGCGCAACAAAGTCAGCCATGCGTGCTAGACTGGTAACGGGCAAGATTTCCGTGTCCTCACCAAGATGACGACTGACCATGCTCTCCTCCTCCCCCCTGTCCTCAGGCCACCCACACTGAACCGACGGTATGACACTTGTACAGGTACTACCATCTACAGCGCATGATAACAGCTCCTGTTCCTCCTCCTCCTCTCCCTCTGTCCCCCAATGCACGTTGGGATGAGATGAGGCTGGGCTGTGTGTAATCGCCCACTACGGCTTCTTGATCCATCTCATCATACTTCGGCTGCAATGCCTCCTCTTTAATTCTCTGCAGAGAGCGTTGCAAAAGACAGACAAGTGGGATGCTGACACTAATGATGGCGTCATCACCACTCACCATCTTAGTGGCCTCCTCAAAGTTTGTCAGGATGGTACATATGTCAGACATCCAGGTCCACTCATGAGGTCATATGTGTGGAGTCTGACCTGAATATTGATGGCCTTGTTGCAGCTGGTACTCCACAACTACTCTTCTGCTCACAAATCCTTTGCAACATGTGGAGGGTAGAGTTCCAACATGTGGGGACATCACACACCAGTCGGTGTGCCGGAAGCTGCAAACGCTGCTGCAACACAGCAAGGGCGGCGGAAGCTGTAGCCGACTTGCGAAAATGAGCTGACAGGCGGCGTACTTTCACGAGCAGATCTGGCAACTCGGGGTACGATTTAAGAAACCGCTGAACCATGAGGTTAAGCACATGAGTCAGGCATGGTACGTGTGTGATCTCGCCTCACGTCAGAGCTGCCACCAGGTTACGGCCATTGTCACACACGACCATGCCTGGATGTAGGTTCAGCGGTCTCAGCCACAGATCTGCCTGCTCTTTCACAGCTGTCCACAACTCACAAGCAGTGTGAGGTTTATCACCTAAGCTTCTGAGTTTCAGCACAGTCTGTTGCCACTTGGCGGAGGCAGTACTGCAGTGCTTCCAGCTTGTAACTGATGTGGTGATATCTGAGATGGAGGCTGAACATGAGGAGGAGGAGGAGGAGGAGGATGCGCAGGAGCTGTACACTGTGGGGGCAACTCTGACTGACATAGGGCAAGCAATCCTCGGTGTGGGGAGGATGTGTTCCGTCCCAAGGTCCAACTGGGTCCCGGCTTCCACTATGTTTACCCAGTGTGCCGTCAGAGAGATGTACCGTCCCTGGCCACAAGCACTTGTTCCCGTGTCCGTTGTCAGGTGGACTCCTGGTAACTGCGTTGTTGAGGGCACGGCAGATGTTTTGGGACACGTGCTTGTGTAGTGCGGGGATGGCACACCAGGCAAAATAGTGTTGGCTGGGGACCGAGTACCTACCGAGGGACGGCCACCGCCATAAGCTTGCGGAAGGATTCCGTCTCCACCAGCCTAAAAGGCAGCATTTCCAACGCAAGCAGTCGTGAAATGTGCGAATTTAGGACTGTGGCCTGTCGGGCGTTAGCTGCGAATTTCCGCTTTCGTTCAAAGGTCTGGGATATGGACAATTGAACGCTGTGGTGGAACGTGGACGTGGATTCTGTTTCTTGAGAAACTGGCATAACAAGTGAAGACTGAGAGGAGGGGGAATCTTTACATGCAGTATGGACAGGGGATTGCCTTGCACACACAACAGGGGGTTCTATTGCACGCACAACAGCGGAAGCAGCAGTGGTGACACCCGCTGACACTGGTCGTGGACCCTGGGGTTCGTCCCACAAAGTTGGGTGCTTTGCTGCCATGTGCCTGATCATGCTGGTGGTGGTCAGGCTGGTAGTTTTGTCACCCCTGCTGATGTTGGCATGGCAGGTGGTACAAATGGCCTTTTTGGGGTTATCAGCAGAGTCTTTAAAAAAATTCCAGACTCTGGAAGACCTACCGCTTGTACTGGCAACGTCCCTCGTGTTGGTGTTACGGGAAACGGTTGCCTGCCTTCTGTCTGCGGCCACCACACTGCTTCTTCCTGCCTGTTGGGGTACTCTGCCTCCCTCCCCCTGTGTGCTGCTGGCCTCACTCTGCATGTCCTCCTGCCACGTTGGGTCAGTTACTAGATCATCCACCACCTCCCCTCTTCCACTTGCGCACCACGATGCTCCTCCTCACTTCCTGGCAATTGTGTCTAGTCATCGTCCACCTCTTGTGACAAATTGACAGCGTCGACTTCCTGTGGCCGTGGCTGTTCAAATATTTGGGCATCGCTACATGGGATCTCCTCTTCCACCACTTCAAGCGTAGCAGGCGAGGGGCACAAATATGGAAATGGACCAGTGAACAGCTCTTCAGAGTGTCCAAGTGTGGGATCAATTGCTGTCTGACTACACTCGGCATGGTGGGAGGAAGGAGCATCAGGGTGAAGAGGAGTATGCGGTCGAGATTCACGGCTACTAAGAGTTGACCGTGTGGAAGACAGAGCGGAGGTGGTGGTGCCCAGGTAACTGGAAGTATTATCTGCTATCCAATTAATAACCTGTTCACACTGATCAGTTCGCAATACTGGTGTTGTTCTGTGCTTCCCTAGTAATTCGATCAAGAAGTGGGAGCGAGAAGATGTGGCTGTTGGTTGTGGCACATTTTCACCTTGGCCACGGCCCCGTCCTCTGCACGCACCATCACCAGAACGTCCAGTTCCACGTCCCTTGCCACACGCTTTGCCCATTGTAAAGGAAGTAAAATAGCTAACCCTTTTTCCATTGATAGTGCGAGTGTAATAAAAAGTAGATTAGAACCGTGGAAGAGGAAAACCACAGTTCTATTTCTCTGGCCTACACCCGACTGTTTGTTTTTTTTAGATATAGAAAGGCCCAAAACTGGATACTACACAGATTTTACCCGTTGAACTGCAAAACCACACTTCTGTTTCTGTGGCCTATACCAGACTCTTTTCAACAGATATATTTGTTTCTGCAAAATCAGAGACACTTTTTTTGGGGGGGGGAGGGGACACCAATAGGTTAATAAGACGGGTATTTGTACAGTGTGTAGGAGGAAAAAAAAAAAAAGAGGATTTCGATGAAAAAAAGGGATTTTTACTGGGCCCCCGAGACCTGCAGCTAAGTCTAGCAATTTCAGAAACAGGAGCACACAGGACTGTAATGCAGCGTTTGATGGTATAACCACTGCGTCTCCTATATAGCCTGCCTGATATCTGGGATGGATATTAGTCCTGAGAAGGACTGTTTGTTCTGGCAGCCTTTACAGACCCTACAATAACTATTTTGCAGCAAAAAACTCTCCCTAGCTCAGCAGCGCTGTCTCTACACTGTCTGATCCGGAGCATCTGTGTCCAAGATGGCGGCGCCCGGTTTTAAATACTCGAGGTGACGCTGTGCGGCCAGCCAATCACTGTAATGCCCACAAACATGGCTGCGGCATTACAGTGACTGGCTGGCAATCCCTGCATGTTCATTGGCTCTGTAAAGAGCGCCAAACATGCAGGACGGAGACCAGAGCTCCCGCCCGAGTAACCCGGAAATGCTCGGTGCTCGCCGAACATCCCGAGTAGCGTGATGCTCGGACTAGTACCGAGCAGAGTCTAGCATGCCCGCTAGTGAGTAGTGCCCGCTACTCCCGACACCAGGAGGGGCGACCTGATGGGGTTCCCACAGGAGACCCAGGTCGAAGCCCTGCGGAGGAAAGAATTCTGCAGGCGGGAGCTCCAGCAGCTGGAGAAGGAGCTGCGCGCTCGGTGGGCGCGTTGCGAGCGTCTGGAGGCCAGGAACAAGGCCGCAAAGGCTCAAGTCCGTCAGGAGGAGTCTGCCCACCCCAGCCCCCGCGAGGAAGGACTCGTGGTAAAGTTTGACCTGAAAGCTGGGTGGGGCTTTATACAGGATCCAAACTTTGCGAGGGACATTTTCGTAAACCGGCGGGATGTTGAGCCCGAGCTGGAACAGGGTCATCCCGACCGGAATCTATACCCCGGTGACCATGTCACCTACACACGTCACCACGGGGAACGCGGGTGGTACGCCGTACAAGTGTACCGCGTGGTCGAGAACACCCCCCCGCTGGACATACCTTACGACCCGGCTGGGTCAGGTAAGAACCAGCAGTACCCCAGGCGGGGACCACACTATTAATCCAGCAAGTAGGACTGAATACTATGTAAATAGTCACCCGTAAGGGTGCAGTAGTTGAAGTTTGAAATAATGTTTTCTTAGAGTGTGTGTTTTCATAATTACCCGTCAGGGTATACAGACTCCATGAGGGCTCAGTCGCCACAGAGGTGTGGTGTCTCCTCTCAGGTAACATGTAAGGAGGGAGTGCTACCCGGAACCCCAACACCCGCATTCAACACTACACTGCTCCAGGCCGGCTGGAGGGGCAACATGCATGAGCGCACCTGCTGAGCCTGTCCCTGGCTGGAGTGGGGGGAACCCAGAGGTAGGGGGAACCAGTAGTGGGTGTGGGTGGAGGAAGTAGTTTAAGGGAGCACTATAGTAGTAGGTATATAAAGGGGAGCCATTTTAGGGTGGCAGGAGAGTTCGGTAGAGGAGTCAGTGGAGAACAGTCAGGGATCAGAGTCTCTTTAGGAGCTCTGCTCCACAAGCAGGGCCCAGTGCTAGAGGCCCAGGAGGGGAGCAGAGGAGTAGGCTCCGATCTAAGGGAGCGATCCTAGGGTGTACGGTGAGTGCAGGACGGCACCCGTACGCCCCACCTCTGTCAGAAGAGAGGGATCGTAGGCCGCAGGAAGGGGACCGGCCCCTGGTCCAGCCGTGTAACTCCAGGTCTCGGCTGGGAAAACCAGAGCTTCTGGCTTATATAGTCAGTTGCTGAAGCCTCATTCTAATCCCCGTGACGGTCAAGCAGGTCCGGGAGCTCCAACGTACAGGAGGGGCTTCAGAGCACCCGAACCAGATTGAGAGTGGGAAGCGCAGGGCAGGAGGGAGAAAGCTAGACAGTCTTCACGCTGGGTCTAGGAACACAAGAAAGTGGGGTTCTGTCAGGTGCTCCTAATCTACCTGAGGAAGTGCTGAACCTCTGCCTGGTGAACACAGTGCGATGTGGGAGGCCGACAACTGTACAGTGCACCAATGGAACTGTCATAAGAACTGTGAGTAAAAGGCTCGGATGACTGCACCGCACTGCCTCCGTCCATTCTTTATCTGCGCCATCTTTCCCTCCCTGCACTACAACGCCCAGTGCAACTTTCACTGCCTTACACTGCCCTGGAGCAAGCTCTACCTGTGGAGAGCCACACCATCCCGGTTGACGTAACACCAGCTCCAGAGGACTGCTCCGCAGCGGCGGCTCCCTTTGGCCGCATTCCACAGGTGGCGTCACAAACACTTTCCCCAGATCCCCCAATATCTTCCCCTTTTTACTGACCGCCCTGGGTCACAGACCGGGCCAGCCACGGTGATATCCCCTATACCGGCATCCATAGGCCCGGCTGCCGAGTACCCCACGGCCCAGGGGGCGCGTCATAATAGTAGAAAATGCCATGTGATCTTCTTGCAGATGTTTCCTATGGCATTTTAGGATTATGTAGATACAAGTCTGTGCATCAGTACAGGGCAGAACACAAGAGTGGTGTATGATCAGAGCTGCGGTAATACATTATACCTGTATAACAATTGGCGCAGGCTTTGGTACTTTCCGGTCTCCTTTCAGAGGCTGCCCGTTCTTCTGGGTCATAAATCCATGCAACCGGCATGGATTTATATAGTGTGATCCGAGAGAATGTCAAAAAATAAAAAATAAATCTATACTTACCATCCGATGGCCCCCGGAGTCTTGCTTCACTCGGTGCTGACTGCTGGCAGATCGCGGTACACTGCACTGAAGGACCTGCCGACATCAGCATTGCGTGACCCGTCACATGAATATGACGTCAGCGCAGGTCTTTCAGTTCATCGCGATTTGCTGGCATGAGAGGAGGAGCGCAACGGGGACCGCCAGAAGGTAAGTATCATTTATTTTTTATTTTATTCTTTTTTTCACAGTTTCTATGGTACCTGGGTCCGGAGGAGAGTCTCCTCTCCTCTACACCTGGGTACCATCCGCACATTGGAACACGTGGATTGCGCATCTACATATACAGTGATGCGTAGTCCATGCGTTCTAATGCAAGTCAATGGCAGCGAAAACGCAGCACTTCCACAAAATAATTGGTAGTGCTGGGTTTTTTTTCCGCAATGATAATCCGCAGCGGAAACTTCCACAGCATGTGCACAGCACATGCAGATCATCATTGGGGAACATGGCAGGCCTTCTACCATGCGTTTTTTAAGCATTTCTGCAGCGTTTTTGCCGCTGCGGAAACACTTAAAAAGGAATCGTGGGCACACAGCCTAAGGGGACAAAAAGGAAAAAGTTTAATCTCTACATTCAAATCACTCCTGCCCCTCTATGACCCATTTTAAAATAAAACATATGGGGGCTACTTCTGTAAAAGTCCAATCAAAATATAAAAATAATTAACCTGATCGACATAAAAACAAAAACCCTCATATGGCTGTATTGACAGAAAAATAAAGCTACTGCTCTTAGAAGAATAAGAAAAATGCAGAGCCGGGAAATAAAATGGTCAGGAAGGGGTTAAATTCTGCCACTTCTATAGAAAATTGAACCCATTTCGCTGACTGCCTTCAATGGCAGCCAAATAAGGCAGAGGGTTAGAGGAATACCGACCTTATATTGTAGACTTCTAGGATGCTTAAGAAGTGGACAATCCCTTTAAGCTACATTGTGCAGACAAAGCCGTGGCAGTGTAGAAGGCCGACAAGATCTCAGTGGAAAGGCTGCAGGTTTGCGTCTGCATTAGGCAAGTTATAGAGGTAGAAGTGTTGGGACCTTGTTGCTGTGCAGGTAGAATCTGGAGCCTCGGCACCGTCCTGCGGAGCCCATACTACAGGGAGGAGGAGCAGCGCCATGTGTAGTAATCTGAGCAGGATAGTCAGTGTTCAGCCAGCACTGATGGAGACTGACACCCCAACTCATTACCCAATACATGACCGGCTTAAAGAACCTCTCCCATCAGAGCTTATCCTCTTACTATATTGTAATCAGATTATACAGCACGGCACTTACAGCTGCTCATTATACCTTTCTACTGGGCTAATTATTCTCTTTTCTCTGCTCTATGTAGAATTAGCTGGGTCCCCTCCTGACCCAGCCGCTCTCATCCCCCTGCCAGGGACTTTTGCAGTGACTTATGACTCATACAAGGAAAACTGACCTCCTGTTTCTACATACAGCTTATAAATATTAGCAAAAATGTCCAATCACATTGTAAATATAACGACATCCAAAAATGTGTGCGTCCAATGGACATTCCACACGGACAGTGTAGACCATAGACAGTTATGTAAAAGAATGGGAAGCCACTAGGTGGCAGCACAACGTCACATAACAGGATTTTTTATCCAGATGGCTGTGAATCTACTAGTCATTAGGTTACCTGACTCAAGTAATCATTCATAGATCTCCACAGCCAAATGTAGATGTATTGAAGTAGAACAGTGAGCAGAACCAGTTAGGCTTGTATTTTACCAGTGAGATTCAAAGACACAATTTAAACTTCCTTGACATTACAATAATAAATACCAACCAAGGCCGGTTACCACAACACTGAAAACTGACAGCCACAAGTGGGTTACTATCCTGGCAGAGCTACCATCCGGCTCCCCTACGTAGAGGAATACCGAAAAGCCAATATATACGCCTAAGGAGAAATTGCTCAACGGTGAATGAGTACATGATAAAATCGAGGGAATTACAAAAACGCTTCCTACAAAAGGGATATCCTAAAAAAGTGCTAGGCCAACGCCCTTACAAGAGACAGAAATTCTCTATTGACCCCTAAAGCACGAGAACAACAAGATAATGAGATCCATCTAATAGGAACCTACGACGACCGAAATCAGGGGGTGATGAACATACTCTATGATCTTTGGGCAATTTTGAGATCAGATAAAGATCTGCAAGATGTGGTCCCTGAGAGCCCCAGGGTCACATACAGGAGAGGCAGGAACCTTAGAGATCACCTTGTGCGCAGCCACTTTGTGGATGACAACACGGGCAAAACAACGTGGCTGAGCAGTGACACCACGGGGACTTATAGATGTGGTGACTGCAAAGCCTGCAAATACATCTGGAAAAGCAAGAAATGTATCAGTGCCACAACCAAACTAGAAGACCAAAATCACGAATTCACAAACTGCAAGACGCAAGGAGTAATCTATATGGCAACTCGCCAATGTCCGATGAACTACATCGGCAAAACCAAAAGAGTTCCGGAGACGGATATTGCACCATATCGGTTATGTCAGACGTAGAGAGGACACAACTCTCTCGAGACACATGCTTGAGAAACACACCTTGGACCCGTTTTCTTTATACTTTCAAGCCATTGAAGTAGTACGCCCCCCCGAGAGGAGGTAATTGGGACCAACTGCTGCTTCAGAAAGAAAGTAGATGGATCCATAGAATGAAATCCTATAACCCACACTACACAAATGAAACATTGTCCTTCTCATGTTTCATTGACACATAATAACATTTTCACCCCCTATGAAACCTCTTGAACCTCGCTAGACCTAAAAACTCTCTAAAATATAATATGTAGAATCCAGTCCATGTTCTTCATAATGGATATTGGTCCACATAACTATCAAATCAGCGCCTTATAGGACCAAAACTATTAAAGTTATTATACTTTAAAATCACAAAATGACCTCTTGAACAAATTGAACTTTAATAACAATTGGACAAATTTCATCAGAATTTCTTCCTTTGTTTTTAGATTATAAAATACTCATCTGAAGACTTAATAATACAGATACATCGGTACAATCAGACACACTGATACAATCAGAATAAAAGTCATCCCAATGTCTATTATGGACATATTGATACGATCCAATGAAATGAACTTTGAGGAAAGAGACATCCGCAAGCGTTTGCTGGTGCGGAAGCAGTGACATAGCCAGATGGCATTTGTCACGATGAAAGGAAGTTCTGCATCGATCTAAGTGTAGGTGGGACGAGGTAGCACATGAAACAGGCAGATCTGTCTGTAAACAAAACAAATGACAAACTACGAACAAACACTATTAACAACTCATATCGCAACAAACTCGTAGAGACTACATTATAAGATGCAATGCAATATACCAGTCTCCTTCCCTAGATATAAAAGACATATTAATACTGTGAGATCGCAGTGCAGCCAAGACATCTCTGTGAGAAAAAGATCCTCCTGGAAGAATGAGACGAGTCCCTGCATGATTATATGATCGCAACATGATACGCCTGCAACGCACCCGAGTCACTCGATTGGATGACAGAAGGGGGGGCGCACAAGAGGGGGCACCAACTCTCCTATAAAGTCACGCTGGTTTAGCTGCCAGACGCTGCCGGCAACCCTGCCAATAAGTTTATTACAAAACTATCGTACTATCAAACCAAAAAAGATCATAGACTGTGAGCCCCTGATGACCATGAGAGTCTCATATAAGAATGATGAAACGCGTAGGGCTGAGCATTTCTATAGAAAGTACTACAAGAGATGATTAGCCAGGCTACCTCAATATAAAGCTCCTAGATCAGGAGAAACAAGCACCGCACCGGTATATGACTAGAAGATCTGGCCAGGAAAACACTGCTGCCCTTTCCTTACCCCCAGCATAGTGAGCGGGGGTGAGGAGCAAGGGGGAATGGGTGTGTGGAAATAATATAAGGAACAGGGAGGGATGTGTCAGGAGACAGAGTAGGGGGAGAAAAGTTTGTGCGGGCACATAATAGAGACTGGGTAATGTGGGGAAAGGGGTAACATGAAGAGACAGTGTGAGGGCATACCAAAGAGGAGACAGTACATGTACTGATGATGTTGTACTGTACTGATGAGGGTTGTGATGCTGTATTTCTGCATACTGCTGGTAGTTCTATTGATGTCTTTTTGTGCAGTTATTGGTTCTGATCCTGTACACATGGAACAGTCCATAACTTGTAAGATTACATGATACATGGCCATGTTAATAAAGTGTTGTGCTGTCTGAGAAGAGTTACTGTTTTTATTTGTTTTAGGAAAATTAAAGGGTTTGTTCAAGTTTGTGATGAAAGTCTGCAATCACTGACAGCACACCTCTGAATTCTCATCGTGCGCATGTGCACTGCATGCGGTCAGGATTCTCTGGTGCTAGTGGTGAGAGCAGGAAGTCTTGAAACCACAATTATGCGAATTGCATACACATGATCACATGCCGACTAGACATGCGTGGCCTCATTCTATACAAACTACTTGAGTGAGGCTGGTCACGTTTAGTTGGAATGTGGCCAGAAGTATGAAAATCTCATACTTGCACGCACATGACCTTTCAGGATTCTCCTGTACTGGAGGAAAGGTGAAAGTGTGCAGTGCATGCGCTGCGAGTATTCAGAAGTCTGCAGTCACCTAGAGTTCTTCCGACTTTAATCACAAACCTGGACAACCCTTTTAATTATACAATTAAGTACTGTAGCATGCCCAATCCTAAGAGCGTGTAATATACTCAATGTCAGGATTCAGCTCTGCTAGCTGGGTCCAGCAGACACCACATGACCACTCGTATGTGATTTTCATACTTACGGTTATGTGACAACTAGCCTTTAATCCTGCTTCTCTTCATGAAATAGGGGCTGTAGTTTTTGACTGAAATTGAGAGAATTAGGAAGAGCAGCTAGTCACGTGACTGTCAAAAAGCAAATCGTATATGAGCGGTCACATGACTACTATTCAAACTGCATGAGCGGTGTGTGTGGGGGGCGCCAAACTGAATTCCTGCTCCGGGTGCCGGAAAACAGATCTGCCTCTGTGCTAAGCTTGCAGATATGGTCAGAAGGTTCTGTAAGACATTGCTCTATAGATCAGATATTCTTCCAGAAACAAACCGCCTGGAAGCCTCCTTGTCAGATTTATGCTTAAGAACTAATTATATTTTACTTTAAATATTTCTAATAAAGAAAATAATCAATACAGTAATTATAATCCATAATATTCCAATATGTTATATTACTTGTGATACGTCTGATATAGTCTAGCTTTATTAAATCATGTTTTGTTTCTGTAAAGGAAATCGAGGCTGAGCCTGCAGATATTGTTAGAAAGTTCTGTACCATGTTATTCTATAGATAAAATGTACTCACAGAAACCAGGCGTCTGGAGGTCTCCTGCAACAGACTTATCCTTCAGAACTAATTGTAATGTTTAATCTGAACATGCATGGAAACTTTGTTACTGTGAGCCAGAACTTTGGTTTAGATACTGCACTCTTCTGTAACAGAGTAGGTCCCTCTCTCATTCATAGGGGTCCTGTATACACAATTTATGTCTCATCTCCATCTCTGAACTGTAACTATTATTCAAAATACATTTTTCTCTCATTCTGATCACCTGTGAATATGGATGTTTTGCTTGGAATACAGATTTCCATGTCATTTCATTATATTGTCTGGGCGTGCGTGGAAACTCCATGCAGGAGAGAAATTTACATTTATATACTTCACCCTTTTGCAAGAAGGCCGACCCACTGCTCATTCCTAGAGGTTTCTGTAGAAGTGTTTTTATATCTTAGCCTTATCTATACCTTTTTTAATTGTAAGTTTATTCTAAATTAACCTCCATTTTATTCAATTACCTATGAAGACCTGGTTTGTCCAGAAGTCTGCACCGACTTCTGCTCTCAAGCTCATCCAGTGGCCAGTATCATTATGGTATGGCATCCAGCGGCCAGTATCATTATGGTATGGCATCCATTGGCCAGTATCATTATGGTATGGCATCCATTGGCCAGTATCATTATGGTATGGCATCCAGCGGCCAGTATCATTATGGTATGGCATCCAGCGGCCAGTATCATTATGGTATGGCATCCAGCGGCCAGTATCATTATGGCATGGCATCCAGTGGCCAGTATCATTATGGTATGGCATCCAGTGGCCAGTATCATTATGGTATGGCATCCAGTGGCCAGTATCATTATGGAATGGCATCCAGCGGCCAGTATCATTATGGTATGGCATCCAACGGCCAGTATCATTATGGTACGGCATCCAACGGCCAGTATCATTATGGTACGGCATCCAGTGGCCAGTATCATTATTATACACACTATAAGCCTCCCAATTGGCATCAAGATAACAGAACAGTAGTGTTGCGCAGACGTGCTTGGAAAAGGTGTCATCTGAGCATGCTCGGGTGCTAACAGATTATCTTTTGCGTGCTCTAATAATATGTTCACACCGCCGCGGCTCCACACAAACTGGCAAGCCCTGCATGTATTGCGGCGGTCTAACAGCCGTGAGACATGCAGCCGCGGTGACGCAAACATATTTTTCAAGCACGCCGAAGATACTCTTAGCACCCGAGAATACTCGGATAACGCCTTATCGGAGCACGTTAGCTTATCACTACAGAACAGATCTGAACAGTGCTCAGGATTCTCCTCACCTAGCACCCTGCCGAGAATAATAAATGCCTGTAGCCAATTTCCAAAAGTCCCTCCTACATTGCTCACCCTCCACCTCCCTATGCTTTTTCCCTGCTCCCACATTTCAGTGACGAAACACTCAAGAGGCAGTAAAGTAGATATAGCTGCAGTTTTCCTTTTCCAAATATTTTTAAACTTCCATTTTTTAAATGAGGCCCTAATGGTCCTTGAAAGCATACACACACGCTCCCAAGTCAGACTTTGTTGCAGACGGACAAGCCTATTTTTGGTAACAGTCTCTGCTGCCACTGGCCAAGTCCCAACACATCCTTCTGCATCATCAACCCTAACAGACCATGCTGCTACAGGCCCCTCACACTGTGGTCCCAACTGCAACACCCGGTGGCCTAAAAGATGTACCCAGGTCACCGTACGTGAGGTGTGAAAGCGTGTAACTGGCATGTCTCACCGGAGGTCATCACCACAACCCACTAATGGTCCATCCTAACTGACTCTGGGCACTCTGAGGACCTGATGCAAAGTATCTTCTGGATTAACGACCTCTGATGAAGTCTGCAATAATGAAAAATAATAATAATAAAAAAGTAAACGCTGCATTGCACCGAATGACCAGCAGGTGGCAACGAAGTCACAACATTAACTAGCCCCCTATTGTAGAAAACCTAAACACCATCAGGAGGTGCTGAGGCTTCATGAGAACGCGCCACCCCCAAACTTAAAAGGCTTTTCCACTATTCAGACAACTTCTCAATCACTGTTTCCCCTGAGTAAAATAATAACTATTCTACTCTGTGCCATTCCAGCAGTGTCAGCACTGGCTCTCCCGGGGTCCGCGATCCCTGCGGCCAATCAGAGGTGTCTTCACTCTCTCGTACTTTGGAGGAATTGACCGCTGCAGCTGCTCTCCCACTTCCTCCAGATGTCAATGATGTCTGTAGGAGAGGAAAGTGAAGCCAGCGCTGAATGTCACGCCAAAGATGGCTGCCCTCCTATTATATAAATCTCACTAGAACTCCACCACCAGCCTATCACATTCCTAGTTCCACATCCAACCTCCATATCAAACCCTGTAATAAACCCTTCATTACCTGGTCTTGTCAGGACCTCAATAAACCCAGCCTTTTTGAGGCCTAGTTCTGTACGGCCATTAATAATGCACTGGTGTAAATAATGTGTGTGAGGTAAATGGTGTGGAAAACCGGATTGTAATCAAGCAATGATTTCTTCAATTGGACTGCAATGTCCTGAACCATACGACTTGTACCAGTCATGTGACTTATTGGCCAAAGCTGTGATATCACAGAGGCACATACCAGCATGTGGAAGCATGGCGACATAGCGATGACATCACAATGGCAGGTGCCGGAATGTGGAATCCATGACAGCGATGACATCACAATGGCAGGTGCCGGAATGTGGAATCTATGACATAGCGATGACATCACAGGAGCGCAGGTGAGAGGAGACACACGGGAGCTCACAAACCACAAGGAAGACAAGAAGCATCGATTGGAGAATAGGGACAGGAGAAGCCAAGAAGAACAGAATAACCCGCTTCTTAGCCTTCACTGAGCCATGACAAGACTGAGCGGATGGAAGCGGAGGAGGAGACCCAGGACCCCGTCACATCCACCTGACTGATGAGAAAGGTGAGAAATTATGTAGATTATGTAGCAGCATTACAACTATTCTCGTTACCCATAGCAACCAGTCAGAGCTCAGCTTTTATTAAAGGGGTATTCCCATCTCCAAAATCCTCTCCCAATATGTAGTAGGTGTAATAATAATAATATTAGATATCCATGCTTACAACCACCAGTTATCTAGTTGCTAGTGGTCGTAACCATGGATACCTAAGGTCCTGCAATGCCTGCACATGAGGGAAGAGACAGCGAAGCAGAAAAACTATTCTACATTTCTAATTGAGGTTTTTTCTAATATTATTATTACACCTACTACATATTGGGATAGGATCTTGGAGATGGGAATACCCTTTTAATCTCTGATTGCTATGGGTAACTAGGAGAGTTTGTTGCTCAGCTTTGATAAGGGATGACAGATTTTACTAGACTAAGTGGATATCATTGGTGCTACCAGTGCAGCTGCACAGGGGGCTAATAGGTTAGGGGTCACTCACCTTCATTTTGTTGATTCTGTGTATTGCTGTAGCAGTGCTGTGCGCGTATATTGATGCTGTGGGGCAGGGGCGTACATAGAAATCATCGAGGCCCATAGCAGAAGTTTGAGTTGAGGTCTCTCCCTTCAAAAGAAATTAATAAAAAAATTATATTTGTTGGTGTCACAGAAGAGCAGATCTCACAACTTTCCAGCCTTTACATAGTAATTTTCCTCCTGCTGAAGTCCTAGATTCCCCTCTCATTGCCACCATAACGTATGATGCCAACAAAAGTAATAATAATAATAATAATAATAATAATCTTTATTTTTATATAGCGCTAACACATTCCGCAGCGCTTTACATACATTATCGTCGCTGTCCCCATCGGGCTCACAATCTAATTTCCCTATCAGTATGTCTTTGGAGTGTGGGAGGAAACCGGAGAACCTGGAGGAAACCCACGCAAACACAGGGAGAACATACAAACTCCTTGCAGATGTTGTCCTTGGTGGGATTTGAACCCAGGACCCCAGCGCTGCAAGGCTGCAGTGCTAACCGCTGAGCCACCGTGCCCCCCAAACACAGTATGATACCCCCCATGGTGAATTCCTCTACCTTAACCTCCACATGTACAGTAGGGTCATCAAACTATGCCCCCACCTCAACTCCCAAGGCAAAGTAAGGTGACCACAACACAGTAATCCCCCAACTGTGACCCCCACACAGCCCTCCATGTACTGTAATGGGCCTACATACAGTATAATGGCCCCACACTGTACAATAGTCTGCACTAGCCCTCCAAACAGTATGATGGACACCACATACGTCAGAGTAATATTCAGCTCACCCTTGAAGGATTCCCAGCGGGTTCCATTTAACGAAGCACAGGATCCAGACTCCGCCAGATGTAGAAGCAAGGTGCATCCAAATCCAGTACAAAAAGTCTTTATAAGAACGATGGAAACAATGGCATTGTTTGACACACCATTTAGGTGTAGTTGGGGGTTTGGAAGGTGCAGAAAATATATGAGTCTAAGAACATGCAGAGTGTTCGAAACGCGTTCGGTGTTGCACATTTTCTGCACCTTCCAAACCCCCAACTACAGCTAAATGGTGTCACAACAATCCATTTGTTTTTTTACTGGAGCTGGATATTCACTTCAATCCATGCATGATGGACCCCACACAAACCTTAACACTGTATAATTGCTTGCATACTGTATAATGGCCCCGCACATAACCCTTCAAATATTATAATGGCCCCCACATAACCCTTCACATATTATAATGGCCCCATATAGTGTAACACGCCACCATAATCCTCCATACAATAAAATACTCACTATAGTCCTCCACAGAGCATAAGTCACTTCCCCATGGTCCTCCTCACAGTATAATACACTCCCCATGGTCCTCCACACAGTAATATGCACCCGCCCATAGGGTAAAACGCAACCCCACCCCTCCATAGGGTAAAACGCAACCCCCACCCCTCCATAGGGTAAAACGCAACCCCCACCCCTCCATAGGGTAAAACGCAACCCCCACCCCTCCATAGGGTAAAACGCAACCCCCACCCCTCCATAGGGTAAAACGCAACCCCCACCCCTCCATAGGGTGAAACACAACCCCATCTCCCCATAGGGTGAAACACAACCCCACCCCCCATAAGGTAAAAAACAACCCCACCCCCCATAGGGTAAAAAACAACCCACAGTTTTCCAGTATTATGAGCACCACGTACTCACTGATTTTTTTTTAAGAAAAATACAATATTCACCGCTCCTTGTTCCCCCACTGCTTCAGTCTCTGCAGCGCATATACTCACCTCAGCAGCTACACTATCTGACACAGCATGGAGTGCGGTGAAGTGTCGTCATCGTGCCCGCTGTGTCAGATGCAGGAGGGAGGGAGCATTAAATGCTGCCGTTCAGTCAATACCATGGTTAATCACTAACAGGGGCATTTAAGTGTCCTGGTAGCTACTTCACTCATGTACCTCTTCCCATCGCCCCATAGAAGTGGTTGCCGAAGATTTACCATGGCAGTCAGGGGCCTTAAAGAAGGATTCAATCACTGCCATCTTAGTACTCCTATAAAGCTCGGCTTCACAAGAGAATGTCAATTAAACTACATGCATATACTGCAATAATACAAAATTACAAAATATAGTATAAGGGGTTAAATGATCACATAAGTCCACTAAGTTAACTTAAAAATAAAGAAAAAATTGAAAAAGTTTTGAAAAATATGAAAGTTTAAATTATACTTCAACCGTTATGTTAAAATACCCCCCAAAACAAAAAATGAAATGCTCTTCTTCACAAAAAACACAAATCAAAAGCAATGACATTTAATGCAACCCAAAAAGGTATCAAAAACGGGTCAATTCACTTGTATTGAGAGAGGCCGAACACATCCAGTCGGCATGTGATAGAGTGTATGCAAATTGCAATCTTGCGGCGCCAGTACTAGAGAAATTCTGTCCGCTCGCACACTGTGCACTTTAAGGAGCCACAAGTCTGACTGCAGATGGCGCCCCAAACCTGGGCAAACCTTTCAATATACCCCAAAATTGTATCAATAAAAGCTACGCAAAATCACACTGTCACAAAGGTCCATCAACAGAAAAAAAAAATGTAAAGGTCTCAGAATATGGTGACCCAAACCAATTTCTTTAGTGTTGTTACATAGTTGTTTAACCACCATGGGAGATAAAACACCTTGAATTTGGTATTGCAGTTATCTCAATGACCTGGAGAATTATATTATATTCTAAAAACAAAAGCAATTCCACTATTGTCTTTTAAAGATGTATCTCATTATTTCATCCCAACACAGATTTTGTTTCTCTCCACATTTCAGACATATGATAAATATATAGTTGTATAGTTTGTTTTTATCTTAGTGGTGAAAACATCATTTTGCAACAAAGAGAAT
The DNA here is from genome assembly GCF_046119375.1 of Phyllobates terribilis. Classification (NCBI taxonomy): domain Eukaryota; kingdom Metazoa; phylum Chordata; class Amphibia; order Anura; family Dendrobatidae; genus Phyllobates; species Phyllobates terribilis. The sequence continues at coordinate 399,354 of NW_027363015.1, forward strand.
AACTCGTTTCCCACTATTTTCTGTGGCCAAATATTTTCCTATTGGTAAAGCAAAATGAGGATTTAGTTTGTGTGAGTGAAGCTCATGTTTTTATTCACAAAAGTTTGGAGAACAAAGAAGATTTTGATTCTTTTTTAAAATCATTATTTGGGTATGTTATATGGTTATTAAAGGGGTAAATACTTGTTATAGTGCTAATATTATGGGTTCAATAATTTAACATTTTTATATGGCGAATTGATTAAATGATACTTCCGCGTCTTAAATTTTTATACTTTTGAAATCTGATCGGGGCCCGCCTCATGCCCGACCAACCGGGAGGGGACCAGGTGATCGGGGCCCGCCTCATGCCCGACCAACCGGGAGGGGACCAGGTGATCGGGGCCCGCCTCATGCCCGACCAACCGGGAGGGGACCAGGTGATCGGGGCCCGCCTCATGCCCGACCAACCGGGAGGGGACCAGGTGATCGGGGCCCGCCTCATGCCCGACCAACCGGGAGGGGACCAGGTGATCGGGGCCCGCCTCATGCCCGACCAACCGGGAGGGGACCAGGTGATCGGGGCCCGCCTCATGCCCGACCAACCGGGAGGGGACCAGGTGATCGGGGCCCGCCTCATGCCCGACCAACCGGGAGGGGACCAGGTGATCGGGGCCCGCCTCATGCCCGACCAACCGGGAGGGGACCAGGTGATCGGGGCCCGCCTCATGCCCGACCAACCGGGAGGGGACCAGGTGATCGGGGCCCGCCTCATGCCCGACCAACCGGGAGGGGACCAGGTGATCGGGGCCCGCCTCATGCCCGACCAACCGGGAGGGGACCAGGTGATCGGGGCCCGCCTCATGCCCGACCAACCGGGAGGGGACCAGGTGATCGGGGCCCGCCTCATGCCCGACCAACCGGGAGGGGACCAGGTGATCGGGGCCCGCCTCATGCCCGACCAACCGGGAGGGGACCAGGTGATCGGGGCCCGCCTCATGCCCGACCAACCGGGAGGGGACCAGGTGATCGGGGCCCGCCTCATGCCCGACCAACCGGGAGGGGACCAGGTGATCGGGGCCCGCCTCATGCCCGACCAACCGGGAGGGGACCAGGTGATCGGGGCCCGCCTCATGCCCGACCAACCGGGAGGGGACCAGGTGATCGGGGCCCGCCTCATGCCCGACCAACCGGGAGGGGACCAGGTGATCGGGGCCCGCCTCATGCCCGACCAACCGGGAGGGGACCAGGTGATCGGGGCCCGCCTCATGCCCGACCAACCGGGAGGGGACCAGGTGATCGGGGCCCGCCTCATGCCCGACCAACCGGGAGGGGACCAGGTGATCGGGGCCCGCCTCATGCCCGACCAACCGGGAGGGGACCAGGTGATCGGGGCCCGCCTCATGCCCGACCAACCGGGAGGGGACCAGGTGATCGGGGCCCGCCTCATGCCCGACCAACCGGGAGGGGACCAGGTGATCGGGGCCCGCCTCATGCCCGACCAACCGGGAGGGGACCAGGTGATCGGGGCCCGCCTCATGCCCGACCAACCGGGAGGGGACCAGGTGATCGGGGCCCGCCTCATGCCCGACCAACCGGGAGGGGACCAGGTGATCGGGGCCCGCCTCATGCCCGACCAACCGGGAGGGGACCAGGTGATCGGGGCCCGCCTCATGCCCGACCAACCGGGAGGGGACCAGGTGATCGGGGCCCGCCTCATGCCCGACCAACCGGGAGGGGACCAGGTGATCGGGGCCCGCCTCATGCCCGACCAACCGGGAGGGGACCAGGTGATCGGGGCCCGCCTCATGCCCGACCAACCGGGAGGGGACCAGGTGATCGGGGCCCGCCTCATGCCCGACCAACCGGGAGGGGACCAGGTGATCGGGGCCCGCCTCATGCCCGACCAACCGGGAGGGGACCAGGTGATCGGGGCCCGCCTCATGCCCGACCAACCGGGAGGGGACCAGGTGATCGGGGCCCGCCTCATGCCCGACCAACCGGGAGGGGACCAGGTGATCGGGGCCCGCCTCATGCCCGACCAACCGGGAGGGGACCAGGTGATCGGGGCCCGCCTCATGCCCGACCAACCGGGAGGGGACCAGGTGATCGGGGCCCGCCTCATGCCCGACCAACCGGGAGGGGACCAGGTGATCGGGGCCCGCCTCATGCCCGACCAACCGGGAGGGGACCAGGTGATCGGGGCCCGCCTCATGCCCGACCAACCGGGAGGGGACCAGGTGATCGGGGCCCGCCTCATGCCCGACCAACCGGGAGGGGACCAGGTGATCGGGGCCCGCCTCATGCCCGACCAACCGGGAGGGGACCAGGTGATCGGGGCCCGCCTCATGCCCGACCAACCGGGAGGGGACCAGGTGATCGGGGCCCGCCTCATGCCCGACCAACCGGGAGGGGACCAGGTGATCGGGGCCCGCCTCATGCCCGACCAACCGGGAGGGGACCAGGTGATCGGGGCCCGCCTCATGCCCGACCAACCGGGAGGGGACCAGGTGATCGGGGCCCGCCTCATGCCCGACCAACCGGGAGGGGACCAGGTGATCGGGGCCCGCCTCATGCCCGACCAACCGGGAGGGGACCAGGTGATCGGGGCCCGCCTCATGCCCGACCAACCGGGAGGGGACCAGGTGATCGGGGCCCGCCTCATGCCCGACCAACCGGGAGGGGACCAGGTGATCGGGGCCCGCCTCATGCCCGACCAACCGGGAGGGGACCAGGTGATCGGGGCCCGCCTCATGCCCGACCAACCGGGAGGGGACCAGGTGATCGGGGCCCGCCTCATGCCCGACCAACCGGGAGGGGACCAGGTGATCGGGGCCCGCCTCATGCCCGACCAACCGGGAGGGGACCAGGTGATCGGGGCCCGCCTCATGCCCGACCAACCGGGAGGGGACCAGGTGATCGGGGCCCGCCTCATGCCCGACCAACCGGGAGGGGACCAGGTGATCGGGGCCCGCCTCATGCCCGACCAACCGGGAGGGGACCAGGTGATCGGGGCCCGCCTCATGCCCGACCAACCGGGAGGGGACCAGGTGATCGGGGCCCGCCTCATGCCCGACCAACCGGGAGGGGACCAGGTGATCGGGGCCCGCCTCATGCCCGACCAACCGGGAGGGGACCAGGTGATCGGGGCCCGCCTCATGCCCGACCAACCGGGAGGGGACCAGGTGATCGGGGCCCGCCTCATGCCCGACCAACCGGGAGGGGACCAGGTGATCGGGGCCCGCCTCATGCCCGACCAACCGGGAGGGGACCAGGTGATCGGGGCCCGCCTCATGCCCGACCAACCGGGAGGGGACCAGGTGATCGGGGCCCGCCTCATGCCCGACCAACCGGGAGGGGACCAGGTGATCGGGGCCCGCCTCATGCCCGACCAACCGGGAGGGGACCAGGTGATCGGGGCCCGCCTCATGCCCGACCAACCGGGAGGGGACCAGGTGATCGGGGCCCGCCTCATGCCCGACCAACCGGGAGGGGACCAGGTGATCGGGGCCCGCCTCATGCCCGACCAACCGGGAGGGGACCAGGTGATCGGGGCCCGCCTCATGCCCGACCAACCGGGAGGGGACCAGGTGATCGGGGCCCGCCTCATGCCCGACCAACCGGGAGGGGACCAGGTGATCGGGGCCCGCCTCATGCCCGACCAACCGGGAGGGGACCAGGTGATCGGGGCCCGCCTCATGCCCGACCAACCGGGAGGGGACCAGGTGATCGGGGCCCGCCTCATGCCCGACCAACCGGGAGGGGACCAGGTGATCGGGGCCCGCCTCATGCCCGACCAACCGGGAGGGGACCAGGTGATCGGGGCCCGCCTCATGCCCGACCAACCGGGAGGGGACCAGGTGATCGGGGCCCGCCTCATGCCCGACCAACCGGGAGGGGACCAGGTGATCGGGGCCCGCCTCATGCCCGACCAACCGGGAGGGGACCAGGTGATCGGGGCCCGCCTCATGCCCGACCAACCGGGAGGGGACCAGGTGATCGGGGCCCGCCTCATGCCCGACCAACCGGGAGGGGACCAGGTGATCGGGGCCCGCCTCATGCCCGACCAACCGGGAGGGGACCAGGTGATCGGGGCCCGCCTCATGCCCGACCAACCGGGAGGGGACCAGGTGATCGGGGCCCGCCTCATGCCCGACCAACCGGGAGGGGACCAGGTGATCGGGGCCCGCCTCATGCCCGACCAACCGGGAGGGGACCAGGTGATCGGGGCCCGCCTCATGCCCGACCAACCGGGAGGGGACCAGGTGATCGGGGCCCGCCTCATGCCCGACCAACCGGGAGGGGACCAGGTGATCGGGGCCCGCCTCATGCCCGACCAACCGGGAGGGGACCAGGTGATCGGGGCCCGCCTCATGCCCGACCAACCGGGAGGGGACCAGGTGATCGGGGCCCGCCTCATGCCCGACCAACCGGGAGGGGACCAGGTGATCGGGGCCCGCCTCATGCCCGACCAACCGGGAGGGGACCAGGTGATCGGGGCCCGCCTCATGCCCGACCAACCGGGAGGGGACCAGGTGATCGGGGCCCGCCTCATGCCCGACCAACCGGGAGGGGACCAGGTGATCGGGGCCCGCCTCATGCCCGACCAACCGGGAGGGGACCAGGTGATCGGGGCCCGCCTCATGCCCGACCAACCGGGAGGGGACCAGGTGATCGGGGCCCGCCTCATGCCCGACCAACCGGGAGGGGACCAGGTGATCGGGGCCCGCCTCATGCCCGACCAACCGGGAGGGGACCAGGTGATCGGGGCCCGCCTCATGCCCGACCAACCGGGAGGGGACCAGGTGATCGGGGCCCGCCTCATGCCCGACCAACCGGGAGGGGACCAGGTGATCGGGGCCCGCCTCATGCCCGACCAACCGGGAGGGGACCAGGTGATCGGGGCCCGCCTCATGCCCGACCAACCGGGAGGGGACCAGGTGATCGGGGCCCGCCTCATGCCCGACCAACCGGGAGGGGACCAGGTGATCGGGGCCCGCCTCATGCCCGACCAACCGGGAGGGGACCAGGTGATCGGGGCCCGCCTCATGCCCGACCAACCGGGAGGGGACCAGGTGATCGGGGCCCGCCTCATGCCCGACCAACCGGGAGGGGACCAGGTGATCGGGGCCCGCCTCATGCCCGACCAACCGGGAGGGGACCAGGTGATCGGGGCCCGCCTCATGCCCGACCAACCGGGAGGGGACCAGGTGATCGGGGCCCGCCTCATGCCCGACCAACCGGGAGGGGACCAGGTGATCGGGGCCCGCCTCATGCCCGACCAACCGGGAGGGGACCAGGTGATCGGGGCCCGCCTCATGCCCGACCAACCGGGAGGGGACCAGGTGATCGGGGCCCGCCTCATGCCCGACCAACCGGGAGGGGACCAGGTGATCGGGGCCCGCCTCATGCCCGACCAACCGGGAGGGGACCAGGTGATCGGGGCCCGCCTCATGCCCGACCAACCGGGAGGGGACCAGGTGATCGGGGCCCGCCTCATGCCCGACCAACCGGGAGGGGACCAGGTGATCGGGGCCCGCCTCATGCCCGACCAACCGGGAGGGGACCAGGTGATCGGGGCCCGCCTCATGCCCGACCAACCGGGAGGGGACCAGGTGATCGGGGCCCGCCTCATGCCCGACCAACCGGGAGGGGACCAGGTGATCGGGGCCCGCCTCATGCCCGACCAACCGGGAGGGGACCAGGTGATCGGGGCCCGCCTCATGCCCGACCAACCGGGAGGGGACCAGGTGATCGGGGCCCGCCTCATGCCCGACCAACCGGGAGGGGACCAGGTGATCGGGGCCCGCCTCATGCCCGACCAACCGGGAGGGGACCAGGTGATCGGGGCCCGCCTCATGCCCGACCAACCGGGAGGGGACCAGGTGATCGGGGCCCGCCTCATGCCCGACCAACCGGGAGGGGACCAGGTGATCGGGGCCCGCCTCATGCCCGACCAACCGGGAGGGGACCAGGTGATCGGGGCCCGCCTCATGCCCGACCAACCGGGAGGGGACCAGGTGATCGGGGCCCGCCTCATGCCCGACCAACCGGGAGGGGACCAGGTGATCGGGGCCCGCCTCATGCCCGACCAACCGGGAGGGGACCAGGTGATCGGGGCCCGCCTCATGCCCGACCAACCGGGAGGGGACCAGGTGATCGGGGCCCGCCTCATGCCCGACCAACCGGGAGGGGACCAGGTGATCGGGGCCCGCCTCATGCCCGACCAACCGGGAGGGGACCAGGTGATCGGGGCCCGCCTCATGCCCGACCAACCGGGAGGGGACCAGGTGATCGCCTGCCCGCCCGACCCCCCCCCCCCCCCGTCTGCCCACCGGGACAGGTGATCGGGGCCCGTCAACACGGTGGCAGCTTCTGAAAGTACTCTTAGTGTGCGGTTTTACAACTACTCCTGGTGCTGGTGGGTGCTTCTAGAACTCCTCCCCCCCCCGGTGGGCGCTTCTAGAACTCCCCCCCCCCCCCGGTGGGCGCTTCTAGAACTCCCCCCCCCCTCCCCCGTGGGCGCTTCTAGAACTCCCCCCCCCCTCCCCCTTGGGCGCTTCTAGAACTACCCCCCCGGTGGGCGCTTCCAGAACCACAACCCCCCCCCCCCCGTGCGCTTCTAGAACTACCCCCAGTGCCGTGAGCGGTTCTAGAACTTCTAGTGTGCAGTTCTAATACTGCTTCTGGTCGGCGCTTTTAGAAATACCCGTGGTGGGCGCTTATATAACTATGCCCGATGCCGGTGGGCGCTTATAGAACTACGCCCGGTGGGCGCTTATAGAAATACTCCAAGTGTACGGTTCTAGAACTACTGCTGGTATGCATTTCTAGATCTACCCCTTGTGCCCGTGGGGCTTCTAGAACTACACCCCCCCCCCCCCCGTGGGCTTCTAGAACTACCCGCGGTGCCGTGAGCGCTTCTAGAACTACCCCCAGTGCCGTGAGCGGTTCTAGAACTTCTAGTGTGCGGTTCTAATACTGCTCCTGGTGGGCGCTTTTAGAACTTCCCCTGGTGGGCGGCTCTAGAAGTACTTTTAGTATGCAGTTCTAGAACTATCCCTGGTGCCGGTGGGCGCTTCTAGAACTACCCCTTGTAGGCGGTTCTAGATCTACACCTGGTGCCGGTGGACGGTTCTAGAACTACCCCTGGTGCCGTGAATGTTTCTAGAACTTCTACTAGTGTGCAGTTCTAATACTGCTCCTGGTGGGCGGTTCTAGAACTACCCCCTGATGGGCGCTTCTAGAACTACATCTTGTGGGCGCTTCTAGAACTACCTCTAATGTGCCGTTCTAAAACTACTTCTAATATGCAAAACCTACAAAAGGCAAAAAATATATCTCATACCCTACCATCATTATATATAAATGTAAAGCAAAGTTGCATATGACATATAGGGTACTTAGTACCCTATATGTCATATACAACTTTGCTTTACATTTATATATAATGATGGTAGGGTATGAGATATTTGTCTTTTGTAGGTTTTGCTTCTTTTTGCTAGTGTGAACATGCTCCTATTTCTTGCATGTCTACCATCTTAGACCTCAGTTCACATTGCTTGGTTTTTTGTCTTGTTTGCATTCTGTGCAAATTAAGGGTGTGGCATCCCCCTTGTTGAGCTCGTTAGTATATATGTCGCTTACCATGGGCCTAGGTGGTCTGATATTGGGACCCGGTTCTACTTGTCTACCCTTTTATATGCATTACTTCAACTTTGATATACAGTAAGGTTTTTAATATAGACAGTGTAGGACCGTCCTAATTTAGGGTCACCTTGTCGCTGGTGGGACGGCTTGTATACTTTTTTTGATCAAAAATAGTTCACCAAGTACCCTATATGTCATATGCAACTTTGCTTTACATTTATATATAATGATGGTAGGGTATGAGATATATTTGTCTTTTGTAGGTTTTGCTTCTTTTTGCTAGTGTGAACATGCTCCTATTTCTTGAATGTGTACCATCTTAGACCTCAGTTCACATTGCTTGGTTTCTAATATGCAGTTTTAGAACTACCCCTGGGGGTTCTAGAACTAACCATTGTGAGCGCTTCTAGAAGTACTCTTAGTGTGCAGTTCTATAACTACCCCTGTGCCGTGAGCGGTACTAGAACTACACCTGGTGTCTGTGGGCGGTTCTAGAGCTACACCTGGTGCCGTGAGCAGTTCTAGAACTTTTAGTGTGCGGTTCTAACACTGCTCCTGGTGGGTGCTTTTAGAACTTCCCCTGGTGTCGGTGAGCACTTCTAGAACTACCCCTGGTGGGTGGTTCTGAAACTACCCCTGGTGCCGTGAGTGGTTCTAGAACTTCTACTAGTGTGCAGTTCTAATAATGCTCCTGGTAGGTGGTTCTAGAAGTGCTCTAGTGAGCAGTTCTAGAACTACCCCTGGTGCCAGTGGGCTCTTCTAGAACCACTCCTAGTGTGCAGCTCTAGAGCTACCCCCTGGGGGTGCTTCTAGAACTGCACCTAGTGCCGGTGGGCAGTTCTGAAACTACCCCCGGTGGGCACTTCTAGAAGTACTCTTAGTGTGCAGTTCTAGAACCGCCCACCATGAGCAGTATTAGAACTGCACACTAGTAGAAGTTCTAGAACCACTCACGGCACCAGGGGTAGTTTCAGAACCACCCACCAGGGGTAGTTCTAGAATCGCCCACCGGCACCAGGGGAAGTTCTAAAAGCACCCACCAGGAGCAGTGTTAGAACCCCACACTAAAAGAAGTTCTAGAACTGCTCATGGCACCAGGTGTAGCTCTAGAACCGCCCACAGACACCAGGGGTAGTTCTAGAACCGCCCACCATGAGCAGTATTAGAACTACCCCTGGTGGGCGCTACTAGAAGTACTCCTAGTGTCCAGTTCTAGAACTACCCCCAGTGCCGTGAGTGGTTCTAGAACTTCTAGTGTGCGGTTCTAATACTGCTCCTGGTGGGCGCTTTAAGACCTACCCTTGGTGGGCGGTTCTAGAAGTACTACTAGTGTGCAGTACTAGAACTACCCCTGGTGCCGGTGTGCGCTTCTAGAACTACCCCTGGTGGGCGGTTCTAGAACTACCCCCCTGGTGCCATAATCGGTTCTAGAACTTCTAGTTTGCGGTTCTAATACTGCTCCTGGTGGGCGCTTCTAGAACTACCCCTGGTGGGCAGTCCTAGTACTACCCATTGTGCTGGTGGGCACTTCTAGAACTACCACTGGTGTGCGCTTGTAGAACAACCCTTGGTGTGCAGTTCTAATACTACTCCGATGGGCGGTTCTAGAATTACCCCTGGGAACGGTGGGCGGTTCTAGAACTACACCTGGTGGGCGCTTCTAGAACCACCCCTGGTTGTCATTGTGTGCTTCTAGACCTACATCTGGCGGGCGCTTCTAGACCTACATCTGGCGGGCGCTTCTAGACCTACATCTGGCGGGCGCTTCTAGAACTACTCTTAGTGTGCAGTTCTAGAACTACTCTTAGTGTGCAGTTCTAGAACTACTCTTAGTGTGCAGTTCTAGAACTACTCCAGTGCCGTGAGCGATACTAGAACTACTCCTGGTGGGCATTTCTAGAACTACACCTGGTCTGTGGGTGGTTATAGAGCTACACCTGGTGGGCGGTTATAGAACTACCCCTGGTGCATGTGAGCGGTTCTAGAGCTACCCCTGGTGGGCGCTTCTAGAACTACCCCTGGTGGGCGCTTCTACAAGTACTCCTAGTGTTCAGTTCTAGAACAACCCCTGGTGCCGTGAGCGGTTCTAGAACTTCTTCTAGTGTGCAGTTCTAATAACGCTCCTGGTGGGCGCTTCTAGAACTACTCCTTGTGTTCGGTTGCAGTTCTAGAACTACCCCTGTTGCCGGTGGATGCTTCTAGTACTACCCATTTTGGGTGCTTCTAGAGCTACTCCTAGTGTGCAGTTCTAGAACTACTCCTGGTGCCAGTGGGCAGCTCTAGAGCTACCCATGGTGGGCGGTTCCAGTACTACCCCTGGGGGGCGGTTCTAGAACTACCCCTGTTGCCGGTGGGCGGTTCTAAAACTACCCCTTGTGGGCGGTTCTATAACTACTCCTGGTAGTTTACATCTATTCTATATTTTTCTATTTTAACTATTGTATGTACATTGGTGTGAGTGCCTGTCTCTACGGTGTCACTCTTACTTAACCGTGTATTATAGGTTTTTTAATTTCCTATTTATGCATAATTTGACAATTTTGTTTGGTTGTTCTTGATTGGTTCTTTGACATTCCTAGTTTGCCTATGGTGTCAATGCACCAAAATGAGTCATCTAGCGTCAATGAACTTTAACCACCTTCACTGCACACGTCAGTGTTGTGCTCTTCTCCCTCGCCGCCCCCCCCCCCCAATAGCTGCAAAGTCCCACCTGTATACTGGGGCCCAAGACCACAAGATCATACTCTGGATCTCTAGCACTCCTGATGTCACGTGCAGGGGCCTCAGGAGCCTCCGAACACCACACTGACATCTGTCTGCTCTCCTCCACAACTGAGCAGCATCAGAAACCCAGCTAACAGACATTGCTGTCACTGCAAACACTCATTGGATTAACTGACACGATGTCAGCGAGTTGCTGAAGATCTGGATACTGCAGCCATGAGATCTGTGGCAGCATTAGGCAGATGGGACACTGCAGCTAATAGAGAGTAAGAGTGCAACAGAGATGGCCCTAAACTGCATTTAAAGGGTGTCAGGAAAACTTAGTCAGACTTTGCAGCCCTCTGGCGCTCCCTTATCCTGCTGGTCAAACACGGTATTGACCGAGGATAAGCAACAGGGAACAGCTGCTCTCATTTATGTCGACTATTGTGGCACGTGATGTGACAGGACGTATATATACCACCAGTTCAGTCTAGGAACATATATATACCTCAATCCCACCACCCTCAACCACCATATCACATAAATACACCGTATGCTGCCACCACCGATCTCTTAACAGGTGGATCGGGTACCCGTTAGGTAACATGAATTAGCAGGTGAGGAACGCATTTGCTCGACATAGGACAAGAAGAACGAAGCTGGTAAATAATAATAATTTACTTCCGAAAGTTGGCAGTGTTTACAAAACAAACAAGATATTATAAAAGACAATTTACATATATGCATAAAACAGTTATTAAAATAAAAGGGGTAAATAATAGCAAAACCTGCACCACGAGGTGATGGTCTCAGATTCTGTGGGGGGGGGGGGGCGGCTCCCCGGAAATTAGGTGATTCCTCCACGCAGCGAGGAGTGCTTGCATCTGATGTCCCTGGGTTGGAATGAGCCAACATGGACGTTCTGGTTTTTAGTTAGTAGGCAAAACACTAGGACACACCCATGTTTACCTCACACGGGGGCTCTGTTTTGTGAACCCACCCAGCTGCACAAGACATAAAAATCCTTCATCTTCCATATCTTGGTATGGGGGGGGGGGGCCCACATCCAAGATGGATACATCATGTTTGCCGTCACCAATATTCACAGAGATTGATATCAAATATGATATTTATATGACGTTCAGAAGCCCAGAAACCATTTCCTAGGTTTCTGGTGGTTTCCCAGTTATGAAAGATACACCATCATAACTGGAAAAAGGTGAGCATCCCAAAAATGTGGTCCATGTGTTTGTGACAGTCATGTGCATTATTAAACTCGACATTAAAAGTTTGTACAGTTACACAATAGGGCTTAGGAGGAAATCCAGTGTAGACCAGTATGCTTGCCCTGGGCTGAGGTTTACGGCGGTTATAAAAATTCCTTGTTTGGGGGAAGCAAGAGTAGAGTTCTATGGAGGTCCCTTCCAAGTGAACAGGGGGCGGAGATATAAGACATCTCTGGCTGTCCTTTCAACATTTTTAAAACTAGGACAAAAAGATGTAGTTAGTTACTTACCGGTAACGGGATTTCTCAGAGCCCATGACGGCACCACGGAGAGAGAGGGGATCCGCCCAACAAGGACAGGAAACCTACAGATAAAAGGGCGGTACCTCTCCCGCATCCGTTGTTTACAGAGCACGAGAGGACCACCAGGTTAGTAACACAAAATTTTACAATTTAAGACCTCACTAGACACACTACGTGGCTACAATAATTAACCAATAAGTGTGCGCACCCACACGTGAAGGGAGGGAATGTACGGGTGCCGTCATTGGCTCTGAGAAATCCTATTACCGGTAAGTAACTACGTCTTTCTCCTTCCCCTATGACGGCACCACGGAGAGAATTGCAGAGAAGTGACTCATTAGGGGGAGGACCACAGCTTCCAGAACCCTTCTCCCGAAAGTCAGGTCTGAAGAAGAGGTTAAGTCTATCCGGTAGTGATTAAAGAAGGTAGAGGGGGAAGACCAGGTTGCCGCTCTACATACCTGCTCTATCGTAGCACAGGCCTTCTCTGCCCAGGAGGCTGCCACCGCTCTTGTTGAGCGGGCCTTCAGTTTCTCCGGGGCAGCTTCTCCACGTGAGGAGTAAGATAATGTAATGGCCTCCCTTATCCATCTGGCCAGCGTGCCCTTAGAAGCTTTCTTCCCCTTACGAGGACCCTGAAAGCAGACCGAGAACTATCCTGCCTACACTCGTGTTGCCTCTAGATACTGGATTAGGCACCTTCTGACGTCTAGTGTATGCAGGACCCTCTCTTTTGTGTTCCTAGGGTTAGGGCAGAAAGAAGGGAGGGTGATTTCCTAGGACCTGTGAAATCTTGATGCCACTTTTGGTAGATAGGGTTATTCTGAAAACTGATCCTGCCTATCCTCCAAGATTTGTGTGAAGGGGGGGCCTGCCAATAGGGCCTGAATATCACTAACCCTACGTGCGGATGTGAGAGCTACCAAGAGTGCTGTTTTTAGGGACGCTTCTGACAGGGGTTCAAAAGGTGCCTCAGTTAGGGCTGAAAGGACCAAGTTCAAATCCCAGGGTGTAGTATTTCGGGATGGGATAGGGCGGGATCTAGCTGATGCCTTATTAAACCTAGATACCCATCTATCCCTGGCTAGGTCAAAATTATAGAGTGCTCCCAGGGCCACAACTTGAACTTTTAAGGTACTTGTGGCCAGGCCCTGCTCCAAACCCCTCTGTAAAAATTACAGGATAGCCGTCAACGGAACCTCCCCACCCAACCTAGGACCTGAGACTGAAAGGAATTTCTTCCAGGTTTTCCCGTATAGTTTGGTGGTGACTGGTTTTCTACTTTGAAGTAGTGTGGTGATCAAATTTGGGGAGAAACCTTTGTCTTTCAGAAGAGCCCTCTCAAATTCCAGGCAGTCAAGTGTAAGCTTGACACCTGAGGATGGAGGACCAGATCCTGAGAAAGAAGGTCCGGGAGAACCAATGGATCGGAGATTGACAACCTCCTCAGCCATGAAAACCATGCTCTCTTTGGCCAAAAGGGGGCTATTAGGATTACCCTCGCTTCCTCTTCTCTGATTTTCCTCAGAACAGCTGGAATCAGAGCGATCGGAGGAAAAGCGCAAGCTAGAGGGTAATTCCAAGGGATCATAAAGGCATCCACGGCTACCGGGTTCCCTTTGGGATCTAGGGAGCAAAAAGAGCGTGTTTTTTTGTTCTGATTGTTGGCAAACAGATCTATGGAGGGACGGCCCCACCTTTGTACAATCTGCCGAAAAACCGCCTGACTTAATTCCCACTCGCCCTGCTTCAACCGAGTCCGACTGCGGTGCGGTTTTCTACCCCTTTTATCTGTAGAGCAGATAGGGATTGCAAGTTCTCCTCGGCTAAGTGAAAGATGACCTCTGTCGTCTGCATTAGGGAATGGGACCGTGTACCCCCCTGGTGGTTCAGGTATGCCACTACTACTCTGTTGTCTGAGAAGACCCTCACGTGATGTCCTTGTAGTGTGTGCATGAACTCCCGGAGTGCCTGCTCTACTGCTAGGAGCTCCTTCATGTTTGAGGACCGTTTCAGGCGTTCTGTCCAGACCCCCTGAGCTACCAGGTTGTTTAGGTGGGTCCCCCAGCCCCCGGGGCTTGCATCTGTGGTCAGGATTTGCGGTGTCGGGATTGTCCAAGGAATCCCCCAGGCCAGATTGTGTATGTTCCCCCACCACTCTAGGGAAAGTGTGGTTTTTACAGATAGCGTTAACCGCCCTTCTAAACGCCCTTTTAGTGCCTTTTCTGCTTCTAGGATTTCCCACTGAAGGGTCCTAGTATGTATTTGAGCCCATTGAACGGCCAGAAAGCACGCCATCAGGGAACCTAGCAGGGACATGGCCTTCCGAAGGGACATAGACAGGTGGGATTTCGCCCGTGATATCAGGTTTAAGATTTTTTGAATTTTCCCTGAGGGGAGACGACACTCCTGAATTTTTGAATCCAGTATGACGCCTAGGTACTCCTGTATCTGGCATGGTTCTGTTTTGGACTTTTCCAGATTCAAAAGCCACCCTAAGCAAGTCAAAGAATCCATGACTTTTTCCAGATGGGATTTGCAGTCTAGGAAGGAGCTGCCTATTATCAGGAAGTCGTCTAGGTATGGGACGACCTGGGTGTTCTGCTCCCTTTAGATGAGCCATCACCTCTGCAACCACTTTGGTTAAGACCCTTGGGGCTATGGCGATGCCGAATGGGAGGGCTCTATATTGGTAGTGCTTGACCACTCCACCCATAAGAACAGCTACCCTGAGGAACTTCTGGTAGTCCTTGTGTATCGGGACGTGATAATAAGCGTCTTTTAAGTCCAGGGCAGCCATGAAACCACCAGGAAACAGCATTTTTATTGAAAATTTTATTGTTTCCATTTTGAAGGGTTCCACCTTCAACAGCTTGTTCAGCTTTTTCAGAATCACAATCGTCCTGTACTGTATGTCCCATCTGTTTTTTTCTCAGGATAGTGGAGAATAGAAGCCCAAGCCTTCCTCCCCACCCAGGACCTCCTGGAGGACTGCTTTCCCTACTAGTCCCCGGATTTTCTGCTCCAAGGCTAGTTGCTCCTCGTTTGAAGATCTTTCAGGGGTTATAATAAAGTTTCTCTGAGGGACTTTAAAGAACTGGAGTTTCAGGCCCGATTGAATTAGGGTCAGAATCCATGAGCTGTTGGACATTAGCTCCCAGGCCGGGAGAAAACTTGATAAGCCCCCCCCCCCCCACACCCGGGGCAAATCTTCATTGGGGGGCCTTTTTATTATCACTGGAGGGCTTGTTAAATAGGAATCCCTTGGTCTTCCTTCTCCGGTCTTCCCACCTATCCTGCTCTTTAGGGGGTTTCCTACGCATAAATCTTCTACTCCGAAAAGGCTTCCTGTAAGCAGCATTAGACGGGACAGGAAACCGTTTCTTATTATCCCCCGCTTTATCCAGGATGTCATAAAGGGCAGGCCCAAATAGAAACTCGCCCTCACAGTGGGTGGAGCACAATCTGGATTTAGTTTGTAGGTCCCCGGGCCAACATTTGAGCCAGAGGGCTCGTCTAGCCACGTTGGCAAGCCCCGCCACTCTAGCACTTAACCTGACGGAGTCCACCAAGGCGTCTGCCAGGAAGGCCGCTGCCCTTTTCATTATCAGGATGGCTTCAAGGATTGTGTCTCTGGATGTCTCCTGCCTCAGTTGTGATTCTAGCTGGTCCAACCAGACCATTAGGGATCTGGCCGTACACGTGGCAGCTATCGCCGGTTTTAACCCCCCCCAGAGGCTTCCCAGGAACCCTTTAAGAAGGTGTCTGCCTTTTTATCCATGGGGTCTTTCAAGACACCCATGTCTTCAAATGGAAGGAAGTATTTTTTTGAGGCTTTGGCTATAGCGACATCCAGTTTCGGTGCTTTCTCCCAAAAGGAGCATACGGGGTCCTCAAACGGGTACCTTCGTTTAGGGGAAAGGAAGCCCTTCCTCTCAGGTCTTTTCCACTCTTTCATAATCAGCGAATGAACATGTTCATTGAGTGGAAAAGATCTCCTTTTTTGCTGTTCTAGGCCACTAAACATGTCTTGTATGGATTTTTTGGGACGGGGATCTGTTAGACCCATGGTAGACCTGACTGCCTTGATAAGGCTGTTTCCTCAATGGGAAAACAGCTCCGACCTCCTCTAACTGTAGACGAGGAAGAGGAGGAGGAAGAGGTGGAAGTGTCCGAATCCCCGTCATCCTCAGAACTACTAGATGTGGACTCGGGGGGGGGGGGGGGGGGGGGGCCATATGTTTTTAGTTTTCTTTAATCTTTTGCCCTGAAAAGATTTAATAGTGTTTTCAACTTGCGACTTAATTAGGTCTCTAAGATCAGAGGCAAATCTCGGGGTTCCCTCGCATATGGTCTGCTCAATGCAGGAGCTGCAGAGTCTCTTTTCCCAAGTAGTGGGCAAGGCCTCAGTGCATAATGCACAAGTCCTATTTTTTGTTTTTCCTGTACTCTTTTTCCCTACGGGAGACAAAAGAGAGGGAGCAAGGGCCCCTAGTTACAAAGTGGACTTTCACGAAGTTCACTTACCAACCAGACGGAAGAGCAGGTACCGGTTCAGGATGTGGAGCCATCTTTGTAGCCGAAGTCCTCCTGGAAGATGCCGAGGTGGAGTCCTTGCTACGCTGCGACGATCTGCCAGAGCGCCCGCTTCCACTCCGGTCCTGGCCTTCCGGTCCCTTTTTCCATTGGGTTGGCAGTGGTGGTGGTGACTGAGGATGTAGCTGCTGCTCCTCAGGTAGGTCCTGGTCACTCATTGTTAGTTTTTTTTTTTTTTTTTTTTCTTCACACAGCGTGCCAGAGCCCAGAAGAGCAAATACTGGCGTCCTCTGCTGTGTTTTAAGTGCCTGTAGTGACCTGGCCCCGCCTTGCTCCCCCGCACCTGTGGGGGAAAGCGCTCACCTGCACAGACTGGTTACCCAGTCATGCATTGCAGCGACGCGTCATCCGGGGGAAATTGCGCAGTGAACCCGGAAGCTTAAATGCATGTTGCCGGGCAGCGTGCGTTCTCACCTCTGCAACCAGGGGGGTCTAGCACAGTCCTGGCGGCCTCCTCTTCATCCAGACCCCCCTCCGCAGACCCCAAAGGCCCACTGACCTCAGCAGTGGCGCTTCAGGACACCGCACCAGCCGAGGCAGGGGGACCCCCGCTGCCTGGATCGGACTGGCCGGGCCTGGCATCCCACGACGTCCATCTTCTGGCACCCCGCAGGTATGCCTCCTCCGGACTGTAGGGTCCCGTCAAGGACAGGAAACCAACTGATGCGGGAGAGAGGAACCGCCCTTTTATCTGTAGGTTTCCTGTCCTTGAAGGGCGGATCCCCTCTCTCTCCGTGGTGCCATCATGGGTGAAGGAGAAATACATTTTGTCTGACAAAGGGAATGTCACCAGGTTTATTGCCACCTGATCTGAGCACAGCACAACGTGGGGACAAAGATCCACAATTCCAGCGACATGTTGCTTTCTGGGCTGACTGCTGTAGTTTTGATAAGTGATCCTCCACCAGCAGGAGACTGCCACCAGAGGACTAGTAAAGCTGCTGCCATGTAGTCCAACCCTGTCCCCACAACTGATGAATAGCTCTGTACAGTGTGCATTGGTAGCTTTCTGCCTATCAGTGGTGTGGGTGGGGTTATACAGAGCCCAGCATTCAGAGAATTTGTAGATCTGCAGCAGACACATTTACTCTGAACTGCACCAAGCGATCCATCACTGTAATCAGGGTCTCTGCCCCTAAATCACCCTGCTCTCAGATGGGGCAGCAAAATCCTGGTGACAAATTCACTAACCCCATCCAGCTTCAGGTGCAAGTATTAGAATTGATTCTGATGCTCAAAATTAAATGTAAAGGCCAGTGGCTAATGGCAGGCAATAGGTACAGCAAAGTGTGGAAAAGTTACCTGCAGGATTGTAGGGAACAAACTTCTCAATGTCGGGGTACTGCAGCTCATCTGTCTTATCAGAAGTGCCAGAAACCTAGTGGGGAACAGGAACCAGGTCACAAGCTTCATTTATCCAGGGTTTACCATTAGGTTCTCCATATATGATCTAAAATGGAGTCAGCCAAGTCCTTGTGGCATAGCTGTGGCCTGGCCATACACTGTTTGGCTAGCAGCCATCTCTCCCAACATACAGATGAGCTCTCATGTGTTCTGTGGGGAGGAGGGTAATCTGCTGCCTCTAAGCAATTTGTGCCTAGAGAACAAGGAGCGGGTATTTGAAATGAACATTTGTTAGGTGAGGAGACCCCCATACACATTACACAGCTAGATTAGCCAGATATTAGCCCACTTTAATCCAACAGAAAACAATGGGACTTGTAATTGTGGCGCCCCTGAGGGTTCAGTCGCCACAGAGGTACTGCACCTCACCCAGAGGTGTGGTGTCCCCTTCTCTCAGGTAAGGAGGTAGTGCTGCAGAGAACCCCAACACCCGCATTCAACACCACACTGCTCCAGGCCGGCTGGAGGAACAACATGCATGAGCACAACTGCTGAGCCCTGTCCCTGGCTGGAGTAGGAGGAACCCAGAGGTAGGGGGAACCAGTAGTGGGTGTGGGTGGAGGAAATAGTTTAAGGGAGCACTATAGTAGTAGGTATATAAAGGGGAGCCATTTTAGGGTGGCAGGAGAGTTCGGTAGAGGAGTCAGTGGAGAACAGTCAGGGAGCAGAGTCTCTTTAGGTGCTCTGCTCCTCAAACAGGGCCCGGTGCTAGAGGCTCAGGAGGGGAGCAGAGGAGTAGGCTCCGATCTAAGGAAGGGGTCCTAGGGGGTACGGGCGAGTGCAGGACAGCACCCGTACGCCCTGCATCTGTCAGAAGACAGAGGGATCGTAGGCCGCAGGAAGGGGACCGGCCCCTGGTCCAGCCGTGTAACTCCAGGTCTCGGCTGGGAAAACCGGAGCTTCTGGCTTGTATAGTAAGTTGCCGAAGCATCATTCTAATCCTCGTGAGGGTCAAGCAGGTCCAGGAACTCCAACGTACAGGAGGGGCTTCAGAGCACCCGAACGGGATTGAGAGTGGGAAAGAGCAGGGCAGGAGTGAGAAAGCTAGACCGTCTTCACGCTGGGTCTAGGAACACAAGAAAGAGGGGTTGTCAGGTGCTCCTAATCTACCTGAGGAAGTGCTGAACCTCTGCCTGGTGAACGCAGTGCGACGTGGGAGGCCGACAACTGTACAGTGCACCAATGGAACTGTCATAAGAACTGTGAGTAAAGACTCTGATGACTGCACCGCACTGCCTCCGTCCATTCTTTATCTGCGCCATCTTTCCCTCCCTGCACTACAACGCCCAGCGCAACTTTCACCGCCCTGGAGCAAGCTCTATCTGTGGAGAGCCACACCATCCCTGCTGCCTTAACACCAGCTCCAGAGGACTGCTCCACAGCGGCGGCTCCCTTTGGCCGCATTTCACAGGTGGCGTCACAAACACCTTCCCCAGATCCCCCAATATCTTCCCCTTTTAACTGACTGCCCTGGGTCACAGACCAGGCCAGCCACGGTGATATCCCCTATACCGGCATCCATAGGCCCGGCTGCCGAGTACCCCACGGCCCAGGGGGCGCATCATAATAGTAGAAAATGCCATGTGATCTTCTTGCCGATGTTTCCTATGGCATTTTAGGATTATGTAGCTACAAAGCCGCACTTAGAATATTGTGCACAGTTCTGGGCTCCGGTGCTCAGGAAAGACATATTGGAGCTAGAGAGGGTACAAAGGAGGGCGACTAAGGTAAAGGGAATGGAGGGACTAGAATACCCAGAGAGGTTGTCAAAATTAGGCCTATTTACATTGGAAAAGAGAAGGCTTAGGGGAGACCTCATAAACATGTATAAATACATCAGGGGGCTGTACAGAGATCTCTCCCATGACCTGTTTATACCAAGGATGGTGACAAAGACGAGGGGGCACACTATGCGTCTGGAGGAAAGGAGGTTCCTGCACCAGCATAGAAGGGGATTCTTTACGGTCAGAGCCGTGAGACTCTGGAACTCTCTGGGAGAGGAAGTGGTGATGTCCAACTCACTTAATGAGTTCAAGAGAGGCCTGGACGCCTTTCTTGAGAACAATAAAATTACATCTTATGCTTAGTGATAGTTAATTAATCCAGGGATTTAATCTAACTGCCAGATTGGTGTCGGGAAGTGAATTTTTCGTCAATGATGTAAATTGGCCTATACCGCATGGTATAGGAATAGCGGAATAGCTGCAGTGCACAAGAAATAGGCTGAACTGGATGGACGCTTGTCTTTTTTCGGCCTTATAAACTATGTAACTATGTAAAGTCTGTACATCAGTACAGGGCAGAACACAAGAGCGGTGTATGATCCGAGCTGCGGTAATACATTATACCTGTATAACAGCTGGCGCAGGCTTTGGCACTTTCCGGTCTCCTTTCAGAGGCTGCCCGTTCTTCTGGGTCATTACTTGCTTGTTGACATTTCCTAGAGCTTTTCTTGATGTTTTCCCACATGATACAGAACTGCGCACTTTGTCCTGGTGGCTTTTGACAAGTGACTTTCCTTTAGGGAAATCTAGATCATGTGAGGATGGTTCCTGAGCCAACCATGTGGAGCATCAATGGGCATGAAAGTGAAAGATTGCCAACACCAAAGCTGCAGAGGCAAAAGTCTTTAAAATACACAAGGAACAGAATTATGCCCACCTGGATGTCAGGTGTACTAGTAATCCCAGCACCCAACCCTCATGCCCAAAAGGACTACATCATTTCTGCACTAAAAGTATTTCACGTGTCAAAACCCCACTGAAGTGGCACTTTAACCCCTTACCAACATGATTTGCAGTTACATCATATGCCAGCTCTGACTTCTTGCCTGGAAGATGATGCCTGTGATATTTAGCCATCATCTGCCTTTAATAGCCACATGTAGAGCAGAGCTCCACCTGTTAGAGATGGACAGCAGCATTAACAGCGAACTGAGAAGGGAGTCATGCCATGTGCCCATCTGTGCCCCTGTAACACGATCGTGGGATGCCATCACTGCCAGGAAGGAGTCTGCTGAAAAGACCCATGCCTGTCATGACAGATCTGTGAATGCTGGCTATATACTGCAGTATTGCTGTACATAACACAAGAAACCAGATGATTGCATGTTCAAGTCCCCTAAGGCTATGTGCCCACGATGCAGAAATGCTCCGGATTTTTCCTGAGCGTTTCTGCATCTCCCCTGGAAGACAAAACGCATGCGGATTGTACATGCGGATAGTACATGCGTTTTTCCTGCCAGGGACATGCGGATGTGAAGCGTTCTTCACATGCATTTCCACATGTGGGTTTTCAAGCGCTTTCCAAGCGATTTTAGCATCACTTAGAAAGTGCTTGTCAACTTCGTCACCGGCATGGATTTATATAGTGTGACCCGAGAGAATGTCAAAAAATAAATCTATACTTACCATCCGATGGCCCCCGGAGTCTTGCTTCACTCAGTGCTGACTGCCGGCAGTTCGCGGTACACTGCGCTGAAGCACCTGCCGACGTCAGCGTTGTGTGACCCGTCACAAGAATATGACGTCAGCGCAGGTCCTTCAGTCCATCGCGATTTGCCGGCATGAGAGGAGGAGCGCAATGGGGGCTGCCAGAAGGTAAGTATCATATTTATTTTTTATTTTATTCTTTTTTTCACAGTTTCTATGGTACCTGGGTCCGGAGGAGAGTCTCCTCTCCTCTACACCTGGGTACCATCCGCACATTGGAACACGTGGATTGCGCATCTACATATACAGTGATGCGTAGTCCATGCGTTCTAATGCAAGTCAATGGCAGCGAAAACGCAGCACTTCCGCAAAATAATTGGTAGTGCTGTTTTTTTTTCCCGCAATGATAATCCGCAGCTGAAATTTCCACAGCATGTGCACAGCACAAGCGGATTATCATTGGGGAAGATGGCAGGCCTTCTACCATGCGTTTTTAAGCGTTTCTGCAGCGTTTTTGCCGCTGCGGAAATGCTTAACCGCTTCCCGACCACCCACTGTACATAAACGTCCACGCTGCCTGGGCTCTGCGCAGCACGGACGTTTAAAAACGGTGGGTGGTCTCGCAGCGCTCTGGACCCCCAGGGTCCTTCAAGAGCGGTGCAGAGCGATATCTGTGACAGGGAACATCATCGGGACCTGATTGGATCAGGTCCCAGTGATGTTAACCCTTTGCTGTCTTCTATATGCCGCGATCTATAGTGATCGCGGCATATAGAAGACAGCAGGAGGAGAGGGGGTGATATACTTACCTCTCCGAAGACCCCTGATACCTTCCAGGACCTTGGGTTGCTATGGCAGCTGGAGGTCACATGACCGCCTCCAGCTCTGCCATATATGGTGTCCTGCCAGGGTCAGCCTGCAGCTGAAGCCTGGCAGGACACACTGACTGTGTGAAGATCTCATGTAATGTAATACATGTCTATTACATTACATGAGATCAGCATCAGAAAAATAAAAATTATTGTCCCATACAGGGACTAAGTAAAAATGTAAAAAAAAAAAAAATGTTTTGAAACTGTTAAAAAAAAAAAATAAATAAATAAATTAAAATAAATAAAATATTAAACCGATAAATCAGTATATTTATGCAAAAATAAAAAAAGTACACATATTTGGTATCGCCGCGTCCGAAACAACCTGAGCTATAAAACTGTCACACTAACAACTTCTGTGCACACCGTAATAAAAATAAATAAACGGAGCAAAAAACTATGCTTTTTCCTCATATCGCCAAACAAAAAGTGGAAAAAAATGCGATCAAAAAGCAAAATGGAAATAAAAATGGCACCGCTGAAAAAGTCATCTTGTTCCGCAAAAAAAAAGCTGCCATACAGCTCCATCAGCCGAAAAATAAAAAAGTCATAGCGCTCAGAATAAAGCAATGCAAAAAAAATATTTTTTCTATAAAATTGTCTTATTCTATAAAAGCACCAAAACATAAAAAATATACAGTAAGTGTAGTATCGCTGTAAACGTACTGACCCGAAGAATAACGCTGCCTGATCACTTTTACCACACGCAGAACGGCATAAAAAAAACCTCAAAAAACAATTCCTGAATTGTTGGTTTTTGTTAATTTTACCTCCCAAAAAACGGAATAGAAAGCGATCAAAAAAATGTCACGTACCCAAAAATGGTACCAATAAAAATGTCAACTCGGCCCGCAAAAAACAAGCCGTCACATGACTGTCGGCCGAAATATGGAAAAATTATAGCTCTCAAAATATGGTGATGCAAAAACTAGATTTTGCAAAAAAAAAGCATCTTCGTGTGTGACAGCTGTCAATCATAAAAACCCGATATGAATCTGGTATCTCTGTAATCGCACCGACCTGAAGAATAAAGTAATCTCATCACTTATACCGCACGAGGAACGGCGTAAAAAAATAAATAAAACCAATTCTTCACCTGCTACTGATTTGTTTATTATGTCTCCCAAAGATCGCAGTAAGGCTCTGCCCACATTTATCCTGCGTTCTGCGCTGAGCACTTACACCAGAGTTTCCGTGTAAATCTCTGAAATACGTGATTCAGACGGAACCCATGACGGAAGATTCCCTGTAACGAGGCAGATATAGGCCACTGTGGATGCCGTCTGGCCTGGGATCCCACAGTGTCAGTTTTTTTAGGCGTGCATAAAAGTGCGGTTGGCCACAGTTTTGTGTACTAATGAAAAAAAGGACACCGCTAAACAGAGGCCAGACGGAGTCCAGAGTAACTCTGCTGCCTCATTATAGTGAATGGATCCTGCAGGGGGTTCATCTGAATTACATCACTTGGAAATTTAGATGGAAACCCCGATGTAAGTGCTCAGCCTAGAGCGCCGGATAAATGTTACGTAAAATGTTCCCAATAAAAGCTTCAACTCAGTCCTCAAAAAAAGCTAGTCCCCACTCAGGTCCGTGATCTGTTAAAAATATAAGGGACTTCCAAGTTACTGGTAGCAGAAAGGCTCTGGAAAAGCGAAATGGCCCTTGCCCCCCAAAAGAAATTCAGAAAATGTTGTGCTCCCAAATCCAAATGCCTATTCTACAATAATTTGTTCTCCAATTGTCAAATAGCACTCCGTCCCCCCAGATCTCGCCGTATGGCTGAGCGGTACAATACAGCCACATATGGGGTATTGACACTTTTAGAAGAAATTGTGTGACACATTTCGGCACCATTTTTACCCATTGCCCTGTGTGAAAATGTAAAATCTGAGGGTAAAACATTTTTTTTGTGGTAAAAATATAATTATGCTTTTTTCACTGCCCAATGGTATAAATTTAAAAATTGAAAAATACTCACTACTTCCCTAGATGAATTCCTTGAGAGGTGTAGTTTACAAAATGGGGTCACTTGTGGGGGTTTCTGCTGTTTCGGCATGTCAGCGACTCTTCAAATGTGACATGGTGTCTGCTGCCTATCCCAGCCAACATAGCGCTTCTTTCTCTTCCGAACCCTGCCGTACACCAAAGCAGTGGTTTTCCCCCACATATGGGGTATCAGCGTACTCAGGAGAAATTGCACAACAAATTTCATGGTGCAATTTATCCTGTTACCCTTATGATCATACAAAATTAGGGAATGAAAAACATTTTTTGTGGGAAAATGTGAAAATTTTATTTTTATGGCTCAATATTATAAACTTCTGTGAAGCACTTGGGGGTGCAAGGTGCTCACCACACATCTAGATAAGTTCCCTAAGGGGTCTAGTTTCCAAAATGGTGTCACTTGTGGGGGGTTTCAACTGTTTAGGCACATTAGGGGCCCCCCAAATGCAACATGGCGTCCGTTAATTATTCAAACAAATTTTACATTCAAAAATTCAAATGGCGCTTCTTCCCTTTCGAACCCTGCCGTGCGCCCAAACAGTGGTTTGCCTCCACAAATGGGGTATCAGCGCGCTCAAGAGAAATTGCACAAAAAATTTTGGGGTCCATTTTTTCCGGTCACCCCTGTAAAAATAAAAAAAAATTGGGTCTAAAGTAACATTTTTGTGAAAAAAGTTAAATGTTCATTTTTTTCTTCCACATTCCAAAAATTCCTGTGAAGCACCTGAAGGTTTAATAAAGTTCTTGAATGTGGTTTTGAGCACCTTGAGGGGTGCAGTGTTTAGAATGGTGTCACTTTTGGGTATTTTCTGTCATAAAGACCCCTGAAAGTGACTTCAAATATGATGTGGTCCCTAAAAAAATGTTTTTGTTAATTTTGTTGGAAAAATGAGAAATCGCTGTTCAACTTTTAACCCTTATAGCTCCCTAACAAAAAAAAATTTTGGTTCCAAAATGGTGCGGATGTAAAGTAGACATGTGGGAAATGTTATTTATTAACTATTTTGTGTGACATATCTCTGATTTAAGGGCATAAAAATTCAAAGTTTGAAAATTGCAAAATTTGGGCCAAATTTCCGATTTTTTCACAAATAAACGCAAGTGATATCGAAGAAATTTTACCACTATCATGAAGTACAATATGTCACGAAAAAAGAATCTCAGAATCAGGGGGATCCGTTGAAGCGTTCCAGAGTAATTACTTCATAAACTGACAGTGGTCAGAATTGTAAAAATTGGCCCGGTCACGAAAGCAAAAACAGGCTCTGGTGCGAAGTGGTTAAACAACTAATCGTGGGCACACAGCCTAAGGGGACAAAAAGGAAAAAGTTTAATCTCTACATTCAAATCACTCCTGCCCCTCTATGACCCATTTTAAAATAAAACATATGGGCGCTACTTCTGTAAAAGTCCAATCAAAATATAAAAATAATTAACCTGATCAGTGAACGGCATAAAAACAAAAACCCTCATATGGCTGTATGGACAGAAAAATAAAGCTACTGCTCTTAGAAGAATAAGAAAAATGCAGAGACGGGAAATAACATGGTCAAGAAGGGGTTAAATTCTGCCACTTCTATAGAAAATTGAACCCATTTTGCTGACTGCCTTCAATGGCAGCCAAATAAGGCAGAGGGTTAGAGGAATACCGACCTTATATTGTAGACTTCTAGGATGCTTAAAAAGTGGACATTCCCTTTAAGCTACATTGTGCAGACAAAGCCATGGCAGTGTAGAAGGCCGACAAGATCTCAGTGGAAAGGCTGCAGGTTTGCGTCTGCATTAGGCAAGTTATAGAGGTAGAAGTGTTGGGACCTTGTTGCTGTGCAGGTAGAATCTGGAGCCTCGGCACCGTCCTGCGGAGCCCATACTACAGGGAGGAGGAGCAGCGCCATGTGTAGTAATCTGAGCAGGCTAGTCAGTGTTCAGCCAGCACTGATGGAGACTGACACCCCAACTCATTACCCAATACATGACCGGCTTAAAGACCCTCTCCCATCAGAGCTTATCCTCTTACTATATTGTAATCAGATTATACAGCACTGTACTTACAGCTGCTCATTATACCTTTCTACTGGGCTAATTATTCTCTTTTCTCTGCTCTATGTAGAATTAGCTGGGTCCCCTCCTGACCCAGCCGCTCTCATCCCCCTGCCAGGGACTTATGACTCCTACAAGGAAAACTGACCTCCTGTTTCTACATACAGCTTATAAATATTAGCAAAAATGTCCAATCACATTGTAAATATAACGACATCCAAAAATGTGTGCGTCCAATGGACATTCCACATGGACAGTGTAGAGCAGGGGTCTCACTCGGCTGGGTATATGGGCCGCATATGGAAAAAAATAGATTTTGGGGGGCCGCATTCTTTGCAGGTCAAAGTGACATTTTTAGTGATGCCATTTTTTTTGTATACACCGTCTGAACATTTTTGCTGTGTTTATTTTTTTATAGCTTGGGTCGTTACGGATGTGGCGATAATAAATGTGCACTTTTTGTGTTTACTTTAGTTTATATATAAAGCAGCATTTTTAGTGGCAAAATATTTTTTCTTGCTTTATTTTTACAATTTTGTTTCCCTCTTTTGGCCACAGAGTAATATAGTTTCAGAATTAGCACCATATATAGTAATTCTGTCAAACATCTAGTAATGGGCCCCATCCTGGTGGTCCCCACCTTGCAGTAATGTGCCCCATCCTGGAGGTCCCCACCTTGCAGTAATGTGCCCCATCCTGGTGGTCCCCACCTTGCAGTAATGTGCCCCATCCTGGTGGTCCCCACCTTGCAGTAATGTGCCCCATCCTGGTGGTCCCCACCTTGCAGTAATGTGCCCCATCCTGGTGGTCCCCACCTTGCAGTAATGTGCCCCATCCTGGTGGTCCCCATCTTGTAGTAATATGCTCCAATTTTGGTGGTCCCCTTCTTGTAGTAATATGCTCCATCCTGGTGGTCCCCATCTTGCAGCAATGGGCCCCATCCAGGTCCCCTTCTGGTAGAATTGTCCTCTGCGATTAAGAAAAAAAAATAAAAAAAAGATTCCTCTCACCTGTCCTCCATTCCCTCTGCGTCCTTTGTGCACATGTGGCCCGCGGGCACAGACCCTTTGACGATCCGACCTGGTCCAGGAGGAGCAGCTGACAGCAGCGTTGCATCGACGCGCACATACCAGCTCTCTGCACAGCATTTCCAATGCCAGCCGCCAGCCAATCAGAGGCCAGCAGCTGACATCTGCGCATGGTAGTGACGTCAAGAGGTCTCTGCCTGCGGGCCGAATAAAGGAGCCTCAGGGGCCTCATGCAGCCCTCTGGCCACGTGTTTGAGACCTCTGGTGTAGACGGTTATGTAAAAGAATGGGAAGCCACTAGGTGGCAGCACAACGTCACATAACAGGATTTTTTATCCAGATGGCTGTGAATCTACTAGTCATTAGGTTACCTGACTCAAGTAATCATTCATAGATCTCCATAGCCAAATGTAGATGTATTGAAGTAGAACAGTGAGAGCAGAACCAGTTCGGCTTGTATTTTACCAGTGAGATTCAAAAACACAATTTAAACTTCCTTGACATTACAATAATAAATACCAACCAAGGCCGGTTACCACAACACTGAAAACTGACAGCCACAAGTGGGTTACTATCCTGGCAGAGCTACCATCCGGCTCCCCTACATAGAGGAATACCGAAAAGCCAATATATACGCCTAAGGAGAAATTGCTCAACGGTGAATGAGTACATGATAAAATCGAGGGAATTACAAAAACGCTTCCTACAAAAGGGATATCCTAAAAAAGTGCTAGGCCAACGCCCTTACAAGAGACAGAAATTCTCTATTGACCCCTAAAGCACGAGAACAACAAGATAATGAGATCCATCTAATAGGAACCTACGACGACCGAAATCAGGGGGTGATGAACATACTCTATGATCTTTGGGCAATTTTGAGATCAGATAAAGATCTGCAAGATGTGGTCCCTGAGAGCCCCAGGGTCACATACAGGAGAGGCAGGAACCTTAGAGATCACCTTGTGCGCAGCCACTTTGTGGATGACAACACGGGCAAAACAACGTGGCTGAGCAGTGACACCACGGGGACTTATAGATGTGGTGACTGCAAAGCCTGCAAATACATCTGGAAAAGCAAGAAATGTATCAGTGCCACAACCAAACTAGAAGACCAAAATCACGAATTCACAAACTGCAAGACGCAAGGAGTAATCTATATGGCAACTCGCCAATGTCCGATGAACTACATCAGCAAAACCAAAAGAGTTCCGGAGACGGATATTGCACCATATCGGTTATGTCAGACGTAGGGAGGACACAACTCTCTCAAGACACATGCTTGAGAAACACACCTTGGACCCGTTTTCTTTATACTTTCAAGCCATCGAAGTAGTACGCCCCCCCGAGAGGAGGTAATTGGGACCAACTGCTGCTTCAGAAAGAAAGTAGATGGATCCATAGAATGAAATCCTATAACCCACACTACATAAATGAAACATTGTCCTTCTCATGTTTCATTGACACATAATAACATTTTCACCCCCAATGAAACCTCTTGAACCTCGCTAGACCTAAAACCTCTCTAAAATATAATATGTAGAATCCAGTCCATGTTCTTCATAATGGATATTGGTCCACATAACTATCAAATCAGCGCCATATAGGACCAAAACTATTAAAGTTATTATACTTTAAAATCACAAAATGACCTCTTGAACAAATTGAACTTTGATAACAATTGGACAAATTTCATCAGAATTTCTTCCTTTGTTTTTAGATTATAAAATACTCATCTGAAGACTTAATAATACAGATACATCGATACAATCAGACACACTGATACAATCAGAATAAAAGTCATCCCAATGTCTATTATTATGGACATATTGATACGATCAAATGAAATGAACTTTGAGGAAAGAGACGTCCGCAAGCGTTTGCTGGTGCGGAAGCAGTGACATAGCCAGATGGCATTTGTCACGATGAAAGGAAGTTCTGCATCGATGTAAGTGTAGGTGGGACGAGGTAGCACATGAAACAGGCAGATCTGTCTGTAAACAAAACAAATGACAAACTCCGAACAAACACTATTAACAACTCATATCGCAACAAACTCGTAGAGACGACATTATAAGATGCAATGCAATATACCAGTCTCCTTCCCTAGATATAAAAGACATATTAATACTGTGAGATCGCAGTGCAGCCAAGACATCTCTGTGAGAAAAAGATCCTACTGGAAGAATGAGACGAGTCCCTGCATGATTATATGATCGCAACATAATACGCCTGCAACGCACCCGAGTCACTCGATTGGATGACAGAAGGGGGGGCGCACAAGAGGTGGCACCAACTTTCCTATAAAGTCACGCTGGTTTAGCCGCCAGACGCTGCTGGCAACCCTGCCGATAAGTTTATTACAAAACCATCGTACTATCAAACCAAAAAAGATCATAGACTGTGAGCCCCTGATGACCATGAGAGTCTCATATAAGAATGATGAAACGTGTAGGGCTGAGCATTTCTATAGAAAGTACTACAAGAGATGATTAGCCAGGCTACCTCAATATAAAGCTCCTAGATCAGGAGAAACAAGCACCGCACCGGTATATGACGGCAGCACTATAAAGCCGTTCTGAAGAGAATAGCACAGGACATGGTAAAATGAAGATTATTAATGCCATTATCAGACTGCAGACTCACAATGAGGAGAAATGAGATGGCGTGATTTCTAATAGCCAGAGGCTAAATTGAAAAGGGAGTTATAAATATAAATAAAGAGATACCCCTAGGAATTGTGACTAATCCCTGGCCTCCCAACAAGACCATATATATAAATGGTTAGCCGGTGAGATAAATTAAAACCATACACAATAGTCCTATGTTTAGGATAATTTTAGGAAATTTGTCACGGATTTTGGACACTTAAAAAAAAATCCTTTTTAAAATATTGAATAAAGGTTATTTTTTATATTTTACTCCCATTGGATTTGACTGAAATACTGCAGAATTATCTTGGAGCATATTTATACTATATAAAACAGTGAGGGGTCAATATTGGTTTAGTAGTTTCCATATTACTCTGGATAGGCTTCTCAGTGTCTGCGGCATGGCAGGCTGGATGGCAGCGTTCTGCTACGATCCAGCCTGCCATCTCAATGTAGCAGAGCTGGAGCCGTCGTGGGAACCATGGAAAGGTAAAGATGAGGTTTGTTAATTATTTTACTTCTATTGCAGGAGACATTGGCTTCAGCTGGAATGGGCGTGATGGTAAGTATGGTTTAATTTAGGATATTAAAGTATTGTGTGCTTATTTCAATTAAAGGATTTTATTCTGGGTGTTGGTGTTTTATTCACTTTCACTATGGGATTAGTAATGGGCACGTCTTATAGACACCTCCTCATTACTAACCTGGGCTTGATGTCAGCTGGCATTATAAGCTGACATCAACCCCAGCCCTATTACTCCAGTGCCACCGCTACAGGGCAGTGGGAGAGCGAGGCTAAGTGCCAGAATTGGCGTATCCTATGGATGTGTCATTTCTCGGGCGGCTGACGGCTGGTGTTTCTAGCCTGTGAGGCGGACAATATTCATGGCACCCTTCCTGGGCTATTAATATCAGCCCCCAGCTGTCTGCCTAGCCTTTGCTAGCTATTAAAATAGGGGGAACCCACGTCATTTTTTTTTGGGTCCCCCATTTTAAGATGGCGGATACACAGGTGCAAAATACTGATGAAACAATCACTCACAACCTACAATTTCATGGAGGGGGTGACTGCCTAGTATTAGAATTGCACAAAGATAGGCTTGTATAGGGTGCTGTTCACACTAGGGTAGTGCACAGTATCCGGCCCTGGGCACGGAGCGGGTCTGGGCCATGGCTGCACCCTATCGACAACATAGGACCCGGCTCCGAGTCCCCCATCCCCCAGGGTAGGGCTTCCAGCGTCACACATCTGCTATCTTTATGTGGGCCTGCTGCATCCTAGTAGTGCATTTGGCTTTGAAGATCAGGCCAGGTAAACACTGCTGCCCTTTCCTTACCCCCAGCATAGTGAGCGGGGGTGAGGAGCAAGGGGGAATGTGTGTGTGGAAATATAAGGAACAGGGGGGTAATGTGTCAGGAGACAGAGTAGGGGGGAGAAAAGTTTGTGCGGGCACATAATAGAGACTGGGTAATGTGGAGAAAGGGTTAACATGAAGAGACAGTGTGAGGGCATACCAAAGAGGAGACAGAACATGTACTGATGGTGGTTCTGGTGATGTTGTACTGTACTGATGAGGGTTGTGATGCTGTATTTCTGCATACTGCTGGTAGTTCTATTGATGTATTTTTGTGCAGCTATTGGTTCTGATCCTGTACACATGGAACAGTCCATAACTTGTAAGATTACATGATACATGGCCATGTTAATAAAGTGTTGTGCTGTCTGAGAAGAGTTACTGTTTTTATTTGTTTTAGGAAAATTAAAGGGTTAGATCAAGTTTGTGATGAAAGTCTGCAATCACTGACAGCATACCTCTGAATTTTCACCGTGTGCATGTGCACTGCATGCGGTCAGGATTCTCTGGTGCTAGTGGTGAGAGCAGGAAGTCTTGAAACCACAATTATGCGAATTGCATACACATGATCACATGCTGACTAGACATGCGTGGCCTCATTCTATACAAATTACTTGAGTGAGGCTGGTCACGTTTAGTTGGAATGTGGCCAGAAGTATGAAAATCTCATACTTGCACGCACATGACCTTTCAGGATTCTCCTGTACTGGAGGAAAGGTGAAAGTGTGCAGTGCATGCGCTGCGAGTATTCAGAAGTCTGCAGTCACCTAGAGTTCTTCCGACTTTAATCACAAACCTGGACAACCCTTTTAATTATACAATTAAGTACTGTAGCATGCCCAATCCTAAGAGCGTGTAATATACTCAATGTCAGGATTCAGCTCTGCTAGCTGGGTCCAGCAGACACCACATGACCACTCGTATGTGATTTTCATACTTACGGTTATGTGACAACTAGCCTTTAATCCTGCTTCTCTTTATGAAATAGGAGCTGTAGTTTTTGACTGAAATTGAGAGAATTAGGAAGAGTAGCTAGTCACGTGACTGTCAAAAAGCAAATCGTATATGAGCGGTCACATGACTACTATTCAAACTGCATGAGCGGTGTGTGTGGGGGGCGCCAAACTGAATTCCTGCTCCGGGTGCCGGAAAACAGATCTGCCTCTGTGCTAAGCTTGCAGATATGGTCAGAAGGTTCTGTAAGACATTGCTCTATAGATCAGATATTCTTCCAGAAAAAAACCGCCTGGAAGCCTCCTTGTCAGATTTATGCTTAAGAACTAATTATATTTTACTTTAAATATTTCTAATAAAGAAAATAATCAATACAGTAATTATAATCCATAATATTCCAATATGTTCTATTACTTGTGATACGTCTGATATAGTCTAGCTTTATTAAATCATGTTTTGTTTCTGTAAAGGAAATCGAGGCTGAGCCTGCAGATATTGTTAGAAAGTTCTGTACCATGTTATTCTACAGATAAAATGTACTCACAGAAACCAGGCGTCTGGAGGTCTCCTGCAACAGACTTATCCTTGAGAACTAAGAATTGTAATGTTTAATCTGAACATGCATGGAAACTTTGTTACTGTGAGCCAGAACTTTGGTTTAGATACTGCACTCTTCTGTAACAGAGTAGGTCCCTCTCTCATTCATAGGGGTCCTGTATACACAATTTATGTCTCATCTCCATCTCTGAACTGTAACTATTATTCAAAATACATTTTTCTCTCATTCTGATCACCTGTGAATATGGATGTTTTGCTTGGAATACAGATTTCCATGTCATTTCATTATATTGTCTGGGCGTGCGTGGAAACTCCATGCATGAGAGAAATTTACATTTAAATATTTCATCCTTTTGCAAGAAGGCCGACCCACTCCTCATTCATAGAGGTTTCTGTATAAGTGTTTTTATATCTTAGCCTTATCTATACCTTTTTTAATTGTAAGTTTATTCTAAATTAACCTCCATTTTATTCAATTACCTATGAAGACCTGGTTTGTCCAGAAGTCTGCACCGACTTCTGCTCTCAAGCTCATCCAGTGGCCAGTATCATTATGGTATGGCATCCAGCGGCCAGTATCGTTATGGTATGGCATCCAGCGGCCAGTATCGTTATGGTATGGCATCCAGCGGCCAGTATCATTATGGTATGGCATCCAGCGGCCAGTATCATTATGGTATGGCATCCAGCGGCCAGTATCATTATGGTATGGCATCCAGTGGCCAGTATCATTATGGTATGGCATCCAGTGGCCAGTATCATTATGGTATGGCATCCAGTGGCCAGTATCATTATGGTATGGCATCCAGTGGCCAGTATCATTATGGTATGGCATCCAGTGGCCAGTATCATTATGGTATGGCATCCAGTGGCCAGTATCATTATGGTACGGCATCCAGTGGCCAGTATCATTATGGTACGGCATCCAGTGGCCAGTATCATTATGGTACGGCATCCAGTGGCCAGTATCATTATGGTACGGCATCCAGTGGCCAGTATCATTATGGTACGGCATCCAGTGGCCAGTATCATTATGGTATGGCATCCAGTAGCCAGTATCATTATTATACACACTATAAGCCTCCCAATTGGCATCAAGATAACAGAACAGTAGTGTTGCGCAGACGTGCTTGGATAAGGTGTCATCTGAGCATGCTCGGGTGCTAACAGATTATCTTTTGCGTGCTCTAATAATATGTTCACACCGCCGCGGCTCCACACAAACTGGCAAGCCCTGCATGTATTGCGGCGGTCTAACAGCCGTGAGACATGCAGCCACGGTGACGCAAACATTTTTCAAGCACGCCGAAGATACTCTTAGCACCCGAGAATACTCGGATAACGCCTTATCGGAGCACGTTAGCTTATCACTACAGAACAGATCTGAACAGTGCTCAGGATTCTCCTCACCTAGCACCCTGCCGAGAATAATAAATGCCTGTAGCCAATTTCCAAAAGTCCCTCCTACATTGCTCACCCTCCACCTCCCTATGCTTTTTCCCTGCTCCCACATTTCAGTGACGAAACACTCAAGAGGCAGTAAAGTAGATATAGCTGCAGTTTTCCTTTTCCAAATATTTTTAACTTCCATTTTTTAAATGAGGCCCTAATGGTCCTTGAAAGCATACACACACGCTCCCAAGTCAGACTTTGTTGCAGACGGACAAGCCTATTTTTGGTAACAGTCTCTGCTGCCACTGGCCAAGTCCCAACACATCCTTCCGCATCATCAACCCTAACAGACCATGCTGCTACAGGCCCCTCACAATGTGGTCCCAACTGCAACACCCGGTGGCCTAAAAGATGTACCCAGGTTACCGTACGTGAGGTGTGAAAGCGTGTAACTGGCATGTCTCACCGGAGGTCATCACCACAACCCACTAATCGTCCATCCTAACGGACTCTGGGCATTCTGAGGACCTGATGCAAAGTATCTTCTGGATTAACGACCTCTGATGAAGTCTGCAATAATGAAAAATAATAATAATAAAAAAGTAAACGCTGCATTGCACCGAATGACCAGCAGGTGGCAACGAAGTCACAACATTAACTAGCCCCCTATTGTAGAAAACCTAAACACCATCAGGAGGTGCTGAGGCTTCATGAGAACGCGCCACCCCCAAACTTAAAAGGCTTTTCCACTATTCAGACAACTTCTCAATCACTGTTTCCCCTGAGTAAAATAATAACTATTCTACTCTGTTCCATTCCAGCAGTGTCAGCACTGGCTCTCCCGGGGTCCGCGATCCCTGCGGCCAATCAGAGGTGTCTTCACTCTCTCGTACTTTGGAGGAATTGACCGCTGCAGCTGCTCTCCCACTTCCTCCAGATGTCAATGATGTCTGTAGGAGAGGAAAGTGAAGCCAGCGCTGAATGTCACGCCAAAGATGGCTGCCCTCCTATTATATAAATCTCACTAGAACTCCACCACCAGCCTATCACATTCCTAGTTCCACATCCAACCTCCATATCAAACCCTGTAATAAACCCTTCATTACCTGGTCTTGTCAGGACCTCAATAAACCCAGCCTTTTTGAGGCCTAGTTCTGTACGGCCATTAATAATGCACTGGTGTAAATAATGTGTGTGAGGTAAATTGTGTGGAAAACCGGATTGTAATCAAGCAATGATTTCTTCAATTGGACTGCAATGTCCTGAACCATACGACTTGTACCAGTCATGTGACTTATGCTGCCCCAGGACTACAGCCATATTGGCCAAAGCTGTGATATCACAGAGGCACATACCAGCATGTGGAAGCATGGTGACATAGCGATGACATCACAATGGCAGGTGTCGGAATGTGGATTCTATGACATAGCGATGACATCACAATGGCAGGTGCCGGAATGTGGAATCTATGACATAGCGATGACATCACAATGGCAGGCGCCTATATACACAGGAGCGCAGGTGAGAGGAGACACACGGGAGCTCACAAACCACAAGGAAGGCAAGAAGAATCGATTGGAGAATAGGGACAGGAGAAGCCAAGAAGAACAGAATAACCCGCTTCTTAGCCTTCACTGAGCCATGACGAGACTGAGCGGATGGAAGCGGAGGAGGAGACCCAGGACCCCGTCACATCCACCTGACTGATGAGAAAGGTGAGAAATTATGTAGATTATGTAGCAGCATTACAACTATTCTTGTTACCCATAGCAACCAGTCAGAGCTCAGCTTTTATTAAAGGGGTATTCCCATCTCCAAAATCCTCTCCCAATATGTAGTAGGTGTAATAATAATAATATTAGATATCCATGCTTACAACCACCAGTTATCTAGTTGCTAGTGGTCGTAACCATGGATACCTAAGGTCCTGCAATGCCTGCACATGAGGAAAGAGACACAGCGAAGCAGAAAAACTATTCTACATTTCTAATTGAGGTTTTTCTAATATTATTATTACACCTACTACATATTGGGATAGGATCTTGGAGATGGGAATACCCTTTTAATCTCTGATTGCTATGGGTAACTAGGAGAGTTTGTTGCTCAGCTTTGATAAGGGATGACAGATTTTACTAGACTAAGTGGATATCATTGGTGCTACCAGTGCAGCTGCACAGGGGGCTAATAGGTTAGGGGGTCACTCACCTTCATTTTGTTAATTCTGTGTATTGCTGTAGCAGTGCTGTGCGCGTATATTGATGCTGTGGGGCAGGGGCGTACATAGAAATCATCGGGCCCATAGCAGAAGTTTGAGTTGAGGCCTCCCCCTTCAAAAGATATTTTTAAAAAAATTATATTTGTCAGTGTCACAACTTTCCAGCCTTTACATAGTAATTTTCCCCCTGCTGAAGTCCTAGATTCCCCTCTCATTGCCACCATAACGTATGATGCCAACAAAAGTGCCCCCCAAACACAGTATGATACCCCCCATGGTGAATTCCTCTACCTTAGCCTCCACATGTACAGTAGGGTCATCAAACTATGCCCCCCCTCAACTCCCAAGGCAAAGTAAGGTGACCACAACACAGCAATCCCCCAACTGTGACCCCCACACAGCCCTCCATGTAGAGTAATGGGCCTACATACAGTATAATGGCCCCACACTGTATAATAGTCTGCACTAGCCCTCCAAACAGTATGATGGACACCACATAGGTCAGAGTAATATTCAGCTCACCCTTGAAGGATTCCCAGTGGGTTCCATATAACGAAGCACAGGATCCAGACTCCGCCAGATGTAGAAGCAAGGTGCATCCAAATCCAGTACAAAAAAAGTCTTTATAAGAACGATTGAAACAATGGCATTGTTGTGACACACCATTTAGGTGTAGTTGGGGGTTTGGAAGGTGCACAAAATATGAGTCTAAGAACATGCAGAGTGTTTGAAACGCGTTCGGTGTTGCACATTTTCTACACCTTCCAAACCCCCAACTACAGCTAAATGGTGTCACAACAATCCATTTGTTTTTTTACTGGAGCTGGATATTCACTTCAATCCAAGCATGATGGACCCCACACAATCCTTAACACTGTATAATTGCTTGCATACTGTATAATGGCCCCACACAACCCTTCAAATATTATAATGGCCCCCCCACATAACCCTTCACATATTATAATGGCCCCACATAGTATAACACGCCACCATAATCCTCCATACAATAAAATACTCACTATAGTCCTCCACAGAGCATAATTCACTTCCCCATGGTCCTCCTCACAGAATAATACACTCCCCATGGTCCTCCACACAGTAATATGCACCCCCCCATAGGGTGAAACGCAAACCCCCGCCCATAGGGTAAAACGCAGCCCACAGTTTTCCAGTATTATGGGCACCACGTACTCACTGATTTTTTTTTAAGAAAAATACAATACTCACCGCTCCTTGTTCCCCCACTGCTTCAGTCTCTGCAGCGCATATACTCACCTCAGCAGCTACACTATCTGACACAGCATGGAGTGCGATGAAGTGTCGTCATCGTGCCCGCTGTGTCAGATGCAGGAGGGAGGGAGCATTAAATGCTGCCGTTCAGTCAATACCATGGCTAATCACTAACAGAGGCATTTAAGTGTCCTGGTAGCTACTTCACTCATGTACCTCTTCCCATCGCTCCATAGAAGTGATTGCCGAAGATTTACCATGGCAGTCAGGGGCCTTAAAGAAGGATTCAATCACTGCCATCTTAGTACTCCTATAAAGCTCGGCTTCACAAGAGAATGTCAATTAAAATACATGCATATACTGCAATAATACAAAATTACAAAATATAGTATAAGGGGTTAAATGATCACATAAGTCCACTAAATTAACTTAAAAATAAAGTAAAAATTGAAAAAGTTTTGAAAAATATGAACGTTTAAATTATACTTCAACCGTTATGTTAAAATACCCCCCAAAACATAAAATGAAATGCTCTTCTTCACAAAAAACACAATCAAAAGCAATGACATCTAATGCAACCCAAAAAGGTATCAAAAACGGATCAATTCACTTGTATTGAGAGAGGCCGAACACATCCAGTCGGCACGTGATAGCGTGTATGCAAATTGCAATCTTGCGGCGCCAGTACTAGAGAAATTCTGTCCGCTCGCACACTGTGCACTTTAAGGAGCCACAAGTCTGACTGCAGATGGCGCCCCAAACCTGGGCAAACCTTTTAATATACCCCAAAATTGTATCAATAAAAGCTACGCAAAATCACGCCCTCACAAAGGTCCATCAACAGAAAAAAAAATGTAAAAGGTCTCAGAATATGGTGACCCAAACCAATTTCTTTAGTGTTGTTACATAGTTGTTTAACCACCGTGGGAGATAAAACACCTTGAGTTTGGTATTGCAGTTATCTCAATGACCTGGAGAATTATATTATATTCTAAAAACAAAAGCAATTCCACTATTGTCTTTTAAAGATGTATCTCATTATTTCATCCCAACACAGATTTTGTTTCTCTCCACATTTCAGACCTATGATAAATATATAGTTGTATAGTTTGTTTTTATCTTAGTGGTGAAAACATTTTATTTTGTTTCATTTTGCAACAAAGAAAATAACTCGTTTCCCACTATTTCCTGTGGCCAAATATTTTCCTATTGGTAAAGCAAAATGAGGATTTAGTTTGTGTGAGTGAAGCTCATGTTTTTATTGACAAAAGTTTGGGGAACATAGAAGATTTTGATTCTTTTTTAAAATCATTATTTGGGTATGTTATATGGTTATTAAAGGGGTAAATACTTGTTATGGTGCTAATATTATGGGTTCAATAATTTAACGTTTTATATGGCGATTGGATTAAATGCTACTTCCGCGTTTTAAATTTGCCCACCAGGGACAGGTGATCGGGGCCCGTCTGCCCACCAGGGACAGGTGATCGGGGCCCGTCTGCCCACCAGGGACAGGTGATCGGGGCCCGTCTGCCCACCAGGGACAGGTGATCGGGGCCCGTCTGCCCACCAGGGACAGGTGATCGGGGCCCGTCTGCCCACCAGGGACAGGTGATCGGGGCCCGTCTGCCCACCAGGGACAGGTGATCGGGGCCCGTCTGCCCACCAGGGACAGGTGATCGGGGCCCGTCTGCCCACCAGGGACAGGTGATCGGGGCCCGTCTGCCCACCAGGGACAGGTGATCGGGGCCCGTCTGCCCACCAGGGACAGGTGATCGGGGCCCGTCTGCCCACCAGGGACAGGTGATCGGGGCCCGTCTGCCCACCAGGGACAGGTGATCGGGGCCCGTCTGCCCACCAGGGACAGGTGATCGGGGCCCGTCTGCCCACCAGGGACAGGTGATCGGGGCCCGTCTGCCCACCAGGGACAGGTGATCGGGGCCCGTCTGCCCACCAGGGACAGGTGATCGGGGCCCGTCTGCCCACCAGGGACAGGTGATCGGGGCCCGTCTGCCCACCAGGGACAGGTGATCGGGGCCCGTCTGCCCACCAGGGACAGGTGATCGGGGCCCGTCTGCCCACCAGGGACAGGTGATCGGGGCCCGTCTGCCCACCAGGGACAGGTGATCGGGGCCCGTCTGCCCACCAGGGACAGGTGATCGGGGCCCGTCTGCCCACCAGGGACAGGTGATCGGGGCCCGTCTGCCCACCAGGGACAGGTGATCGGGGCCCGTCTGCCCACCAGGGACAGGTGATCGGGGCCCGTCTGCCCACCAGGGACAGGTGATCGGGGCCCGTCTGCCCACCAGGGACAGGTGATCGGGGCCCGTCTGCCCACCAGGGACAGGTGATCGGGGCCCGTCTGCCCACCAGGGACAGGTGATCGGGGCCCGTCTGCCCACCAGGGACAGGTGATCGGGGCCCGTCTGCCCACCAGGGACAGGTGATCGGGGCCCGTCTGCCCACCAGGGACAGGTGATCGGGGCCCGTCTGCCCACCAGGGACAGGTGATCGGGGCCCGTCTGCCCACCAGGGACAGGTGATCGGGGCCCGTCTGCCCACCAGGGACAGGTGATCGGGGCCCGTCTGCCCACCAGGGACAGGTGATCGGGGCCCGTCTGCCCACCAGGGACAGGTGATCGGGGCCCGTCTGCCCACCAGGGACAGGTGATCGGGGCCCGTCTGCCCACCAGGGACAGGTGATCGGGGCCCGTCTGCCCACCAGGGACAGGTGATCGGGGCCCGTCTGCCCACCAGGGACAGGTGATCGGGGCCCGTCTGCCCACCAGGGACAGGTGATCGGGGCCCGTCTGCCCACCAGGGACAGGTGATCGGGGCCCGTCTGCCCACCAGGGACAGGTGATCGGGGCCCGTCTGCCCACCAGGGACAGGTGATCGGGGCCCGTCTGCCCACCAGGGACAGGTGATCGGGGCCCGTCTGCCCACCAGGGACAGGTGATCGGGGCCCGTCTGCCCACCAGGGACAGGTGATCGGGGCCCGTCTGCCCACCAGGGACAGGTGATCGGGGCCCGTCTGCCCACCAGGGACAGGTGATCGGGGCCCGTCTGCCCACCAGGGACAGGTGATCGGGGCCCGTCTGCCCACCAGGGACAGGTGATCGGGGCCCGTCTGCCCACCAGGGACAGGTGATCGGGGCCCGTCTGCCCACCAGGGACAGGTGATCGGGGCCCGTCTGCCCACCAGGGACAGGTGATCGGGGCCCGTCTGCCCACCAGGG
Organism: Phyllobates terribilis; assembly: GCF_046119375.1. Lineage (NCBI taxonomy): Eukaryota > Metazoa > Chordata > Amphibia > Anura > Dendrobatidae > Phyllobates > Phyllobates terribilis. The sequence goes on from NW_027363015.1 coordinate 440,183, forward strand.
ACAGGTGATCGGGGCCCGTCTGCCCACCAGGGACAGGTGATCGGGGCCCGTCTGCCCACCAGGGACAGGTGATCGGGGCCCGTCTGCCCACCAGGGACAGGTGATCGGGGCCCGTCTGCCCACCAGGGACAGGTGATCGGGGCCCGTCTGCCCACCAGGGACAGGTGATCGGGGCCCGTCTGCCCACCAGGGACAGGTGATCGGGGCCCGTCTGCCCACCAGGGACAGGTGATCGGGGCCCGTCTGCCCACCAGGGACAGGTGATCGGGGCCCGTCTGCCCACCAGGGACAGGTGATCGGGGCCCGTCTGCCCACCAGGGACAGGTGATCGGGGCCCGTCTGCCCACCAGGGACAGGTGATCGGGGCCCGTCTGCCCACCAGGGACAGGTGATCGGGGCCCGTCTGCCCACCAGGGACAGGTGATCGGGGCCCGTCTGCCCACCAGGGACAGGTGATCGGGGCCCGTCTGCCCACCAGGGACAGGTGATCGGGGCCCGTCTGCCCACCAGGGACAGGTGATCGGGGCCCGTCTGCCCACCAGGGACAGGTGATCGGGGCCCGTCTGCCCACCAGGGACAGGTGATCGGGGCCCGTCTGCCCACCAGGGACAGGTGATCGGGGCCCGTCTGCCCACCAGGGACAGGTGATCGGGGCCCGTCTGCCCACCAGGGACAGGTGATCGGGGCCCGTCTGCCCACCAGGGACAGGTGATCGGGGCCCGTCTGCCCACCAGGGACAGGTGATCGGGGCCCGTCTGCCCACCAGGGACAGGTGATCGGGGCCCGTCTGCCCACCAGGGACAGGTGATCGGGGCCCGTCTGCCCACCAGGGACAGGTGATCGGGGCCCGTCTGCCCACCAGGGACAGGTGATCGGGGCCCGTCTGCCCACCAGGGACAGGTGATCGGGGCCCGTCTGCCCACCAGGGACAGGTGATCGGGGCCCGTCTGCCCACCAGGGACAGGTGATCGGGGCCCGTCTGCCCACCAGGGACAGGTGATCGGGGCCCGTCTGCCCACCAGGGACAGGTGATCGGGGCCCGTCTGCCCACCAGGGACAGGTGATCGGGGCCCGTCTGCCCACCAGGGACAGGTGATCGGGGCCCGTCTGCCCACCAGGGACAGGTGATCGGGGCCCGTCTGCCCACCAGGGACAGGTGATCGGGGCCCGTCTGCCCACCAGGGACAGGTGATCGGGGCCCGTCTGCCCACCAGGGACAGGTGATCGGGGCCCGTCTGCCCACCAGGGACAGGTGATCGGGGCCCGTCTGCCCACCAGGGACAGGTGATCGGGGCCCGTCTGCCCACCAGGGACAGGTGATCGGGGCCCGTCTGCCCACCAGGGACAGGTGATCGGGGCCCGTCTGCCCACCAGGGACAGGTGATCGGGGCCCGTCTGCCCACCAGGGACAGGTGATCGGGGCCCGTCTGCCCACCAGGGACAGGTGATCGGGGCCCGTCTGCCCACCAGGGACAGGTGATCGGGGCCCGTCTGCCCACCAGGGACAGGTGATCGGGGCCCGTCTGCCCACCAGGGACAGGTGATCGGGGCCCGTCTGCCCACCAGGGACAGGTGATCGGGGCCCGTCTGCCCACCAGGGACAGGTGATCGGGGCCCGTCTGCCCACCAGGGACAGGTGATCGGGGCCCGTCTGCCCACCAGGGACAGGTGATCGGGGCCCGTCTGCCCACCAGGGACAGGTGATCGGGGCCCGTCTGCCCACCAGGGACAGGTGATCGGGGCCCGTCTGCCCACCAGGGACAGGTGATCGGGGCCCGTCTGCCCACCAGGGACAGGTGATCGGGGCCCGTCTGCCCACCAGGGACAGGTGATCGGGGCCCGTCTGCCCACCAGGGACAGGTGATCGGGGCCCGTCTGCCCACCAGGGACAGGTGATCGGGGCCCGTCTGCCCACCAGGGACAGGTGATCGGGGCCCGTCTGCCCACCAGGGACAGGTGATCGGGGCCCGTCTGCCCACCAGGGACAGGTGATCGGGGCCCGTCTGCCCACCAGGGACAGGTGATCGGGGCCCGTCTGCCCACCAGGGACAGGTGATCGGGGCCCGTCTGCCCACCAGGGACAGGTGATCGGGGCCCGTCTGCCCACCAGGGACAGGTGATCGGGGCCCGTCTGCCCACCAGGGACAGGTGATCGGGGCCCGTCTGCCCACCAGGGACAGGTGATCGGGGCCCGTCTGCCCACCAGGGACAGGTGATCGGGGCCCGTCTGCCCACCAGGGACAGGTGATCGGGGCCCGTCTGCCCACCAGGGACAGGTGATCGGGGCCCGTCTGCCCACCAGGGACAGGTGATCGGGGCCCGTCTGCCCACCAGGGACAGGTGATCGGGGCCCGTCTGCCCACCAGGGACAGGTGATCGGGGCCCGTCTGCCCACCAGGGACAGGTGATCGGGGCCCGTCTGCCCACCAGGGACAGGTGATCGGGGCCCGTCTGCCCACCAGGGACAGGTGATCGGGGCCCGTCTGCCCACCAGGGACAGGTGATCGGGGCCCGTCTGCCCACCAGGGACAGGTGATCGGGGCCCGTCTGCCCACCAGGGACAGGTGATCGGGGCCCGTCCGCCCACCAGGGACAGGTGATCGGGGCCCGTCTGCCCACCAGGGACAGGTGATCGGGGCCCGTCTGCCCACCAGGGACAGGTGATCGGGGCCCGTCTGCCCACCAGGGACAGGTGATCGGGGCCCGTCTGCCCACCAGGGACAGGTGATCGGGGCCCGTCTGCCCACCAGGGACAGGTGATCGGGGCCCGTCTGCCCACCAGGGACAGGTGATCGGGGCCCGTCTGCCCACCAGGGACAGGTGATCGGGGCCCGTCTGCCCACCAGGGACAGGTGATCGGGGCCCGTCTGCCCACCAGGGACAGGTGATCGGGGCCCGTCTGCCCACCAGGGACAGGTGATCGGGGCCCGTCTGCCCACCAGGGACAGGTGATCGGGGCCCGTCTGCCCACCAGGGACAGGTGATCGGGGCCCGTCTGCCCACCAGGGACAGGTGATCGGGGCCCGTCTGCCCACCAGGGACAGGTGATCGGGGCCCGTCTGCCCACCAGGGACAGGTGATCGGGGCCCGTCTGCCCACCAGGGACAGGTGATCGGGGCCCGTCTGCCCACCAGGGACAGGTGATCGGGGCCCGTCTGCCCACCAGGGACAGGTGATCGGGGCCCGTCTGCCCACCAGGGACAGGTGATCGGGGCCCGTCTGCCCACCAGGGACAGGTGATCGGGGCCCGTCTGCCCACCAGGGACAGGTGATCGGGGCCCGTCTGCCCACCAGGGACAGGTGATCGGGGCCCGTCTGCCCACCAGGGACAGGTGATCGGGGCCCGTCTGCCCACCAGGGACAGGTGATCGGGGCCCGTCTGCCCACCAGGGACAGGTGATCGGGGCCCGTCTGCCCACCAGGGACAGGTGATCGGGGCCCGTCTGCCCACCAGGGACAGGTGATCGGGGCCCGTCTGCCCACCAGGGACAGGTGATCGGGGCCCGTCTGCCCACCAGGGACAGGTGATCGGGGCCCGTCTGCCCACCAGGGACAGGTGATCGGGGCCCGTCTGCCCACCAGGGACAGGTGATCGGGGCCCGTCTGCCCACCAGGGACAGGTGATCGGGGCCCGTCTGCCCACCAGGGACAGGTGATCGGGGCCCGTCTGCCCACCAGGGACAGGTGATCGGGGCCCGTCTGCCCACCAGGGACAGGTGATCGGGGCCCGTCTGCCCACCAGGGACAGGTGATCGGGGCCCGTCTGCCCACCAGGGACAGGTGATCGGGGCCCGTCTGCCCACCAGGGACAGGTGATCGGGGCCCGTCTGCCCACCAGGGACAGGTGATCGGGGCCCGTCTGCCCACCAGGGACAGGTGATCGGGGCCCGTCTGCCCACCAGGGACAGGTGATCGGGGCCCGTCTGCCCACCAGGGACAGGTGATCGGGGCCCGTCTGCCCACCAGGGACAGGTGATCGGGGCCCGTCTGCCCACCAGGGACAGGTGATCGGGGCCCGTCTGCCCACCAGGGACAGGTGATCGGGGCCCGTCTGCCCACCAGGGACAGGTGATCGGGGCCCGTCTGCCCACCAGGGACAGGTGATCGGGGCCCGTCTGCCCACCAGGGACAGGTGATCGGGGCCCGTCTGCCCACCAGGGACAGGTGATCGGGGCCCGTCTGCCCACCAGGGACAGGTGATCGGGGCCCGTCTGCCCACCAGGGACAGGTGATCGGGGCCCGTCTGCCCACCAGGGACAGGTGATCGGGGCCCGTCTGCCCACCAGGGACAGGTGATCGGGGCCCGTCTGCCCACCAGGGACAGGTGATCGGGGCCCGTCTGCCCACCAGGGACAGGTGATCGGGGCCCGTCTGCCCACCAGGGACAGGTGATCGGGGCCCGTCTGCCCACCAGGGACAGGTGATCGGGGCCCGTCTGCCCACCAGGGACAGGTGATCGGGGCCCGTCTGCCCACCAGGGACAGGTGATCGGGGCCCGTCTGCCCACCAGGGACAGGTGATCGGGGCCCGTCTGCCCACCAGGGACAGGTGATCGGGGCCCGTCTGCCCACCAGGGACAGGTGATCGGGGCCCGTCTGCCCACCAGGGACAGGTGATCGGGGCCCGTCTGCCCACCAGGGACAGGTGATCGGGGCCCGTCTGCCCACCAGGGACAGGTGATCGGGGCCCGTCTGCCCACCAGGGACAGGTGATCGGGGCCCGTCTGCCCACCAGGGACAGGTGATCGGGGCCCGTCTGCCCACCAGGGACAGGTGATCGGGGCCCGTCTGCCCACCAGGGACAGGTGATCGGGGCCCGTCTGCCCACCAGGGACAGGTGATCGGGGCCCGTCTGCCCACCAGGGACAGGTGATCGGGGCCCGTCTGCCCACCAGGGACAGGTGATCGGGGCCCGTCTGCCCACCAGGGACAGGTGATCGGGGCCCGTCTGCCCACCAGGGACAGGTGATCGGGGCCCGTCTGCCCACCAGGGACAGGTGATCGGGGCCCGTCTGCCCACCAGGGACAGGTGATCGGGGCCCGTCTGCCCACCAGGGACAGGTGATCGGGGCCCGTCTGCCCACCAGGGACAGGTGATCGGGGCCCGTCTGCCCACCAGGGACAGGTGATCGGGGCCCGTCTGCCCACCAGGGACAGGTGATCGGGGCCCGTCTGCCCACCAGGGACAGGTGATCGGGGCCCGTCTGCCCACCAGGGACAGGTGATCGGGGCCCGTCTGCCCACCAGGGACAGGTGATCGGGGCCCGTCTGCCCACCAGGGACAGGTGATCGGGGCCCGTCTGCCCACCAGGGACAGGTGATCGGGGCCCGTCTGCCCACCAGGGACAGGTGATCGGGGCCCGTCTGCCCACCAGGGACAGGTGATCGGGGCCCGTCTGCCCACCAGGGACAGGTGATCGGGGCCCGTCTGCCCACCAGGGACAGGTGATCGGGGCCCGTCTGCCCACCAGGGACAGGTGATCGGGGCCCGTCTGCCCACCAGGGACAGGTGATCGGGGCCCGTCTGCCCACCAGGGACAGGTGATCGGGGCCCGTCTGCCCACCAGGGACAGGTGATCGGGGCCCGTCTGCCCACCAGGGACAGGTGATCGGGGCCCGTCTGCCCACCAGGGACAGGTGATCGGGGCCCGTCTGCCCACCAGGGACAGGTGATCGGGGCCCGTCTGCCCACCAGGGACAGGTGATCGGGGCCCGTCTGCCCACCAGGGACAGGTGATCGGGGCCCGTCTGCCCACCAGGGACAGGTGATCGGGGCCCGTCTGCCCACCAGGGACAGGTGATCGGGGCCCGTCTGCCCACCAGGGACAGGTGATCGGGGCCCGTCTGCCCACCAGGGACAGGTGATCGGGGCCCGTCTGCCCACCAGGGACAGGTGATCGGGGCCCGTCTGCCCACCAGGGACAGGTGATCGGGGCCCGTCTGCCCACCAGGGACAGGTGATCGGGGCCCGTCTGCCCACCAGGGACAGGTGATCGGGGCCCGTCTGCCCACCAGGGACAGGTGATCGGGGCCCGTCTGCCCACCAGGGACAGGTGATCGGGGCCCGTCTGCCCACCAGGGACAGGTGATCGGGGCCCGTCTGCCCACCAGGGACAGGTGATCGGGGCCCGTCTGCCCACCAGGGACAGGTGATCGGGGCCCGTCTGCCCACCAGGGACAGGTGATCGGGGCCCGTCTGCCCACCAGGGACAGGTGATCGGGGCCCGTCTGCCCACCAGGGACAGGTGATCGGGGCCCGTCTGCCCACCAGGGACAGGTGATCGGGGCCCGTCTGCCCACCAGGGACAGGTGATCGGGGCCCGTCTGCCCACCAGGGACAGGTGATCGGGGCCCGTCTGCCCACCAGGGACAGGTGATCGGGGCCCGTCTGCCCACCAGGGACAGGTGATCGGGGCCCGTCTGCCCACCAGGGACAGGTGATCGGGGCCCGTCTGCCCACCAGGGACAGGTGATCGGGGCCCGTCTGCCCACCAGGGACAGGTGATCGGGGCCCGTCTGCCCACCAGGGACAGGTGATCGGGGCCCGTCTGCCCACCAGGGACAGGTGATCGGGGCCCGTCTGCCCACCAGGGACAGGTGATCGGGGCCCGTCTGCCCACCAGGGACAGGTGATCGGGGCCCGTCTGCCCACCAGGGACAGGTGATCGGGGCCCGTCTGCCCACCAGGGACAGGTGATCGGGGCCCGTCTGCCCACCAGGGACAGGTGATCGGGGCCCGTCTGCCCACCAGGGACAGGTGATCGGGGCCCGTCTGCCCACCAGGGACAGGTGATCGGGGCCCGTCTGCCCACCAGGGACAGGTGATCGGGGCCCGTCTGCCCACCAGGGACAGGTGATCGGGGCCCGTCTGCCCACCAGGGACAGGTGATCGGGGCCCGTCTGCCCACCAGGGACAGGTGATCGGGGCCCGTCTGCCCACCAGGGACAGGTGATCGGGGCCCGTCTGCCCACCAGGGACAGGTGATCGGGGCCCGTCTGCCCACCAGGGACAGGTGATCGGGGCCCGTCTGCCCACCAGGGACAGGTGATCGGGGCCCGTCTGCCCACCAGGGACAGGTGATCGGGGCCCGTCTGCCCACCAGGGACAGGTGATCGGGGCCCGTCTGCCCACCAGGGACAGGTGATCGGGGCCCGTCTGCCCACCAGGGACAGGTGATCGGGGCCCGTCTGCCCACCAGGGACAGGTGATCGGGGCCCGTCTGCCCACCAGGGACAGGTGATCGGGGCCCGTCTGCCCACCAGGGACAGGTGATCGGGGCCCGTCTGCCCACCAGGGACAGGTGATCGGGGCCCGTCTGCCCACCAGGGACAGGTGATCGGGGCCCGTCTGCCCACCAGGGACAGGTGATCGGGGCCCGTCTGCCCACCAGGGACAGGTGATCGGGGCCCGTCTGCCCACCAGGGACAGGTGATCGGGGCCCGTCTGCCCACCAGGGACAGGTGATCGGGGCCCGTCTGCCCACCAGGGACAGGTGATCGGGGCCCGTCTGCCCACCAGGGACAGGTGATCGGGGCCCGTCTGCCCACCAGGGACAGGTGATCGGGGCCCGTCTGCCCACCAGGGACAGGTGATCGGGGCCCGTCTGCCCACCAGGGACAGGTGATCGGGGCCCGTCTGCCCACCAGGGACAGGTGATCGGGGCCCGTCTGCCCACCAGGGACAGGTGATCGGGGCCCGTCTGCCCACCAGGGACAGGTGATCGGGGCCCGTCTGCCCACCAGGGACAGGTGATCGGGGCCCGTCTGCCCACCAGGGACAGGTGATCGGGGCCCGTCTGCCCACCAGGGACAGGTGATCGGGGCCCGTCTGCCCACCAGGGACAGGTGATCGGGGCCCGTCTGCCCACCAGGGACAGGTGATCGGGGCCCGTCTGCCCACCAGGGACAGGTGATCGGGGCCCGTCTGCCCACCAGGGACAGGTGATCGGGGCCCGTCTGCCCACCAGGGACAGGTGATCGGGGCCCGTCTGCCCACCAGGGACAGGTGATCGGGGCCCGTCTGCCCACCAGGGACAGGTGATCGGGGCCCGTCTGCCCACCAGGGACAGGTGATCGGGGCCCGTCTGCCCACCAGGGACAGGTGATCGGGGCCCGTCTGCCCACCAGGGACAGGTGATCGGGGCCCGTCTGCCCACCAGGGACAGGTGATCGGGGCCCGTCTGCCCACCAGGGACAGGTGATCGGGGCCCGTCTGCCCACCAGGGACAGGTGATCGGGGCCCGTCTGCCCACCAGGGACAGGTGATCGGGGCCCGTCTGCCCACCAGGGACAGGTGATCGGGGCCCGTCTGCCCACCAGGGACAGGTGATCGGGGCCCGTCTGCCCACCAGGGACAGGTGATCGGGGCCCGTCTGCCCACCAGGGACAGGTGATCGGGGCCCGTCTGCCCACCAGGGACAGGTGATCGGGGCCCGTCTGCCCACCAGGGACAGGTGATCGGGGCCCGTCTGCCCACCAGGGACAGGTGATCGGGGCCCGTCTGCCCACCAGGGACAGGTGATCGGGGCCCGTCTGCCCACCAGGGACAGGTGATCGGGGCCCGTCTGCCCACCAGGGACAGGTGATCGGGGCCCGTCTGCCCACCAGGGACAGGTGATCGGGGCCCGTCTGCCCACCAGGGACAGGTGATCGGGGCCCGTCTGCCCACCAGGGACAGGTGATCGGGGCCCGTCTGCCCACCAGGGACAGGTGATCGGGGCCCGTCTGCCCACCAGGGACAGGTGATCGGGGCCCGTCTGCCCACCAGGGACAGGTGATCGGGGCCCGTCTGCCCACCAGGGACAGGTGATCGGGGCCCGTCTGCCCACCAGGGACAGGTGATCGGGGCCCGTCTGCCCACCAGGGACAGGTGATCGGGGCCCGTCTGCCCACCAGGGACAGGTGATCGGGGCCCGTCTGCCCACCAGGGACAGGTGATCGGGGCCCGTCTGCCCACCAGGGACAGGTGATCGGGGCCCGTCTGCCCACCAGGGACAGGTGATCGGGGCCCGTCTGCCCACCAGGGACAGGTGATCGGGGCCCGTCTGCCCACCAGGGACAGGTGATCGGGGCCCGTCTGCCCACCAGGGACAGGTGATCGGGGCCCGTCTGCCCACCAGGGACAGGTGATCGGGGCCCGTCTGCCCACCAGGGACAGGTGATCGGGGCCCGTCTGCCCACCAGGGACAGGTGATCGGGGCCCGTCTGCCCACCAGGGACAGGTGATCGGGGCCCGTCTGCCCACCAGGGACAGGTGATCGGGGCCCGTCTGCCCACCGGGACAGGTGATCGGGGCCCGTCTACATGGTGGGCGCTTCTAGAAGTACTCCTAGTGTGCAGTTCTAGAACTACCCGTAGTGCCGTGAGCAGTTCTAGAACTTCTAGTGTGCAGTTCTAATACTGCTCCCGCTGGGCGCTTCTAGAACTACCCCCCCCCCCCCCCCCCGGTGGGCGCTTCTAGAACTACCCCCGGTGGGCGCTTCTAGAACTACCCCCGGTGGGCGCTTCTAGAACTACCCCCGGTGGGCGCTTCTAGAACTACCCCCGGTGGGCGCTTTTAGAAGTCCTCTTAGTGTGCAGTTCTAGAACTACACCTGGTGTCTGTGGGCGGTTATAGAACTACCCCTGGTGCCGTGAGTAGTTCTAGAACTTCTTTTAGTGTGCGGTTCTAATACTGCTCCTGGTGGGCGCCTTTAGAACTTCCCCTGGTGGGCGGTTCTAGAAGTACTCCTAGTATGCAGTTCTAGAACTACCCCTGGTGGGTGGTTCTGAAACTACCCCTGGTGCCGTGAGTGGTTCTAGAACTTCAACTAGTGTGCAGTTCTAATAATGCTCCTGGTAGGTGGTTCTAGAAGTACTCTAGTGAGCAGTTCTAGAAATACCCCTGGTGCCGGTGGGCTCTTCTAGAAGCGCCCACGAGGGATAGTTCTAGAACTACACATAGTGCCGGTGAGCGGTTCTGAAGCTACCTCTGGTGGGCGCTTCTAGAAGTACTCGTAGTGTGCAGTTCTAGACCTACTCCTGGTGGGCGGTTATAGAACTACACCTGGTGGGCGGTTATAGAACTACACCTGGTGCCGTGAGCAGTTCTAGAACTTCTTTTAGTGTGCGGTTCTAATACTGCTCCTGGTGGGCGCTTTTAGAACTTCCCCTGGTGGGCGGTTCTAGAAGTACTCCTAGTATGCAGTTCTAGAACTACCCCTGGTGCCGGTGGGCGCTTTTAGAACTACCCCTGGTGGGCAGTTCTAGATCTACACCTGGTGCCGGTGGACGGTTCTAGAACTGCCCCTGGGAGCGCTTCTAGAACTACCCCTCACGGGCGCTTCTAGAAGTACTCCTAGTGTGCAGTTCTAGAACTACCCGCAGTGCCGTGAGCAGTTCTAAAACTTCTAGTGTGCAGTTGTAATACTGCTCCTGGTGGGCGCTTTTAGAACTACCCCCGGTGCCGTCGGGCGCTTCTAGAACTACCCCTTGTGGGCGCTTCTAGAACTACACCTAGTGCCGGTGAGCGGTTCTGAAACTACCCCCGCTGGGCGCTTCTAGAAGTACTCTTAGTGTGCAGTTCTAGAACTACTCCCGGTGCCGATGGACGGTTCTAGAACTACCCCCCGGTGCCGATGAGCGCTTCTAGAGCTACCCCTGGTGGGCGCTTCTAGAAGTACTCCTAGTGTCCCGTTCTAGAACTACCCCTGGTGCCGTGAGCGGTTCTAATACTGCTCCTGGTGAGCGGTTTTAGACCTACCCTTGGTGGGCGGTTCTAGAAGTACTCCTAGTGTGCAGTACTAGAACTACCCCTGGTGCCGGTGTGCGCTTCTAGAACTATCCCTGGTGCCATGATCGGTTGTAGAACTTCTTCTAGATTGCGGTTCTAATACTGCTCCTGGTGGGCGCTTCTAATACTATCACTGGTGGGCAGTTCTAGTACTACTCATTGTGCTGGTGGGCACTTCTAGAACTACCCCTGGTGGGTGGTTCTGAAACTACTGGTGCCGATGGACTCTTCTAGAAATACCCCTGGTGGGCAGTCATAGAACTACCTCTGGTGCTGGTGGGCGCTTCTAGAACTACCCCTGGTGGGCGCTTCTAGAACTAACCGCAGTGTAGTGTGCGGTTCTAATACTGTTCCAGGTGGGCGCTTCTAAAGCTACCCCTGGCGGGCGCTTCTAGAACTACCCCTGGCGGGCGCTTCTAGAACTACCCCTGGCGGGCGCTTCTAGAACTACCCGCAGTATAGTGTGCGGTTCTAATACTGTTCCAGGTGGGCGCTTCTAGAACTACATCTTGTGGGTGCTTCTATATGTACTCCGTGTGCGGTTCTAGAACTACCCCTGGTGCAGGTGGGCGGTTCTAGTACTACCTCTAGTGTGCAGTTCTCGAACTACTGCTAACATGCAGTTCTAGAACTACCCCTGGTGCCCGTGGGGGGTTCTAGAGCTACCCCTGGTGGGCGCTTTTAGAACTTCCCCTGGTGGGCGGTTCTAGAAGTACTCCTAGTATGCAGTTCTAGAACTACCCCTGGTGCCGTTGGGTGGTTCTGAAACTACCCCTGGTGCCGTGAGTGGTTCTAGAACTTCTACTAGTGTGCAGTTCTAATAATGCTCCTGGTAGGTGGTTCTAGAAGTACTCTAGTGAGCAGTTCTAATAATGCTCCTGGTAGGTGGTTCTAGAAGTACTCTAGTGAGCAGTTCTAGAAATACCCCTGGTGCCGGTGGGCGCTTCGAGAACTACTCCCTCGTGGGCGCTTCGAGAACTACTCCCTCGTGGGCGCTTCGAGAACTACTCCCTCGTGGGCGCTTCGAGAACTACTCCCTCGTGGGCGCTTCGAGAACTACTCCCTCGTGGGCGCTTCGAGAACTACTCCCTCGTGGGCGCTTCGAGAACTACTCCCTCGTGGGCGCTTCGAGAACTACACCTAGTGCCGGTGAGCGGTTCTGAAGCTACCTCTGGTGGGCGCTTCTAGAACTACCCCTGGTGGGCGCTTTTAGAACTACCCCTGGTGGGCAGTTCTAGACCTACTCCCGGTGCCGTGAGCGGTACTAGAACTACTCCTGGTGGGCAGTTCTAGAACTACACCTGGTGTCTGGGCAGTTCTAGAGCTACATCTGGTGGGCGGTTATAGAACTACCCCTGGTGCCGTGAGCAGTTCTAGAACTTTTTAGTGTGCGGTTCTAATACTGCTCCTGGTGGGTGCTTTTAGAACTTCCCCTGGTGGGCGGTTCTAGAAGTACTCCTAGTATGCAGTTCTAGATCTACACCTGCTGCCGGTGGACGGTTCTAGAACCACTCCTAGTGTGCAGCTCTAGAACTACCCCTGGGGGTGCTTCTAGAACTACCCCTCGTGGGTGCTTCTAGAACTACATCTAGTGTCGGTGAGCGGTTCTGAAACTACCCCCGGTGGGCGCTTCTAGAAGTACTCTTAGTGTGCAGTTCTAGAACTACTCCCGGTGCCGATGGAAGCTTCTAGAACTACCCCCCCCGATGGGCGCTTCTAGAACTACCCCTCACGGGCGCTTCTAGAAGTACTCCTAGTGTGCAGTTCTAGAACTACCCGCAGTGCCGTGAGCAGTTCTAGAACTTCTAGTGTGCAGTTCTAATACTACCCCCGGTGGGCGCTTCTAGAACTACCCCCGGTGGGCGCTTCTAGAACTACCCCCGGTGGGCGCTTCTAGAACTACCCCCGGTGGGCGCTTCTAGAACTACACCTAGTGCTGGTGAGCGGTTCTGAAACTACCCCCGCTGGGCGCTTCTAGAAGTACTCTTAGTGTGCAGTTCTAGAACTACTCCCGGTGCCGATGGACGGTTCTAGAACTACCCCCGGTGCCAATGGGCGCTTCTAGAACTACCCCCGGTGCCGTGAGCGGTTCTAGCACTTCTAGTGTGCGGTTCTAATACTGCTCCTGGTGAGCGCTTTTAGACCTACCCTTGGTGGGCGGTTCTAGAAGTACTCCTAGTGTGCAGTACTAGAACTACCCCTGGTGCCGGTGTGCGCTTCTAGAACTACCCCTGGTGCCATGATCGGTTGTAGAACTTCTTCTAGATTGCGCTTCTAATACTATCACTGGTGGGCAGTTCTAGTACTACTCATTGTGCTGGTGGGCACTTCTAGAACTACCCCTGGTGGGTGGTTCTGAAACTACTGGTGCCGATGGGCGCTTCTAGAAAAACCCCTGGTGGGCGCTTCTAGAACTACCCGTAGTGTGTGGTTCTAATACTGTTCCAGGTGGGTGCTTCTAGAACTACATCTTGTGTGTGCTTCTATAAGTACTCAGTGTGCGGTTCTAGAACTACCCCTGGTGCAGGTGGGCGGTTCTAGTACTACCTCTAGTGTGCAGTTCTCGAACTACTGCTAACATGCAGTTCTAGAACTACCCCTGGTGCCCGTGGGGGGTTCTAGAGCTACCCCTGGTGGGCGCTACTAGAACTACACCTGGTGGGTGCTTCTAGAAGTACTCCTAGTATGCAGTTCTAGAACTACCCCGGTGCCGTGAGTGGTACTAGAACTAGTCCTGGTGGGCAGTTCTAGAACTTCTTCTAGTGTGCAGTTCTAATACTGCTCCTGGTGGGCGCTTTTAGAACTTCCCCTGGTGGGCGGTTCTAGAAGTACTCCTAGTATGCAGTTCTAGAACTACCCCTGGTGCCGGAGGGTGCTTCTGGAACTACCCCTGGTGCCGTGAGTGGTTCTAGAACTTCAACTAGTGTGCAGTTCTAATAATGCTCCTGGTAGGTGGTTCTAGAAGTACTCTAGTGAGCAGTTCTAGAAATATCCCTGGTGCCGGTGGGCTCTTCTAGAATTACTCCTAGTGTGCAGTTCTAGAACTTCCCCCTAGGGGGTGCTTCTAGAACTACACCTAGTGCCGGTGAGCGGTTCTGAAGCTACCTCCGCTGGGCGCTTCTAGAACTACCCCTGGTGGGCGCTTTTAGAAGTACTCTTAGTGTGCAGTTCTAGAACTACACCTGGTGTCTGTGGGCGGTTCTAGAGCTACATCTGGTGGGCGGTTATAGAACTACCCCTGGTGCCGTGAGCAGTTCTAGAACTTCTTTTAGTGTGCGGTTCTAATACTGCTCCTGGTGGGCGCTTTTAGAACTTCCCCTGGTGGGCGGTTCTAGAAGTACTCCTAGTATGTAGTTCTAGAACTACCCCTGGTGCCGGTGGGCGGTTCTAGATCTACACCTGGTGTCGGTGAACTGTTCTAGAACTACCCCCTGGTGGGTGGTTCTGAAACTACCCCTGGTGCTGTGAGTGGTTCTAGAACTTCTACTAGTGTGCAGTTCTAATAATGCTCCTGGTAGGTGGTTCTAGAAGTACTCTAGTGAGCAGTTCTAGAAATACCCCTGGTGCCCGGTGGGCTCTTCTAGAACCACTCCTAGTGTGCAGCTCTAGAACTACCCCCGGTGGGCGCTTCTAGAACTACCCCCGGTGGGCGCTTCTAGAACTACCCCTAGTGTGCAGTTCTAGAACTACCCGCAGTGCCGTGAGCAGTTCTAGAACTTCTAGTGTGCAGTTCTAATACTGCTCCTGGTGGGCACTTTTAGAACTACCCCCGGTGCCGATGGGCGCTTCTAGAACTACCCCTGGTGGGCGCTTTTAGACCTACCCTTGGTGGGCGGTTCTAGAAGTACTCCTAGTGTGCAGTACTAGAACTACCCCTGGTGCCATGATCGGTTGTAGAACTTCTTCTAGATTGCGGTTCTAATACTGCTCCTGGTGGGCGCTTCTAATACTATCACTGGTGGGCAGTTCTAGTACTACCCATTGTACTGGTGGGCAGTTCTAGTACTACCCCTGGTGGGTGGTTCTGAAACTACTGGTGCCGATGGGTGCTTCTAGAACTACCCCTGGTGGCCAGTCATAGAACTACCCCTGGTGGCCAGTCATAGAACTACCCCTGGTGGCCAGTCATAGAACTACCCCTGGTGGCCAGTCATAGAACTACCCCTGGTGGCCAGTCATAGAACTACCCGCAGTGTAGTGTACGGTTCTAATACTGTTCCAGGTGGGCGCTTCTAGAACTACATCTTGTGGGCGCTTCTAGAAGTACTCTTAGTGTTCCGTTCTAGAACTACCCCCAGTGCCGTGAGCGGTTCTAGAACTTCTAGTGTGCGGTTCTAATACTGCTCCTAGTGGGCGCTTTTAGACCTACCCTTGGTGGGCGGTTCTAGAAGTGCTCCTAGTGTGCAGTACTAGAAGTACCCCTGGTGTCGGTGTGCGTTTCTAGAACTACCCCTGGTGCCATGATCGGTTCTAGAAATTCTTCTAGATTGCGGTTCTAATACTACCCATTGTGCTGGTGGGCAGTTCTAGAACCACCCCTGGCGGGCAGTTCTAGAACCACCCCTGGCGCCGTGAGCGGTTCTAATACTGCTTCTGGTGGGCGCTTTTAGCACTAACCCTGGTGGGCGGTTCTAGAAGTACTCCTAGTATGCAGTTCTAGAACTACCCCTGGTGCCGGTGGGCGCCTCTAGAACTATCCCTGGTGCCAGAGTGCACTTCTAGAACGACTCCAGGTGGGCGCTTCTAGAACTACCCCTGGAGGGCGGTTCTAATACTGCTCCTGGTGGGCGCTTTTAGAACTACCCGTGGTGGGCGGTTCTAATACTGCTCCTGGTGGGCGCTTCTAGACCTAACCCCGGCGGACGCTACTAGAGCTACCCCTGGTGGGCGCTACTAGAGCTACCCCTGGTGGGCGCTACTAGAGCTACCCCTGGTGGGCGCTACTAGAACTACATCTTGTGGGCGATTCTAGAACTACCTCTAATGTGCAGTTCTAGAACTACTGCTAATATGCAGTTCTAGAACTACCCATAGAGAGCGCTTCTAGAACTACCCCTGGTGTCTGTGGGCGGTTCTAGAGCTACACCTGGTGGGCGGTTATAGAACTACCCCTGTTGCCGTGAGCAGTTCTAGAACTTCTTTTAGTGTGCGGTTCTAATACTGCTCCTGGTGGGCGCTTTTAAATCTACACCTGGTGCCGGTGGACGGTTCTAGAACTACCCCTGGTGGGTGGTTCTGAAACTACCCCTGGTGCTGTGAGTGGTTCTAGAACTTCTACTAGTGTCCAGTTCTAATAATGCTCCTGGTAGGTGGTTCTAGAAGTACTCTAGTGAGCAGTTCTAGAAATACCCCTGGTGCCGGTGAGCTCTTCTAAAACTACTCGCAGTGCTGTGAGCACTTCTACAACTACCCCCCTCGTGGGCACTTCTACAACTACCCCCCTCGTGGGCACTTCTACAACTACCCCCCTCGTGGGCACTTCTACAACTACCCCCCTCGTGGGCACTTCTACAACTACCCCCCTCGTGGGCACTTCTACAACTACCCCCCTCGTGGGCACTTCTAGAAGTACTCCTCGTGGGCGCTTCTAGAAGTACTCCTAGTGTCCAGTTCTAGAACTACCCCTGATGCCGATGTGATCTTCTATAACTACCCTTGGAGGGCGGTTCTAGAACTACCCCTGGTGCCATGATCGGTTCTAGAACTTTCTTCTAGTGTGCGGTTCTAATACTGCTCCTGGTGGGCGCTTCTAGAACTACCCCTGGTGGGTGGTTATAGAACTACTCCTGGTAGTATACATCTATTCTATATTTTTAGATTTTAACTATTGTATGTACATTGGTGTGAGTGCCTGTCTCTAGGGTGTCTTACTTAACCGTGTATTTATTATAGGTTTTTTAATTTCCTATTTGTGCATAATTTGACAATTTTGTTCGGTTGTTCTTGATTGGTTCTTTGACATTCCTAGTTTGCCTATGGGGTCAATGCACCAAAATGAGTCATCTAGCGTCAATGAACTTTAACCACCTTCAATGCACACGTCAGTGTTGTGCCCTTCTCCCCCGCCCCCCCAAATAGCTGCAAAGTCCCACCTGTATACTGGAGCCCAAGACCACAAGATCACAAGATCACATGCTGGATCTCTGGCACTCATGAAGTCATGTGCAGGGGCCTCAGGAGCCTCCGAACACCACACTGACATCTGTCTGCTCTCCTCCACAACTGAGCAGCATCAGAAACCCAGCTAACAGACATTGCTGTCACTGCAAACACTCATTGGATTAACTGACACGATGTCAGCAAGTTGCTGAAGATCTGGATACTGCAGCCATGAGATCTGTGGCAGCATTAGGCAGATGGGACACTGCAGCTAATAGAGAGTAAGAGTGCAACAGAGATGGCCCTAAACTGCATTTAAAGGGTGTCAGGAAAACTTAGTCAGACTTTGCAGCCCTCTGGCGCCCCCTTATCCTGCTGGTCAAACACGGTATTGACTGAGGATAAGCAACAGGGCGCAGCTGCTCTCATTTATGTCGACTATTGTGGCACGTGATGTGACAGGACGTATATATACCACCAGTTCCGTCCAGGAACGTATATATACCTCAATCCCACCACCCTCAACCACAATATCACATAAATACACCGTATGCTGCCACCACCGATCTCTTAACAGGTGGATCGGGTACCAGTTAGGTAACGTGAATTAGCGGGTGAGGAACGTGTTTGCTCGACATAGGACAAGAAGAACGAAGCTGGTAAATAATAATTTACTCCCGAAAGTTGGCAGTGTTTACAAAAGATATACAAGATTTTATAAAAGACAATTTACATATATGCATAAAACAGTTATTAAAATAAAAGGGGTAAATAATAGCAAAACCTGCGCCACGAGGTGATGGTCTCAGATTCTGTGGCGGGACGGCTCCCCGGAAATTAGGTGTGATTCCTCCATGCAGCGAGGAGTGCTTGCATCTGACGTCCCTGGGTTGGAATGAGCCAACATGGACATTCTGGTTTTTAGTAAGGAGGCAAAACACTAGGACACACCCATGTTGTTTACCTCACGCGGGGGCTCTGTTTTGTGAACCCACCCAGCTGCACAAGACATAAAAATCCTTCATCTTCCATATCTTGGTATGGGGGAGCCCCACATCCAAGATGAATACATCATTTTTTTATTTTTTTTTTAAGGTTGAAGGAAGACTAAGTCCATCTAGTTCAACCCATAGCCTAACATGTTGATCCAGAGGAAGGGAAAAAAAAACCATGTGGAAAACACTAAGCTCCACATTGGGGAAAAAAATTCCTTCGACTCCATACGACAATCAGACTAGTTCCCTGGATCAACGCCCTATCAAGGAATCTAGTATTTATAACCTATAATATACTTTTCAAGAAAGGCATCCATGCCCTTCTTAAATTTAAAAAGTGAATCACTCGTTACAACATCATGCAGCAGAGAGTTCCATAGTCTCACTGCTCTTACAGTAAAGAATCCCCGTCTGTGATTATGATTAAACCTTCTTTCCTCCAGACGTAGAAGATGCCCCCTTGTCCCCGTCTCAGGCCTCAGAGTAAAAAGATCAGTGGAAAGGTCTTTGTACTGTCCCCTCATATACTTGTACATAGTAATAAGATCACCTCTAAGCCTTCTTTTTTCCACAGTAAATAACCCCAAGTGTAATAACCTGTCTTGTATTGCAGACCCCCCAGTCCTCTAATAACCTTGGTCGCTCTTCTCTGCACCCGCTCTAGTTCAGCCATGTCTTTCTTATACACCGGAGACCAGAACTGTACACAGTATTCTAAGTGTGGTCGCACTAGTGACTTGTATAGAGGTAAAATTATGTTCTCCTCATGAGCATCTATGCCTCTTTTAATGCATCCCATTATTTTATTTGCCTTTGCAGCAGCTGCCTGACACTGGCCACTAAACGTGAGCTTGTCGTCCACCAATACACCCAGGTCTTTTTCAGTTACAGTTTTGCCCAGTGTTTTACAATTAAGCATATAATTATACATTTTATTTCCTCTGCCCAAGTGCATTACCTTACATTTATCCCCATTAAAGCTCATTTGTCATTTATCAGCCCAAGCTTCTAGTTTACATAGATCCTCCTGTAATATAAAATTGTCCTCCTCTGTATTGATTACCCTGCAGAGTTTAGTGTCATCTGCAAATATTGAAATATTACTCTGTATGCCCCCTACAAGGTCATTAATAAATATGTTAAAAAGAAGGGGGCCCAATTCTGACCCCTGTGGTACCCCACTGTTAACTGAGACCCAGTCTGAGTGTTTTCCATTAATAACCACCTTTTGTTTCCTATCACTGAGCCAATTCTTAACCCACATACATATATTTTCCCCTATCCCCATTGTTCTCATTTTATGTATCAACCTTTTGTGTGGAACCATATCAAAAGCTTTTGAAGAGTCCATATACACAACATCCACTGCATTTCCTTGGTCCAGTCCCGAACTTGCCTCCTCATAAAAACTGATCAGATTAGTTTGACAGGAACGGTCCCTCATAAACCCATGTTGATATTGGGTCATGAGGTTATTCTTCTTCAGATACTCTATTATAGCACCTCTTAGGAAACCCTCCAGGATTTTACACACAGTAGAGGTTAAGCTTACTGGCCTATAAATTTCCAAGTTCAGTTTGTCCCCTTTTTGAATATTGGCACCACATTTGCTATACGCCAGTCGTGTGGACCCTGTTATTATTGAATCTTTAAAGATTAAAAATAATGGTCTATCTATGACGTTACTTAATTCCTGCAGTACTCGCGGGTGTATCCCACCTGGGCCTGGGGATTTGTCAACTTTAGTGATTTTTAGACGCCGCCGTACTTCCTGCTGGGTTAAGCAAGTGACATTTAATGGAGAATTTTTGTTATCACTAATCATGTTTTCGGTCATGCGATTTTCTTGTGTAAATACGGTTGAAAAAAAAATCATTTAGCATATTGGCTTTTTCCTCATCCTCATCCACCATTTCACCCAGACTATTTTTAAGGGGGCAAACACTATTTTTTAGTTGTTTACTATTTATGTAGTTAAAGAATATTTTGGGGTTATTTTTACTTTCTCTGGCAAGGATTCTCTCTGCCTCAATCTTTGCCGCCTTGATTTGCTTTTTACATAATTTATTTAATTTTCTATATTTATTTAATGCCTCATCACTACCTACATGCTTTAGTTCTCTAAATGCTTTCTTTTTGTCACTTATTGTGCCCCTTACAGCTCTATTTAGCCATAGTGGTTTCCTCCCATTTCTAGCATGTTTATTCCCAAAGGGTATATATTGTGCACAGGTACTATTCAGGAGGTTAATAAATGTCTCCCATTTGCTTTGTGCAGCTTTGATATCTATTATAAATTCCACAATAGCTCAGAAACCGGTGAATCGCTCCACACAGAATAGTGGCCCCCATATAAGGCTCCATACGGAATACTGGCCCCCATATAAGGCCCCATACAGAATACTGGCCCCCATATAAGGCCCCATACGGAATACTGACCCCCATATAAGGCTCCATGCGGAATACTGACCCCCATATAAGGCTCCATGCGGAATACTGACCCCCATATAAGGCTCCAGGCGGAATACTGGCCCCCATATAAGGCTCCATGCGGAATACTGACCCCCATATAAGGCTCCATGCGGAATACTGACCCCCATATAAGGCCCCATACGGAATACTGGCCCCCATATAAGGCTCCATGCGGAATACTGACCCCCATATAAGGCTCCATGCGGAATACTGACCCCCATATAAGGCTCCATGCGGAATACTGGCCCCCATATAAGGCTCCATGCGGAATACTGACCCCCATATAAGGCTCCATGCGGAATACTGACCCCCATATAAGGCTCCATGCGGAATACTGGCCCCCATATAAGGCTCCATGCGGAATACTGACCCCCATATAAGGCTCCATGCGGAATACTGGCCCCCATATAAGGCTCCATGCGGAATACTGGCTTCCATATAAGGCTCCATACGGAATACTGGCCCCCATATAAGGCTCCATACAGAATACTGGCCCCCATATAACGCTCCATACAGGATACTGGTCCCCTTATAAAACTCCATACAGGATACTGGCCCCCATATAACGCTCCATACAGGATACCGGTCCCCTTATAACGCTCCATACAGGATACTGGCCCCCATATAATGCTGCATGCAGGCTGTTACCCCCCACATAATGCCCCATACAGGTTGCCCCCCCTTATAATGCTCCATGCAGGCTGTTCCCCCCCACATAATGCCCCATACAGCCCCCCCCCTTTTAATGCTCCATGCAGGCTGTTACCCCCCCACATAATGCCCCATACAGGCTGCCCCCCCCTTTATAATGCCCCATGCAGGCTGTTCCCCACCTTATAATGCCCCATGCAGGCTGTCACCCCTCCTCTTTATAATGCCCCATGCAGGATGTCCCCCCCCTCTTTATAATGCCCCATGCAGGCTGTTCCCCACCTTATAATGCCCCATGCAGGCTGTCACCACTCCTCTTTATAATGCCCCCTGCAGGAATCCCCCCCCCTCTTTATAATGCCCCATGCAGGCTGTCACCCCTCCTCTTTATAATGCCCCATGCAGGAATCCCCCCCCCCTCTTTATAATGCCCCATGCCTCCATACATAAAAAAAAAAAATCAAATACTCACCTCCCTTCTCACCTGCTGCCGCTGCTCGGGTCCGGACTCCAGCGTTGTCGGCGTCTTCCCGCTCAGCGCTCCCTGTGACGGCTCAGGGGAGGGCGCGGTGTAAAGGTGTCACTGCGCCCTCTGACCTGAGACGTCACAGGGAGCGCAGAGCAGGAAGACAGCGGATCTGCGGAGGCACGGGGAGAGGTAAGTATCCAGCTGCCGGGGCCCTGAGCAAGCGGCGGAGAAGGGCGGGCGCTGACACCGCTCTCCTCCGCCCATAGCCCAGCGGGGTGCGTGACCGCCAGTGGGCCCCTCTGCCTGCTCAGGGCCCCGGCATTTGCCCGGGTGCGCCGGGTGCTGACGCCGGCCCTGATTTAGTCTTAACTCCTCGAAGATAGGTGCTCCCTAAAACCACATCTGTTTAGGGCGGCCTATCACGCTCCTTAATCAAAGTCCTTTTATATATTTATAGCCCATTCATTATTTCTCCAAACATAAGTCACTCCACCGCACCCAAAACCCCTACAAATCCTGGCTGGTGACAGCTCCTGCAGCCTTTATCTCTCCCTCATCCCCTCAAGATGGCGGACCATCATTGTAAATAAGCCCCTGCACTTTGTGTCCCCCCACCTCATTATAGATTGTAAGCTCTTACCAGCAGGGTCCTCATTAGTTTTGCTGTAATTATTGTATTATCTTTAGCTATGTTACTTATGACTGTTGTATATGGACCTGAATTGTAAAGCGCTGAGGAATATGTTGGCGCTATATGAATAAAGATTATTATTATTATTAAAGCAAAACAACAACATGTTTCATACCGCCAAATCTTCCTTAACTCCTTAGTGACCAAGCCAATTTTGACCTTAATGACCTGCCCAAATTTTTGAAGTTTGACCAATGTCAATTTATGTGGTAATAACTCTTTAACGCTTCAACGGATCCCACTGATTTTGAGACTGTTTTTTTCATGACATATTGTACTTCATAATAGTGGTAACATTTTTTCAATATGACTTTCATTTATTTGTGAAAATATCGGAAATTTGGCGAAAATTTTTAAAATTTCACAATTTTCAACCTTTTAGTTCTTACGCCCTTAAATCAGAGTGTCATGTCGCACAAAATAGTTAATAAATAACATTTCCCACATGCTTACTATACATCTGCGTCCTCTTTGAAACATCGTTTTTTCTGTTAGGAAGTTATAAGGGTCAAGATTTGACCAGTGATTTCTCATTTTTACAACAAAATTTACTAAATATTTTTTTTAGGGACCACATCACATTTGAATTGACTTTGGGGGGCATATATGACACAAAATATCCAAAAGGGATACTATTCTAAAAATTGCACCCCTTAATTCCTCAAAACCACATTCAAGAAGTTTATTAACCTTTCAGGTGCTTCACAGGAACTAAAGCAATGGCAAGGAAAAAATAAACATTTTTTCCACAAAAATTTTACTTTAGCCCCATTTTTTTTATTTTCACAAGGGTAACAGGAGAAATGGACACCAAAAATTGTTGTGTAATTGGTCCTGAGTATGCCAATACCCTATATGTGGGATAAAACTACTGATTGGGCGCACGGCAGGGTTCGGAAGGGAAGGAGCATAATGTCTTTTTGAATGCAAAAATAGCTGGAATCGAGAGCAGACGCCATGTCGTTTGGAGAGCCCCATATGTGCCTAAACAGTGAAAACCCCTACAAGTGACACGATTTTGGAAACTAGACCTCTCAAGGAATGCATGTAGATGCCTGGTGAGCACCTTGAACGCCCAGGTGCTTCACAAAAGTTTATAACGCAGAGCCGTGAAAATAAAAAAAAATCTATTTTTTACCACAAAAATATACTTTTAGCCCCAAATTTTTTTCCCACAAGGGTAATGGGAGAAAATGGACCCAAAAATTTGTTGTGCAATTGCTCCTGAGTACGCCGATATCCCATATGTAGGGGAAAACTATTGTTTGGGCACATGGCAGGGTTCGGAAAGGAAGGAGTGACGTTTTGGAAAGCAGACTTTGATGGAATGGTCTGCGGGTGTCATGTCGCGTTTGGAGAGCCCCTGATGTGCCTA
The DNA here is from genome assembly GCF_046119375.1 of Phyllobates terribilis. Lineage (NCBI taxonomy): Eukaryota > Metazoa > Chordata > Amphibia > Anura > Dendrobatidae > Phyllobates > Phyllobates terribilis. The sequence goes on from NW_027363015.1 coordinate 463,705, forward strand.
AGCAGTGGAAATCCCCCCTCAAGTTACCCCATTTTGAAAACTACCCCCCTCAAGGATTTTATCCAGGGTTATGTATAGTGAGCATTTGTAAACCACAGGTACTACACATAATTTGTTAACATTAGGTCGTCATATTGAAAATTGTCATTTATTTCACAAAAATGACGTTTTAGCCCCAAATTGATTATTTTCACAATGGACAATAGGTTAAAAAATAACGCGATGATCAAAAACTTCTATTTGGGCACATGGCAGGACTAGGAAAGGAAAGAGAGCTATTGGTCTGGAATATATTGTGAAGGCCATGTCGCATTTGGAAAGCCCCTGACATGCGAAAACAGCAGAAGCCACCACAAGGGACCCAATTTTGGAAACTAGTCCCCTCAAGGAATTTATCTAGGGATGTATTGAGTATTTTTAACTTACAGGTGATTCACAAAACTTTATAACTTCCAGACGTGAGAACAAAAAATTATTTTTTTATACTAAAATACTGTTTTAGCACCAAATTTATAATTTACACAAGTGGTAATAGGAGAAAATGGACCCCATAATCTGTTATGCAATTTTTACCGATCACAGTGATACCCCATATGTGGTTGTACACTAATGTTTGAGCACACAGCAGGGGTTGGATAGGAAGGAGCGCTACTTGGCTTTTAGAACACAGATTTCGTTTTAATACAGTAGTGTTCAAAACAATAGCAGTGTGTCCAAAAACATGAGTTAAGCACAAAATCTTTCTACTAGTTTTTATTTCCAGCATTGGGAACATTACACACTGTTTTCTAATTCAAAACATGAAGAGAAATGTATATAATTTTTAACTACTTTACAGAAAATAACAAAAAAAGGAGGCCAAGTACTTAAGCTACGTAGTTGGGAGAGGCGAAATTAAGCCACAGGTCAATAAGAACGAGGCAATTCAGAACTGGCTGCAACCGCTCTCCAAGAAGCAGGTGAGAGCGTTTCTTGGAATCGTGGCATATTACCGGCGGTTTATCCCAAATTTTTCTATGATTGCCGCACCACTGACGGACCTTCTGAAAGGCACAAAATCAACGAGGGCGAAATGGACGGTTGAAACCGAGATGACGTTCCAACAGCTGAAGCTGGCACTCTGTAAGCAGCCGGTCCTGGTTGCACCAGACTTTACTAAAGAGTTTGTGCTCCAGACAGATGACTCAGAAGTTGGCCTAGGAGCCGTGCCGTCACAGGAGATAAATGGGGAAGAGCATCCCATCCTGTATATGAGCCGGAAGCTCTCATCCTGTGAGAAAAATTATGCCATTGTGAAGAAAGAATGCTTAGCCATAAAATCAGCCATACACACGCTAAGATATTACCTACTTGGCCAAAAGTTTAAATTGGTGTCAGACTATGCCCCTTTGAGATGGTTGAGGGAAAAGAAGGGTAAGAATGCCTGAGCAACTAGGTGGTTCTTAGGTCTCAAAGACTTTAATTTTCACATGGAGCATAGACCTGGGAAGTTACACGCTAATGCTACTGCCCTCTCCAGAATTCCCTGCTGGGTGACTGAAGGTGCCCCCCAGCTTTTGGCAGAGGGGGGGAATATGTGACAGAGTCACTGGTATTATATGCGAGGGGAGGTATGCGTCACTCAGGATTCTCTCCTGTGTGAACTGAGACCTACTGAATCTCTGCCAGCATGTTATATGCTGTGGGTTACCTCTTTTAAAGGGTGTGGTTTTATGGGAATGATGTAGAGATGGGAGGGAAGTCATTCCCCATATCTCCTCCTCAGGGTGTGGCTGAGCAAGCTTTAAATGTTCAGTCCTGTTTTTTTTTCTTTGTGTTGTGTTTGGAGAGGCAAGGTCTCCAGGCTGGACAGCCATAGCTCAGGACAGAGCTGAAGGGTGGACATAACCTGTGTGGGTGAATGGCACATACACATATGGACTGTGCTATTGTTTATCTTTTGTTATGTTGTTTTGCTAGTAAGGCTGTGTTTATCTTTGCTGGAGTTGCAGAGCTTTTGTCACGGGTGTGTCAGAGGTGACAGACAGTCGCCCTACAGTGGGTTGCAGGAGACATCTACGTTTGGCATTGCAGACAGCTTCTTAGATAAGAGGCTGTCTTTAGGACCAAGTAGCTACCTCTCTCTTGCTAATTAGCTCTCTGGCCTGGGTGTATATATACCTGGTGTGTCTGAGAGGGAGTCGCCGGCTATATTCATTTCTACTTGTGAGGCTTATCAGGAGCAGCACTTCATCCTTTCTGGAGCTTGAGGCCATGTGTATATTTGAAATCATCTAAAGCTAAGCAATTTTCCCCTGTTTTGTCTTCTCTTGTTGTCTATAGTGTTTAGTGGAGGTTGACTAGTTCTCATCTCCTTCCATCCCTAGCCGTAGCCGTACGCCAGGGAAAGTAGGGCGAGGCACGCATACGGTGATTGCTGAAGAGGCAATATAGGTACGGTAGTTAAGACAGGGTGACGTTAGACCATACTAGGAGGTCTCTACTTCCTCCTTTCCCTTTTCCCTTTGTGTTGCACTAACTCCTGGCGTGACATTATAGCCGGCCGAGCACGTTTTGAAAAGAAAAAAAAAAAAGCTGTAATTTTTTTTCCTTTGTCTGGAGAAGGGATATATCAGACCCTCATCTTCGCTAGTGGCGGCAGGGTTCTTCTTTGTGAAGAAAAAAGATGGCGGTCTACGTTCCTGTTTAGATTTCCGGGAATTACATCAAATTACCATCCATGATCCAAACCCTCTTCCTGATTCTTCCCTCCAGGCTTTTTCTTCCTTAAAGAACCATTTTGCCACTGCATGTATACTCAGTCAACCCGATGTTTCTCAACCCTTTAATGTGGAGGTTGATGCTTCTGATGTTGGGGTTGGGGCTGTGTTGTCTCAGGGTTCATCCCCTGGTAAATGGCATCCATGCGCCTTCTTTTCTAAAAAATTGTCTTCAGCAGAGAGAAATTAGGACATGGGTAATAGGGAACTTTTGGCGATCAAATTGGCGTTCAAGTAATGTCGACATTAGTTGGAGGAGGCTGTCCATCCTATTACTGTTATTACTGACCATAAGAACCCGTCATATCTCCAGTCAGCTAAATGTCTCAACCCTGGGTTCAATTTTGTTGTCACTCTTCGTCCAGGGGTCAAAAATGTCAAGGCTGATGCTTTGTCCCGGAGCTTCCCTGGTGGTGGTGACCATGAGAACCCTGCCCTGATATTACAGAAAGGGGTAGTCATTTTCGCTCTTTATCCTGAACTGGACGGTGAGGTGTTGGAGGCTCAGGGGGACGCCCCTGCCTTCTGCCCTTCAGGAAAGTTATTTGTACCATCTGACCTGCGCCGCAAAGTAATCAAGGAACATCATAACTCTGTGCTTGCTGAGCATCCAGGTGGTAAGGCAACTGCGGACCTCCTCTCTCATCGTTTTTGGTGGCTGGGGTTGCATCGGGATCCAATTGAACACTTAGCTGCTTGTAGTATTTGCGCGCGTTCTAAGGTTTCGTATACCCCTCCGTCTGGTACTCTTCTTCCGCTACTTATCCCTAGTAGGTCATGGACACACTTGTCCATGCATTTTATTACTGACCTACCGGTTTCTGCAGGTGAAACAGTGGTTTTGGTGGTAGTAGATAGGTTCAGTAAAATGGTTCACTTTGTCGCATTACCTGCACTTCCCAATGCCAAGACACTTGCTCAGGTGTTCATAAATTATATTGTGAAGCTTCACGGGGTTCTCTCTGATGTGGTGTCTGATCAGGGGACCCAGTTTGTTTCCAAGTTCTGGAAGGCATTCTGTTCTCGACCGGGGGTGCAGCAGTCCTTTTCATCTGCCTTCTACCCTCAGTCGAATGGTCAGACCGAGCGTGTCAATCAGAACTTGGAGACATACCTCAGGTGTTTCGTTTCCGAAAATCAGGAGGATTGGACATCCTACTTACCGCCAGCAGAATTTGCCATCAATAATCATCGTCAAGAATCCACTGGCAGGTCACCGTTCTTCGGTACATATGGTTATCATCCACAGTTTGGTACCTTCAGTGGGGGAAGAGCTTCATGAGTTTCTGAGGAGGAACGGTTTACATCATTGCTCTCCTCCATATGGCAGGGTGTTCTTTGAAACTTAAAGACCATGTGAAACAGGTATAAACGTATGGCCGACAGAAAAAGCTTGCCAGGTCTGGACCTGAATGTGAATGATTTTGTGTGGTTGTCTACCACGAATATAAGATTAAAAGTTCCTTCTTGGAAGCTGGGACCTAGGCTAATAAGCCCTATAAAATAACCACCGTCATTAACTCAGCAGCGTTTCATCTTGAACTTCCTCAGGCCCTTAAAGGTCCACAATGTGTTCCACATATCCTTACTCAAAAGGTATGTGGAACCTCTTGAACCCTCAAGTCTACCACCGCCCCCAGTACTGGTTGATGGTAATCTGGAGTTCCAGATTTTGAGGATTGTAGATTCTCATCTCAAATGTTGTTCTTTACAATACTTGGTGCACTGAAAAGGCCATAGTCCAGAGGAGAGGATGTGAGTTTCAGCGTCAGAGGTGAACGTTCCCAGATTGGTTAGCTCATTCCACACCTCTTTTCCTGAGAAACCCGGTCCTGAGGCCACTCGTAGAGGGGGGGCTACTATCGCAAGTGTGTCAAAGGTGACAAACAGTCGCCCTGCAGTGGGTTGCAGGAGATCTCTACGTTTGGCATTACAGATAAGATAAGATTGTAGATAAGAAGCTGTCTTTAGGACCAAGTGGCTACCTCTCTCTTGCTAATTAGCTCTCTGGCCTGGGTGTATATGTAGCACCCCGAGGGCTCGGTTGCTACAGAGGTATTGCATCTCAGCCAGATGTGCGATATCTCACTCTCAGGTATGGATGCAGTGTGGATCAGGACCCTGACACCTGCATGCTTTACACCAGATTTCCAGGGGGCAGGGCGACCGATATGCTCCAAGTAGAGCACGACAGTCCCTGTCCCTGGCTGGAGTGGGGGGAGGGAACACCGAGGAAGTGGGAACCCTGTAGTGCAGGAGCAGGGAGGAGGTAGTTCCTGGGTGCACCTAGAGGGAGGTATAAAAGGTGGGCACCATCTTAGATCAGTGTTCAGTCTGAGAGAGGAAGTGACAGAGCAGGGCCTCTGTGGAGCTCTGCTCCGGAGGCGGGCCTAGCCTGTGAGGCCAAGCAAGCACTAAAAGAGAAGACAGTTCAGTGAGAGAAGAAGAGGGAGCAGGAGGTGGGAGCAGAGGCTGGTGAGCACAGTACGACGTAGGCAGCCGTTACCTGCAGAAGTGGTCTGGATAATAAGAACTGTGAGTAAAGACCCTGGACTGCATCACTGACTCTGTGTCGTCACTGCTACTCCTGAACCATCACTCCCATCCTCCGCATACACTGCCCTGAGACTACACTCCTCCCGTGGGGAGTTGTACTACACTCTGCTGCACTTACAACACCAGCCTCAGCGGTCTGCCCTGCAGCGGCGGTTCATCCTGACCGCAATCCACGGGTGGCGTAGTCGGACGTTTAATATCATAAAAACCACACAAATAGACTGCCATTTGAGTTGACCACCCTGAGCCACGGGACCGGGTCCCCGCCGCACGAAGACTACAACCCCCAGCATCCGCAATGAGTCCGGTTCCGGGTTTCCCCACACGCGCGCGGCCCAGGGGGCATGTCATATATATACCTGGTGTGTCTGAGAGGGAGTCGCCGGCTATATTCATTTCCACTTGTGAGGCTTATCAGGAGCAGCACTTAGTCCTTTCTGGAGCTTGAGGCCGTGTGTATATTTGAACTGATCTAAAGCTAAGCAATTTCCCCGTTTTGTCTTCCCTTGTTGTCTATAGTGTTTAGTGGCGGTTGACTAGTGCTCATCTCTTTCCATCCCTAGCCGTAGCCATACATGAGGGAAAGTAGGGCGAGGCACGCGTGCAGCGATTGCTGAAGAGTCAATATAGGGGCGGTAGTTGAGAAACAGTGATGCTAGACTAGACTAGGAGGTCTCCACTTCCCCCTTTCCCTAGTGTCTGGGCTCCCTTTCCCTTTTCCCTCTGTATTGCACTAATACCTGATGTGACAGCATTATGCCATATAATAAAGCCTGCAGAGAAAACCTGGTTCCTGAGTCTACTTCCGGAAGCGGCCGAGCAAGTCGACCTACCACACCATGTATAAAAAGGCTACCACACCATGTATATTTTTGCTGTCCCTATTCTAGTCCTATTAATTACTCTCATTTTTTTTAATTGTTTTATCACACACAAAAAAAATAAATAATCGGATGCCGATCAGCGCTCAATGGCTGTAGGACGCATACACAGATCTGGTGAAAAAAGAGGATAAAAAAAATAGAAAGGAAAGAAAAAAGTCCTAGCCAAATGTGAGCATTGGTTCCAATTAGTGATGCGCGTCTGATCAGCGGCTCGGCGGCTGCAGGACGCATGCACGGAAGTGGTGTAAAGGAAGGGTGGAGGTTGGGGATTAGAGGAAAAAAAATTACTGGAAAACAGCGAGCACGAGTGACGATTAGTGATTTGTGTCACTGATCAGTGCTCGGTGACTGCAGGACGCATGCACGAGTAACTAAAATGCTCCTTACTCGGACCAAACAATTCCTAATGCTCGGGTGCTCGTTTCGAGTAACGAGTATAATGGGAGTCAATGAGAAATCTGAGCATTTTTCCGGCAGACCCTACAAGGAGGTCTGGGGGGCAGAGAAAATGTGCAAATGGATGAGAAAGGTGCTGAATGGAAGGAGAACAGCATGGGGAAGACCCCTGGAAGCATCTCCGACTCCCAGATCACAGCTGAGAACAATGGTTTCACACTTTTACTCCACTTTAAGGACTGACAATAAAACATTCCAAATCAACGATAAATTGCATTTTAGATGAAAAAAAATGTTAAGAAATATGTTTCCTGTATAATAACTTGTATATAAGGCAAAATTTAAAAAGCATTTTAAAAAAATTATAATTTAAGTAAACCAAAATTGTTTTTTTTATGAAAAAATAGTAAACTTCAGTGTAATTTATGAAGGAAGCACGAACTGCCAAAAATTATCGACTCGGATACACCCTGTATTAGAGATAAAGGAGGGTCTCATACACATTCTGTTCAAATTGTCATGTAGTGGTACTCCTAGACTCATAAAGGCTATGCACTAAGTGCAAATCCTGCCAAAAATTACAAGCAGGGTTATCCATACTCTCTTGAAGGCACCAACTGTAGTGCCTCATTCAAATATTGTGAACAAAGTGTAGTTGTGGTACTCCTACATTCATAAAGGCTTTGCACAAGTACAAAGGCAGGAACAAATTATAAGTAAGGTCATCCATAGACCCTAGAAGGCAACAACTGGCAGGCCTCATTCAAATATAGAACATTAAAAACACTTTATATGCTGCTGTCATCAGGTGGTGTGTAAAAGCCTGGTATAATCCATGCTTTGTTCATTGTTATCAGTCAGCCTTTCTGTTGCAGGAGAAAGCGCCTGTCCGTTATGACCCCCCTTTGGCACTAAAAATCTGCTGAGACAAGACCCTAGCGGCAGTGCAGCACAACACCTCCAAGGCATAGAGGGACAGCTCATGCCAGGTGTCCAGCTTTGAGACCCAATAGCTGAAGGTCGCAGAGGAATTAACAAATAAGCTGGTTTGGTCGGCCAGGTATTGCTTGACCATCTTTGAAAACTTTTCCTTCCTTGTCAAAAATACCTGGCCATGATGACGCGCCCCCTGAGCCATGGGGATACCCGGAGCCGGGCCTTGTAGATGCTGGGGGTTGTAGTCACCGTGGTGGTGACCCGGTCCGTGACCCAGGGCGGTCAAACCAAAGGGGTAGTCTATATGTACAAATGTTAATGTCCGACTAAGCCACCTGTGGATTGCGGTCACTGGTAACCGCCACTGCGGAGCAGTCCGCTGAAGCTGGTGGTATGTGCAGCAAGGTGATGTGACTCCCCACAGGAGGAGTGTAGCTTCAGGGCAGCGTGCTTGGATGATGGTGGTGATTGTGCAGGGCGTTCTAGTGCTATGAGTGCTGGCGCCGCAAGGAACACAGAGACAGGATAGTGCAGTCCCAGGGTCTTTACTCACTGTTGTTGTAGTTCAGATTACAGGTACCAAGCAATCTTCCCCCGTCGTGCTGTGCGTACTCAGTGAGGGGTTCAGTCCACCCTCAGGTATTTCCAGAGCACTTATCAGGACCCCGTTCTGTGTACCTTCCTCTGGCCTCTTCCTGCACCTCACACCCAGCGCCACTTCTATCCGGTACCCTCGGGCCTTGGCGGGCGACGTGTGTTCTGTCCCCTGGGTCCTGTGCTGATACCTTCTTAGTGTACTGGTGTGGACTTGTGGTCTGCAGTACTTGAAATGCTGCAGCCTCCGGTTCCTAGTTAAGCATTTGCTGTTTCTCTACTAGTTGAAGGACCCGGTTCCCTGTTCTAGCCTGACCCCTCTACCTCCTGGTACGGGTGGCTTGCTGCACGGCCCGTACCCCTAGGGTCCCTTCACTCCTCATTCCTGGAGCCGTCCTGCTCCCTCTCCTCTCTCTCAGGCTCAGGCCTCCTGACTTGGCCCGCCTTTGGAGCAGAGCTCATACAGAGCCTCTGCTCCCTGACTTCTCCTCAGTCTGTCTGACTGGAACTCCACCTGCTCTTCTGTCTGAACCAAGATGGTTCCTTACTTTTATACCTCCTACACATGTGCTCCCAGTATCTATGTCCTCCACCCCATCCACTACATAGTTCCCCCTCTCTAGGTGGTTCCCCCCACTCCAGCCAGGGACCAGGGACTGTGCTCTCCTGTAGGAGCAATCTCGCCCTGTCCCCCGGAAATGTGGTGTAGTGAATGCTGGTGTTAGGGTCCTGAGCTGTACTCTTTCCTTACATGGGAGTGAGATACCACACCTCTGGGTGAGATGCAATACCTCTGTGGCGACCGAACCCTCAGGGGCGCCACACACCCCCCTGGTAAAACACAGCACATCCACGGGCTGGAACAGAGCAAAAGACAGGGTAAATTAGGACATGCAAATTTTTGGATGCATCACATTATATAACATTATGGATACTTTTTAAAGGACATTTCTCTTCACACTTATAAAATATTTCTTCACACATATAAGACATTTTTAATATAAACATTCTTCATATCAACACATTTTCAAGTAAAACTTTTGGTCAACCGGTCACAGTAATGACTGCAACCAGGTGTCCATTTTTCGATAAAGTACAAACTTGCAAACATGAATATGACGGACCCGTTCCAAACCCTCAACGGAGGCCCTGGGGTGGCTGCAGGGCTTAGACGATCCAGATGCTGGACCTCGTCTTCGGTCACCTACAACGGGTTTTTGTTCTGAGGTCACTCGTTGTAGTTCTTATAAAACCAATAAGGGGCACCTCAAGAGGTGCAACTATTTACAAGAAGCGGCTGCTCCCAGTCCTCAGCCAGTTAGTCTCTGGACCCTTTACGGGTAACTAAACAACCTAGTAAAAACACAAACGGTGAACCTGCAGCGTCTATGCTGCTGTACGGGTACTGATTACTACTGGCAGTCCTTAGTAGTATTGCTCCCTCCAGGGAGGCTCTAGTTCATCACAAGCTGACCCAGCCGGGTCTTCAGCTTCATACTGGTAGAAGCCGTGCTCTTCTACCACCTTGTGGACATTTAAGGCATACCAGCCTCTGACTCCTTTGTGATGGGTATAGGTCACGATGTCTCCGGGGTAGAGGTCCCTATCAGGGTGACCTGCTATTAGGTGGGACTCCACGTCCCTCCTGTTGACGAACAGATCAATGTCTGTGTATGGGTCCCGGATGAATCCCCACCCGGCATCCAAATTGAATTTAACTACGGTCCCTTCTTCCTTGGGACCGTGGGTGGCTTTGTTGGCCTGGCAGGCCCGGGTCTTTTCCTGCATATTCTGGGCCTCTAATTTCTCCCACCGCACGCGCCGTGAGCTGCGCTCTTTTTCCTTTTTGAAATTGGACCAGCTGCTGGTGGCAGAACTCTTTGCGACGGGCTGCGGCTGCCCTGGTCTCCTGGGACAACCCCATCAGGTCCTCCCCAGAGTGATCCCACTCAAACTGGGCCTCGTCTTCCGGCAACCGGGAGATGGCGGCAGGCTGCGGAGCGGGTAGGAGCGAGGGCCGCTGGTCCTCCACCTCCGTGGACCAGTCCCACCGGCGACGTCTGTATACCCACTTGGCTGGTGGGGTAGTTGGTTCCTGCAGGGGACCCAGAAGCTGGCTGGCTGTGCCGGTGCCCGGAGGTGGCGGTGTCTGGGCTTGCGGGGCGTGCAGGGCAGGCGCGCCCGGGACTTGTGGACCTTGCGGCGGGGTCAGGTGCGGGCCGCTGCTGGTGGCGCCTGGGGTCAGCAGCTCCACCAGCGGGCCCAGGAGCAGGTCGACGCTGGCGGCGCCCGGGGCTGGAGGGCTTGGCTGGGGGCCTAGGAGCGGGCCGCCGCTGGTGGCGCCCGGGGCTGGAGGGCTTGGCTGGGAGCCTTGCTGCGGGGTCAGGAGCGGGCTGGTGTTGGTAGCGCCCGGGGTCAGCGGCTCCACCAGGGGGCCCAGGAGCAGGTCGACGCTGGCAGCGCCCGGGACAGGGAAACTCCTCCTACCTGCTCCCGCGGCCGCTCCTGCGTCACGTGTCGCCTCCTGGCGCTGGTCGGGCTCCGCTAAGGCTGGGGCACCGCCGGTGCTTGGTAGCGTCGTCGGCTGCCGGTTCGCCATCCGCTGTTCCATCTCCCGTCTCCACCCGGTGATGGCGTCTCGCTAGGCCCTCTCCATCCTCCGGCCCTGGTCTTCCATCCCAGAGCGGAGGAACTCCGAGTCCTCCTGGGGCAGCTTAGCCACTAGCTCCTCCAAGGTGTAGGGTGCTGCGGCCTGCAGCAGGCCGCTGACTGGGGCTCTTGTGCTGCCGTCCTCCATCTTCCCTACAGGGTGCGGTCTGTCTAGACTGATCCAGACCACGCCCTGTCTCCCAGTTTTCTTCTCTCCTCTCCCCTTTTGGGGGCGGTCCCAGGGCAGTTTGTTGTGGTCCCATGGCAATCTGCTGTCGGTTACTTTCAGGGTCAGCCCCCCCAACTTGATGGACACACTTGCATACATGACCACTGCTGTTTGGGGCGGGCTCCGCTTCTGGCACCATTCTGGGACCTGGCCCACGATGGGAGGTGGTTTCTTGTCGTCTTTTAGCACGCACATAATGGCGCCCATTCTTCTGGGGCGGGCGCCACATTTAGTAGAAAACAGTCTTTAGGCGCGCGATACCCAGTGATAACGGGTGGGCTCATATCCTGCCGACTACGCCAAAGTTGACGTGCCCCCTGGGCCGTGGGGTACCCGGAGCCGGGCCGGTAGACGCTGGGGGTTGTAGTCACTGTGGCGGTGACCCGGTCCGTGACCCAGGGCGGTCAATCTAAGGGTAGTATTTGTGTGTAGGGGTTTTATAATGTCCGACTACGCCACCTGTGGAGTGCGGGCAATGAGGCCGCCGCTGCGGAACAGTCCTCTGAAGCTGATGGTTTGGCAGCACATGTGGTATAACTCCCCACAGGAAGAGTGTAGCTTCAGGGCAGTGTGAGTGGATGATGGTGATTGTAGGGCAAGGAGTCAGTAATGAAAACAGAGTCCGTGTGATGCAGTCCCAAGGTCTTTACTCACAGTTATTGCAGTTCTGGTTACAGGGACCCATGTAACGGCCCTCGTCGTTCTGTGCTCACTCAGTGAGGGGTTCAACCGACCCCCAGGTAACTCCGGAGTATTTAGCAGGATCCTCCTCTGTGTGTCTTTTCTCTGGCCTTCTCCCTGCACCTCACACTCAGTGACACTTCTATCCGGTACCCTCGGGCCTTGGCGGGCGACGTGTGTTCCGTCCCCTGGGTCCTATGTGGCTACCTTCTTAGTGAGACTGGTGTGGACTTTTGGCTTACGGTACATAAAGTGCTGCAGCTTCCGGTTTCTAGTTGAGCCTTGCTGTTTCTCTGCTAGTTGAGGGACCGGTTCCCCTTATCTGGCCTGACCCCTCTACCTCCTGGTAGCAGCGGGCGTACGGGTGGCCTTCTGCATGGCCCGTACCCCTAGGGTCCCTTCAGTTCCTGGAGCCTTCCTGCTCCCACTCCTCTCTTCTCTCCTTCAGTCCTGGGCCTCACAGGCTAGGCCCACCTCTGGAGCAGAGCTCATACAGAGCCTCTGCTCCTTCACTTCTCCTCCTCTGACTGAACTCTCTAAGATGGTGTCCCTATTTTATACTGCTCCCACTCAAGTGTTCCCAGGATCTGCGTCCTTCACCCCATCCACTACATGGTTCCCCCTCTCTAGGTGGTTCCCCCCACTCCAGCCAGGGATCAGGGACTGTGCTCTCCCGTAGGAGCAATCTTGCCTTGTCCCCCGGAAATGTGGTGTAGCGAATGCTGGTGTTAGGATCCTGAGCCATACTCCTTCCTTACCTGAGAGTGAAGTACCACACATCTGGATGAGATGCAATACCTCTGTGGCGACCGAACCCTCAGGGGCGCCACAGCCCCAACAGTGCAAACAACTCTGTACGATGCCCCTGAAACCCCCCACATATAGTATACAGCTCCAACTTTGCCCACAACACTTTATGATGCCCCCTCAGCCCTCCACACATAGTATATGGCCCCAATAGTGCCCACAACACTGCATGATACCCAACAGCCTCTCACACATAGTATACAGCCCTAACAATGCCCACACACTGTATGATGCCCCACAGACCCCAATCACAACATAGTATTATGTTCCATAAAGTGTACACACACTCAGCTGTCACACACAGACACAGATAGACACACTGTGTATATACACTGCTCAAAAAAATAAAGGGAACACTCAAATAACACATCCTAGATCTGAATGAATGAAATATTCTCATTGAATACTTTGTTCTGTACAAAGTTGAATGTGCTGACAACAAAATCACACAAAAATCATCAATGGAAATCAAATTTATTAACCAATGGAGGCCTGGATTTGGAGTCACCCCCAAAATTAAAGTGGAAAAACACACAACAGGCTGATCGTACTTTTATGTAATGTCCTTAAAACAAGTCAAAATGAGGCTCAGTATTGTGTGTGGCCTCCACGTGCCTGTATGACCTCCCTACAACGCCTGGGCATGCTACTGATGAGGTTGTGGATGGTCTCCTGTGGGATCTCCTCCCAGACCTGGACTAAAGCATCCGCCAACTCCTGGACAGTTTGTGGTGCAATGTGTAGTATTGAGCGAGCATGCTCGACACTGCTCGGTACTCGCCCGAGCATCACGCTACTCGAGATGTTCGGCGAGCACCGAGCATTTCCGGGTTACTCGGGCGGGAGCTCGGGTCTCCGCCCTGCATGTTTGGCGCTCTTTACAGAGCCAATGAACATGCAGGGATTGCCAGCCAGTCACTTTAATGCCGCAGCCATGTTGTTTGTGGGCATTACAGTGATTGGCTGGCCGCACAGCGTCACCTCGAGTATTTAAAACGGGGCGCCGCCATCTTGGACACAGTCGCTCCAGAACAGACAGTGTAGGGACAGCGCTGTTGATTTAGGGAGAGATATAAACTGCGAAATAGTTAGTGTAGGGTCTGTAAAGGCTGCCAGATCAAACAAACAGTCCTTCTAAGGACTAATATCCATCCCAGATATCAGGCAGGCAGGCTGTATAGGAGACGCAGTGGTTATACCAGCAAACGCTGCATTACAGTCCTGTGTGCTCCTGTTGCTGAAATTGCTGGACTTAGCTCCAGGTCTCGGGGGCCAGGAAAAGTCCCTTTTTTTCATCTAAATGCTTTTGGCATTTTTTGCCGTAAAAAAAAAATAATAGTGTCTCCCTGATTTTTCAGACACAAATATATCTGTTGAAAATAGTCTGGTGTAGGCCAGAGAGACAGCAGTGTGGTTTTGCTGTTCCACGGTAAAAAATCTCTATTATCCTGCTTTTGGCATTTTTTGCCGTAAAAAAAAAAATAATAGTGTCTCCCTAATTTTTCATGAACAAATAAAGTAGCACACTGTAACACTGAGTATATAGATGTGAAATATGAAATATGAATAGCATAACTGCTATGAAAAATAGAAATAAATGAAAAAATTTTTGAAAATTTTTTTTATAGCGCATGAAATATGAAGTATGGAAAATGAATAGCATTACTGCTGTAAATAAATGAGAAATCTTAGCGCATAAATTGGCCAATTCATGTGTACCTGACAGCCGCGGTAAGGCGTTTCTCGATGTCAGGACCTACCAATGTGAATACCTCTCTAAGACACCTCCGTCTGCTTATGTGTGGGAAAGACAGATCCTGGTAGGTCCTGACATCGAGAAACGCCTTACCGCGGCTGTCAGATACACATGAATTGGCCAATTTATGCGCTAAGATTTCTCATTTATTTACAGCAGTAATGCTATTCATTTTCCATACTTCATATTTCATGCGCTATAAAAAAAATTTTCAAAAAATTTTTCATTTATTTCTATTTTTCATAGCAGTTATGCTATTCATATTTCATATTTCACATCTATATACTCAGTGTTACAGTGTGCTACTTTATTTGTTCATTATATATGGAGGTAGCTGCTCTTAGTAAGCACCTGTTCACACCTAGTTTTTGTAGTGGAAGTGCCGTCATTCTCTTTGTTACTAGATTTAGCGTTGACTGAGCACTCCACCCCCACCCCCATGCCGCAGGTGGTTTTAAATGCATCAGGATCTGTCTTTCCCACACATAAGCAGACGGAGGTCTCTTAGAGAGGTATTCACATTGGTAGGTCCTGACATCGAGAAACGCCTTACCGCGGCTGTCAGGTACACATGAATTGGCCAATTTATGCGCTAAGATTTCTCATTTATTTACAGCAGTAATGCTATTCATTTTCCATACTTCATATTTCATGCGCTATAAAAAAAATTTTCAAAAAATTTTTCATTTATTTCTATTTTTCATAGCAGTTATGCTATTCATATTTCATATTTCACATCTATATACTCAGTGTTACAGTGTGCTACTTTATTTGTTCATTATATATGGAGGTAGCTGCTCTTAGTAAGCACCTGTTCACACCTAGTTTTTGTAGTGGAAGTGCCGTCATTCTCTTTGTTACTAGATTCAGCGTTGACTGAGCACTCCACCCCCACCCCCATGCCGCAGGTGGTTTTAAATGCATCAGGATCTGTCTTTCCCACACATAAGCAGACGGAGGTCTCTTAGAGAGGTATTCACATTGGTAGGTCCTGACATCGAGAAACGCCTTACCGCGGCTGTCAGGTACACATGAATTGGCCAATTTATGCGCTAAGATTTCTCATTTATTTACAGCAGTAATGCTATTCATTTTCCATACTTCATATTTCATGCGCTATAAAAAAAATTTTCAAAAAATTTTTCATTTATTTCTATTTTTCATAGCAGTTATGCTATTCATATTTCACATCTATATACTCAGTGTTACAGTGTGCTACTTTATTTGTTCATTATATATGGAGGTAGCTGCTCTTAGTAAGCACCTGTTCACACCTAGTTTTTGTAGTGGAAGTGCCGTCATTCTCTTTGTCCCTGATTTTTCAGACACAAATATATCTGTTGAAAATAGTCTGGTGTAGGCCAGAGAGACAGAAGTGTGGTTTTGCTGTTCCACGGTAAAAAATCTCTATTATCCTGCTTTTGGCATTTTTTGCCGTAAAAAAAAAAATAATAGTGTCTCCCTGATTTTTCAGACACAAATATATCTGTTGAAAATATTCTGGTGTAGGCCAGAGAGACAGAAGTGTGGTTTTGCTGTTCCACGGTAAAAAATCTCTATTATCCTGCTTTTGGCATTTTTTGCCGTAAAAAATAAATAATAGTGTCTCCTGATTGTTCAGACACAAATATATCTGTTGAAAATAGTCTGGTGTAGGCCCGAGAAATACAAGTGTGGTTTTGCAGTTCCACAGGTCAAATCTCTGTATTATCCTGCTTTTCGCAATTTTTGCCGGAAAAAATAAATAATAGTGTCTCCTGATTGTTCAGACACAAATATATCTGTTGAAAATAGTTTGGTGTAGGCCCGAGAAATACAAGTGTGGTTTTGCAGTTCCACGGTTCAAACCTCTGTATTATCCACTTTTGGGCCATTTGTATCTAAAAAAAACAGTTTGAGTGTATCGCTCACTGTTCAGCCGCAAATATATGTATTTAAAAAAGTCTGGTATACACCAGTAAATTATAACTGTGGTTTTGCTGTTCCACGGTAAGAAATCTCTATTATTCAGCTTTTGGTATTTTTTCCGTAAAGAAAAACAGTAATAGTTTCTCCCTGATTGTTCAGATTGTTTAAAAGAGTCGGGTGTAGGCCAGAGAAAGAACTGTGGTTTTCCACTTCCCCGGTTCTAATCTACTTTTTATTACCCTTGTTCCATTGATAGTGCGAGTGTAAGCTATTTTGCTTCCTTTACAATGGGCAAGGCACGTGGCAAGGGACGTGGAAGTGGACGTTCTGGTGATGGTGCGTGCAGAGGACGGGGCCGTGGCCAAGGTGAAAATGTGCCACAACCAACAGCCACATCTTCTTGCTCCCACTTCTTGACCGAATTACTAGGGAAGCACAGAACAACACCAGTATTGCGAACTGATCAGTGTGAACAGGTTATTAATTGGATAACAGATAATACTTCCAGTTACCTGGGCACCACCACCTCCGGCCTGTCTTCCACACGGTCGACTCTTAGTAGCCGTGAGTCTCGACCGCATACTCCTCCTCACGCTGATGCTCCTTCCCCCCACCATGCCGAGTGTCGTCAGACAGTAACTGATCCCACACTTGGACACTCTGAAGAGCTGTTCACTGGTCATTTCCAGATTTGTGCCCCTCGCCTGCTCCGCTTGAAGTGGTGGAAGAGGAGATCCCATGTAGCGATGCCCAAATATTTGAACAGCCACGGCCACAGGAAGTCGACGCTGGCAATTTGTCACAAGAGGTGGACGATGATGAGACACAATTGCCAGGAAGTGAGGAGGAGGATCGTGGTGCGCAAGTGGAAGAGGAGGAGGTGGTGGATGATCTAGTAACTGACCCAACGTGGCAGGAGGACATGCAGAGTGACGCCAGCAGCACTAAGGGGGAAGGAGGCAGAGTACCCCAACAGACAGGAAGAAGCAATGTGGTGGCCGCAGACTGAAGGCGGGCAACAGTTCCTCGTAACACCAACACGAGGGACGTTGGCAGTACAAGCGGTAGGTCTTCCAGAGTCTGGAATTTTTTTAAAGACTCTGCTGATAACCCCAAAAGGGCCATTTGTGCCACCTGCCATGCCAGCATCAGCAGGGGTGACAAAACTACCAGCCTGACCACCACCAGCATGATCAGGCACATGGCAGCAAAGCACCCGACTTTGTGGGGCGAACCCCAGGGTCCACGACCAGTGTCAGCGGGTGTCACCACTGCTTCTTCCGCTGTTGTGCATCCAATAGAACCCCCTGTTGTGTGTGCAAGGCAATCCCCTGTCCATACTGCATGTAAAGATGCCCCCTCCTCTCAGTCTTCACTTGTTATGGCAGTTTCTCAAGAAACAGCATCAACGTCCACGTCCCACCGCAGCGTTCAATTGTCCATATCCCAGACCTTTGAATGAAAGCGGAAATTCGCAGCTAACGCCCCACAGGCCACAGTCCTAAATTCGCACATTTCACGACTGCTTGCATTGGAAATGCTGCCTTTTAGGCTGGTGGAGACGGAATCCTTCCGCAACCTTATGGCGGTGGCCGTCCCTCGGTACTCGGTCCCCAGCCGACACTATTTTGCCCGGTGTGCCATCCCCGGACTACACAAGCACGTGTCCCAAAACAACTGCCGTGTCCTCAACAAAGCAGTTACTGGGAGAGTCCACCTGACAACGGACACGTGGACAAGTGCTTGTGGCCAGGGACGGTACATCTCCCTGACGGCACACTGGGTAAACATAGTGGAAGCCGGGACCCAGTCGGACCTTGGGACGGAACACATCCTCCCCACACCGAGGATTGCGGGCCCTATGTCAGTCAGAGTTGCCCCCACAGTGTACAGCTCCTGCGCATCATCTTCCTCCTCCTCATGTTCAGCCTCCATCTCAGATATCTCCACATCAGTTACAAGCTGGAAGCACTGCAGTACTGCCTCCCCCAAGCGGCAACAGGCTGTGCTGAAACTCATAAGCTTAGGTGAGAAACCTCACACTGCTTGTGAGTTGTGGACAGCTGTGAAAGAGCAGGCAGATCTGTGGCTGAGACTGCTGAACCTACATCCAGGCATGGTTGGGTGTGACAATGGCCGTAACCTGGTGGCGGCTCTGAGGCGAGATCACACACGTACCATGCCTGGCTCATGTGCTTAACCTCGTGGTTCAGCAGTTTCTTAAATCGTACACCGAGTTGCCAGATCTGCTCATCAAAGTACGCCGCCTGTCAGCTCATTTTCTCAAGTCGGCTACAGCTTCCGCCGCCCTTGCTGTGTTGCAGCAGCGATTGCAGCTTCCCTCACACCGATGGTGTGTGATGTCCCCACACGTTGGAACTCTACCCTCCACATGTTGCAAAGGATTTGTGAGCAGAAGAGAGCAGTTGTGGAGTACCAGCTGCAACAAGGCAGTCGATATTCAGGTCAGACTCCACACATAAGACCTCAGGAGTGGACCTAGATGTCTGACATCTGTACCATCTTGACAAACTTTGAGGAGTCCACCCAGATGGTGAGTGGCGATGACGCCATCATTAGTGTCAGCATTCCACTTGTCTGTCTTTTGCAACGCTCTCTGCAGAGAATTAAAGAGGAGGCATTGCAGCCAGAGTATGATGAGATGGATCAAGAAGCCGTAGTGGTCGATTACACACAGCCCAGCCTCATCTCATCCCAACGTGCATTGGGGGACAATGAGGGAGAGGAGGAGGAGGAGGAAGAACAGGAGCTTGTATCATGCGCTGTAGACGGTAGTACCTGTACAACTGTCATACCGTCGAGTCAGCGTGGGTGGCCTGAGAACAGAGGGGAGGAGGAGGAGGGAATAATGTTTGTAATATGCTGTACTGCATGGCTCTTGTAAGGGGCATTGCTTGTTCCTCCATCCTAATTTTTGGCAGCTTTTGCTTGGAAGGCATAAGCAAATACTATGGGAGACACACTCCCCAATCATGGGAATAATGTTTTTAAGATGCTGTACTGTATGGCTCTTGTAAGGGGCATTAAAACAGTCTTGTTAAGCTACTGCGACCTCCACCACTTTTCCGAGGGGCATTAAAACCGTCTTGTTAAGCTACTGTGACCTCCATGTCTCTTCCAAGGGGCATTCAAACCGTCTTGTTAAGCTACTGGGACCTCCACATCTTTTCCGAGGGGCATTAAAACCATCTTGTTAAGCTACTGTGACCTCCACGTCTCTTCAAAGGGGCATTAAAAGCGTCTTCTTAAGCCACTCTGAACTCCACAGCTCTTCCAAGGGGCATTGAAATGTTGTTTTTAATTACCTCTAACCTCCACCACTCTTCCAACGGGCATTGCATTTCCTCCTAATTTTAGTCAGCTTTTGCTTTTCAATGCAAAGGCGAAAACTAAGGGAGACCCACTCCCCAATAATGGGTAGAAAGTTTTTAGTACGCTGTAATCCACGTCTGTTTCAAGGGGCATTGCAGTTCCTCATAATTTTTGGAAAGCCTTCCATTCACTGCTTAGGCCAACAGTGTACAGGAGACCCAGTTGCTATAAATGGAAAAAAAGGTTTAGTTAAGGCCCTCTGACCTCCATGTCATTTCCAAGGGGCATTGGAGTGCCTCAAAATTTTTGGTAGGCATTGCACTCACTGTATGCCATATAACTGTGTAGCCGAACCGCTCCTTTTGTTACAGAAACATATCCTACAAGACATATGTGGTTGACTGGCCTGATATTGATGTGAATGGTCCCTGTTCCTCCTGCTCTTTCTCCTTTGCCACTACCTCATCCATTATTTATCACCTGAAGCTTTGTTTTAACGGGAGTCATAGAACTGGAATAGTAGCAGGAAAACATCCAGCAATCCACGGAGGAGGTAGGATATGCACCAAAATGCTGACCACCTCAGGCCTAGCCGCTACTACATACATGCGCTTGCATTCCAAGAAAACAAAGCAGATGCTGACTTCTATCATCATCATCATGGTCCTCACCTTGGCACTCTCAACTCCCCTGATGGAGAAGCCAGGGCCCACCGGAGGAGTCTGGTTCTCTGGTGGGCTCGTCCAATGCTGCCCTAAAGCAGGCCGGGCTAAGAAAAGTGTGTGTGGGGATGTTCCAAGGAGAAATAGGGGCGGCTGGGGACCATTTATGGACACCCGGCTGCCCCCAGGCGGCTGGGGACCGTGTGTGGACACCCGGCCACCCCCTTGCGGCTGGGGACCGAGTGTGGACACCCGGCCGCCGGGGACTGAGTATGGATACCAGGCAGCCAACGCAGCCATGACGTGGTGGCCAGATTCCGCCTCCACATGCCTAAAAGGCCCAATTTCAAGTGCAAGCAAGCAGTATGGTATTGCAGCCTGGGGGTGGGTGGGTGGCAGGCTGCACACTTACGCTTGCATTCCAAGAAAACAAAGCAGATGCTAACTTCTATCATCATCATCATGCTCCTCACCTTGGCACTCTCAACTCCCCTGATGGAAAAGCCAGGGCCCACCAGAGAAAAGTGTGTGGGGGATGTTCCAAGGAGAAATAGGAGCGGCTGGGGACTGTTTATGGACACCCGGCTGCCCCCAGGCGGCTGGGGACCGTGTGTGGACACCTGGCCGCGGGGCGGCTGGGGACCGAGCATGGACACCCGGCCGCCCCCTTACGGCTGGGGACCGAGTGTGGACACCCGGCCGCCGGGCGGCTGGGGACTGAGTATGGATACCAGGCCGCCAACGCAGCCATGACGTGGTGGCCAGATTCCGCCTCCACATGCCTAAAAGGCCCAATTTCAAGTGCAAGCAAGCAGTATGGTATTGCAGCCTGGGGGTGGGTGGGTAGTTGGCTGCATATTTGTGCTTGCATCGCAAGGAATGGGGGAGGTACAATTGAGCACTGCCCTGGGACAAGAACTTGCACGGGGATAGCTGCAAGTCTGTATCTTCTGATGCGGCAAGGATGACTTCTGATGGGCACACATTTAGGCAGTGACCTGGGTGTCAGAGATGCTTTCAGGGGTCTTCCCCATGCTGTTCCCATGTCTTTTCAGCACTGTATGCATGTGTCACACAGCACATGGCCAGATAAGGTTGTAAAATGTTAAAATGACATTTCCCGGTGAATGCATTTGTCACGGTTGAAGGCAATACAAAAGTGTAAAAACGCATAAAAAATGCTACTTGTGAACATAGCCCAAGGTGTGGAGGAGTATTTTTTTTGGGTTATTTATTTTACCTTATACACAAGTCTTTACCCTGGAAAGGAACTTCCTTAACATATTTCACAGGAAAGCACTTCAGTTTCGTTTTTGAACATTTTATTGTGAGCCCTTAACAGTGGCTTAATATCTCTGACCACGTTGCTGACAGCAGTGACCTGGGGGTCAGAAATGCTTCCTGGGGCGATCCCCATGCTGTCCCCATGTCATTTCAGCACTGTCACTATCGTTTTGGGCACTTGTTAGGCTTTTAAAAGACTGCCGGGGGAGCCGCCGCAAAAATGCTCGGGTCTCCCATAGACTAACATTGGGCTAGTTGCTCGGGTCGAGCACCCGAGTATCACGGCGAGCTCGGCCCGAGCTTCAAGCACCCGAGCATTTTAGTGCTCGCTCAACACTAGCAATGTGACGTTGGTGGATGGAGCGAGACATGATGTCCCAGATGTGCTCAATCGGATTCAGGTCTGGGGAACGGGCGGGCCAGTCCATAGCTTCAATGCCTTCATCTTGCAGGAACTGCTGACACACTCCAGCCACATGAGGTCTGGTATTGTCCTGCATTAGGAGGAACCCAGGGCCAACCACACCAGCATATGGTCTCACAAGGGGTCTAAGGATCTCATCTCGGTACCTAATGGCAGTCAGGCTACCTCTGGCGAGAACATGGAGGGCTCTGCGGCCCTCCAAAGAAATGCCACCCCACACCATTACTAACCCACTGCCAAACCGGTCATGCTGAAGGATGTTGCAGGCAGCAGATCGCTCTCCACGGCGTCTCCAGACTCTGTCACGTCTGTCACATGTGCTCAGTGTGAACCTGCTTTCATCTGTGAAGAGCACATGGCACTAGTGGCGACTTTGCCAATCCTGTTGTTCTGTGGCAAATGCCAAGCGTCCTGCACGGTGTTGGGCTGTGAGCACAACCCCCATCCGTGGACGTTGGGCCCCCATACCACCCTCATAGAGTCGGTTTTTAACAGCTTGTGCAGACACATGCACATTTGTGGCCTGCTGGAGGTCATTTTGCAGGGCTCTTGCAGTGCTCCTCCTGTTCCTCCTTGCACAAAGGTGGAGGTAGCGATCCTGCTGCTGGTTTGTTGCCCTCCTACGGCCCCCTCCACGTCTCCTGGTGTACTGGCCTGTCTCCTGATAGCGCCTCCAGCCTCTGGACACTACGCTGACAGACACAGCAAACCTTCTTGCCACATCTCGCATTGATGTGCCATCCTCGATGAGCAGCACTATCTGAGCAACTTCTGTGGGTTGTAGAGTCCGTCTCATGCTACCATGAGTGTGAAAGTACAACCAACATTCAAAAGTGACCAAAACATCAGCCAGAAAGCATTGGTACTGAGATGTGGTCTGTGGTCCCCACCTGCAGAACCACTCCTTTATTGAGTGTGTCTTGATAATTGCCAATAATTTCCATCTATTGTCTATTCCATTTGCACAACAGCATGTGAAATTGATTGTCAATCAGTGTTGCTTCCTAAGTGGACAGTTTGATTTCACAGAAGTTTGATTTACTTGGAGTTATATTCTGTTGCTTAAGTGTTCCCTTTATTTTTTTGAGCAGTGTATATACATACACAGTGGGGGAAATAAGTATTTGATACCTTGCTGTTTTTGTAAGTTTGCCCACTTACAAAGACATGAACAGTCTATAATTTTAAGGGTAGGGTAATTTTAACATTGAGAGATAGAATATCCAAAAAATGTGTTCCTTTGGAGGTGATCAGTCTCCGTATCAAGCCTCGCCGATGTGTCCCGCGGCATCTCCTTCGGTAGCTGGAGTTGGGGCGCCTCCTGCTGGTGGCCCCACGTTGGGCGCCAAGAATGTTAGGGTGGTCCTATATCAGGACGCTCGATTGCCTGCTCCTGACCTAATGGTTTAAATCAAGTGCATGCGCAGAAGAAATAAAACCAGACACAGTCAGGTGCAGCTCCTCTCTTGACAGAGTAGGTGCGTCAAATCTTTATTGCAACACAAGCAAGGGGCATTTTATATCATCGCATACTAAGGCGTAGCTAGCTGATTGTCATGTCCTTTTCCATTGGATAGTCCATATATGGTCTTTGCATTGCGTAGACTTCCAGCACGAGATATCTTGCTTTCCAGGGCTTGGTCCTGAGTGCAGGCGCCATCTTGTCTCACAGCACTTTCTAGCATCTCTACTGACTCATATAAAGGCAATAATTAATTTCATAAACAACTTAATTTATTCATCTTAACACCTGTGTCTACAAAAAAATCAGTTTTGCAGAAGATTACTAACTACATTGTTTCTTTCTTCCTGACCCTCTCCCAATGCTGCACTGAGATTTGTGAAGTAAGTATAATAGGATCTGCAATTATCAAGTGAGAAAACCTTACAAGGTCCAGCACAGAAGGTGGGTGTGCATGCATTTGCCTGAGTATTCATGTCCCTGTGTCTGCAAAATATAATTTTTGTTGATGATTATTAACTGCATTATTTCTTTCTTCCTGGCCCTCCCGAAATGTTGCCCTGAGATTTGTGAAATAAATATCGTAGGACTTGCAATTATCAAGTGAGAAAACCTTTTAAGGTCAAGCACAGAATGTGTAAATTCACGCATGCACACCCACCTTCTGTGCTGAAATTTGAAAAGTTTTCTCACTTGATGATTGCAGGTCCCATGATATTTACACGACAAATCTCAGTGCAGCATTGGGGGATGACCAGGAAGAAAGAAACAATGCAGTTAATAATCATCAGCAAAAATTATTTATTGCACACACAGTCACATGCATACATAGGCAAATGCACGCACACTCACCGTCTGTGCTAGACCTTGAAAGGTTTTCTCACTTGATAATTGCAGGTCCTATGATACTCACTACACAAATCTCTGTGCATCATTGGGGGAGGGTAAGGAAGAAAGAAACAATGCAGTTAATAATCATGTGCAAAGATGATTTTTTGCAGACACAGGCACATGCATGCACAGGCAAATGCCTGCACACCCACCTTCTGAGCTGGACCTTGAAATGTTTTCTCACTTGATAATTGCAGGTCCTATGATACTCACTACACAAATCTCTGTGCATCATTGGGGGAGGGTAAGGAAGAAAGAAACAATGCAGTTAATAATCATGTGCAAAGATGATTTTTTGCAGACACAGGCACATGCATGCACACCCACCTTCTGAGCTGGACCTTGAAATGTTTTCTAACTTGATAACTGCAGGTACTACAATACTTCACAAGTTTCAGTACAGCATTGAGGCAGGATCAAGAAGAAAGAAAAAATGCAGTTAACAATCATCAGCAAAAATTATTTATTGCAGACACAGGCACATGCATACACAGGCAAATGCATGCACACCCACCTTCTGTGCTGGACCTTGAAATGTTTTCTCACTTGATTATTGCAGGTCCTATGGTACTTAGTCCATCATTGGGGGAGTGTATGAAAGAAAGAAACAATGCAGTTAATAATCATGTGCAAAGATGATTTTTTGCAGACACAGGCACATGCATGCACAGGCAAATGCCTGCACACCCACCTTCTGAGCTGGACCTTGAAATGTTTTCTCACTTGATAATTGCAGGTCCTATGATACTCACTACACAAATCTCTGTGCATCATTGGGGGAGGGTAAGGAAGAAAGAAACAATGCAGTTAATAATCATGTGCAAAGATGATTTTTTGCAGACACAGGCACATGCATGCACACCCACCTTCTGAGCTGGACCTTGAAATGTTTTCTAACTTGATAACTGCAGGTACTACGATACTTCACAAGTTTCAGTACAGCATTGAGGCAGGATCAAGAAGAAAGAAAAAATGCAGTTAACAATCATCAGCAAAAATTATTTATTGCAGACACAGGCACATGCATACACAGGCAAATGCATGCACACCCACCTTCTGTGCTGGACCTTGAAATGTTTTCTCACTTGATTATTGCAGGTCCTATGGTACTTAGTCCATCATTGGGGGAGTGTATGAAAGAAAGAAACAATGCAGTTAATAATCATGTGCAAAGATGATTTTTTGCAGACACAGGTACATGCATGCACAAGCAAATGCATGCACACCCACCTTCTGTGCAGGACCTTCAAATGTTTTCTCATTTGATAATTGCAGGTCCAATGATACTTACTACACAAATCTCAGTGCAGCATTGGGGGATGGCCAGGAAGAAAGAAACAATGCAGTTAATAATCATCAGCAAAACTGATTTTTTGCAGACACAGGCACATGCATACATAGACAAATGCATGCATGCATGCACGCATGCACACCCACCTTCTGTGCTGGAATTTGAAAAGTTTTCTCACTTGATGATTGCAGGTCCCATGAAATTTACGCCACAAATCTCAGTGCAGCATTGGGGGATGACCAGGAAGAAAGAAACAATGCAGTAAATAATCATCAGCAAAAATTATTTTTGCACACACAGGCACATGCATACACAGGCAAATGCATGCACACCCACCTTCTGTGCTGGACCTTGAAATGTTTTCCCACTTGATAATTGCAGTTCCTATGATACTTAGTCCACAAATCTCAGTGCAGTCTTGGGGGAGGGTCAGGAAGAAAGAAACAATGCAGTTAATAATCTTCTGCAAAACTGATTTTTTGCAGACACAGGCACCTTTACACACACCCTCCTTCTGAGCTGGAATTTGAAAAGTTTTCTTACTTGATTATTGCAGGTCCTATGATACTTAGTCCACAAATCTCCGTTCATCATTGGGGGGAGGGTAAGGAAGAAAGAAACAATGCAGTTAATAATGATGCGCAAAGATGATTTTTTGCAGACACAGGTACATGCATGCACAGGCAAATGCATGCACACCCACCTGCTGTGCTGGACCTTCAAATGTTTTCTCACTTGATAATTGCAGTTCCTATGATACTTCACAACTTTCAGTACAGCATTGAGGCAGGATCAGGAAGAAAGAAAAAATGCAGCTAATAATCATCCGCAAAAATGATTTTTGCAGACACAGGCACACGTATACAAAGGCAAAATGATGTACACCCACCTTCTGTGATGGATCTTAAAAGGTTTTCTCACTTGATGATTGCAGGTCCCATGAAATTTACGCCACAAATCACAGTGCAGCATTGGGGGATGGCCAGGATGAAAGAAACAATGCAGTTAATAATCATCAGCAAAAATTATTTATTGCAGACACAGGCACATACAGACACAGGCAAATGCATGCACACCCACCTTCTGTGCTGAACCTTGAAATGGCTTCTCACTTGATAATTGCAGGTCCTATGATACTTATGCGACAAATCTCAGTGCAGCATTGGGAGATGGTCAGGAAGAAAGAAACAATGCAGTTAATATTCATCAACAAAACTGATTTTTTGCAGACACAGGCACATGCATGCATAGGCAAATGCACGCATGCACACCCACCTTCTGTGCTAGTCCTTGAAAGGGTTTTTCACTTGATGATTGCGGGTCCTATGATACTTACTCCACAAATCTCAGTGCAGCATTGGGGGAGGGATAAGAAGAAAGAAACAATGCAGTTAATAATCAATTGAAAAGCTGATTTTTTGCAGACACAGGCACATGCATACACAGGCAAATGCACGCACGCACACAAACCTTCTGTGCTGGACCCTGAAAAGTTTTCTAATTTGATAATTGCATGTCCTATGATACTTACTCCACAAATATCAGTGCAGCATTCGGGGATGGTCAGGAAGAAAAAAAAATGCAGCTAATAATCATCCGTAAAAATGATTTCTTGCAAACACATGCATACACACCCACCTTCTCTGCTGGACCTTGAAATTTTTTTCACTTGATAATTGCGGGTCCTATGATACTTACTCCACAAATCTCAGTGCAGCAATAGGAGAGGGTCAGGAAGAAAGAAATAATGCAGGTAATAATTATCTGTGAAAATAATATTTTGCAGACACAGGCACATGTACGCACACCCACCTTTTGTGCTAGAATTTAACGTTTTCTTACTTGATTATTGCAGGTCCTATGATACTTACTCCACAAATCTGAGTGCAGGATTGGGGGAGGGTCAGGAAGAAAGAAACAATGCAGTTAATAATCATCAGCAAAAATCATTTTATGCAGACACAGGCACACGCATGCACACCCACCTACTATGCTGGACCTTGAAAGGTTTTCTCACTTGATAATTGCAGGTCCTATGATACTTACTCCACAAATCTCAGTGCAGCATTGGGGGATGGCCAGGAAGAAAGAAACAATGCAGTTAATAGTCATCAGCAAAAATTATTTTTTGAAGACACAGGCACATGTATAGACAGGCAAATGCATGCACACCCACCTCCTGTGCTGGACCTTGAAAGGTTTTCTCACTTGATAATTGCAGGTCCTATGATACTTACTCCACAAATCTCAGTGCAGCAATAGGAGAGGGTCAGGAAGAAAGAAATAATACAGTTAATAATTATCTGTGAAAATAATATTTTGCAGACACAGGCACATGTACGCACACCCACCTTCTGTGCTGGACCTTCAAATATTTTCTCACTTGATAATTGCAGGTCCTATGATAAAATCTCCATGCAGGGGGAGGGTCAGGAAGTAAAAAATAATGGAGTTAATAATCATGCGCAAAATTTATTTTTTTCAGACAGAGGCACATGCATACACTGGCAAATGCACGCACACCCACCTTCTGTGCTGGACTGGGAAAGGTTTTGTCACCTGATAATTGCAGGTTCTATGATACTTCTTCCACAAATCTCTGCGCAGCATTGGGGGATGGTCAGGAAGAAACAAACAAAGCAGTTAAAAATCATGCGAAAAATGATTTTGTCACATGGTTACCACGACAGTTTGGAGCCAGGAGACCTAAGCGTCATATTGCTCCTACTCCGGCTCTGAGACAAAGCACTTCTCTGTCATTTTAATTGTGTGTATTTATTCTGGCTGAACAGGGGTTAAGCGGCCATGTTGGATTTCCCTGTGCTCACAGCTGAGCTCGGTTAGCCACTCCTTTTCCCTTTATAATCTGGGCTCTGATACTAATCTATGTCAGAGGAGGGAGAGGAGTTTCTTATGAGAAGGAGTGTTGGAGGAATTACTTGTGACTGGTGTCTGGTTTGTATGCGTGTAATTCCTTATCCTTCTCCATTTTGGTTTATTCCCCCTACCTTCACACCCTGGTGTTTCCCTCTGTAATATGTGAGTGAATATTTCGTATGCCTGGAGTTTTCTATTAACCCCTGTCTTTGTAGCCCTGTTTGTCGGGTTGGTGTAGTACAGTGCACAGTAGCGCCACTCTTCCCCAGGTGGCGGAGAACAGAAGGAGGGCTAAGGCAGGAGTTAGGGCGAAGGCGGAGGCCAGCGCCGGACTGGAGTGTCTGGGGCCCACCAGGGAAATTGACTCCAGGGGCCCACCCACCCAGGCCAACCCACCCAGGCCAACCCACCCTTCAGCTATTTGCAAATACCGGTTAGCCGTTATACCCATTATATTGGCGGCTCCTGCCCATCACTGTGCCCTCACCAGAACTGTGATGTTCAATTACTGTAGTTTGCATTAAAGGGTTTTTATTGGTGAAAACAAGTTATCAGCGATGAACAGGTTGGGAAGGTGATCACTTATTTATTGGTGGAATCCGCACTGTCAGAAGATTGTGGCACTTTGAGTATTTGGTGAGATTTTTACCTCAGTATTTATAAGACAAAACCAGGAGTGGAGCAATCCGAGGTAATGTTTTATGCATTTCTCACCCACTTCTGTTTTTTTCTTATAAATACAGAGGTCAAAATCTCACCAAATGCCAACTTGCTTTCTCTGATGAACCTCTGTAACTGCATCTCTGCTGCTGTGTAATAGTTACAGGACAGGGAGGGGTTAAACATCCAAGTATTTAATATCTGTTGGAAATGAAGAGGTTTCCCCTAATTGATATCAGATAAAACAAATGACCAACCACAATCCACTCTACCAAGACCAATATTACCAGATAGAAGGCAGAAATACTACCACACCGTGACCAGATCACATATTACCACCACATAGTGCCCAAATAATGCCACATACAAGGCACAAATACCGCCACACCATGACCAAAGCACATAATGCCACCACATAGTGACAAATAATGCTAAAATAATAAAAATGTAAAAAAGCTCTGTATATTGGGTCAGTGTACAGGTTATACAGTGATCACCAGTGACATTATACACAGGAGCTCTGTATATAGTGTACAGGTTATACAGTCATCACCAGTGACATTACACACAGGAGCTCTGTATATAGTGTCAGTGTGTGTGTGTGTATAGGTAATACAGTGATCACCAGTGACATTATACACAGGAGCTCTGTATATAGTGTCAGTGTGTGTGTATAGGTAATACAGTGATCACCAGTGACATTATACACAGGAGCTCTGTATATAGTGTCAGTGTGTGTGTATAGGTAATACAGTGATCACCAGTGACATTACACACAGGAGCTCTGTATATAGTGTCAGTGTACAGGTAATACAGTGATCACCAGTGACATTACACACAGGAGCTCTGTATATAGTGTCAGTGTGCGTGTATAGGTAATACACATACTCACAAGTTCTTTATCTGCCGCAGACCAATATATCACATCTTCTATGCAGGACTTATCTCTGCAGAAAATAACTATAGCTATAACTGATCACTTCCAGAGCACAATCCACACTTTTCCCAAGATTTCTACACTGCATGAAATGACAAAAAAAGCAACCTAGTGCCGCACTACACAGTAACAGAGCTCCAGTGTCATTCTTTGCCTGCTCATCTCTGTCAGCAGACATATTTGTCTGATGGCAAAGATGTAGCAGAGCTGAAGACAGAAGACCTATGGATTACGTTGGAGTGAGGATTTTTCTTTATTAAAGATGGAGTCCCTAAATGTGTTTTATTTTTAATAAAAAAAAAAATTCTGTCTTTTTTATTTTTCTGTTTACTAGAAATTCATGGTGGCTATGTCTAATTTGGCGTGACACCATGAATTTTGGGCTTAGTACCAGCTGATAATACAAAGCTGGCCTGGTACTAACCCTATTATTACCCAGGGTGCCACTCCCACCAGGGCCGCTGGAATAGCCAGGTAAAGCATGTGGAAATGGTGCTAGGATGAATGCGCCATTTTCAGGGGTGGCTGCGGGCTGCGATTTTCAGCGTGGGGGGCCAAGAACGCTTGGGCCTTACCATGCCATGCTGCGAATCCCAGCCCCCAGCTGCCTTGTTTTATCTGGCTGGCGATCAACATATGGCGGGAGCCCACGCATTTTTTTTTTTTTTAAATGTTAAATACGTTTAAAACAAATATTCGGCTTCTCTGTCTTTTGATCGCCAGCCAAGGTAAAGCCAGGCAGCTGGGGGTGGCAGGCCGTAGTTGTCTGCTTTATCTGCGGTGAGAATCAAAAATTCTGCGGAGCGCTACATCGTTTTTAAAAATTTCTTTTCACACTTCTATATGTGACAGACCCAACAGCCAATCGCAGATGCTGTCAAAGAGGATGGGCCTCTGTGATTGACTGTTCGACTAATGTACAATTAGCCCATATATTCTAGTATGGTACTATGTATGGGCTGCTTTCAGGTTACTCAAGCAGCCAATCACGATGCCCATTCTCTGTGTCAGCGTCTGTGATTGGCTGTTGGGACTGTCACACATATAGAAGTGTGAAAATAAATAAATAATAAA
This sequence comes from Phyllobates terribilis, assembly GCF_046119375.1. Taxonomy (NCBI): domain Eukaryota; kingdom Metazoa; phylum Chordata; class Amphibia; order Anura; family Dendrobatidae; genus Phyllobates; species Phyllobates terribilis. The sequence continues at coordinate 494,755 of NW_027363015.1, forward strand.
ACAAAAATGACATAGCGTTCCGCAGAATTTTTGATTCTCAGCGCAGATAAAGCAGACAGCTAAGGGCTGCCACCTCTGACTGCCTGGCTTTACCGTGGCTGCTGATCAAAAGTCTGGAAAGGCCAATGTTTTTTTTTTAAATTATTTAAAAAAATAACAATAAAAAAAATGCGTGGGCGCCCACCATATTTTGATCGCCAGCCAGGTAAAACCAGGCAGCTGGGGGCTGGGATTCTCAACATAGTAAGGCCCAAGCATTCTGGGCCCCCATGCTGAAAACGGCAGCCCGCAGCCACCCCTGGAATTGGCGCATTCATCGTAGCGCCATTTCCAGGCACTTTATCCAGCTCTTCCAACAGCCTGAAATTCATGGCGTCAAGCCAAATTAGACATGGCCACAATGAATTTCTAGTAAACAGAAAAAAAACACAACACAGAGAAAAAAATGTTTTAATAAAAATAAAACACATGTAGGGACTCCATCTTTAATAAAAAACAAAATGGGCAATGGGCATGCATGATGGTACCACCAGTGGCTGGCAGGACATGCTGGGCATGATAGTACCACAGAGGCTGACAGGACATACTAGGCATGATTCATGCCTAGTATGTCCTGTCAGCCTCCGTGGTACTATCATGCCCACCCAGCATGTTCTGCCAGCCACTGGTGGTAGTACATGCTGCTGGGCATAGTACCAGTAACCAGAGGCTGGCAGCAGGACATGCTGGGCAATGGGCATGATGATAATCATGCCCATTGCCCAGTAGTATTTACTGCCAGCCTCGGCCAGGGGTCCTCGGCCAGGGGTTCTCCCCCCCCGCGCGTTTCATACTCGCGTGCCGAGTTGCCAGGGGCAACGCCGGGTCCGTCCTCCACAGGAAGCAGTCCCAGGGCGATGACATCATCGCACAGGAAGCAGTCCCAGGGCGATGACGTCATCGCCCTGAGACTGACCTCCTGTGCACGCGCTGGCAGTGTCGCGCTGCGCAGACGAGGCAGAGGGGCACTGCGGCAGCAGGCAGAGCAGGGAGATCGCTCTCCCTGCTTTGCCGCTGTAGAAAGCCCATCACTAATCATATCGGCAGTGCTACCGATATGATTAGCGAACCGGGGGGCCCTCTGTTCAGGGCCCATGAAGGATAGGGGGTGGAGCTTGGGGGCGTGGCCATCGGGACTCGGGGCCCACCGGGGGTTTTCCCGATCCTCCGGTGGGCCAGTCCGCCCCTGGCGGAGGCCCTGGCATCCTCACCTTCAGAGGTATCCCGGGGAATAGGGTGAGCTAGAGCACCCTGTAGTGTTAGGTTCAGGGTAGGAGCCCCTGATCTCTAGTCACCCGACAGCTGTGTTGTGACATTATCTCTGACCATAACCGTTTTTCTGCTCCATTATGGATCCTTTTACTGCTCTGACGGGGCAATTGCAGCAGCTCAGTCTGGAGGTGGCGGATTTAAGCACAGTGGTTTTGCGGTCCCTTAATACATCGGGTGTGGGTGTCTCGTCTCTCAGACAAACCATAGTGGAGCCCAAGGTTGCATTGCCGGACAGGTTCTCTGGGGGGCGGGACAACTTTGTGGTCTTTAGAGAGGCCTGTGAACTGTACTTCAGGCTACATTCCGTTTCCTCAGATTCAGAGGAGCAACATGTGGGCATAATAATCTCGCTCCTGATTCACCGTCGCTCCAGACGGTGGAGGGGTTTTTGCGGACTCTAGGCCATATATATTATGACCCCGATCGTGTCTCCTTAGCGGAGTCCACACTGCACCAACTTCAGCAAGGAGATCGGCCGGCGGAGGAATATTGCTCCAAGTTTCGGAAGTGGGCCACGGATACCATGTGGAACGACCCCCACTTGGTAGTCTCTTTTGTGAGGGGCTTTCAGTAAGTGTGAAGGATGCCTTGGCCCTGTATGAGACTCCAGACTTCCTTGAGACAGCCATGTCTCTGGCGATCCGGGTTGACTGCCGTCTTCGCCAGAGACATAGGGAGTCCGTGTGTGGGGGATCCGGGGTCACGGGAAGTCAGCGTTGAGCCAACTGTGAATCTCATGCAGGTGGGAGCGGCATCCTCCGCTGGCAAATTGACTGTAGTCCGTCGTAAGGGGGAGTGTGTTCCTTTTGTGGGAAAAGGGGACATTTCGTAGGCATGTGTCCTTCCCAGTGTAAGCAACCACCGGAGAAGCCTGATAGCCCAGGTTGCTGGGAGGTTAGCAACCTGGGTGTATTCATCACCTCCATGGGTAAGACACAATTTTTTCTACCAGCCGTGGTTCATGTGGGTGGAGTTAAGGCGGAGGTGTGGGCCTTTCTGGACAGTGGGGCCGTGTTAAATTTGATCGACTCTAGGTTCGTCCAGGTCCAAGTCCCCGTCCCACATCCACTGTCCAGACCCATTCACACTGTCGCCATCGACTCCACCCCCTTGAGACAAGGGCACTTTACTCAAGTCATCTGTGACGTGTGGCTTCAGGTGGGGGCTATGCACACTGACGTGTTAGACTGCTATGTGCTAGAGGGTCTGCCCTCACTTGTAGTACTGGGACTCCCTTGGCTCACCGTGCACAAACCTGTTGTTGATTGGCAGACTCAGGAGATTGTTAAATGGAGTGGGTATTGTCAAGAGCACTGCTTGGGTACCCGGTTGGCAAGGGTGGATACCCGGTCTGTGCCTAATTACCTGTCAGATTTTGGGGAAGAGTTCTCGGAGCAGGGGTGCCAAAAACTCCCTCCCCATCGTCCTTATGATAGCACTATAAATCTCATTCCGGGGGCCAAGCTGCCAAAGAGCAGACCGTATAACATATCTGGTTCGGAGAGGCAGGCCATGAAAAACTAAATCACGGAAAGCCTGACTAAAGGTCATATCAGACCATCCTCTTCCCCATTGCGCTGGTTTCTTTTTTGTAAAGAAAAAAGATGGGGGGGTTACGCCCTTACCTGGATTTCCTTGAACTTGTCAGTGATCCTTATCCGCTTCCTCTCATTCCTGACCTCTTCAATCAAATTGAAGGGGCAAAATGGTTCTCTAAGATGGGCCTTAGGGGGGCGTATAATCTTGTCCGAATTAAAGAGGGGGATGAGTGGAAAAAAGTGTTTAACACGCCTGAGGGACACTATGAGAATCTGGTGATGCCCTTTGGGTTGACAAAGGCACAAGCTGTCTTTCAAAACTTCATAAACTACATTTTTAGTCATCTGATAGATAACCACAAATCTGCCTATCTGGATGACATACTAATTTATTCTCCTGACCTTGAGTCGCACCAGGTTCACGTCAGGCAGGTTTTACATATTCTTCGAGACAAAAAATTATATATTAAGCCTGAGAAGTGTAAGTTCTCAGTTGAGGAGATGCCTTTCCTAGGATATGTGTTGTCCTCCACCGGTTTTCGCATGGATCCAGCAAAAGTCCGGGCGGTGTTGGAATGGGATCATCTGGAGGATTTGAAGGCATTACAAAAGGCACTACATAAGTACATGCACACCTCCAATAGAAAAATCGCAAAAAGTTTATTGAACATAAGCACACTATTAAAAGCATTTAAAAACCATAGACATGGTATACAACTGTTTCCCACATGACAGTAGTCATCAATAATAGTAAATAATAAGCATACAGACCCCAAGATGCACAATCTATAGCCAAATCCACACTAGCAATGGTAAATCCCAAATACAATACAGAAACCCAGACAGTTAATGAACAAGGGAAAGAAGGCCATCATAAAAGTGGGAAGATACTACACAAGGTAGTGTCATCATATACAGTTCCCAATACGTACAAATATCTATTGTATGTAGAATAAAGTCAGTACATACAAATATAACAAAAAGACGTCCTAAATATATTCCTAGCAGATAACCAAAGGCAGGAGGCAATAGCATACATGAACATGCAAAAATGGGTTGCTCTGGGAGAGGTATATAGAAATGCCTATCATGTCAAACACTTTACACGGTTGAATGTAGCTGTTCTAGTGGGTCATAATAAAAAAAGAACGATAAAATCCAAGCATAGAGCCATCTCACGCCAGAGACTGCATGAAAAGGTGCATGCAATGAGGTGGTAGAATATTACCCATTGCTGTCAGTATGTGCAAAGAGGGGTTGTGGTGTCAGAGGGGATGCAGGGAGAACCCTACGCGTATTGCCGTGACCCACAAGACTTCGTGGGGAATATGCTTCTCCATGAATGTTCAATGTATTTTATCATAACCATAATTAGAGGTAAACGGTTGCCGGTGATGATCAGTGTTCCACAGCCAGTCCGGACCGGAAGTCATGAGACCAGAAATGACGATGTAAGTGATGTATCAGTGTGTTATACCCATACACGGGGAGAGGAGGAGAGGGACGTGTGTATCGCATGAGTTGTATCCCGAGGGCGGATACATACACGCCCACATTGAGAGAGGCAGTGAGAAAAAAACTACCTGAACTGTGGCGATCGGGGGACTGGCATCATCATGATAACGCGCCTTCCCACACAGCGCAGAAAATCAACCAGGATTTAGCAAAAACGGCATGACAATGACTTCTCACCCGACATACCCCCCTGCGACTTCTTCTTATTCCCAAAGATGAAGAAAAACTAAAAGGGAAGCGTTTTCAGGACAAAAAAGAGGTTAACAGAAAATAGCTGGAGGCATTTAACAGCATTAGTTCAGAAGAAGATAAAAAATGTTTCGAACTCTGGAAAACCCGTTGGAACAAGTGAAAATCATCTAATGGACAGGATTTTTGAAGAGGACTAATGTTTTCAAGATGTTATGTTAAATAAAAAATAAATAATTCTCATTTTTGGGGTACCTATATATATATATATATATATATATATATATATATATATATGTGTGTATGTATATATATAAGTATGTGACGTGTCGTGATGGGATGGCTCTTACGTTTTTTATTTAACCAGTGGCAGCTAAGCACCCTATACCCTATGTTATTTACATGTACTATTCTGATTTACTTTCTTACTACAGGATATTTGCTCACTTTGTTTTTATCTCACGTTCTGCTTGTCAAATGGCCACAGTGTCACTGCACATCTATGCATTGCACGTATGACAACATATGCCCTGTCTCAATTTTTGGAGTTTTTGGTATGTATATATATATATATATATATATATATATATATATATATATATATATATATATATATATATATATATATAGTATATATACACACACATGCATATACGTACACACACACACATACATATATATGTAAAACATTGCAAACACAAGAAAACTTGTGTCACTGGATATCTGACATTGCTACATGATGACGTGTTGCCCTCTTTATGCACTGAAGATGGCACGTTCCCTGAGTTTTCCCAACAAGATGGTCACCACCACATTATGGGTGTCAGGTGCGAGCATTCCTACATGAACAGTTTCCTGGAAAGTGGATTGGTCGGCGTGGGCCAGTTGAATGGCCACCAAGGTCTCCCAATCTGACCCCCTTAGAATTTTATCTTTGGGGTCATCTGAAGCCAATTGTCTATGCTGTGAGGATACGAGATGTGCAGCATCTGAAACAACGGATACTGGAAGCCTGTGCTAGCATTTCTTCTGCGGTGTTGCTATCAGTGTGTCAAAAGTGGGAGAAGAGGGTTGCATTGACAATCCAACACAATGGACAGCACTTTGAACACATTTTATCAGTGGTCATAAACTTGTAAAAAACTCATGAAAGAATAAAGTTACGTTAAAAACAAGTACACCATTGTTTTTCTTATGAAATTCTGAATAAGTTTGATGTGTTACATGACCCTATTCCTATTGAAAAAAATAAAGTTGGATCCAAAATGGCCGACTTCAAAATGGCCGCCATGGTCACCACCCATCTGGAAAAGTTTTCCCCCTCCCATATACTAATGTGCCAAAAACAGGAAGTTGATATCACCAAGCATTCCCATTTTATATAGGTGTTTCCATATAAATGGCCCATCCTGTACTTTGCACGTGCACCCCTTCCTTGTTATGCGAATGTTACCTCCCTGATTTTACAATAAACTTTACACTATATTTCTACTTTGTATCTAGACTTTTTTGGTCGGTTTTCTTTCTCCCCTTTTTTCTGAACTTCTCAGACTGTCTAGGCTGCCATCATCATCATCATCATCCCACATAAATTACACAGATTACAGTGTGACATTTTTACTCTAGGCTATACAAATACCTTATACTCCGTTACTTCTATACCACACTTTTATGTGTTCCCTTGGTTGCATTTAAATATATTTGTTAGATATATACTGCATATATACAGTGCAGACCAAAAGTTTGGACACACCTTCTCATTTAAAGATTTTTCTGTATTTTCATGACTACGAAAATTGTACATTCACACTGAAGACATCAAAACTATGAATTAACACATGTGGAATTATATACTTAACAAAAAAGTGTGAAACAACTGAAAATATGTCTTATATTCTAGGTTCTTCAAAGTAGCCACCTTTTGCTTTGATGACTGCTTTGCTCACTCTTGGCATTCTCTTGATGAGCTTCAAGAGGTAGTCACCGGAAATGGTTTTCACTTCACAGGTGTGCCCTGTCAGGTTTAATAAGTGGGATTTCTTGCCTTATAAATGGGGTTGGGACCATCAGTTGTGTTGTGCAGAAGTCTGGTGGATACACAGCTGATAGTCCTACTGAATAGACTGTTCTATGGCAAGAAAAAAGCAGCTAAGTAGAGAAAAACGAGTGGCCATCATTACTTTAAGAAATGAAGGTCAGTCAGTGAGAAAAATTGGGAAAACTTTGAAAGTGTCCCCAAGTGCAGTTGCAAAAACCATCAAGCGCTACAAAGAAACTGGCTCACATGAGGACCGCCCCAGGAAAAGAAGACCAAGAGTCACCTCTGCTTCTGAGGATAAGTTTATCCGAGTCACCAGTCTCAGAAATCGCAGGTTAAAAGCAGCTCAGATTATAGACTAGGTCAATGCCACACAGAGTTCTAGCAGCAGACACATCTCTTCAACAACTGTTAAGAGGAGACTTTGTGCAGCAGGCCTTCATGGTAAAATAGCTGCTAGGAAACCACTGCTAAGGACAGGCAACAAGCAGAAGAGACTTGTTTGGGCTAAAGAACACAAAGAATGGACATTAGACCAGTGGAAATCTGTGCTTTGGTCTGATGAGTCCAAATTTGAGATCTTTGGTTCCAACCACCGTGTATTTGTGCGACGCAGAAAAGGTGAACGGATGGACTCTACATGCCTGGTTACCACCGTGAAGCATGGAGGAGGAGGTGTGATGGTGTGGGGGTGCTTTGCTGGTGACACTGTTGGGGATTTATTCAAAACTGAAGGCATACTGAACCAGCATGGCTACCACAGCATCTTACAGCGGCATGCTATTCCATCCGGTTTGCGTTTAGTTGGACCATCATTTATTTTTCAACAGGACAATGACCCCAAACACACCTCCAGGCTGTGTAAGGGCTATTTGACCAAGAGGGAGAGTGATGGGGTGCTACGCCAGATGACCTGGCCTCCACAGTCACCAGACCTGAACCCAATCGAGATGGTTTGGGGTGAGCTGGACCGCAGAGTCAAGGCAAAAGGGCCAACAAGTGCTAAGCATCTCTGGGAACTCCTTCAAGATTGTTGGAAGACCATTTCCGGTGACTACCTCTTGAAGCTCATCAAGAGAATGCCAAGAGTGTGCAAAGCAGTCATCAAAGCAAAAGGTGGCTACTTTGAAGAACCTAGAATATAAGACATATTTTCAGTTGTTTCACACTTTTTTGTTAAGTATATAATTCCACGTGTGTTAATTCACAGTTTTGATGCCTTCAATGTGAATGTACAATTTTCATAGTCATGAAAATACAGAAAAATCTTTAAATGAGAAGGTGTGTCCAAACTTTTGGTCTGTATTGTATATCTGATTTAAGGGCATGGAAATTAAAATTTTGAAAATTGTGAAATTTTCAAAATTTTCATCAAATTTCTGATTTTTTTCACAAATAAATGCAAGTGATATCGAAGAAATTTTATCACTAACATGGAGTGCAATATGTCACGAAAGGACAGTCTCAGAATCAGCGGGATCCGTTGAAGCGATCCAGAGTTATTACCTCATAAAGTGACAGTGGACAGAATTGTAAAAATTGGCCTGATCATTAAGGACATAATTGTCTCCGTCCTTAAGGGGTTAATGTAGTTTTGAAAAAAATACTGTTTTATTAGCAGCAGATTATCAGGACTACTTGGCCTGATGCTAGGTAGTCCAACCCCGCCTCCATCACTGATTGGCAGCTCAGTGGTGTGAGGGCGGAGCTATCTAGATCTCAGAATTCAGAGATCTCTTAGATCTGTGGCAGATAAAACTGTTTTTAATCAATACTGCAGCACCCAGTAAAGTAAGTGATACATCGCTGTAATCATGGTCTCTGCCTCTACATCATGCAGGTGGTTACAGATTCTCTTTAATAAATTTTAGTGTGATTAATATAACTCAACTAAAAATAGCAATAAAATACCGCAGTAATATACAACCATGATGAATGCAAGCAGAAAGAACTTCAATACTACTCCTTTTTGTAAGGTAATAACATTATTCCAGCCATTAATTCACTGAGAGAAAATCTAATAACGCTCAGTTTCCAGCCTATCGAGAAATTTCAAAAACACAAGTCTCTAAGTAAAAAGGATTATACATTCAGATAACTCCTACTCCTCCATTCTCATCAGTCAGACTGATGAGCAGAAATTGTCAAGAACTCGAAGTATGGCTCACTGCGCTTTTATTTCGTGTCTGCTCTGAAGTTATCTATTACTTGCAGCCCACCCCCTTGGGGAACCTGAATATATATTTTATTCCATCCTGCTCCAAACTCAGAATTCAGTAGAAGAAATAAACTGCAACACAGGAGACAATGAGAAGCAATGAGCCAATGCATCGGGAAATAGTGAGATTCCAAGCTGCGGGAAAAGATTTTATGATAAAGGTAAATTATCAACATTATAGATGATGAGCCCAGATGGGGGCTGGAAAAAAAAGATTCCTGGAGCAGGCATTTATGAAGACTCTGAACTGACATGTTGTCATGTTAAAGGGAACCTGTCACATCCTAGTTACTATGTAAACTGCCCTCATAGCGTTGGTAGTGATGCAATGTACATCACTAACACTTTTTTCATTATAATTGGTGCAACTATAATGAGTGTATAGCTCTTTATATACTTATACCCTACCTACTCGTTCAGTCATAGGGGTGTGATCCTCACATTCAGCCATAGGTGGCGCCGCCCAGGTGTTTGAATTTTGCTCCCGGTGAGCGCTGAAGTTATGGGACGCTTGTGCAGTATGACACAGCTGACAGCAAAGCTTGTAGCGCTGGGAGCCGCGCATGCGCTGTGACGAGCGGCTCCGGCCGCACACAGTGAAGCTGGAAAGTACACAGCCTCACTGCGCACATGCGGGGAGCCGCTCGTCACAGCGCATGCGCGGCTCCCAGCATTGGAAGCTTTGCTGTCAGCTGTGTCATACTGCACAAGTGTCCCATAACTTCAGCGCTCGCCGGGAGCAAAATTCAAACACCTGGGCGGCGCCACCCATGACTGAATGTGAGGATCACACCCCTATGACTGAACAAGCAGCTAGTGTATCTATAATATAACAGGGGATGCGTGTTTCTGTCCGAAGCCTCTATAGACTGCGCATGTGTGACGCGCAGTCTGGCTCCAGAGAGAAGCAGGCATCCAGCCGTTACAGGTAAGAGGTGTATGGCGCCGGAGATCGCGCGGGATGCGTAGACACTGAACGCATACTGTGATCTCCGGCGCCATACTTACCTGACCGGGAGGAGCGTTGCCGCGGCGCCTCTCTTCGCTGGAGACCGGGGGCGGAGTGAAGGCGTCGGACCGGCGCGTGCACATAGCGCTATCCGGCGCCATTTTACTGAAGACACATTTGTGTGTCTTCAGCAAAATGGCGCCGGACAGCGTGGTGCTCCGGCGCCGCACTCCTCCCCCGGCCTCCGGCAGAAGAGGACACAGCAGCGCTGGAGCACAGAGAAGAAAGGTGAGTATAACTGTTTATTTTTTTCGTATGTGTGTACAGTGTGAAAGGAGTGAGGGGACCATGCACATAACAGGATTGGGGGGTGAGAGGTACCACACATAACAGGATTGGGGGGTGAGGGGTACCACACATAACAGGATTGGGGGGTGAGGGGTACCACACATAACAGGATTGGGGGTGAGGTGTACCACGCATACCGGGATTGGGGGTGAGGGGTACCACACATACCAGTATTGGGGGTGAGTGGTACCACGCATACCAGGATTGGGGGTGAGGGGTACCACGCATACCATGATTGGGGGGTGAGGGGTACCACGCATACTAGGATTGGGGGGTGAGGGGTGCCACGCATACCAGGATTGGGGGGTGAGGGGTGCCAGGCATACTGGGATTGGGGATGAGGGGTGCCATGCATACCGGGATTGGGGATGAGGGGTGCCACGCATACCGGGATTGGGAATGAGGGGTGCCACGCATACCGGGATTGGGAATGAGGGATGGGGTGCCATGCATACCAGGATGAGGGATACCATACACACCAGGATAAGGATGGGGTACCATGCATACCAGGATGAGGGATACCATACACACCAGGATAAGGATGAGGGGTGCCATGCATACCGGGATTGGGGGTGAGGGGTGCCACGCATACCAGGATTGGGGGTGAGGGGAGCCACGCATACCGGGATTGGGGGTGCCACGCATACCGGGATTGGGGGTGAGGGGTGCCACGCATACTGGGATTGGGAGTGAGGGATAGGGTGCCATGCATACCAGGATGAGGGATACCATACACACCAGGATAGGGATGAGGGGTGCCACGCATACCGGGATTGGGGGGATGAGGGGTGCCAGGCATACTGGGATTGGGGATGAGGGGTGCCATGCATACCGGGATTGGGGATGAGGGATGGGGTGCCATGCATACCAGGATGAGGGATACCATACACACCAGGATAGTGATGGGGTGCCATGCATACCAGGATGAGGGATACCATACACACCAGGATAAGGATGAGGGGTGCCACGCATACCGGGATTGGGGTGAGGGGTGCCACGCATACCGGGATTGGGAGTGAGGGGAGCCACACATACCGGGATGAGGGGTGACACGCATACCGGGATTGGGAGTGAGGGGAGCCACACATACCGGGATTGGGAGTGAGGGATAGGGTGCCATGCATACCAAGATGAGGGATACCATACACACCAGGATAGGGGTGAGGGGTGCCACGCATACCAGGATTGGGGGTGAGGGGTGCCACGCATACCAGGATTGGGGGTGAGGGGTGCCACGCATACCAGGATTGGGTGTGAGGGGTGCCACGCATACCAGGATTGGGGGTGAGGGGTGCCACGCATACCAGGATTGGGGGTGAGGGGTGCCACGCATACCAGGATTGGATGGTGGGGACAGGATGGGGGCAGCACAAATACAAGGAGGGGGGCAGCACATACCAGCATGGGAGACCATATACCAATAAAAATGCTCGCCACCTGGACGTAGAACGGGTTCAATAGCTAGTAAGTATATGAAGTGCTATACACTCATTATAGTTGCACCAATTATAATGAAAAAAGTGTGTTAGTGATGTACATTGCATCACTACCAACACTATAGGGGCAGTTTACATAGCAGCTAGGACGTTTCCCTTTAATGAAATAGATGGCATTTAGATGAGTTTAATGATGCTTGGACACATCGCACAATATTGATCTGTGCTCTCCATTCATCTCCACCTTTTATTGCACAGCTGGGAAGTTAGAATGACAGGGGGCAATGCTCTTTCCAGGATTAATCTGTTTTTTTTTTCTAGGCTTTAACATCAAAATGACACTGAAAAAAATCACATTGAGATATCTATTCTAAGGTGGGGGCATGGACCGGGGGTGGGGAGAGGTGGGGTATGACCGGGGGGGGGGGTAGGGCGAGGTGGGGCATGGACCGGGGGTGGGGCAGAGGTGGGGCATGGACCGGGGGTGGGGCAGAGGTGGGGCATGGACCGGGAGTGGGGCATGGACCAGGGGTGGGGGCATGGACCGAGGGTGGGGCAGAGGTGGGGCATGGACCGGGGGGTGGGGCAGAGGTGGGGCATGGACCGGGGGTGGGGCAGAGGTGGGGCATGGACCGGGGGTGGGGCAGAGGTGGAGGCATGGACCGGGGGTGGAGGCATGGACCGGGGGTGGGGTAGAGGTGGGGGCATGGACCGGGGGTGGGGCAGAGGGGGGGCATGGACCGGGGGTGGGACAGAGGTGGGGCATGGACCGGGGATGGGGCAGAGGTGGGGCATGGACCGGGGGTGGAGCTTGTGCCTTGAGCACTGTTAGCCGGGAGAGCTGTCACTGTGTGGTCAGTGTTGTGGCACCAGTCACCTGCCATCTCCTTCCCCAGCAGCTCACCCATCACACCTGTCCCTGTGCTGTAGCTGCTCTGTGTCCAGCTGACAATCCTCTCCTGCTCCTCACAGACCTGTATAATGGAGCAGCTCTTCTGAGGGATAACGTCACCAGGCGGCAGAGCTTCCCACAGTGCGGAGCTCATACACGGAGGCCGCAGCACAGTCCGCAGGTCACTACGAGGAGCCCGGTCCTGCAGGCTGAAGTGATGTAGTAGTGCAGCTACCGGGGGCAAAGACTGTGACCGCCCCGGGCCCCGCGCTCTGAGGGGCCACCCGGAGCTGAAAAGGTTAAACTGTGCGGCTTTGCCTCTATTGGGCCCTTTGAGCTGGGGGCCCCTCCGCAGGGTCACTGTATAGGCGACATCTGCAGATACACTTGAAAGCGATGGAGGACGAAACGTCACAGCTGACGCTCCCTCCCCCATCGTTCTATCTCAGCGTCTAACGTCTCAGCACGATGACGTCACTACGTAGCGTCCTCTACGCTGGGAGGTGCGACGCATAGAACACAAGCTGCGGCGACCGCGGAGGAGAGGTGAGTATTGTATTTTATTTTTTTAGGACATTGTTGTGGCCATTAAATTACATTTAAGACTATGGGGCTGCATTATACTATATGGGAGTGCTTTATACTGAATGGGCAATAGGGGTGCATTATACTATATGGGGCTGCATTATACAGAGCTATATAGAGGGTCTGAGAGGGGGGATATACTGCAGGATGGGGCTGTATATAGATGAGAGGGGGGATATACTGCAGGATGGGACGGTATATAGATGAGAGGTGGGATATACTGCAGGATGGGACGGTATATAGATGAGAGGTGGGATATACTACAGGCTGGGGCTGTATATAGATGAGAGGGGGGATATACTGCAGGATGGGGCTGTATATAGATGAGAGGGGGGATATACTGCAGGATGGGACTGTATATAGGTGAGAGGTGAGATATACTGCAGGATGGGGCTGTATATAGATGAGAGGTGGGATATACTACAAGCTGGGGCTGTATATAGGTGAGAGGTGGGATATACTACAGGCTGGGGCTGTATATAGGTGAGAGGGGGGATATACTGCAGGATGGGGCTGTATATAGATGAGAGGTGGGATATACTACAGGATGGGGCTGTATATAGGTGAGAGGGGGGATATACTGCAGGATGGGGCTGTATATAGATGAGAGGTGGGATATACTACAGGATGGGGCTGTATATAGGTGAGAAGTGGGATATACTACAGGCTGGGGCTGTATATAGATGAGAGGGGGGATATACTGCAGGATGGGACGGTATATAGGTGAAACGTGGGATATACTACAGGCTGGGGCTGTATATAGGTGAGAGGTGGGATATACTACAGGTTGGGGCTGTATATAGGTGAGAGGTGGGATATACTGTAGGATGGGACGGTATATAGATGAGAGGTGGGATATACTGCAGGATGGGGCTTTATATAGGTGAGACGTTGGATATACTACAGGCTGGGGCTGTACATAGATGAGAGGGGGGATATACTGCAGGATGGGACGGTATATAGGTGAGAGGTGGGATATACTGCAGGATGGGACGGTATATAGGTGAGAGGTGGGATATACTGCAGGATGGGGCTGTATATAGGTGAGAGGTGGAATATACTGCAGGATGGGCTGTATATAGGTGAGGGGTGGGATATACTGCAGGATGGGGCTGTATATAGGTGAGAGGTGGGATATACTACAGGATGGGGCTGTATATAGGTGAGAGGTGGGATATACTACAGGATGGGGCTGTATATAGGTGAGAGGTGGGATATACTGCAGGATGGGACTGTATATAGGTGAGAGGTGAGATATACTACAGGATGAGGCTGTATATAGGTGAGAGGTGGGATATACTACAGGATGGGGCTGTATATAGGTGAGAGGTGGGATATACTACAGGATGGGGCTGTATATAGGTGAGAGGTGGGATATACTACAGGATGGGGCTGTATATAGGTGAGAGGTGGGATATACTGCAGGATGGGGCTGTATATAGGTGAGAGGTGGGATATACTGCAGGATGGGGCTGTATATAGGTGAGAGGTGGGATATACTGCAGCATGGGGCTGTATATAGGTGAGAGGTGGGATATACTGCAGCATGGGGCTGTATATCGGTGAGAGGTGGGATATACTACAGGCTGGGGCTGTATATAGGTGAGAGGTGAGATATACTACAGGCTGGGGCTGTATATAGGTGAGAGGTGGGATATACTGCAGGATGGGGCTGTATATAGGTGAGACGTGGGATATACTACAGGCTGGGGCTGTATATAGGTGAGAGGTGGGATATACTGAATGATGGGGCTGTATATAGGTGAGAGGTGGGGATATACTGCAGGATGGGGCTGTATATAGGTGAGAGGTGGGATATACTGCAGGATGGGGCTGTATATAGGTGAGAGGTGGGATATACTACAGGATGGGACGGTATATAGGTGAGAGGTGGGATATACTACAGGATGGGGCTGTATATAGGTGAGAGGTATGATATACTGCAGGATGGGGCTGTATATAGATGAGAGGTGGGATATACTACAGGATGGGGCTGTATATAGGTGGGAGGGGAGATATACTGCAGGATGGGGCTGTATCATTATTCTGCTGTTACATCGTGTCTTATCCTGCATTCACCTCCAGAGCTGCACTCAATATTCTGCTGTTACATCGTGTCTTATCCTCCAGTAAACTCCAGAGCTGAAGTCACTATTCTGCTGTTACATCGTGTCTTATCCTCCAGTCACCTCCAGAGCTGCAGTCACTATTCTGCTGTAAAATCAGGTCTTATGCTCCAGTCACCTCCAGAGCTGCACTCGCTATTCTGCTGTTACATCGTGTCTTATCCTCCAGTCACCTCCAGAGCTGCACTCTTCATTCTGCTGTTACATTGTCTTATCCTCCAGTCACCTTCAGAGCTGTAGTCACTATTCTGCTGTTACATCATGTCTTACACTCCAGACACCTCCAGAGCTGCAGTCACTATTCTGCTGTTACATCATGTCTTATCCTCCAGTCACCTCCAGAGCTGCAGTCACTATTCTGCTGTAAAATCAGGTCTTATGCTCCAGTCACCTCCAGAGCTGCACTCGCTATTCTGCTGTTACATCGTGTCTTATCCTCCAGTCACATCCCGAGCTGTAGTCACTATTCTGCCGTTATATCGTGTCTTATCCTCCTGTCACCTCCAGAGCTGCACTCACTCTTCTGCTGTTACATCGTGTCTTATCCTCCAGTCACCTCAAGAGCTGCAGTCACTATTCTGCTGTTACATCGTGTCTTGTCCTCCAGTTACCTCAAGAGCTGCAGTCACTATTCTGCTGTTACATAGTGTCTTATCCTCCAGTAAACTCCAGAGCTGCAGTCACTATTCTGCTGTTACATCAGGTCTTATCCTCCAATCACCTCCAGAGCTGCACTCACTATTCTGCTGTTACATCATCTCCTATCTACCAGTCACCTCCAGAGCTGCACACACTATTCTGCTGTTACATCATGTCTTACACTCCAGCCACCTCCAGAGCTGCAGTCACTATTCTACTGTTACATCATGTCTTATCCTCCAGTCACCTCCAGAGCTACAGTCACTATTCTGCTTTTACATTATGACCAATCTTCCAGTCACCTCCACAGCTGCAGTCATTATTCTGCTATTACATCATGTCTTATCCTCCAGTCACCTCCAGAGCTGCAATCACTATTCTGCTGTAACATCATGTCCTATCTTCCAGTCACCTCCAGAGCTGCAGTTTCTATTCTACTATTACATCAGCTCTTATCCTCCAGTCATTTCCAGAGCTGCAGTCACTATTCTGCTGTTAAATCGTGTCTTATCCTTCAGTCACCTCCAGAGCTGCAGTCACTATTCTGCTGTTACAACAGGTCTTATCCTCCAGTCACCTCCAGAGCTGCACTCACTATTTTGCTGTTACATCATGTTTTATCCGCCAGTCACCTCCCGAGCTGTAGTCACTGTTCTGCCGTTACATCGTGTCTTATCCTGTCACCTCAAGAGCTGCAGTCACTATTCTGCTGTTACATCGTGTCTTGTCCTCCAGTTACCTCCAGAGCTGCACTCACTATTATGCTGTTACTTCATGTCTTATCCTCCAGTCACCTCCAGAGCTGCACTCACTATTCTGCTGTTACATCGTGTCTTATCCTCCAGTAAACTCCAGAGCTGCAGTCACTATTCTGCTGTTACATCGTGTCTTATCCTCCAGTCACCTCCAGAGCTACAGTCACTATTCTGCTGTTACATCAGGTCTTATCCTCCAATCACCTCTAGAGCTGCACTCCCTATTCTACTGTTAAATCATGTCCTATCTACCAGTCACCTCCAGAGCTGCAGTCACTATTCTGATGTTACATCGTGTCTTATCCTCCAGTAAACTCCAGAGCTGCAGTCACTATTCTGCTGTTACATCGTGTCGTATCCTCCAGTCACCTCCAGAGCTGCAGTCACTATTCTGCTGTTACATCGTGTCTTATCCTCCAGTCACCTCCAGAGCTGCACTCACCATTCTGCTGTTACATTGTGTCTTATCCTCCAGTCACCTCCAGAGCTGTAGTCACTATTCTGCTGTTACATCATGTCTTATCCTCCAGTCAACTCCAGAGCTGCAGTCACTATTCTGCTGTTACATTATGACCTATCTTCCAGTCACCTCCACAGCTGCAGTTACTATTCTGCTGTTACATGATGTCTTATCCTCCAGTCACCTCCAGAGCTGCAGTCAATATTCTGCTATTACATCGTGTCTTATCCTCCAGTCACCTCAAGAGCTGCAGTCACTATTCTGCTGTTACATCGTGTCTTGTCCTCCAGTTACCTCCAGAGCTGCACTCACTATTCTGCTGTTACATCGTGTCTTATCCTCCAGTCACCTCCAGAGCTGCAGTCACTATTCTGCTGTTACATTATGACCTATCTTCCAGTCACCTCCACAGCTGCAGTCATTATTCTGCTGTTACATCATGTCTTATCCTCCAGTCACCTCCAGAGCTGCAATCACTATTCTGCTGTTACATCATGTCCTATCTTCCAGTCACCTCCAGAGCTGCAGTCACTATTCTGGTGTTACATCAGGTCTTATCCTCCAGAGCTGCAGTCATTATTCTGCTGTGATATTATGTCTTATCCTCCAGTCACCTCCAGAGCTGCAGTTACTATTCTGATGTTACATCAGCTCTTATCCTCCAGTCACCTCCAGAGCTGCACTCACCATTCTGCTGTTACATCGTGTCTTATCCTCCAGTCACCCACAGAGCTGTAGTTTCTATTCTGCTGATACATCAGGTCTTATCCTCCAGTCACCTCCAGAGCTGCAGTCACTATTCTGCTGTTACATCATGTCTTGTCCTCCATTCACCTCCAGAACTGCAGTCACTATTCTGCTGTTACATCATGTCTTATCCTCCAGTCACCTCCAGAGCTGCGATAACTATTCCGCTGTTATATCAGGTCTTATCCTCCAGTCACCTGCAGATCTGCACTCTCTATTCTGCTGTTACATCATGTCTTGTCCTCCAGTTACCTCCAGAGCTGCAGTCACTATTCCGCTATTACATCGTGTCTTATCCTCCAGTCACCTCAAGAGCTGCAGTCAATATTCTGCTGTTACATCGTGTCTTGTCCTCCGGTTACCTCCAGAGCTGCACTCACTATTATGCTGTTACTTCATGTCTTATCCTCCAGTCACCTCCAGAGCTGCACTCACTATTCTGCTGTTACATCGTGTCTTATCCTCCAGTCACCTCCAGAGCTGCAGTCACTATTCTGCTGTTACATCGTGTCTTCTCCTCCAGTCACCTCCAGAGCTGCAGTCACTATTCTGCTGTTAGTTCGTGTCTTATCCTCCAGTCACCTCAAGAGCTGTAGTCACTGTTCTGCTGTTACATCGTGTCTTAACCTTCAGACTCCTACAGAGCTGCACTCACTATTCTGCTGTTACATCGTGTCTTATCCTTCAGACACCTCCAGAGCTGCAGTCACTATTCTGCTGTTACATCATGTCTTATCCTTCAGACACCTCCAGAGCTGCAGTCACTATTCTGCTGTTACATCGTGTCTTATCCTCCAGTCACCTCCAGAGCTGCAGTCACTATTCTGCTGTTACATCATATCTTATCCTCCAGTCACCTCCGGAGCTGTAGTCTCTATTCTGCTGTTACATCAGGCCTTATCCTCCAGTCACCTCCAGAGCTGCAGTCACCATTCTGCTGTTAGATCATGTCTTATCCTCCAGTTTCCTCCAGAGCTGCAGTCACTATTCTGCTGTTACATCGTGTCTTATCCACCAGTCACCTCCAGAGCTGTAGTCACTATTCTGCTATTACATCGTGTCTTATCCTCCAGTCACCTCCAGAGCTGCAGTCTCTTTTCTGCTGTTACATCATGTCTTATCCTCCAGTCACCTCCAGAGCTGCAGTCTCTATTCTACTGTTACATCGTGTCTTATCCTCCAGTCACCTCCAGAGCTGCACTCACTATTCTGCTGTTACATCATGTCTTATCCTCCAGTCACCTCAAGGGCTGCACTCACTATTCTGCTGTTACATCGTGTCTTATCCTCCTGTCACTTCCAGAGCTGCACTCACTATTCTGCTGTTACATTATGTCTTATCCTCCTGTCACCTCCAGAGCTGCTGTTACACCATGTCTTATCCTCCAGTCACCTCCAGAGCTGCACTCACTATTCTGCTGTTACATCGTGTCTTATCCTCCAGCCACCTCCAAAGCTGCACTCAATTTTCTGCTGGTACATCGTGTCTTATCCTCCAGTCACATCCAGAGCTGCACTCACTATTCTGCTATTATTTCATGTTTTATCCTCCAGTTACCTCCAGAGCTGCACTCACTATTCTGCTGTTACATCGTGTCTTATCCTACAGACACCTCCAGAGCTGCAGTCACTATTCTGCTGTTACATTATGTATTATCATCCAGTCACCTCCAGAGCTGTAGTCACTATTCCGCTGTTACACCATGTATTATCCTCCAGTCACCTCCAGAGCTGCAGTCACTATTCTGTTCTTACAACATGTCTTATGCTCCAGTCACCTCCACAGCTGCACTCACTATTCTGCTGTTATATCATGTTTTATCCGCCAGTCACCTCCAGAGCTGCACTCACTATTCTGCTGTTACATCATATCTTATTCTCCAGTCACCTTCAGAGCTGCAGTCATTTTTCTGCTGTTACATCGTGTCCTATCCTCCTGTCACCTCCAGAGCTGCAATCACTATTCTGCTGTTACTTCATATCTTATTCTCCAGTCACCTTCAGAGCTGCAGTCACTTTTCTGCTGTTACATCGTGTCTTATCCTCCAGTCACCTCCAGTGCTGCACTCACTATTCTGCTGTTACATCGTGTCTTATCCTCCAGTCACCTCCAGAGCTGCAGTCACTATTCTGCTGTTACATCATGTTTTATCCTCCAGCCACCTCCAGAGCTGCACTCACTATTCTGCTGTTACATCGTGTCTTATCCTCCAGTCACCTCCAGAGTTGCAGTCACTATTCTGCTGTTACATTGTGTCTTATCCTCCAGTCACCTCCAGAGCTGCAGTCACTATTCTGATGTTACATCGTGTCTTATCCTCCAGTCACCTCCAGAGCTGCACTCACCATTCTGCTGTTACATCAGGTCTTATCCTCCAGTCACCTCCAGAGCTGCAGTGACTATTCTGCTGTTAGTTCGTGTCTTATCCTCCAGTCACCTCAAGAGCTGCAGTCACTATTCTACTATTATTTCATGTCTTATCCTCCAGTTACCTCCAGAGCTGTAGTCACTATTCTACTGTTACATCGTATCTTATCCTCCAGTCACCTCCAGAGCTGCAGTCACTATTCTGTTGTTACAACACGTCTTATGCTCCAGTCACCTCCAGAGCTGCACTCACTATTCTGCTGTTACATCATATCTTATCCTCCAGTCACCTCCAGAGCTGTAGTCACTATTCTGCTGTTACACCATGTATTATCCTCCAGTCACCTCCACAGCTGCACTCACTATTCTGCTGTTATATCATGTTTTATCCACCAGTCACCTCCAGAGCTGCACTCAATATTCTGCTGTTTCATCGTGTCTTATCCTCCTGTCACCTCCGGAGCTGCAATCACTATTCTGCTGTTACATCAGGTCTTATCCTCCAGTCACCTCCAGAGCTG
The DNA here is from genome assembly GCF_046119375.1 of Phyllobates terribilis. Taxonomy (NCBI): domain Eukaryota; kingdom Metazoa; phylum Chordata; class Amphibia; order Anura; family Dendrobatidae; genus Phyllobates; species Phyllobates terribilis. The sequence goes on from NW_027363015.1 coordinate 515,390, forward strand.
TAGTTTCTATTCTGCTATTACATCAAGTCTTATTCTCCAGTCACCTCCAGAGCTGCAGTCGCTTTTCAGCTGTTATATCGTGTCTTATCCTCCAGTCACCTCAAGAGCTGCAGTCAATTTTCAGCTGTTACATCGTGTCTTATCCTCCAGTTACCTCCAGAGCTGCAGTCACTATTCTGCTGTTACATCGTGTCTTATCCTCCAGTCACCTCCAGAGCTACACTCACTATTCTGCTGTTACATCATGTCTTATCCTCCAGTCACCTCCAGAGCTGCAGTCACTATTCTGCTGTTACATCGTGTCTTATCCTCCAGTCACCTCAAGTGCTGCACTCACTATTCTGCTGTTACATCGTGTCTTATCCTCCTGTCACCTCCAGAGCTGCTGTTACACCATGTCTTATCCTCCAGTCATCTCCAGAGCTGCAGTCACTATTTTGCTGTTACATCGTGTCTTATCCTCCAGTCACCTCCAAAGCTGCACTCAGTATTCTTCTTTTACATCATGTCTTATCCTTCAGTCACCTCCAGAGCTGCAGTCACTCTTCTGCTGTTGCAACCTGTCTTATCCTCCAGCCACCTCCAGAGCTGCAGTCACTATTCTGCTGTTACATCAAGTCTTATCCTCCAGTCACCTCCAGAGCTGCAGTCACTATTCTGCTGTTACATCGTGTCTTATCCTCCAGTCACATCCAGAGCTGCACTCACTATTCTGCTATTATTTCATGTCTTATCCTCCAGTCACCTCCAGAGCTGCAGTCACTATTCTGCTGTTACAACACGTCTTATCCTCCAGTTTCCTCCAGAGCTGCACTCACTATTCTGCTGTTACATCGTGTCTTATCCTCCAGTCACCTCCAGAGCTGCAGTCACTATTCTGCTGTTACATCGTGCCTTATCCTCCAGTCACCTCCAGAGCTGCAGTCACTATTCTGCTGTTGCATCATGTCTTATCCTCCAGTCACCTCCAGAGCTGCAGTCACTATTCTGCTGTTACATCGTGCCTTATCCTCCAGTCACCTCCAGAGCTGCACTCACTTTTCTGCTGTTACATCGTGTCTTATGCTCCAGTCACCTCAAGGGCTGCACTCACTATTCTGCTGTTACATCGTGTCTTATCCTCCTGTCACCTCCAGAGCTGCTGTTACACCATGTCTTATCCTCCAGTCATCTCCAGAGCTGCAGTCACTATTCTGCTGTTAAATCGTGTCTTTTCCTCCAGCCACCTCCAAAGCTGCACTCAGTATTCTGCTGTTACATCATGTCTTATCCTCCAGCCACCTCCACAGCTGCAGTCACTATTCTGCTGTTACATCAAGTCTTATCCTCCAGTCACCTCCAGAGCTGCACTCACTATTCTGCTATTATTTCATGTCTTATCCTCCAGTCACCTCAAGAGCTGCACTCACTATTCTGCTGTTACATCGTGTCTTATCCTCCAGTCACCTCCAGATCTGTAGTCACTGTTCTGCTGTTACATCTTATCTTTTCCTCCAGTCACGTCCAGAGCTCCACTCACTATTCTGCTGTTACATCATGTTTTATCCGCCTGTCTCCTCCAGAGCTGCACTCACTATTCTGCTGTTACATCCTGTCTTATACTCCACTCACCTCCAGAGTTGCAGTCACTATTCTGCTGTTACATCGTGTCTTATCCTCCTGTCACCTCCAGAGCTGCCCTCACTGTTCTGCTGTTACATCAGGTCTTATCCTCCAGTCACCTCCGGAGCTGCAGTCACTATTCTGATGTTACATCAGCTGTTATCCTCCACTCACCTCCAGAGCTGCACTCACTATTCTGTTACATCGTGTGTTATCCTCCAGTCACCTCCAGAGCTGCACTCAACATTCTGCTGTTACAACGTGTCTTATCCTCCAGTCACCTACAGAGCTGCTCTCACCATTCTGCTGTGATATTATGTCTTATCATCCATTCACCTCCAGAGCTGCACTCACTATTCTGCTTTTACATCCTGTCTTATCCTCCTGTCACTTCCAGAGCTGCAGTCACTATTCTGCTGTTACATCCTGTCTTAACCTCCAGTCACCTCCAGAGCTGCACTTACCATAATGCTGTTACATCTTGTCTTATCCTCCAGTCACCTCCGGAGCTGCACTCACTATTCTGCTGTAACATCGTGTCTTATCCTCCAGTCACCTCCAGAGCTGCAGTCACTACTCTGCTGTTATGTCATATCTTATCCTCCAGTCAACTCAATAGCTGCTGTCACTATTCTGCTGTTACATTATGTCTTATCCTCCAGTCACCTCTAGAGCTGCACTCACTATTCTGCTGTTACAATGTGTCTTATCCGCCAGCCACCTCCAGAGCTGCACTCCCTAATCTTCTGTTACATCGTGTCTTATCCGCCAGTCACCTCCAAATCTGCAGTCACTATTCTGCTGTTACATCGTGTCTTATCCTCCAGTCACCTCCAGAGCTGCAGTCACTATTCTGCTGTTTCATGACATCTTATCCTCCAGTCACCTCAAGACCTGAACGCACTATTCTGCTTTTACATCGTGTCTTATCCTCCAGTCACCTCCAGAGCTGCACTCACTATTCTGCTGTTACATCGTGTCTTATCCTCCAGTCACCTTCAGCGCTGCACTCACTATTCTGCTGTTACATCGTTTCTTATCGTCCAGTCACCTCCAGAGCTGCAGTCACTGTTCTGCTGTTACATCGTGTCTTATCCTCCAGTCACCTCCCGAGCTGCAGTCACTATTCTGCTGTTACATCGTGTCTTATCTTCCAGTCACCTCCAGAGCTGCACTCACTATTCTGCTGTAACATCGTGTCTTAACCTCCAGTCACCTCCAGAGCTGCACTTACCATACTGCTGTTACATCGTGTCTTATCCTCCAGTCACCTCCAGAGTTGCAGTCACTATTCTGCTGTTACATTATGTCTTATCCCCCAGTCATCTCCAGAGCTGTAGTCACTATTCTGCTGTTACGTCATGTCTTATCCTCCAGTCACCTCAATAGCTGCGGTAAATATTCTGCTGTTACATTATGTCTTATCTTCCAGTCACCTCCAGAGCTGCACTCACTATTCTGCTGTTACAATGTGTCTTATCCGCCAGCCACCTCCAGAGCTGCACTCCCTATTCTGCTGTTACAATGTGTCTTATCCGCCAGCCACCTCCAGAGCTGCACTCCCTATTCTTCTGTTACATCGTGTCTTATCCGCCAGCCACCTCTAGAGCTGCACTCAATATTCTGCTGTTACATCATGTCTTATCCTCCAGACACCTCCAGAGCTGCACTCACTATTCTGCCGTTACATCGTGTCTTATCCTCCAGTCACCTCCAGAGCTGCAGTCACTATTCTGCTGTTACATCGTTTCTTCTCCTCCAACCACCTCCAGAGCTGCAGTCTCTACTCTGCAGTTACATCATGTCTTATCCTCCAGTCATCTCCAGAGCTGTAGTCACTATTCTGCTGTTACATCGTGTCTTATCCTCCAGTCACCTCCAGAGCTGCAGTCACTATTCTGATGTTACATCCTGTCTTATCCTCCAGTCACCTCCAGAGCTGCAGTCACTATTCTGATGCTACATCCTGTCTTATCCTCCAGTCACCTCCAGAGCTGCGGTCACTATTCTGCTGTTACATTATGTCTTATCCTCCAGTTACCTCCAGAGCTGTAGTCACTATTCTGCTGTTACATCATGTCTTATCCTCCAGTTACCTCCAGAGCTGCACTCACTATTCTGCTGTTACATCGTGTCTTATCCTCCAGTCACCTCCAGAGCTTCAGTCTCTATTCTGCTGTTACATCATGTCTTATCCTCCAGTCACCTCCAGAGCTGCAGTCACTTTTCTGCTGTTACATCATATCTTATCCTCCAGTCACCTCCAGAGCTGCAGTTACTATTCTGCTGTTACATCATGTCTTATCCTCCAGTCACCTCCAGAGCTACACTCACTATTCTGCTTCTACATCAGGTCTTATCCTCCAGTCACCTCCAGAGCTGCGGTCACTATTCTGCTGTTACATTTTGTCTTATCCTCCAGTCACCTCCAGAGCTGCAATCACTATTCTGCTTTTACATCATGTCTAATCCTCCAGTCACCTCCAGAGCTGCATTCACTCTTCTGCTGTTACATCGTGTCTTAACCTCCAATCACCTCCAGAGCTGCACTTACCATACTGCTGTTACCTTGTGTCTTATCCTCCAGAGCTGCAGTCACTACTCTGCTGTTACATCATGTCTTATCCTCCAGTCATCTCCAGAGCTGTAGTCACTATTCTGCTGTTACATCATGTCTTATCCTCCAGTCACCTCCAGAGCTGCACTCACTATTCTGCTGTTAAAATGTGTCTTAAACGTCAGTCACCTCCAGAGCTGCACTCACTATTCTGCTGTTACATTGTGTCTTATCCTCTTGCCACCTCCGGAGCTGCAGTCACTATTCTGCTGTTACATCAGGCCTTATCCTCCAGTCACCTCCAGAGCTGCACTCACTATTCTGCTCTTACATCATGTCTTATCCTCCAGTTACCTCCAGAGCTGCATTCACTATTCTGCTGTTACATCGTGTCTTATCCGCCAGTCACCTCCAGAGCTGCAGTCACTACTCTGCTGTTACATCATGTCTTATCCTCCAGCCACCTCCAGAGCTGCACTCACTATTCTGCTCTTACATCATGTCTTATCCTCCAGTTACCTCCAGAGCTGCAGTCCCTATTCTGCTATTACATCAGGTCTTATCCTCCAGCCACCTCCAGAGCTGCACTCACTATTCTGCTCTTACATCATGTCTTATCCTCCAGTCACCTCAATAGCTGCTCTCACTATTCTGCTGTTACATTATGTCTTATCCTCCAGTCACCTCCAGAGCTGCATTCACTATTCTGCTGTTACATCGTGTCTTATCCGCCAGTCACCTCCAGAGCTGCAGTCACTACTCTGCTGTTACATCATGTCTTATCCTCCAGTCATCTCCAATGCTGTAGTCACTATTCTGCTGTTACGTCATGTCTTATCCTCCAGTCACCTCCAGAGCTGCACTCACTATTCTGCTGTTAAAATGTGTCTTAAACGTCAGTCACCTCCAGAGCTGCACTCACTATTCTGCTGTTACATTGTGTCTTATCCTCTTGCCACCTCCGGAGCTGCAGTCACTATTCTACTGTTACATCAGGCCTTATCCTCCAGTCACCTCCAGAGCTGCAGTCACTATTCTACTATTACATCAGGTCTTATCCTCCAGCCAGCTCCAGAGCTGCACTCACTATTCTGCTCTTACATCATGTCTTATCCTCCAGTTACCTCCAGAGCTGCAGTCACTATTCTGCTATTACATCAGGTCTTATCCTCCAGCCACCTCCAGAGCTGCACTCACTATTCTGCTCTTACATCATGTCTTATCCTCCAGTTACCTCCAGAGCTGCAGTCACTATTCTGCTGTTACGTCATGTCTTATCCTCCAGTCACCTCAATAGCTGCTCTCCCTATTCTGCTGTTACATTATGTCTTATCCTCCAGTCACCTCCAGAGCTGCATTCACTATTCTGCTGTTACATCGTGTCTTATCCGCCAGTCACCTCTAGAGCTGCACTCACTATTCTGCTGTTACATCATGTCTTATCTTCCAGTCACCTCCAGAGCTGCAGTCACTATTCTGCTGTTACATCAGGTCTTATCCTCCAGTCACCTCCAGAGCTGCAGTCACTAATATGCTATTACATCAGGTCTTATCCTCCAGCCACCTCCAGAGCTGCACTCACAATTCTGATCTTACATCATGTCTTATCCTCCAGTTACCTCCAGAGCTGCAGTCACTATTCTGATCTTACATCATGTCTTATCCTCCAGTTACCTCCAGAGCTGCAGTCACTATTCTGCTGTTACATCTTGTCTTATCCTCCAGTCACTTCCGGAGCTGCACTCACTATTCTGCTGTTACATTGTGTCTTATCCTCCAGTCACCTCCAGAGCTGTAATCACTATTCTGCTGTTACATCGTGTTTTATCCTCCAGTCACCTACAGAGCTGCGGTCACTATTCTGCTGTTACATTATGTCTTATCCTCCAGTTACCTCCAGAGCTGCAGTCTCTATTCTGCTTTTATATCATGTCTAATCCTCCAGTCACCTCCAGAGCTGCACTCACTATTCTGCTGTTACATCGTGTCTTATCCTCCAGTCACCTCCAGAGCTGCTGTCACTATTCTGCTGTTACATCAGGTCTTATCCTCCAGTCACCTTCAGAGCTGCACTCACTATTCTGCTGTTAGATCGTGTCTTAACCTCCAGTCACCTCCAGAGCTGCAATCACTATTCTGCTTTTACATCATGTCTAATCCTCCAGAGCTGCATTCACTCTTCTGCTGTTACATCGTGTCTTATCCTCCAGTCACCTCCAGAGCTGCAGTCACTATTCTGCTGTTACATCGTGTCTTATCCTCCAGTCACCTCCAGAGCTGCAGTCACTATTCTGCTGTTACATCGTGTCTTATCCTCCAGTCACCTCCAGAGCTGCAGTCACTATTCTGCTATTGCATCAGGTCTTATCCTCCAGTCACCTCAAGAGCTGCACTCACTATTCTGCTGTAACATCGTGTCTTAACCTCCAATCACCTCCAGAGCTGCACTTACCATACTGCTGTTACCTTGTGTCTTATCCTCCAGAGCTGTAGTCACTATTCTGCTGTTACATCATGTCTTATCCTCCAGTCACCTCCAGAGCTGCAGTCACTACTCTGCTGTTACATCATGTCTTATCCTCCAGTCATCTCCAGAGCTGTAGTCACTATTCTGCTGTTACATCATGTCTTATCCTCCAGTCACCTCCAGAGCTGCACTTAACATACTGTTGTTAGATTGTGTCTTATCCTCCAGTCACCTCCAGAGCTGCACTCACTATTCTGCTGTTACAATGTGTCTTATACGCCAGCCAACTCCAGAGCTGCACACACTATTCTGCTGTTACATCGTGTCTTATCCACCAGCCACCTCTAGAGCTGCACTCACTATTCTGCTGTTACATCGTGTCTTATCCTCCAGTCACCTCCACAGCTGCAGTCACTATTCTGCTGTTACATCAGGTCTTATCCTCCAGTCACCTCCAGAGCTGCACTTAACATACTGTTGTTAGATTGTGTCTTATCCTCCAGTCACCTCCAGAGCTGTAGTCACTATTTTGCTGTTACATCGTGTCTTATCCTCCAGTCACCTCCAGAGCTGCAGTCACTATTCTGCTGTAACATCATGTCTTAACCTCCAGTCACCTCCAGAGCTGCACTTAATATACTGCTGTTACATCATGTCTTATCCTCCAGACACCTCTTGACCTGCTGTCACAATTCTGCTGTTACATCATGTCTTATCCTCCAGACACCTCTTGACCTGCTGTCACTACTCTGCTGTTACATCATGTCTTATCCGCCAGTCACCTCCAAACCTGCACTCACTATTCTGCTGTTACATCGTGTCTTATCTTCCAGTCACCTCCAGAGCTGCAGTCTCTATTTTGCTGTTACATCGTGTCTTATCCTCCAGCCACCTCCACAGCTGCAGTCACTATTCTGCTGTTACATCAGGTCTTATCCTCCAGTCACCTCCAGAGCTGCACTCACTATTCTGCTGTTACTATTTGTCTTATCCGCCAGTCACCTCCAGAGCTGCATTCACTATTCTGCTGTTACATCGTGTCTTATCCTCCAGCCACCTCCAGAGCTGCAGTCACTATTCTGCTATTACATCAGATCTTATCCTCAAGCCACCTCCAGAGCTGCAGTCACTATTCTGCTCTTACATCATGTCTTATCCTTCAGTTACCTCCAGAGCTGCTGCCACTATTTTGCTGTTGCATTATGTCTTATCCTCCAATTACCTCCAGAGCTGCAGTTACTATTCCGCTGTTAAATCATGTCTTATCCTCTAGTCACCTCCAGATCTGCAGTCACTTTTCTACTGTTACATCGTGTCTTACACTCCAGTCACCTCCAGAGCTGCAGTCACTATTCTGCTGTTACATCGTGTCCTATCCTCCAGTCACCTCCAGAGCTGCATTCACTATTCTACTGTTACATGACATCTTATCCTCCAGTCACCTCCAGAGCTGCAGTCACTATTCTGCTGTTACATCGTGTCCTATCCTCCAGTCACCTCCAGAGCTGCACTCACTGTTCTGCTGTTACATCGTGTCTTATCCTCCAGTCAACTCCAGATCTGCACTCACTATTCTGCTGTTACATCGTGTCCTATCCTCCAGTCACCTCCAGAGCTGCACTCACTGTTCTGCTGTTACATCGTGTCTTATCCTCCAGTCTCCTGCAGAGCTGCAGTCACTATTCTGCTGTTACATCGTGTCTTATCCTCCAGTCACCTCCAGATCTGCACTCACTATTCTGCTGTTACATCGTGTCTTATCCTCCAGTCACCTCCAGATCTGCACTCACTATTCTGCTGTTACATCGTGTCTTATCCTCCCGTCACCTTCAGAGCTTCAGTCACTATTCTTCTGTTACATCGTGTTTTATCCTCCAGTCACCTCCAGAGCTGCCGTTACTATTCTGCTGTTACATCATGTCTTATCCTCCAGTCACCTCCAGAGCTGCAATCTCTATTCTGCTGTAACATCATGTCTTATCCTCCAGTCACCTCCAGAGCTGCAGTCACTTTTCTGCTGTTACATCGTGTCTTATCCTCCAGTCACCTCCAGAGCTGCAGTCACTATTCTGCTGTTACATCGTGTTTTATCCTCCAGTCACCTCCAGAGCTGCATTCACTATTCTACTGTTACATGACATCTTATCCTCCAGTCACCTCCAGAGCTGCACTAAGTATTCTACTGTTACTTCGTGTCTTATCCTCCAGTCACCTCCAGGTCTGCACTCACTATTCTGCTGTTACATCATGTCTTATCCTCCAGTCACCTCCAGAGCTGCACTCACTATTCTGCTGTTACATCTTGTCTTATCCTCCAGTGCTGCAGTCACTGTTCTGCTGTTACATCGTGTCCTATCCTCCAGTCACCTCCAGAGCTGCATCACTGTTCTGCTGTTACATCGTGTCTCATCCTCCAGTCACCTCCAGAGCTGCAATAACTATTCTGTTGTTACATCATGTCTTATCCTCCAGTCACCTCCAGACGTGCAGTCACTATTCTGCTGTTACATCATGTCTTATCCTCCAGTCACCTCCAGAGCTGCAATCACTATTCTGTTGTTACTTCATGTCTTATCCTCCAGTCAACTCCAGAGCTGCAGTTACTATTCTGCTGTTACATCGTGTCTTATCCTCCAGTCACCTCCAGAGCTGCATTCACTATTCTACTGTTACATGACATCTTATCCTCCAGTCACCTCCAGAGCTGCACTCACTATTCTGCTGTTACATCGTGTCTTATCCTCCAGTCACCTCCAGAGCTGCACTCACTATTCTGCTGTTACATCGTGTCTTATCCTCCAGTGCTGCAGTCACTGTTCTGCTGTTACATCGTGTCTTATCCTCCAGTCACCTCCAGAGCTGCACTCACTGTTCTGCTGTTACATGACATCTTATCCTCCAGCCACCTCCAGAGCTGTCACTATTCTGCTGTTACATTATGTCTTATCCTCCAATTACCTCCAGAGCTGCAGTTACTATTCTGCTGTTACATCGTGTCTTATCCTCCAGTCACCTCCAGAGCTGCATTCACTATTCTACTGTTACATGACATCTTATCCTCCAGAGCTGCACTAAGTATTCTGCTGTTACTTCGTGTCTTATCCTCCTGTCACCTCCAGATCTGCACTCACTATTCTGCTGTTACATCGTGTCCTATCCTCCAGTCACCTCCAGAGCTGCAGTCACTTTTCTGCTGTTACATCGTGTCTTATCCTCCAGCCTCCTACAGAGCTGCACTCACTATTCTGCTGTTACATCGTGTCTTATCCTCCAGTGCTGCAGTCACTGTTCTCCTGTTACATCGTGTCTTATCCTCCAGTCACCTCCAGAGCTGTCACTATTCTGCTGTTACATTATGTCTTATTCTCCAGTCACCTCCAGAGCTGTAGTCACTATTTTGCTGTTACATCGTGTCTTATCCTCCAGTCACCTCCAGAGCTGCAGTGACTTTTCTGCTGTTACATCGTGTCTTATCCTCCAGTCACCTCCAGAGCTGCAGTCACTATTCTGCTGTTACATCATGTCTTATCCTCCAGTCAACTCCAGAGCTGTAGTTACTATTCTGCTGTTACATCGTGTCTTATCCTCCAGTCACCCCTAGAGCTGCACTCACTATTCTGCTGTTACATCATGTCTTCTCCTCCAGTCACCTACAGAGCTGAAGTCTCTATTCTGCTGTTAAATCATGTCTTATCCTGCAGTCACATCCAGAGCTGCAGTCACTTTTCTGCTTTTACATCGTGTCTTATCCTCCAGCCACCTCCAGATCTGTACTCACTATTCTGCTGTTACATCATGTCTTCTCCTCCAGTCACCTACAGAGCTGAAGTCTCTATTCTGCTGTTAAATCATGTCTTATCCTGCAGTCACATCCAGAGCTGCACTCACTATTCTGCTGTTACATCGTGTCTTATACTCCAGTCACCTCAAGAGCTGTAGTCTCTATTCTTCTGTTACATCAGTTCTTATCCTCCATTCACCTCCAGAGCTGCACTCACTATTCTGCTGTAACATCGTGTCTCTTCCTCCAGTCACCTCCAGAGCTGCAATAACTATTCTGTTGTTACATCATGTCTTATCCTCCAGTCACCTCCAGAGGTGCAGTCACTATTCTGCTGTTACATCATGTCTTATCCTCCAGTCACCTCCAGAGCTGCACTCACTATTCTGTTGTTACATCATGTCTTATCCTCCTGTCACCTCTAGAGCTGCAGTCACTATTCTGCTGTTACTTCATGTCTTATCCTCCAGTCACCTCCAGAGCTGCACTCACTATTCTGTTGTTACATCGTGTCTTATCCTCCAGTCAACTCCAGAGCTGTAGTCTCTATTCTGCTGTTACATCAGGTCTTATCCTCCATTCACCTCCAGAGCTGCAGTCACTATTCTGCTGTAGCATCACGCCTTATCCTCCAGTCACCTCCAGAGCTGCACTCACTATTCTGCTTTTACATTATGTCTTATCCTCCAGTCACCTCCAGAGCTGCACTCACTATTCTGCAGTTACATCAGGTCTTATCATCCATTCACCTCCAGATCTGGACTCACTATTCTGCAGTTACATCGTGTCTTATCCTCCAGTCACCTCCAGAGCTGCACTCACCATTCTGCTGTTACATTGTGTCTTATCCTCCAGTCACCTCCAGAGCTGCTCTCACTATTCTGCAGTAAAATCAGGTCTTATCCTCCAGCCACCTCCAGAGCTGCTGTCACTATTCTGCTGTTACATTATGTCTTATCCTCCAATTACCTCCAGAGCTGCAGTTACTATTCTGCTGTTACATCATGTCTTATCCTCCAGTTACTTCCAGAGCTGCACTCACTATTCTGCTGTTTCATCGTGTCTTATCCTCCAGTCACCTCCAGAGCTGCAGTTACTGTTCAGCTGTTACATCGTGTCTTATCCTCCAGCCACCTCCAGAGCTTCAGTCACTATTCTGCTGTTACATCGTGTCTTATCCTCCAGTCACCTCCAGAGCTGCTGTTACTATTCTGCTGTTACATCATGTCTTATCCTCCAGTCACCTCCAGAGCTGCACTTAATATTCTGCTGTTACATCATCTCTTATCCTCCAGTCACCTCCAGAGCTGCATTCTCTATTCTGCTCTTACATCATGTCTTATCCTCCAGTCACCTCCAGAGCTGCAGTAACTATTCTGCTGTTACATCGTGTCTTATCCTCCAGTTACCTCCAGAGCTGCAGTCACTATTCTGCTGTTACAACATGGCTTATCCTCCAGTCACCTCCAGAGCTGCACTCACTATTCTGCTGTTACATCAGGTCTTATCCTCCAGTCACCTCCAGAGCTGCAGTCACTATTCTTCTGTTACATCAGGTCTTATCCTCCAGTCACCTCCAGAGCTGCAGTCTCTATTCTGCTGTTACATCAGGTCTTATCCTCCAGTCGCCTCCGGAGCTGCAGTCTCTATTCTGCTGTTACATCCTGTCTTATCCTCCATTCACCTCCAGAGATGCATTCACTGTTCTGCTATTACATCAGGTCTTATCCTCCAGTCACCTCCAGAGCTGCACTCAGTATCTGCTGTTACTTCGTGTCTTATCTTCCAGTCACCTCCAGATCTGCACTCACTATTCTGCTGTTACATCGTGTCCTATCCTCCAGTCACCTCCAGAGCTGCACTCACTATTCTGCTGTTAAATCGTGTCTTATCCTCCAGTCTCCTCCAGAGCTGCAGTCGCTGTTCTGCTGTTACATCGTGTCTTATCCTCCAGTCACCTCCAGAGCTGCACTCACTATTCTGCTGTTACATCAGGTCTTATCCTCCAGTCACCTCCAGAGCTGCACTCACTATTCTGCTGTAACATCGTGTCTTATCGTCCAGTCACCTCCAGATCTGCAATTACCATTCTTCTGTTACATTGTGTCTTATCCTCCAGTTACCTCCAGTGCTGTAGTCACTATTCTGATGTTACATCGTGTCTTATCCTCCAGTCACCCCAAGAGCTGCACTCACTATTCTGCTGTTTCATCATGTCTTATCCTGCAGTCACCTCCAGAGCTGCAGTCTCTTATTCTCCTGTAACATCATGCCTTATCCTCCAGCCACCTCCAGAGCTGCAGTCAGTATTCTGCTTTTACATCGTGTCTTATCCTCGTCATCTCAAGGGCTGCACTCACTATTCTGCTGTTACATCGTGTCTTATCCTCCAGTCACCTTAAGAGCTGCAGTCACAATTCTGCTGTAACATCATGTTTTATCTGCCAGTCACCTCCAGAGCTGCACTCACTATTCTGCTGTTACATCGTGTCTCATCCTCCAGTCACCTCCAGAGCTGCACTCACTATTCTGCTGTTACGTCACGTCTTATCCTCCAGTCACCTTAAGAGCTGCACTCACTATTCTGCTGTTACATCGTGTCTTATCCTCCAGTCACCTCCAGAGCTGTAGTCTCTATTCTGCTGTTACATCAGGTCTTATCCTCCAGTTTTCTCCAGAGCTGTAGTCACTATTCTGCTGTTACGTCATGTCTTATTTTCCACTCACCTCCAGAGCTGCAGTCACTATTCTGCTGTTACAACGTGTCTTATCCTCCAGCCACCTTCAGAGCTGCAGTCACTATTCTGCTGTTACATCAGGTCTTATACTCCAATCATCTCCAGAGCTGTAGTCACTATTCTGCTGTTACATCAGGTCTTATCCTCCAGTCACGTCCAGAGCTGCAGTCTCTATTCTGCTGTTACATCGTGTCTTATCCTCCAGTCACCTCCAGAGCTGCAGTCACTGTTCTGCTATTACATCAGGTCTTATCCTCCAGTCACCTCAAAAGCTGCAGTCACTATTCTGCTGTTACTTCATGTCTTATCCTCCAGCCACCTCCAGAGCTCCACTCACTGTTCTGCTGTTACATCGTGTCTTATCCTCCAGTCATATCCAGAGATCCACTCACTGTTCTGCTGTTACATCTTGTCTTATCCTCCAGTTACCTCCAGAGCTGTAGTCACTATTCTGCTGTACATCATGTCATATCCTTTAGTCCCCTCCAGAGCAGTAGTCTCTTTTCTGCTGTACATCATGTCATATCCTTTAGTCGCCTCAAGAGCTGCAGTCACTATTCCGCTGTTATATCGTGTCTTATCCTCCAGTCACCTCCATAGCTGCAGTCACTATTCTGCTGTTACATCGTGTCTTATCCTTCATTCACCTCCAGAGATGCAATCACTGTTCTGCTGTTACATCAGGACTTATCCTCCAGTCACCTCCCGAGCTGCAGTCACTATTCTGCTGTTACATCGCGTCTTATTCTCCAGTCACCTCAAGAGCTGCGGTCACTATTCTGCTGTTACATCAAGTCTTATCGTCCAGTCACCTTCAGAGCTACACTCACTATTCTGCTGTTACATCAGGTCTTATCTTCCAGTCACCTCCAGAGCTGCAGTCACTCTTCTGCTGTTACATCGTGTCTTATCCTCCAGTCACCTCCAGAGCTGTAATCACTATTCTGCTGTTACATCAAGTCTTATCCTCCAGTCTCCTCCAGATCTGCACTCACTATTCTGCTGTTACATCGTGTCTTATCCTCCAGTCACCTCCTGAGCTTCAGTCACTATTCTGCTGTTACATCGTGTCTTATCCTCCAGCCACCTCCAGATCTGCGCTCACTATTCTGCTGTTACATCAGGTCTTATCCTCCAGTCACCTCCAGAGCTGTAATCACTATTCTGCTGTTACATCAGGTCTTATCCTCCAGCCACCTCCAGATCTGCACTCACTATTCTGCTGTTACATCGTGTCTTATTCTCCAGTCACCTCCAGAGCTTCAGTCACTATTCTGCTGTTACATCGTGTCTTATCCTCCAGTCACCTCCAGAGCTGCTGTTACTATTCTGCTGTTACATCATGTCTTATCCTCCAGTCACCTCCAGAACTGCACTCACTATTCTGCTGTTACATCATCTCTTATCCTCCAGTCACCTGCAGAGCTGCAGTCACTTTTCTGCTGTTACATCGTGTCTTATCCTCCAGTCACCTCCAGAGCTGCAGTCACTTTTCTGCTTTTACATCGTGTCTTATCCTCCAGCCACCTCCAGAGCTGCACTCACTATTCTGCTGTTACATCGTGTCTTATCCTCCAGTCACCTCCAGAGCTGCATTCACTATTCTGCTGTTACATGACATCTTATCCTCCAGTCACCTCCAGAGCTGCACTCAGTTTTCTGCTGTTACTTCGTGTCTTATCCTCCAGTCACCTCCAGAGCTGCAGTCACTGTTCTGTTGTTACATCGTGTCTTATCCTCCAGTCGCCTCCAGAGCTGCACTCAGTGTTCTGCTGTTACATCGTGTCTTATCCTCCAGTCACCTCCAGAGCTGCAGTCACTATTCTGCTGTTATATCAGGTCTTATCCTCCAGTCACCTCTAGAGCTGCACGCACTATTCTGCTGTAACATCGTGTCTTATCCTCCAGTCACCTCCAGAGCTGCACTCACTATTCTGCTGTTACATCAGGTCTTATCCTCCAGTCACCTCCAGAGCTGCAGTCTCTATTCTGCTGTTACATCATGTCTTATCCTCCAGTTACCTCAAGTGCTGCAATCACTATTCTTCTGTTACATCATATCTTATCCTCCAGTCAACTCCAGAGCTGCAGTCTCTATTCTGCTGTTACACCATGTCTTATGCTGCAGTCACCTCCAGACCTGCGGTCACTATTCTGCTGTTACATTATGTCTTATCCTCCAGTCACCTCCAGAGCTGTAGTCACTATTCTGCTGTTACATCATGTCTTATCCTCCAGTCAACTCCAGAGCTGTAGTCACTATTCTGCTGTTACATCAGGTCTTATCCTCCAGTCACCTGCAGAGCTGCAGTCTCTATTCTGCTGTTACATCAGGTCTTATCCTCCAGTCGCCTCCAGAGCTGCAGTCTCTATTCTGCTGTTACATCCTGTCTTTGCATCTCTGGAGGTGAATGGAGGATAAGACAGGATGTAACAGCAGAATAGTGACTACAGCTCTGGAGTTGACTGGAGGATAAGACCTGATGTAATAGCAGAACAGTGATTGCATCTCTGGAGGTGAATGGAGGATATCACTGTTCTGCTATTACATCAGGTCTTATCCTCCAGTCACCTCCAGAGCTGCACTCAGTATCTGCTGTTACTTCGTGTCTTATCTTCCAGTCACCTCCAGATCTGCACTCACTATTCTGCTGTTACATCGTGTCTTATCCTCCAGTCTCCTCCAGAGCTGCAGTCGCTGTTCTGCTGTTACATCGTGTCTTATCCTCCAGTCACCTCCAGAGCTGCACTCATTGTTCTGCTGTTACATCGTGTCTTATCCTCCAGTCACCTCCAGAGCTGCAGTCACTATTCTGTTACATCAGGTCTTATCCTCCAGTCACCTCCAGAGCTGCACTCACTATTCTGCTGTAACCTCGTGTCTTATCGTCCAGTCACCTCCAGATCTGCAATTACCATTCTTCTGTTACATTGTGTCTTATCCTCCAGTCACCTCCAGTGCTGTAGTCACTATTCTGATGTTACATCGTGTCTTATCCTCCAGTCACCCCAAGAGCTGCACTCACTATTCTGCTGTTACATCATGTCTTATCCTGCAGTCACCTCCAGAGCTGCAGTCTCTTATTCTCCTGTAACATCATGCCTTATCCTCCAGCCACCTCCAGAGCTGCAGTCAGTATTCTGCTTTTACATCGTGTCTTATCCTCGTCATCTCAAGGGCTGCACTCACTATTCTGCTGTTACATCGTGTCTTATCCTCCAGTCACCTTAAGAGCTGCAGTCACAATTCTGCTGTAACATCATGTTTTATCTGCCAGTCACCTCCAGAGCTGCACTCACTATTCTGCTGTTACATCGTGTCTCATCCTCCAGTCACCTCCAGAGCTGCAGTCACTATTCTGCTCTAACATCATGTGTTCTCCTCCAGTTACCTCCATAGCTGCAGTCACTATTCTGCTGTTGCATCCTGTCTTATCCTCCACTTACCTCCAGAGCTGTGGTCACTATTCTGCTGTTACATCAGGTCTTATCATCCAGTCTTCTCCAGAGCTGTAGTCACTATTCTGCTGTTACGTCATGTCTTATTTTCCACTCACCTCCAGAGCTGCAGTCACTATTCTGCTGTTACAACGTGTCTTATCCTTCAGCCACCTTCAGAGCTGCAGTCACTATTCTGCTGTTACATCAGGTCTTATACTCCAATCACCTCCAGAGCTGCAGTCACTATTCTGCTGTTACATCCTGTCTTATCCTCCATTCACCTCCAGAGATGCAATCACTGTTCTGCTATTACATCAGGTCTTATCCTCCAGTCACCTCAAAAGCTGCAGTCACTATTCTGCTGTTACATCGTGTCTTATCCTCCAGTCACCTCCAGAGCTGCACTCACTATTCTGCTGTTAATTCATTTCTTATCCTCCAGTCACCTCCAGTGCTGCAGTTACTATTCTGCTGTTACATCGTGTCTTATCCTCCAGTCACCTCCAGAGCTGCAGTCACTATTCCGCTGTTACATCGTGTCTTAGCCTCCAGCTACCTCCAGAGCTGCAGTCACTATTCTGCTGTTACATCGTGTCTTATCCTCCAGCCACCTCCAGAGCTGCACTCACTATTCTGCTGTTACATCGTGTCTTATCCTCCAGTCACCTCCAGAGCTGCACTCACTATTCTGCTGTTACATTATGACTTATCCTCCAGTTACCTCCAGAGCTGCAGTCACTATTCTGATGTTACATCATGTCTTATCCTCCAGTTACCTCCAGAGCTGCAGTCACTATTCTGATGTTACATCATGTCTTATCCTCCAGTTACTTCCAGAGCTGCACTCACTATTCTGCTGTTACATCGTGTCTTATCCTCCAGTCACCTCCAGAGCTGCAGTCTCTATTCTGCTGTTACATCCTGTCTTATCCTCCATTCACCTCCAGAGATGCAATCACTGTTCTGCTGTTACATCAGGACTTATCCTCCAGTCACCTCCCGAGCTGCAGTCACTCTTCTGCTGTTACATCGTGTCTTATCCTCCAGCCACCTCCAGATCTGCGCTCACTATTCTGGTGTTACATCAGGTCTTATCCTCCAGTCACCTCCAGAGCTGTAATCACTATTCTGCTGTTACATCAGGTCTTATCCTCCAGCCACCTCCAGATCTGCACTCACTATTCTGCTGTTACATCGTGTCTTATCCTCCAGTCACCTCCAGAGCTTCAGTCACTATTCTGCTGTTACATCGTGTCTTATCCTCCAGTCACCTCCAGAGCTGCTGTTACTATTCTGCTGTTACATCATGTCTTATCCTCCAGTCACCTCCAGAGCTGCACTCATTATTCTTCTGTTACAACATCTCTTATCCTCCCGTCACCTGCAGAGCTGCAGTCACTTTTCTGCTGTTACATCGTGTCTTATCCTCCAGTCACCTCCAGAGCTGCAGTCTCTATTCTCCTGTAACATCATGTCTTATCCTCCAGTCACCTCCAGAGCTGCAGTCACTTTTCTGCTTTTACATCGTGTCTTATCCTCCAGCCACCTCCAGAGCTGCACTCACTATTCTGCTGTTACATCGTGTCTTATCCTCCAGTCACCTCCAGAGCTGCATTCACTATTCTGCTGTTACATGACATCTTATCCTCCAGTCACCTCCAGAGCTGCAGTCACTGTTCTGTTGTTACATCGTGTCTTATCCTCCAGTCACCTCCAGAGCTGCAGTCACTGTTCTGTTGTTACATCGTGTTTTATCCTCCAGTCACCTACAGAGCTGCACTCACTGTTCTGCTGTTACATCGTGTCTTATCCTCCAGTCACCTCCAGAGCTTCAGTCACTATTCTGCTGTTATATCAGGTCTTATCCTCCAGTCACCTCCAGAGCTGCACTCACTATTCTGCTGTTACATCAGGTCTTATCCTCCAGTCACCTCAAGTGCTGCACTCACTATTCTGCTGTAACATCATGTCTTATCCACCAGCCACCTCCAGAGCTGCACTCACTATTCTGCTGTTACATCATGTCTTATTCTGCAATCACCTCCAGACCTGCGGTCACTATTCTGCTGTTACATCGTGTCTTATCCTCCAGTCAACTCCAGAGCTGTAGTCACTATTCTGCTATTACATCATGTTTTATCATGCAGTCACCTCCAGAGCTGCAGTCTCTATTCTCCTGTAACATCATATCTAATCCTCCAGTCACCTCCAGAGCTGCAGTCACTTTTCTGCTGTTACATCGTGTCTTTTCCTCCAGCCACCTCCAGAGCTTCACTCACTATTCTGCTGTTACATCCAGTCTTATCCTCCATTCAGCTCCAGAGATGCAATCACCGTTCTGCTGTTACATCGTGTCCTATCCTCTAGTCGCCTGCAGAGCTGCATTCACTATTCCGCTGTTACATCGTGTCTTATCCTCCAGTGCTGCAGTCACTGTTCTGCTGTTACATCGTGTCTTATCCTCCAGTCACCTCCAGAGCTGCACTCACTGTTCTGCTGTTACATCGTGTCTTATCCTCCAGTCACTTGCAGAGCTGCAGTCACTATTCTGCTGTAACATCGTGTCTTAACCTCCAGTCACCTCCAGAGCTGCACTTACCATTCTACTGTTATATTGTGTCTTATCCTCCAGTCACCTTCAGAGCTGCAGTTACTATTCTGTTGTTACATCATGTCTTATCCTCCAGTCAACTCCAGAGCTGTAGTCACTATTTTGCTGTTACATCATGTCTTATCCTCCAGACACCTCCAGACCTGCGGTCACTATTCTGCTGTTACATTATGTCTTATCCTGCAGTCACCTCGAGAGCTGCAGTCTCTATTCTCCTATAACATCATGTCCTATCCTCCAGTCACCTCCAGAGCTGCAGTCACTTTTCTGCTGTTACATCGTGTCTTATCCTCCAGCCACCTCCTGAGCTGCACTCACTATTCTGCTGTTACATCGTGTCTTATCCTCCAGGCACCTCCAGAGCTGCACTCACTTTTCTGCTGTTACATCGTGTCTTATCCTCCAGTCACCTCAAGAGCTGCCCTCACTTTTCTGCTGTTACATCGTGTCTTATCCTCCAGTCACCTCAAGAGCTGCCCTCACTTTTCTGCTGTTACATCGTGTCTTATCCTCCAGTCACCTCAAGAGCTGTAGTCTCTATTCTGCTGTTACATCGTATCTCATCCTCCAGTCACCTCCAGAGCTGCAATAACTATTCTGTTGTTACATCATGTCTTATCCTCCAGTCACCTCCAGAGGTGCACTCACTATTCTATTGTTACATCATGTCTTATCCTCCTGTCACCTCCAGAGCTGCAGTCACTATTCTGCTGTTACTTCGTGTCTTATCCTCCTGTCACCTCCAGAGCTGCAGTCTCTATTCTGCTGTTACATCAGGTCTTATCCTCCATTCACCTCCAGAGCTGCAGTCACTATTCTGCTGTTACATCACGCCTTATCCTCCAATCACCTCCAGAGCTGCACTCACTATTCTGCTGTTACATTATGTCTTATCCTCCAGTCACCTCCAGAGCTGCACTCACTATTCTGCAGTTACATCAGGTCTTATCCTCCAGTCTCCTCCAGAGCTGCACTCACCATTCTGCTGTTTCACTGGGTCTTATCCTCCAGTCACCTCCAGAGCTGAACTCACTATTCTGCAGTTAAATCAGGTCTTATCCTCCAGCCACCTCCAGAGCTGCTGTCACTATTCTGCTGTTACATTATGTCTTATCCTCCAATTACCTCCAGAGCTGCAGTTACTATTCTGCTGTTACATCATGTCTTATCCTCCAGTTACCTCCAGAGCTGCACTCACTATTCTGCTGTTACATCGTGTCTTATCCTCCAGTCACCTCCAGAGCTGCAGTCACTGTTCTGTTGTTACATCGTGTTTTATCCTCCAGTCACCTACAGAGCTGCACTCACTGTTCTGCTGTTACATTGTGTCTTATCCTCCAGTCACCTCCAGAGCTGCAGTCACTATTCTGCTGTTATATCAGGTCTTATCCTCCAGTCACCTCCAGAGCTGCACTCACTATTCTGCTGTTACATCAGGTCTTATCCTCCAGTCACCTCAAGTGCTGCACTCACTATTCTGCTGTAACATCATGTCTTATCCACCAGCCACCTCCAGAGCTGCACTCACTATTCTGCTGTTACATCATGTCTTATCCTGCAATCACCTCCAGACCTGCGGTCACTATTCTGCTGTTACATTATGTCTTATCCTCCAGTCAACTCCAGAGCTGTAGTCACTATTCTGCTATTACATCATGTTTTATCATGCAGTCACCTCCAGAGCTGCAGTCTCTATTCTCCTGTAACATCATATCTTATCCTCCAGTCACCTCCAGAGCTACAGTCACTTTTCTGCTGTTACATCGTGTCTTTTCCTCCAGCCACCTCCAGAGCTTCACTCACTATTCTGCTGTTACATCCAGTCTTATCCTCCATTCAGCTCCAGAGATGCAATCACCGTTCTGCTGTTACATCGTGTCCTATCCTCTAGTCGCCTCCAGAGCTGCATTCACTATTCCGCTGTTACATCGTGTCTTATCCTCCAGTGCTGCAGTCACTGTTCTGCTGTTACATCGTGTCTTATCCTCCAGTCACCTCCAGAGCTGCACTCACTGTTCTGCTGTTACATCGTGTCTTATCCTCCAGTCACTTGCAGAGCTGCAGTCACTATTCTGCTGTAACATCGTGTCTTAACCTCCAGTCACCTCCAGAGCTGCACTTACCATTCTACTGTTATATTGTGTCTTATCCTCCAGTCACCTTCAGAGCTGCAGTTACTATTCTGTTGTTACATCATGTCTTATCCTCCAGTCAACTCCAGAGCTGTAGTCACTATTTTGCTGTTACATCATGTCTTATCCTCCAGACACCTCCAGACCTGCGGTCACTATTCTGCTGTTACATTATGTCTTATCCTCCAGTCACCTCCAGAGCTGCAGTTACTATTCTGTTGTTACATCATGTCTTATCCTCCAGTCACCTTCAGAACTGCACTCACTATTCTGCTGTTACATTATGTCTTATCCTCCAGTCACCTCCAGAGCTGCAGTCACTATTCCGCTGTTACATCGTGTCCTATCCTCCAGCCACCTCCTGAGCTGCAGTCACTATTCTGCTGTTACATCGTGTCTTATCCTCCAGCCACCTCCAGAACTGCACTCACTATTCTGCTGTTACATCATGTCTTTTCCTCCAGTCACCTCCAGAGCTGCACTCACTATTCTGCTGTTACATCATGTCTTATCCTGCAGTCACCTCCAGAGCTGCACTCACTATTCTGCTGTTACATAGTGTCTTATCCTCCAGTCACCTCCAGAGCTGCACTCACTATTCTGCTGTAACATCGTGTGTTATCCTCCAGTTACTTCCAGAGCTGCACTCGCTATTCTGCTGTTACATCATGTCTTATCCTCCAGTCAACTCCAGAGCTGTAGTCACTATTCTGCTGTTACATCGTGTCTTATCCTCCAGTCACCCCAAGAGCTGCACTCACTATTCTGCTGTTACATCATGTCTTATCCTCCAGTCACCTCCAGAGCTGCAGTCTCTATTCTGCTGTTACATCATGTTTTATCCTGCAGTCACCTCCAGAGCTACAGTCACTTTTCTGCTGTTACATTGTGTCTTATCCTCCAGCCACCTCCAGAACTGCACTCACTAGTCTGCTGTTACATCGTGTCTTATCCTCCAGACACCTCCAGAGCTGCAGTCACTATTCTGCAGTTACATCGTGTGTTATCCTCCAGCCACCTCCAGAGCTGCACTCACTATTCTGCTGTTACATCGTGTCTTATCCTCCAGACACCTCCAGAGCTGCAGTCACTATTCTGCTGTTACATCGTGTCTTATCCTCCAGTCACCTCAAGAGCTGCACTCACTATTCTTCTGTTACATTACGTCTTATCCTCCAGTCACCTCCAGAGCTGTAGTCTCTATTCTGCTGTTACATCAGGTTTTATCCTCCATTCACCTCCAGAGCTACAGTCACTATTCTGCTGTAACATCATGTTTTATCTGCCAGTCACCTCCAGAGCTGCACTCACTATTCTGCTGTTACATCGTGTCTCATCCTCCAGTCACCTCCAGAGCTGCAATCTCTATTCTGTTGTTACATCATGTCTTATCTAGTGTTGAGCCACCCCCGTAGTGTTCGGGTTCGGTTCGTCGAACACCGGGATGTTCGAGGAACTGTTCGTCGAACTGTTCGTCGAACACCTTAGAACACCGTCGAACACCGTTAAAACCAATGGCAGGCAAACAAAAACACATAGAAACACATAGAAAACACCTTCAAAGGTGTCCAAAAGCTGACAAACTGCTCAGAAGACGCTTTCTTTAAAAAAGCCGGCCAGCAATTCAGCAGCGGCATACACCGGTACCCGACAATTTAGACAAGAAGGAATAGAGCCTCACACATAGATTAGATAGATGGAAACATGTCAGTCACATATATATGAAGTACAGTGACAGTGTTGCTTACTGTACTTGTCATTTAGTGTAAAGGATTTATTAAAAAAAATAATAGTGTTTTCATGCACCGTCTCTTTAAAAAAGCCAGCCGGCAATTCAGCAGCGGTACCCGACAATTTATAACAGACAGAATAGAGCTTCACACATAGATTAGATAGATAGAAACATGTCAGTCACATATATATATGAAGTACAGTGATAGTGTTGGTTACTGTACTTGTCATTTAGTATTAAAATAAAGGATTTATTATTAAAAAAAATTGGCGTGGGGTTCCCCTTAATTTTAGTCTCTAGCGGAGGTTAAGCAGACAGCTGGGGCAGATGTTTGAAGCCTGGGAAGGGGGTAATACCCACGGAGCTTCCCAGGCTACTAATATCAGCCCCCAGCTGAATACATAGCCTTTACTAGCTATTAAAATGGGGGACCCCCCCAAAAAAATGACGTGGGGTCCCCCCTAATTTAATAGCTAGCAAAGGCTAGGCAGACAGCTGGGGGCTGATATTAATAGCCCAGGAAGGGAGCCATGAATATTGGCCCCCTCCCAGGCTAGAAACAGCAGCCGTCAGCCGCCCCAGAAATGCGCCAATTCTGGCACTTAGCCTCGCTCTTCCACGCTGCCCTGTAGCGGTGGCAGGGGGTAATAGGGCTGGGGTTGATGTCAGCTTATAATGCCAGCTGACATCAAGCCCAGGTTAGTAATGGAGAGGCGTCTATAAGACACCCCCATTACTAACCCCATAGTCAAAGTTAAAAGAAAACACAAACACCCAGAATAAAGTCCTTTAATTGAAATAAAGACACAATCCTTTATTGTTCTAAATTAAACCATACTTACCATCACGCCCATTCCAGCTGAAGCCAACGATCTCCTGCAATAAAAGAAAAATAATAAAGCAACATCATCCTTACCTTTCCATGGTTCCCACGACAGCTTCAGCTCTGCTACATCGAGATGACAGGCTGGACCGCAGCAGAACGCTGCCATCCAGCCTGTCATCCCGCAGACACTGAGAAGCGCAGGCATGCTTGCGCTCTGCAGTGTCTGGCTGTGACGGCATAAAGATGAGACGAGTTCATGTCCAATGAACTCGGCGCACCTTATGCACGTCACTGACAGCGTGGGAAAATTCTCACGCTGAAGCGCTGAGTGCAGGAGAATTTTCCCACGCTGTCAGTGACGTGCATGAGGTGAGCCGAGTTCATTGGACATTAACTCGGCTCATCTGGATGCCCTCACAGAGAGACACTGTGGAGCGCAAGCAAGCAGTGTCTGCGGGATGACAGGCTGGATGGCAGCGTTCTGCTGCGGTCCAGCCTGTCATCTCGATGTAGCAGAGCTGAAGCTGTCGTGGGAACCATGGAAAGGTAAGGATGATGTTGCTTTATTATTTTTCTTTTATTTCAGGAGATCGTTGGCTTCAGCTGGAATGGGCGTGATGGTAAGTATGGTTTAATTTAGAACAATAAAGAATTGTGTGTTTATTTCAATTAAAGGACTTTTTTCTGGGTGTTGTGTTTTTTTTAAATACTTTACTAGAAATTCATGGTGGTCATGTCTAATATTGGCGTGACCCCATGAATTTTGGACTTAGGGCCAGCTGATAATGCCAAGCTGGCCCTAACCCCTTTATTACCCAGTGAGCCACCGCATCAGGGCCCTGGATGAGTTGGGTACAGCGCCAGAAGATGGCGCTTCTATGAACGCGCCATTTTCCGGGGCGGCTGCGGACTGCAATTTGCAGCGGGGGGGGCCCAGAAAGCTTGGGCCTCCCTGCGCTGCGGATTCCAGCCCCCAGCTGCCTAGTTGTACCTGGCTGGACACAAAAACAGGGCGAAGCCCCACGTCAATTTTCTTTAAATTATTTCATGAAATAATTAAGAAAAAAAGGGCTTCCCTATATTGTTGTGTCCGGCCAGGTACAAATAGGCAGCTGGTGGTTGGGGGCAGCCCGTTCCTGCCTGCTGTACCTGACTGGACACAAATATAGTGCGAAGCCCCACGTCAATTTTTTTTTAATTATTTCATGAATTTCATGAAATAATAAAAAAAAAAAAATACGTGGAGCTTTGCCCTATTTTTGTGTCCAGCCAGGTACAACTAGGCAGCTGGGGGCTGGAATCTGCAGCGCAGGGAGGCCCAAGCTTTCTGGGCCCCCCCCCCCCGCTGCAAATTGCAGTCCGCAGCCACCCCGGAAAATGGCGCGTTCATAGAAGCGCCATCTTCTGGCGCTGTACCCAACTCATCCAGGGCCCTGGTGCGGTGGCTCACTGGGTAATAAAGGGGTTAGGGCCAGCTTGACATTATCAGCTGGCCCTAAGCCCGAAATTCATGGGGTCACGCCAATATTAGACATGACCGCCATGAATTTCTAGTAAAGTATTTAAAAAAAACACAACACCCAAAATAAAGTCCTTTAATTGAAATAAACACACAATTCTTTATTGTTCTAAATTAAACTATACTTACCATCACGCCCATTCCAGCTGAAGCCAACGATCTCCTGCAATAAAAGAAAAATAATAAACCAACCTCATCCTTACCTTTCCATGGCTCCCACGACAGCTTCAGCTCTGCTACATCGAGATGACAGGCTGGACCGCAGCAGAACGCTGCCATCCAGCCTGTCATCCCGCAGACACTGAGAAGCGCAGGCATGCTTGCGCTCCTCAGTGTCTGGCTGTGACGGCATCCAGATGAGCCGAGGTCATGTCCAATGAACTCGGCTCACCTCATGCACGTCACTGACAGCGTGGGAAAATTCTCCTGCACTCAGCGCTTCAGCGTGAGAATTCTCCCACGCTGTAAGTGACGTGCATGAGGTGAGCCGAGTTCATTGGACATGACCTCGGCTCATCTTTATGCCGTCACAGAGAGACAATGTGGAGCGCAAGCAAGCCTGCTCTTCTCAGTGTCTGCGGGATGACAGGCTGGATGGCAGCGTTCTGCTGCAGTCCAGCCTGTTATCTCGATGTAGCAGAGCTGAAGCTGTCGTGGGATCCATGGGAAGGTAAGGATGAGGTTGGTTTATTATTTTTCTTTTATTGCAGGAGATCGTTGGCTTCAGCTGGAATGGGCGTGACGGTAAGTATGGTTTAATTTAGAACAATAAAGAATTGTGTCTTTATTTCAATTAAAGGACTTTATTCTGGGTGTTTGTGTTTTTTTTAACTTTGACTATGGGGTTAGTAATGGGGGTGTCTTATAGACGCCTCTCCATTACTAACCTGGGCTTGATGTCAGCTGGCATTATAAGCTGACATCAACCCCAGCCCTATTACCCCCTGCCACCGCACCAGGGCAGCGTGGAAGAGCGAGGCTAAGTGCCAGAATTGGCGCATCCTATGAATGCGCCATTTCTGGGGCGGCTGACGGCTGGTGTTTCTAGCCTGGGAGGGGGCCAATATTCATGGCTCCCTTCCTGGGCTATTAATATCAGCCCCCAGCTGTCTGCCTAGCCTTTGCTAGCTATTAAATTAGGGGGAACCCCACGTCATTTTTTTGGGGGGGGTCCCCCATTTTAATAGCTAGTAAAGGCTATGTATTCAGCTGGGGGCTGATATTAGTAGCCTGGGAAGCTCCGTGGGTATTACCCCCTTCCCAGGCTTCAAACATCTGCCCCAGCTGTCTGCTTAACCTCCGCTAGAGCCTAAAATTAAGGGGAACCCCACGCCAATTTTTTTAATAATAAATCCTTTATTTTAATACTAAATGACAAGTACAGTAACCAACACTATCACTGTACTTCATATATATGTGACTGACATGTTTCTATCTATCTAATCTATGTGTGAAGCTCTATTCTGTCTGTTATAAATTGTCGGGTACAGATGCTGAATTGCCGGCCGGCTTTCTTAAAGAGACGGTGCATGAAAACACTATTATTTTTTTTAATAAATCCTTTACACTAAATGACAAGTACAGTAAGCAACACTGTCACTGTACTTCATATATATGTGACTGACATGTTTCTATCTATCTAATCTATGTGTGATTCTCTATTCCTTCTATTCTAAATTGTTGGGTACAGATGCTGAATTGCCGGC
Organism: Phyllobates terribilis; assembly: GCF_046119375.1. Lineage (NCBI taxonomy): Eukaryota > Metazoa > Chordata > Amphibia > Anura > Dendrobatidae > Phyllobates > Phyllobates terribilis. The sequence continues at coordinate 542,502 of NW_027363015.1, forward strand.
CGGCTTTTTTAAAGAGACGGTGCATGAAAACACTATTATTTTTTTTGATAAATCCTTTACACTAAATGACAAGTACAGTAATCAACACTGTCACTGTACTTCATATATATGTGACTGACATGTTTATATCTATCTAATCTTAGTGTGAAGCTCTATTCTTTCGGTTCTAAATTGTCGGGTACCGGTGTATGCCGCTGCTGAATTGCCGGCTTTTCATGTTTCACTGTTGGCACTGTTCCCATCGATTTGGGCAATCACTGTAATGCCACAACCACCATGGCTGTGGCATTACAGTGAGTGGCAGACAATCCCTGCATGATTGGTGCTCTAAATAGCACCAGACATGCAGGACACGCTTTTGGTGCACGAACAGTTATCGAACATAACCTCGAACAGCCGAATTTTTTGCAAATCGTTCGGGTTCGTCGAACAACTCGAACACCGCCCAAAACAGCTCGAATTTGAGATTGGCGAACAGTTCTAGTCGAACACCGCTCATCTCTAGTCTTATCCTCCAGTCACCTCCAGAGGTGCAGTCACTATTCTCCTGTTACTTCGTGTCTTATCCTCCAGTCACCTCCAGAGCTGCACTCACCATTCTGCTGTTACATTGTGTCTTATCCTCCAGTCACCTCCAGAGCTGCACTCACTATTCTGCAGTTACTTCAGGTCTTATCCTCCAGCCACCTCCAGAGCTGCTGTCACTATTCTGCTGTTACATTATGTCTTATCCTCCTGTCACCTCCAGAGCTGCACTCACTATTCTGCTGTTACATCCAGGGCTGTGGAGTCGGTGTCGTGGAGTCGGAGTTAGTTTTGGTTGGAGTCTGAGTCGGTAGAAATGTACCGACTCCAGCTTTAAAAAAAATGTATTAATATTTCATAATTGAACTTTCATATGAATTTTATAAATGTTACTCAAATATATATGTTCTATCAAACTATGAACAACAGTGATAAGCAGTTCTGCTGGAGATAGAGACATTTCTTACTTCTTGTGTGTCACTGTTCTCCACTGCCCTTATCTAATCTTATACTTGGTTAACCTCATGCTGCCACAACCCCCCTACTTACAATGTATGAAACTGAAAGTGAAAATGTGTTGCAAATTCTTAGTAGTAAAGCTCCTCCTCTAGACTAGATGTTTACTAGGTGTGCGTCTTCCAAGCATCTCACAGCTGCTACTCAGAAGAGGAAGACTGTAAGAAGTATTATCCTTTCAACAAACTTTGCATCAGTTAACTGTGAGTACATGAGGAATAACAGTATTACTGACCACTATATCAGTTGTACGACCTGGCAATAATTTTGTACCATTGTTTTTAGGAAAAACAATTGTCATTTGGATTGTGAAACGCAGAATTAAAAACCTGAGAATGTCAAAGAAGTGTCACATTAAATCAGCTGTATTTGAACATTTCACCATCACTCAAGATAGAAAACATTATGTCTGTCAGTGTATGACAAATGATCCAGACGAAAACAAATGCTGTGAAGCCAAGATCAGTGCATATTCAGGCAAAGATTAAAATGCTCCTACCAGAGCTTCAAATTTAAAGAGACATTTACAGCGATTTCATCCAGAAGTACTGAAAGCAGTGGATGAGAGAGACTGCATCCAAACCAATGAACCAGTGCCCAGCTCTTCCAGCCAAACAAAGGAGCAGAGAACTTTGCAGCCATCATTTGCAAGATATTTTGTCAGTGACAAAGTTACTGTGACAATGACAGTAGATACATTTAAAAAACAGATCATAGAGCTTGTTGTAAAGGATAGTGTGCCTATTTCATTATTTTCACGACCAGCTTTTATGTGTCTGAATGGGGAAATGGCCCGCAAGCTTGGTGTTTCTCTGGAGAGAGAGAGTATTAGAAAATTAGTAATCGAAGAAGCTTTTAAACAAAAGGAAGAACTTAAAAAAACTCTCAAGGGACGCTTTCTGCTTCTTAAAATGGATGCCTGCACACGTCACAGAGTGAACTATTTTGCCATCAATGTCCGATTTGTTTGTGACAAAAATGAAATAGTTACCAAGACATTGGCAGTAAAAGACACCAAAGCGCATCACACCAGTGAGTTTCTCCAGGTCTTGGTGGAAAAGGTTCTGCAAGACTATGAACTTAAAAAAGAGCAAGTTCAATGCTTCAAATATGATAAGTACTATTAACCTAATGAATGAGAGTAATGATGGTGACCAGCAGCTAGAAGAACATTCTGGGTCCACAGACACAGAAATGTTTGAAATAGAGGAACACAGTATTGTAACTGAGGAGCAAACTGAAGTTGCTTCAGATGAACAGCAACATGATAGTTTAGATGATCTTGTTGAAACTGTGACAATCCGTTCTTTCATTCATCACATGCGCTGTGTTGTGCGTACGCTACAGCTGGCTATAAGAGACAGTCTGCAAGAAGGACATGCTGCTGCACTGATTGGCAAGGTGAGAAAATTGGCTACTGTTGCCAGAACCCCTAAAGTTGACTCAATTTTGAAGAGACGTGCTGGAAAAGGGGCAATTATTGATCAAGCCACACGATGGGGCAGTACTTACTTAATGATTCAGCGCTTGGTTGAACTGAAAACCTTTCTTGTAGACATGGCTAACCCTCAACTGACGCTAAATGAAAGTCAGTGGAATCAGGTGACTGAGCTGGAAAAATTGCTAGAGCACCCATTTACAGTGATTAAAAAATGACAAGCAGAGGACTTAACTCCAGGTATTTTCTTAAAGGAGTGGAAGAACCTCATGTTTCGCCTGTCCCAAAGAGGAGGGTTAATTGCAAGTGGCATTGCTACATCAATGAAACGGAGAGAGGAGCTACTATTACAAAATACCATTCTTTTGGCAGCTGTTTATGTAGACCCAATGCATCGGATTCTTCTAGATGATCAACAGCTAACTAAAGGAAAAGAAGCTCTGTTTGAAATAGCAGTAAGGATGAAAGGGTTGCAGAACAGTCAGGAGGAACAAGAAGAGCTTGGTCGTCCTGCCACATCTTCACCCTCATCATCAACTGATGAAGAATTTAATTTCGAAAAATATTTGGATCACAAGGACCGTGCAAAGCGTTCCCGCATAGAAGAAGAGTCATCCCCATCAAAGAACACAGCCAGTACATTTCAGCAGAATTTTTCATGTGCACTAAAAGAAATTGAGAAATTTGACCGTTCATCAAAAATAACAGTGAAACAAGCGATTCCTCTGTATCCTGACATTGTCAGAGATGTTGCCCGAGTGGTTACTGCTTTGCCACCAACCCAAGTTAGTGTAGAGAGGTTGTTCTCAGCTCTCAAAATAATTAGATCAGATTTGAGGGCATCCATGAAGGAGGATCTGACAGAGGCAATACTTTTTCTGAGGACAAATTTATAGATTTCTTCTTATTAACTGCATAACAGTGTTTATTGCATATTTACTTACAAGAGTTTAGAAAAGTTTATAAAAGTTATTTGCTATATTCTAATTGTATTCTAATAAATATAGTTTTTGCTCTAAGTGGTCTGATTACTTATATGATGGTGAGAAACTGAATAAGCACGATGTTAATATTTTACAACAGTAAATTTATTGTTACGAATTGGCCATTTATGAAGGAGTCGGAGCCGGAGTAGGAGTCGGAACCTGATAAAATCCAGGAGTCGGAGTCGCAACTGTGGCTTACCGACTCCACAGCCCTGGTGAGCACGCAGCCTAAGTCTTCAAAGGTGTTGTCCATGATTAGAAACTTGTGTTTTTTTGTCTAAAAACAGCACCACAACCTGTCTACAGGTTCAGTGTGGTATTGCAGCTCAGCTCCATTTATTTCAGTAGAGCTGAAGTCCAATGCCAGTCACAATCTATGGACAGATGTGATATTGCTTTTGAAAGAAAACAATAATGTTTTTCTAATCCTGTATGTGAAGATCTGAGGTTGTGGGTTGCAATAATCACCTAGACAAGTTAATGATGCAACAATAGTTTATCTCTTACATCCAAGGTTTTACTACAACTCTAGGTAAATGGCCAAAATACATTGCCCCCAGTGCACAAGATACCCTTCCTGGGGCGGTAGTTCAACTGCCTTTGTACCAGGCGATACTCACTATTTCACCACTTTTGGTTGGCTCACAGATTTCGTATCGCCAACCAGTATAGTTTGTATTCACATTCCTCGCTCCTCCAGACGACAAGATAAAACAATAGAGACACAGGTATCCAGTAGCAACAGTCCTTAAGAAAGTTCATCAAATCCAGACGACAGATTCCACAACTGTAGCCTATTTATCCAGCCCAGTGATCAACTGATCTTCAAACTCCATAGGCCATTCACCCATGGGTCCAGGACCTCTGCCTAGATCCTTTCCCTTCAACGTCATTTCACCAACTTCGTAAACATGGGGCTTTTTTTCCTCCCTTCATGGGAGCATTTGAGGGTCATCAGAGAGGTTCACATACAGCAATTTGAATTGGTTTTAAAAATAATATTTTTCTTTCATATATTTTCACGTTTTGGGTGCAGTTTTTGTTTATGTCCTAGATCATATTTATGTCTTTTTAGCATTGTATAAATAAAGGTTACATTTTATTATTAGATCCCTTTATGATTTCTGACTTTTTGAGACCTCTATATACATTTGACCATTAACCTGCAGATTAACTGCATATCTGCAGGTTAATAGCCTTTCTTTCACGTGACTGGTTCCCTTGTAGGGTTGTCGTATGAATGCAATCCTTAATAAACCCAATCCTGTCTATGCTATATATACCCCTGTCCAGATCTATATTATAAAAGTATACAGTTGACATCTATCTGATGGATACATTTTTTTGCCAAACCTGTTTTCTAGTTCGCCCGTTATATTCATGCTGCAGCGTGGACTTACTTTACAGAGTGTTTTTTATAGCAGCGTGCTTTAGTAGAGGCATTTCCATGGGGATTTTTCACTTGATGTGATATGCATGTGACATTTTACTGTATATGCCGTGCTGCCAATGTGGTTTTCTGTAAAAAGATGTAGTAAATTAATTATTAAAACACTGCGCTACGACAGCCATCAATTAGATCCCATAATGATACAATAACCAGTACAGTTCTATTATCCTCATTAGACAGCGGTGTACACAGTTTATTGTATAGACCTTTGCTGCACAATGGGACAGTGTTCATTTATGTAAAATAATCCATAGATGTGGGACAGGTCCATAGGGATATGTACAAACACCCTCCATATAAATGTGCACATATAAGCTAACACTGCCCCCTACAGCTTCAGTGGCTGATCTCCGGTGCCCACAGGGAATCAGTGCCCGTGTATTGTTAGTAGACTTCCATTGTAGTCTTTATTAACACATCTACAACCCTTTGTATTATTCTGAACCTCCATAGAAGTGAATGGAGAAAGCCTATCATGCACAGCCACTTCTATGTTCATATTAACTAGAGATACAGCCTTATCTCGATAGCTGCGGGGGGCTACAGAGGTGGAGCCAACATCTATTAGCCATTTATGGCTTATTTGGTGGATATATCTGAGAGGGAAATAACCCTTTAATTGGGTTATCCACTACTAGACACCAACTATTGATAGGCCAAGGGAGGTGAGAAAACTAAAAGAAATTGATATCTCCAGACCAGCGCTGCATACCCCACTGGTTACATGAGGTTAACAACCGGTGGGGGCAATACATGAGTGTTGCAGCTTCTGATTGGTTGCAGCATTCATATTTCATCTAAGCCAGAAGAAGTAGTGCTCACATGACACCCCTGCCTGATGTTGATGTCAGAATAATGGCGGGATACACAACAATGAGTATAAGAGGGCACTGGTTTGGGAGGTGATTTGGGAATTTTTTAATATTTTCCCTTCCTAGGTCCACAAATAAGACCCTTCAAGTTCCAGGGAACATAGGTACACAGAACATCCTTTTTGGGCTGTGCATCTTCTCTATATACAGTGGGGGGAAAAGTAAACTGCTCAAAAAAATAAAGGGAGCACTTAAACAACTGAATATAACTCCAAGTAAATCAAACTTCTGTGAAATCAAACTGTCCACTTAGGAAGCAACACTGATTGACAATCAATTTCACATGCTGTTGTGCAAATGGAATAGACAATAGATGGAAATTAATGGCAATTATTAAGACACCCTCAATAAAGGAGTGGTTCTGCAGGTGGGGACCACAGATCACATCTCAGTACCAATGCTTTCTGGCTGATGTTTTGGTCACTTTTGAATGTTGGTTGTGCTTTCACACTCGTGGTAGCATGAGACGGACTCTACAACCCACAGAAGTTGCTCAGGTAGTGCAGGTCATCCAACATGGCACATCAATGCAAGCTGTGGCAAGAAGGTTTGCTGCATCTGTCAGCGTAGTGTCCAGAGCCTGGAGGCGCTGCCAGGAGACAGGCCAGTACACCAGGAGACGTGGAGGGGGTCGTAGGAGGGCAACAACCCAGCAGCAGGACCGCTACCTCCGCCTTTGTGCAAGGAGGAACAGGAGGAGCACTGCCAGAGTCCTTCAAAATGACCTCCAGCAGGCCACAAATGTGCATGTGTCTGCACCAACGGTTTGAAACAGACTCCATGAGGGTGGTATGAGGGCCCAACGTCCACAGATAGGGGTGGTGCTCACAGCCCAACACCGTGAAGGACACTTGGCATTTTCCACAGAACACCAGGATTGGCAAAGTCGCCACTGGCGCCCTGTGCTCTTCATAGATGAAAGCAGGTTCACACTGAGCTCATGCGACAGACGAGACAGAGTCTGGAGATGCCGTGGAGAGCGCATAGTGGGTAAACAACCTTACGCGGTGAAATGAGCTGCATCTGGATCTCGTCCACCTAAAGGGACTGTCAGCACAGAATGACTGTTCAAACTAAGTCCCAACTCTCGGTGCTTCGGGGCCAATCATTTATATACACCTTCCCACCTGCTTGTTTTCCCTCTATCCACACCCTCCTCTTCTTTGATTGACAGCTCTGGCTTCATAGAACCAGAGAAGGAAGGAGACAGAGGTAAAACAAGCAGGTTGGAAGGTGTATATAAATGATTGGCCCACGCCGTGATCCATGGAGCGCTTGTACTTGGTTTCAACAGTCATTCTGTGCTGACAGTCCCTTTAAAATCAGTGTTTCCCAAACTCCAGTCCCCACGGCCCCCCACAGGTCATGTCTTCAGGATTTCTATAGTATTGCACAGGTTAGAGAATTCCTGATTCCTTGATGATACTTTCATCACATGTGTAATACTGAGGAAATCCTGAAAACCTGACCTGTTGGGGGCCATGAGGACTGGAGTTTGGGAAACACTGCTTTAAATGGAGCGGTGCTGCAGTTTTATTATTCAGCAATTAGCAGGATCCCCCAACAATTTCTTAAGCAATGAGAAAATGCAGTCCCTAATGATGTCCTCTGACAATAAGCGGATCACGGACAGCAGATGCATCGGGTTCTGCATTTCTTGGAGAATGGGATGGGGCAGCTTCTGTCTTCTCAGTGATACAATCAGGAAGGAGATGCAGCATGAGACAATCCCTGTCTAGATCTTTGATCTGATCATCAATACAGAGGGCTGATTGGGGAAGACAGAGGGAAAGGCTAATAAGATTATTAAAAAAAACTTAGTTTTTCAGCTGGTACTTCCTCTGGGGTTAGTATGCCAACCTCATTGACTTCATAGCACTTGCCAGAGTGGGCAGACACGATTTATTGCCTTTACACACGTCACCTCCACACAGGGCGATGCTGGCTACGACGCCTCTGTAGTGATCAAACGTTGAGTCAAACAGCAGGGCTTTAAGAGGGCTGCCCTTTTCAATCTTGGGACTAAAACACAAAAATAAGACATCCTGTTAAGGGGTATAAAGGTAAGTAAACCGCGTTCAGTCCGGGGTGATGAATTCCAAAAGACAAAGTTTATTCTGCCATCACATAACGTTTCGACCTGTTATAGGTCTTTATCAAGTATATACAAAGACATACAGGGATACTGATCCCCCTGGTCAGTGGCCAGAACCCTGTAAATTCCCCTTAAATGGTCCAAAACTGAAACTGTGGGAACAATCGAATCCACTTAGGGTTCAGCAAACTTACAGTCAAGGGTTTGATAAAGTTATCTACACCCTTGTGTCTCCGGAAAGCATGGCGTACGTTCACGTGCTGAAAATGCCGACCAGTGATGGAGTGAGCGGAGGTCCGCAGCTTGTGAAACTACAGATCCCAGCAGGCTGACGGTCTCTCATCAAGTTATGCTGGGAGCCGCAGTTTCACAAATAGTGCTAGAGGATCCATGTCAGAAATATGAGGCTGCCACTAGGGTTTCTCCCACAAATATGTAATCGGACGTGGAACAGATCCGCACGTGGATGAGCCATATTCTCTATCTGTGAACATACTACTCTCCTTCACTCAGATTGTAAGTGGTTCTGCAGCGCATCTGTGCAGAGCAAGCTGTCAATCAAAATCCGGGCCAGGTTTACAGCCGTCACCTTCGATATAGTGAGCGGTGCTGTGATCCAAGACTGTAGCCGCTCCGTGCACAACGATGAGTGAAGGCCGGCGGCTGCAGGGAGGAAAGAAGTTAATTTTCTCCCGGTACCTGCATTATCAATAAGGCGGCCGGGCAACATTGTAACAATATTTATCTGCAGATTAACCCTATACCTGCAGGTACATAGCATTTTTCAAGGTGACAGGTTCCCTTTAATAAAGAGAAGATGGATAGAGCCGCATTAGTCCATACTCACGGTGGAAGCCTCCTGACAACTTCTTGAAGAATACTTTCCACATTTGTTCCAAGCTTCGCCGAGATCTAATAGAAATAAACAGAGAAATTAATTTCTTAATACAGTTTAGACCTCGGCTCCAATGAATCACAAGAAATGAAACCTGTTTGAAGCTGACAAGCAATCAAGCCCCTCCGTAAGCCACACAGAACATGGCTACTTATGTCATCTGCAGGTGATTAAAGGAACCTGTCATGCTGAAATGGTATAAGATCTGTAGGGGGATGTTGTAGAGCAGAGAAGTTGATCAGACTGATAGACATATCTGTGGGAAGAGAGTCAGTAAGACTTGCATTTTATGCAGAGAAAGTCCTGCAGTATGTATACTAGTCCAGTGGGCGGTCCTAAGTGATTGACAGTTCCCTGTATGACCATGCAGGCAAAGATAGCTGTCAATCACTAGCATGACCGCCCACTGGACTCATCTATACAAACAGCAGGATTCCACTGAATAAATTGATACAGGAAAAATATCTATCTTTGTACTGTGTTAGCCAGTAGATAGAAGAGTATTTAGATTTGAGAGTCCTCAGTGGTTGATACCTTTTAATGGCTAACGGAAAAGATGGTAACAAATTGCAAGCTTTCCAGACTACTCAGGTCTCAGGTCTGCCTGATGAAGAGGCCTGAGCAGTTTGGAAAGCTTGCAATTTGTTACCATCTTTTCAGTTAGCCATTAAAGGTATCAACCACTGAGGACTCTCAAATCTAATGAATGAATTACAATTTATACTGAATCTTCTCCCACAAACCTATATATTGTTCTGCTCAGTTTCTCATGGGTAAAACCTGTAAGTCTGAATGGGGCTGTAATGTTATTACAATCATGTTGTAATGGGGTTTGGGAGGTGGAACCTCTGAGCAACTATACAAGGGGGCAGTCCTTGTAAGGAAGCGGGTGGCTCCCAGGGAAGACGGGCAGGTAGTCACAGCAAGTGACAGGGACAGTCTCTGGGTAGAAGGGCAGGTAGTCACGGCAAGTGACAGGGACAGTCTCTGGGTAGAAGGGCAGGTAGTCACGGCAAGTGACAGGGACAGTCTCTGGGTAGAAGGACAGCAGGCAGGTGGCTGGTGAGCGCTCCCAGGTGAGCAGGCGAGAGTCTCTGGACAGGCAGGTGGTCACGGCAAGTAACGGCAGAACCTCCAGGTAGACTAGCAGACAGGTAGCAGGTGGACGCTCCCAGGTGAGCGGGCAAGAGTCTCTGGACAGACAGGTGGTCACGGCAAGTGACGGCAGAGCCTCCAGGTAGACTAGCAGACAGGTAGCAGGTGGACGCTCCCAGGTGAGCGGGCAAGAGTCTCTGGACAGGCATGTGGTCACGGCAAGTGACGGCAGAGCCTCCAGGTAGGATAGCAGACAGGTAGCAGGTGGACGCTCCCAGTTGAGCGGGCAAGAGTCTCTGGACGGGCAGGTGGTCACGGCAAGTGACGGCAGAGCCTCCAGGTAGGCTAGCAGGCAGGTAGCAGGTGAGCGCTCCCAGGTGAGCGGGCAGGCTGGTCCATAGACAGACTGACAGGTGTCGGAAGGCAGACCGTCGGACTGCAGGCTTGCAAGCAGGTAAGCGGATATCAGGCAGGTATCCAGCAGGAATCTGGCAGGTGACTGGCAGGTAACAAGCAGGAATCTGGCAGGTGACTGGCAGGTAACAAGCAGGAATCTGGCAGGTGACTGGCAGGTAACTGGTAACGGGACCTGAGGGCTGAAGCAGAGTGAAGGCTTTGCAACAACATTGCTCGGGCACCTCCATTTTGGAGGAGGTGCCTTATATATGGTGAAGTCCTCCGGCCATTGGCCGGGGACTCCTTAGGACGACGCGTGCGGCCCCTTTAAGAGAGGGGGAGCGCGCCCGCGCGCGCACTAAGCACCGTGGCCGGGAAGCAGCGCGCGCTGCCAGCAGAGCGGGAGGAAAACGCCGGGCACGGAGCGGAGAGGTGAGGGGAACAGCATCCCTGCCTAGCAGGAGGCAGGGACGCCGACGCTACACATGTAAACGCAGATCACAAAATCTTTCAGATGATCTTTTTTTTTTAACAGTCAAATCCCCTATGGATATTTATGTTTACTAAAGGATTCCTTACCCATTCTTCTGACAGCTCTTCTTTAGGTATGGACACATACCGGCATCCGGCATAAAAACATCTGGAGACTTTTCCTTTTTCTGTGATATTGGATAATCTTGTTCATTTCTAACGCTTTAAATCTTTCAAATTCTTTCCGAAAAATGTATCATAAAGGGACTTCCTCAGGTCAGTTTTGCTTGTGGTTGTGTTACCATTATTTGTGCCAAATGTATCAAAGAGTTGCACGATGTTTGATAAATGTTTATGCAGCACTTCCATCTTTATTTATTCATTTTACTCACTTATATAGCATCAACCTATTCCGATGCGCTTTACAGACATTATCATTGCTGTCCCCATTGGGGCTCACAATCTACATTCCCTATCAGTATGTCTTTGGAGTGTGGGAGGAAACCGACGAAAACATGGGGAGAACATACAAACTTCTTGCAGATGTCATCCTTGGTGGGATTTGAACCCAGGATCCCAGTGCTGCAAAGCAACAATGCTAACCACTGAGCCACCGTGTATCTTTATCCACTGAGCCACCGTGTATCTTTATCCACTTTTAACGTCACCCGTCGTTCTTAGACCTGTGTAGCTTTCCAAGCCGAATTTCTAAAAGTTGCAAGAGTGCTGTAAAATAGGAAGCTGCACATTTTTGCGCAAAAATGATGCGTCACAAAATAGTTTCGTGTTTTTTTAACACCAAAAATTGATGTGAATTCCTCGCTACATTGCCCCTTTTCCAGCCAAATTTTGTAGAAAAAAAAAAAAAGACAAGGTACAGACAGCGAAGTAAATTTGCCTACAGGAATGATTTTGATCTGGAGCGCATTGTACCCGGATACAGTCACTAGCGGGAATGTCAACCATCTTCTCAATTTGTTTCTCCACCCTCTCCGGATCTGCATTCTTCAAGTCTATCTAAAAGCAAAAGTATAAATACTAATTATTTATCAAAGCTGGACAAAATCTAGAAACCATATAATAAAACTGGCATAAAATATAGTGCTGAACAAGAGTTTAGGGAGAGATGTACAACTGGCACTGGCCTTTAAAAGGGATTGTGTAATCGCACAAAACTAGCAAAAATGTAAAGTGCCTGTAAAACAAGGAACGTGCAATTTACCTCTTAGTAAAAATCCTATTCTTTCTCAAGAACGGGAGGAATTTTAATTTTATAATTTTTTTTAATCAAATAATTTTTATTGAAAAACTCCAAATACAAATTTTCCATCTTTCAAATAACATACATGACATAGTAATTCCATAGTATAAAACATGAACAAAGTGTCTGAACTTCAATTCCCTAACTCACCCTAAACCCAAATCCCAACACTCTAGAGAGAACCATTTTCAGAGCAGTTCTAGAATAACGGACTACAGCATTCGTAGAAGGGGGAAGAAGATAAAAAAGTGACTAACAAAGGGATAGCAGCGTTTTAATTTTATCATTTACTGCTTGATGCCTGAGCCGGGAAGTGCACGCTTGAAAACTGTTGCAGGCTGCTGTAATCACAGGACACAAGCAAACAGCATGGCATTTCCTATCAGCAGGGAGGAAGTAAAGGGAACAGTAATGAAAGTCTCCTCCTACTCCGCTCCATAATGAAATGAACAGTGTGCATCCTACAAATGCGATGCATACAGCAAACAATTCATTTTCCATACACAGGTTTTGAGTTGACCACTGGATATATACATGTGTATAACTAATTACCAGAACTGGAAATCGAAAAAAACGACGAGCAAGTTTGGGTGAATCCTGCCTTCATTACTGCACAGCCGCTCATAGAGGGATCGGTGCTAGGAACAGCAGGAGTGCCGGCGATGTTCACAGATTTACCTGCTGCGGGACTGAAGGAGTCTGATAGTGTTCGGCTCTAAGCTTTTTACCTTGTTTACGACAGGAATAATTGAAAGCTGTGCTTCAAAGGCGAGGAAGAAGTTGGTCACCGTCTGCGCTTGAATACCCTTAAGGGGGGAAAAAAATATATATATACATATATACAAATACTGAAACATCTAAATGCATTAGAACATCAAACCTGGTGAAGCGGTAAATGACTTGTCCTCCAGGGATACAGGCTACTGTCATTCAGTAATTATTTAATAGGAATTTTACATTTTATGTGATCACCACGCTAGAATGTAAATGATGAAAACACAACACAACTCCTCACCATATGAAGATATTTTGTGTTTTATAGAACAGCATTTCTGTGGAATAACACGACTGATTTACTGTGTATGCACCATAGTCTTCATTTGATGTCACTTACTGTCACCTGTCACCTTGCCCCAACTCTGCAATCCCCAATATCAGTCCATGACCTCAATGGGGTCACTATAAAATTCTAAAGGGGACTGGTCATGTCTTTATTAGAAAATACATAAACTTAGGATAGAAACAATATGAGCATATACCCTGCTATAAGTAAGTAAAAAGCAATAGTGAATATATATAATATAGGGTACTTAGTAAACATGGTTTTTGATTTAAAAAAAGCCATCCCACCCGCACCAAGGTGTACCCAGTCAGTTATGTGAAATATATAATAAGATACACTTTAGTACAATATTAGTGTTTTGTCCCTTTAAATCTGCTGCTACTTCTGTCACCATGGTAACTGCATTCATGCTCAGCCAATAGGATTGCTCGGTTTGAATTTGGGAAAAAAAAAAAGTCCTATATCGTCAGTTTGTTCCTTCTCATCTGAGTGTGAAGACAGACACCTGCGATCAGCGAGAGATTATAGGTATAAGACGTGATATAATATAACGGACGGAGCCACATCCCATCACACGCACTCAGCGACCACAACTGACAGGAGTCAGCACATTTACCAGACAATAAGTTATTATTCCCCAACACATGATACGCTGAGACACCAGTGGGGGGCGCCGCACTCGTTACATCTCCCATCTGGATGGATCCAGCGACGAGATCCTGATATTTCCCCCCAGCTCCGCTCCTCCATAGGGAATGGCCCAGATGCACGCAGAACGGACCGAAGTGTAATACTGCTAGAACTCTGCATGATATCACATCCTCCATATATACCACATAATAAAGGGGTGCTCCCACTGGGACAGGTCATCACCTATCCAGAGATCAGTGATAACTTGTTCCAACTAGACATCCCCTTTAATGGAAGAGATCACATCTCTAACAGTCAATACGCTATTCATTCCCAATCTTCCCTGGCCCCAGTAATGCCCCTGAGTATATCGCCAATATGAGCCAATCATCAAACCCTCTGCTGACTGTTCCCGATGTTTTATAGAGTTTGGAGACGTTGCTACAAGAGAAGATATCAGCGGACACCATGGGGGTGGAGTATTCTGCCAGCGATGGAGCAGGTAGTATCCACCAGGCTGTGATATCTGACCTTCCTCCATATTCTGCTCTTACATGCGTTTCTTCAGCTTTACCCCTTCCCGACATAACCAATTTATGTTTTTTTTCTGTTTTTTCCTCCGCTTTTTCCAAGGGCTATAACTTTTTGATATCTGTCCACATAGTGTGAGGTCTTGTTATTTTGTAGGATGAGCTGTCCTTATAAATGACACCATTCATTTACCACATAGTCCTAGAAAACGGGAAAAACATTTCAAGTGCAGTAAAAGTGCGAAAAAAAAAGCCTGACATTGTTTTTCTGGGAACGGTTTTAACGGCGTACATTGTGTGGTAAAAATGACCTGGTAATAGGATCCTACTCCTCAGTGTGATTACAGCAAGACCAAACTTCTCCAATAGTTTTGGCAAAAGAAAAAAACTTTTTTTTGATGCTGTCACCATTTTTTCTGAGACCCGAAACATTTTCAGTTTTCGGGTTGATGGAGCTGAGTGGGGGCTTATTTTTTGAAGGGCAAGAGGACTTTATTGATAACATTTTGGGACACATATGTCATGGTCATCGCTTCTTACAGGATTTTCTGCAGTATTGAGGCGAACGAAAAAATGCAATTTTGTCTTTTTGAATTTTTTTCTGTGTTCACTGATCGTTTTTTTTTTTATATTTTGATAGATTGTATTTCTCTGAAAGAGACCATACCACAAAATGTGTATATTTTTATTATCTTTATTTTTAGTGGGAGGTGAGTTGAACCTGTGGGGTTTTAATAAATATATATATACTTTTTTTCACTGTATTTGTATACATCATCTGATTGCTTGTGCTATATACAGCGATACCACAGTAATGCTCCATATAGCAAAACCACGGTCTTCTTTACAGCCCAAATGAAGCTTTATGATGACAGGCACGGAGGCTTCAGCAGACCCCCAGATGTCATAGCAGTCCATCGGCGCCCTATGATCGCGTCACAGGAGCGCCGGTGGGCGCATGGAACGACGCGTCCCAATGCTGGCGCACTGTTAATGCTGCTGTTAGAGATTGACAGCAGCACTGAACAGGTTAACAGTGGTGGGCAGATCTTCGCTCCACTCGCAGCTGTTAGAGGCAGGTCCTGGTTGTTTGTCACAGCCATTATCTGCCATGTACGGGGCGAGCTGACCCTGCTCCATACACCCGCTACTGACTTATACCATACATGTACGGAAGATGTTGGTAAGGAGTTAAAGCGGTTGTCCAGCTTTGGGGCCATTTTTTTTACTTTAATGCAAGTATTTGGGGCTAAAATCGATTTCTGTAATTGAGTTTCATTAAAAATGTTGCCTTCTGTAGCATCTGTGCTGCACTGTCTATTGCTGGCTGCAAAATTAGCTAACTGAGAATCTATCAGTGAGCTCCTTAGTCTTAAGGGAGAGTTTGTAGATCTTTAATCTGTTTTTTTTTCCTGAGTGCCTATTAGCTGATCTATGCCCAAAGAAAACACAAAACTTGAATGTGCAGGGAAACAATAAGTCTGTAATAGTCGGTGTAAAACACTTAATGAAACCTAAATGTAAAAAATTACTTTTAGTAGTAAATACATGACATGAGAAAATATACACTGCTCAAAAAAATAAAGGGAGCACTTAAACAACAGAATATAACTCCAAGTAAATCAAACTTCTGTGAAATCAAACTGTCCACTTAGGAAGCAACACTGATGGACAATCAATTTCACATGCTGTTGTGCAAATGGAAGACAATAGATGGAAATTATTGGCAATTATCAAGACACACTCAATAAAGGAGTGGTTCTGCAGGTGGAGACCACAGACCACATCTCAGTACCAATTCTTTCTGGCTGATGTTTTGGTCACTTTTGAATGTTGGTTGTGCTTTCACACTAGTGGTAGCATGAGACGGACTCTACAACCCACAGAAGTTGCTCAGGTAGTGCAGCTCATCCAGGATGGCACATCATTGCGAGCTGTGGCAAGAAGGTTTGCTGCGTCTGTCAGCGTAGTGTCCAGAGGCTGGAGGCGCTACCAGGAGACAGGCCAGTACACCAGGAGACGTGGAGGGGGCCATAGCAGGGCAACAACCCAGCAGCAGGACCCCTACCTTTGCCTTTGTGCAAGGAGGAACAGGAGGAGCACTTCCAGAGCCATGCAAAATGACCTCCAGCAGGCCACAAATGTGCATGTGTCTGCATAAACGGTTAGAAACCGACTCCATGAGAGTGGGATGAGGGCCAGACGTCCACAGATGGGGGTTGTGCCCAATGCCAGACCTCATGTGGCTGGAGTATGTCAGCAGTTCCTGCAAGATGAAGGCATTGAAGCTATGGACTAGCCCGCCCGTTCCCCAGACCTGAATCCCATTGAGCACATCTGGGACATCATGTCTCACTCCATCCACCAACGTCACGTAGCACCACAGACTGTCCAGGAGTTGGTGGATGCTTTAGTCCAGGTCTGGGAGGAGATCCCACAGGAGACCATCCGCAACCTCATCAGGAGCATGTCCAGGCGTTGTAGGGAGGTTATACAGGCACGTGGAGGCCACACACAATACTGAGCCTCATTTTGACTTGTTTTAAGGACATTACATCAAAGTTGGATCAGCCTGTAGTGTGTTTTTCCACTTTAATTTTGGGGGTGACTCCGAATCCAGGCCTCCATTGGTTAATAAATTTGATTTCCATTGATGATTTTTGTGTGATTTTGTTGTCAACACATTCAACTTTGTACAGAACAAAGTATTCAATGAGAATATTTCATTCATTCAGATCTAGGATGTGTTATTTGAGTGTTCCCTTTATTTTTTTGAGCAGTGTGTATATATAATATAAATAATTACTGCAGCTTTAATGCTATTTATTACGTCTCAGGAGGAGGACGGAAGAGGAAGAGGACGGAAGAGGCGGAGGACGGAAGAGATGGAGGACGGAAGAGGCGGAGGACGGAAGAGGAGGAGGACAGAAGAGGAGGACGGAAAAGGAGGAGGACGGAAGAGGAGGAGGATGGAAGAGAAGGAGGACGGAAGAGGCGGAGGACGGAAGAGGCGGAGGATGGAAGAGGCAGAGGACAGAAGAGGCGGAGGACGGAAGAGGCGGAGGACGGAAGAGAAGGAGGACGGAAGAGGAGGAGGACGGAAGATGAGGAGGACCGAAGAGGAGGAGGACGTAAGAGGAAGAGGACGGAAGAGGAAGAGGACGAAAGAGGCGGAGGACAGAAAAGGCGGAGGACGGAAGAGGCGGAGGACAGAAGAGGCGGAGGACGGAAGAGGCGGAGGACAGAAGAGGAGGAGGATGGAAGAGAAGGAGGACGGAAGAGGAGGAGGACGGAAGAGGAGGAGGACAGAAGAGGAGGAGGACGGAAGAGGAAGAGGACGGAAGAGGAGGAGGACGAAAGTGGAGGAGGATGGAAGAGGAGGAGGACAGAATAGGAGGAGGAGGACAGAACTGCACCTTAAGATCCCTAGGGGGAAAGGGATGGTAGTAATATAGTGGTAGTATATCCGTATTAGTGTAATATGAGTAATAATACTAGTGATAATAGTAAGAAAGTAATAAAATAACAGTAGTAATAGTAGTAGGTAGAATAGCAGTGTGATCCAGGGTCCTAGGACTGATCGCCTTTTCTCGGGGTCAAGAAGGAATTTTTCCTCTGTGACACAAATTGGCTGAAGGTGTCCTGGGGTTTTTGCCTTCTTCTGGATCAACACTGTAGGTATAGGGCAGTATTAGTAGTGATAGGAAAGAAGAATAATACTGTAATAAGATAGCACAATGTAATAATAACCATATCAAATAGATTTATAAAAACAAATTAAAATAACTCCAGTAGTACAATAATTAGTGTAATATTATATAACTTGTAATAACATTAATAGGTTTGATCCAGGGTCCTAGGACTGATCGCCTTTTCCCGGGGTCAAGAAGGAATTTTTCCCCTGTGACACAAATTGGCTGAAGGTGTCCTGGGGTTTTTGCCTTCTTCTGGATCAACACTGTAGGTATAGGGCAGTATTAGTAGTGAAAGGAAAGAAGAATAATACTGTAATAAGATAGCACAATGTAATAATAACCATATCAAATAGATTTATAAAAACAAATTAAAATAACTCCAGTAGTACAATAATTAGTGTAATATTATATAACTTGTAATAACATTATTAGGTTTGATCCAGGGTCCTAGGACTGATCGCCTTTTCCCGGGGTCAAGAAGGAATTTTTCCCCTGTGACACAAATTGGCTGAAGGTGTCCTGGGGTTTTTGCCTTCTTCTGGATCAACAGCTTTAGGCATAGGGATTTTAGTAATACCATTATTAGAATCACAAGATTAATAAAAAAAAATTAGAATTACATTTTTTTAATTCGTTTTATAACAGTTACAATTAATTGCATTAATGCAATAATAATAAATAGTAAAAATGGTGGTAATAATAATAATACAAAAAACTAGTCCCAGTTAGTAAGTTAGTGTAATGTTAGTGTAGGGACCCATCTGAAGAGGTCGCCTTGACGTTGGCAGATGGGCTCGCACAATTTGCTCAAAATGTGCGCTAAGAACCTCATATTTCTATGTACAGGAGATCTAGCAGTAATACCATTCAGGAGATATCTGTGTACACACATTTTGTTATATACTTTTGTGCAGCACACAGGGCAGGTATACAGGTACAGGGCGAGAGTGTTACAGTGATATTATAACTCGGCCTTAAGGATAAAATGCTGATAACTACAGATCCTGGAAACACATTCGAAACTAGACCTTGTAAGTAACTGGTTCCCAGCTAGTGGTAAATATGTACAGGGCAGTACGGTACCAAGACCTGCTCTATAGGACACATTATCATCAAGCAGGTCCTTACAAGATCTGCGGCAGAAGTGTGGCTGTATAACACAGTCCTGCTCCTGCCTCAGCTGCCCACAGTGGAGCCAACCTTGATCCTGGCAGCTTAATCCATTGTATGACACAGTAGGGGGCTTCCACAGCATTTAGGCACTTTAGACAGGAGAGGGAGGCATGATCATGGTGCCAATGAGTTTCTATGGCAGCTGAGATCTAACAATGGACCCCATGACGGCCATTTTACTGCTCCTATTAGACCCCGGCTGAGGAAAGGTCTATGAGGACACCGGTCAGACTTATGTCGCCTGCTCTGCACATATTAGAAATACCTAGGGCTGATTAGTTTGCCATTTGTAAATCTGATCCAGCAGCGCTGGGCTACCACTTACGTGATCAGGGCTATTGAGCTCCTAGATTGGGCAGAGGAGCTCAGTATTCAGCAGGAGCTGGCCGAGGAGAGCAGAGCAACTTGCATGGGGCTGCTGCACAAGAAGCAACTCACAAGGTGGAGATTTACCCGGAGACGCTGTGCTCGGGCTGTGATCTGCTGCGCAGGCTGCATAGTAGATGCCTTGAAGGACCCGAACTTCACCCCTAACAGGCACAGCAGAGCTCGGACGGCTGCAAGTGAACAGAGAGCGGCTGATTAGTAACTGCTGCGTCTCCTGCAGCTCAGATAAGAGCCGCACAGAGCGGGGGTTCAGTAATGATGAATATGGGAAGTGTCCGCCCCTCACATGCCCTAAATGCGGCCTCCAAAGGTAAAGTTTCCCCTGTAACCAGCGCCTCCTCCCACCTTCTCTGCTGGCATGCTCCATTACTTAAAGGGGATGTCTGTAGAAAACAAGTTATCACTTATCCACAGGCTCGGTGATCACTTACTGATCGTGGGGTCTGACCGCTGCGAGCCATCGTCTGATCGGGAAGGAGTGGAAAGTCAGGGATCAACTGCTGCTCCATTCATTCTCTATGGGGCTCCGGAAAAGCCGAGCTCAGCGCTTGAATGCCACATAGGGAATGAATGGAGCGGATCCTGGAGTAATAACATGCCCTCCTCTCCTCAGCTTTCTGTCTGTGTAAGTGGCTCAGCCCTTGTCTCCCCTTCTGCTCCGGCTTCTGTGCTGGTCCTTGTGAGGAAGAGGAAACCCTCTGCCCTTCTGCTCCGGCTTCTGTGCTGGTCCCTGTGAGGAAGAGGAAACCCTCTGCCCTTCTGCTCTCAGTCCTCTGCGACTTTTCACAATCGCTCAGTGCACCCATTATATGTAATAAGGATCATTCTTCATCCCTTGTCCAGCTTTCATCCCCCCCAGTCTGACCAGCGGACAAGATAATAAACATGTGAGTGGAAGGTTCACAATTATTAGATGTGTTGTGAAAAGTCTCCACAGCATTATCCGGAGAAAACTGCAGGGTGACCGCTTGTGAAACCAGCACAAAATCCAGCGGACAGCGCTTCCCTGCCCCCCGCCCGTCTCTGTATCCTGGCATTCAGCTATTCCATTTGGTGCTTATTCTGGAAGGAAAACAAAAATGTGATGTTCTTACACAGACGCCTGAAGACGCAGCTTTTCATCATCCATGTTGGGCTGTTGTATGACGTGTGGATTACTCTGTTTGCTGGATTCTTGCATTACCACAAACACTGCCTTTATTTTGTGATTTCTGTGCCGCTTCCCACTTCTATTGGCACTGTGATATATCAGCAATTGAGGGCTGCCACAATCATGTGTCAATAGGTTATTGCTGGAGCCTGTGATATAGAGACCATCCTGGACCAGGGAAGACTTGGTACAGAAGCACCTAGAGAGGGGGGTACAGGGGCTTCATTTCAATTTTAAACTTAGCTGGATTGTGTTTAGCTACAAGAATGGAAAGTAAAATAATAAAATCTTAATTTTTTTTTTCTATTTGGCAAAATCGTCCATCAGAGGTTTGGCCACTACCGAAAAGTTTTTGATGAACTTACAGTAGTAGCTGGCGAAACCCAAAAAACTTTGTAACGCCTTTAAGTCTTGAATATAATACCAATCCAGTACCGTCCGGACTTTGGCCAGATCCATGCAAAAACGGTGAATGATAAGAACTAACCCTGAATGGAGAACATACATTTCTCTGGTTTGACAAATAATTTATTATCTTTGAGTATCTGTAAGACCTGCCTGATATGTACCTGATGTGACTGGAGGTAAGTAAATTAATATGTCATCAAGATTGGTTTGTTGTGATCTACCTGCCAGATGACTAAAAATGTCACTAACAGTGTTGAAAGAAAGCGGGAGCATTAGTCAACCCAAATGCCATCACAAGCTTTTCATTGTGCCCCTCAGGAGTATTGAAGGCCATCTTCCACTCATCTCCTCAATGTGAATGAGATTATAAGCCCCCCTGAGGTCTAGTTTAATCAAATCGTAGGAGCCAAATTTTTTTCTAAAGAGGTCGGGGATGAGAGGGAGAGGATATGCATCCCAGACCGTGATCCGATTAAACTCGCGAAAATCAAGGCGGGGGCGCAACCCCCAGTCTTTTTTTTTGACAAATAAAAACCCCACTGCAACGGGAGATGAAGAACGTCTTATAGGGCCCAATGGTAGACTGACTGACCATTCTGTTCTGAACTGCCACCCTAAGATGGCTTCCCATTATATACCTACTGTATAAGTGCTCCCTCTAACGGCTTCCTCCACCCATACCCACTACTGGTTCCCCCTACCTTTGGGTTCCCCCAACTCCAGCCAGGGACAGGGCTCAGCAGCTGCACTCTGCATGTTGGATGCAGGTGTTTTGGGGGGTTCTGTGCAGCACTCCCATCTTACCTGAGTGAAGGGAGACACCCCCCCCTCAGTCCATGCATACATGCTCCCTCTCCCCCCCAGCCATTGTGCATCCCATATAAAAAATAAAAAAAACACATAATAAACCCTCCTCCTCACCTTCCTTCTTCTCCCGCGCAGCGTCCTCTCCTGTAGTCGGCACATCTAGCTGAAGTGTATTGCCGCGCACGTACTAGCCAGGTCCGTGCGCGCTGCAGTACACGCTGCCGGACAATCAGAGGCCAGCGGCCGCTGGCCTCTGATTGGCCAGCCGACGTCATGCTGGCCTCTGATTTGCCGGCAGCCACTTCTGATTGTCCGGAAGCCACTAGCCTCTGATTGGTCGGCCAACGTCATGCTGGTCTCTGATTGGCCAGAAGCCGCAGGCCTCTGATTGGCTGGCCGAATTCATGCTGGCCTCTGATTGGAAGGAAGCCGCTGGCCTCTGATTGGCCGGTCGACGTCATGCTGGCCTCTGATTGGCCGGCAGACGCTGGCCTCTGATTGACCGGTCGACGTCATGCTGGCCTCTGATTGACCGGAAGCCGCTGGCCTCTGATTGACCGGCCGACGTCATGCTGGCCTCTGATTGGCCGGCAGCCGCTGGCCTCTGATTGGCCGGCAGCGTGTATTGCAGCGCACGGGCCTGGCTAGTTCGTGCGCTGCAATACACTCCAGCTCGATGTGTTTCTGTCCGAGAGAGATCGCACATCTAGCTGCAGTAGTGGAGCTGGTGCCGGCACTCGGCGGCTCAGAGTTCTCCCCCGCCGGCCCGATCCAGTAGCACTAGTGCTGCGGCCATGGTGCCCCCCAGGAGGGCTCTGCTGCCCCCTCTGCACGCTGCCATAGGTTCCCAGAACTGGTGTAAAGCATTTCTTCTTTTACAGCTGACGACCCAAAATTGGTGATTTTCTGAAAAAAAAAATAAAAAATGGCCAGTCTGCATTATATATGGTGGAAGTGAGAATCTATCATCTGGATAAGGGGGTGGTCTTCACAGAGGGGTCTATGGAGAGATGTCACTTTATAAGAAGCACATAGCATGGAATACCGGGGGGAAGCCTTCTGGCTCCTTATGTTGCTCCAGTCCGGAATGCTCCACTATGGTCCATCCTTCTATAGTTCTTCTCTTACACTTTCTGCTGGTCGGTATATGGACGTATTCGCTCTATGCTGACAGGCGCTCCCTTAGTATAGCTCATGTAATGCACGGCACCACAATGTTGTAGGTTCTGACTACTGTGTAAAAAAACACCCACCCAGAGACCGGCCATAATCTTATAGTCTGAGTGTGAATACGCTGTAGGTAGAGCTACACTTTTGTTGTGGAAATTTTGGTAATTTTATTTACCTTTTTGCATTTAGGCTATGTGCCCACGATGCAGAAATGAAGCAGAAAATTTCTGCAGCATTTCTGCATCTCCCTGGCAGAAAAAACGCATGCAGATTGACAAGCGCTTTCCAGGCGATTTTAGCATCACTTGGAAAGTGCTTGACAACTAGGTCACACTGTATAAATCCATGCAAACAGCATGGATTTATATAGTGTGAACCGTAAAAATGAAAACAAATAAAGCTATACTCATCCCTGATGCCCGACATGGCTGCAGCGCTGCTTCCTGTCTGGTTCCTGGATGCCGGCATATCGCGAGACAGAGCGGTGAAGGGCCTGCGGTCACATGACTGTGACGTCACCGCAGGTCCTCAAGCGATGCCGGCATTCAGAGAGAAGCCGCCGGACAGGTGAATATAAACTTTATTTGTTTTTTTATTCTTTTTTTACAGGTACAATGGTACCCAGGTCTGGATGAGAGTCTCCTCTCCTCCAGAACTGGGTACCATCCGCACATAGAGATGCATAGAAGCCGCTTGTAAAAATGTACAGTCGCGGTTTCTATGCGTCTCAATGCAAGTCAATGGCGGGAGTTCCGCTGCGCTTCTGCAAAATTAAATGACATGCTGCAGATTTTTGTACGCAGCATAAACGCTGCATGTGCATAGAACATGCGGAATCCCCTTGGGGACCATGGGGTGCGGATTACCTAGCGTTTCACAAGCGTTTATGCTGCGGAAATTCCGCAGCATAAACGCTTGAAAAACGCTACGTGGGCACTCAGCCTTACCCGAATGAGGCTTGTGAGAAATCCTTAAATATGCTGCAGATTTCTCCTGTATGATGCTGACCAATCATAAGCAAGCAGCAACACTCAAAGAAAAGAAGAACACGCCCCCACCATAGCTCAAAGCGGGTTTCTTAGGGTATAAAGCTACGTTCTCACTATGAGTTTTTAGTGAGTTTTTACGCTGCATATTTTAGAAATAATGCAAGTAACCTATCTTAATGGGTGCAGAAATTCTGCAACATCAAAAACTCACCAAAAGCTCATCGTGGGAACCTAGCCTAAGATGTGTAATGATGGAGAGTCCTGATCTCCTGGTCTAACCTTCTGCATGATTAGAAAGCAGAGGTAACAGCTCTTAGACAAGGAAGGAGCCACACAGCTGAGTTTCTCTGTGTCACATTACAAACCCTTTTATTGACTCTCCTGATTATGGAGTGTGCCAGTATCACACTTATGTCTTCTGTGCTCAAGCAACTTGTATTCTTTCTGCAGTGATATTAGGCTGTTATTACACCTCACACAGGAGCAGTGTGTTCTGGGTTACTTCTATGGTGAAATGTAATGACAGTCTGCTCTAATCTCACTGCAGAATGAGTACAAGTTGAGCACAACGGATCTAAGTGTGATACTGACACTGTGCTCTCATTTCTGGACAGGCAGTTTGGGATAGGCGCAGAACAGCAGAGGTGAGAGTGCCATAAGAGGAGGAAAGCTGTAAGAAAGGTTTGTAATGTTGCACAACTAAACTCTCTTGTGCTGCCTCTTCACCCACAGAGACCTTAACTGAAAGGTATTAGTCAGTTGTGTGCTCTAATCATGCAGGAGGTTAGCCCAGGAGACCAGGTCTGTATCCTTACATCTTAGACACTGAGAAATCTGCTCTAAGCTATGGTGGGGATGTGATCATCTTTCTTTTCAGTGTTGTCGTCTGCTTATAATTGGTCAGCATCATGCAGGGAGAGAATTTCGCACCCCCAGTGAAAACTCTGATAACATCTACTTGGATGTAATTTTTTTTAACTCATTAGGCGCCAAATACTTTCATTGCTAATATCTCTGCAAATGAAAGATAAAATAGAAAGAGCATGGATGAGATACCAGGACACTGTGTGTGGCACTGTGTGTGGCACTTTATTATTATTATTATTATTTATTATTCTAGCTCAATTTATTCCATGGTGCTTTACATGTGAAAAAGGGGGTATACATAGCAAACACAATTTCAAAAATCTTGAACAAAAACGCAATGGCAAACTGGTACTGGAGGAGAGAGAACCCTACCTGCGATGTCTCACAATCTTCAAGGGATGGGTGAGGATACAGTAGGTGAGGGTAGAGCTGGTCATGCAGCGGTGTGGTGGAGCAATGATTACTGCAGGTTGTAGGCTTTTCGGAAGAGGTGGGTTTTCAGGTTCCTTTAGAAGGTTTCCACGGTAGGCGAGAGTCTGATGTTTTGGGGTAGAGAGTTCTAGAGTAGGGGGGATGCACGGGAGAAATCTTGTATGCAATTGTGAGAAGAAACGATAAGAGGGGAGTAGAGAAGGAGATCTTGTGAGGATCGTAGGTTGCGTGTAGGTGTGTACCGGGAGACTAGGTCACATGTATGGAGGAGACAGGTAGTGGATGGCTTGGTATGCCACGGTTAGGGTTTTGAACTGGAGTCTCTGGGCAATGGGGAGTCGGTGAACCATTTGACAGAGAGGAGAGGCCGGGGAGTAGGCGGAAGGCAGGTGGATTAGTCGGGCAGCAGAGTTTAGGATAGATTGGAGGGGTACGGGAGTGTTAGCGGGGAGGCCACAGAGCAGGAGGTTGTAGTAGTCGAGGCGGGAGATGATGAGGGCGTGCACTAGTGTTTTTGCAGATTCATGGTTGAGGAATATGCGGATCCATGTTTTTGAGTTGGAGTCGGCAGGAGGAGGAAAGGGCTTTGATATGTGGCTTGAAGGAGAGGTTAGAGTCCAGGGTTACTCTGATGCAGCGAGCTTGTGGGACTGGGGAAAGTGGACAGCCATTGATTTTGATGGATAGGTCAGATGGGGAGGCTGAGTGAAATGGGGGAAAGATGATGAATTCTGTTTTATCCATGTTAAGTTTTAGAAATCTAGCAGAGAAGAAGGATGAGATAGCGGACAGACATTTTGGGGTTCTGGTTAGTAAGGAGGTGATATCAGGTCCAGAGAGGTAAATCTGTGTGTCGTTAGCATAGAGATGATACTGAAAGCCGTGGGACTCTATGAGCTGTCCCAGGCCGAAGGTGTAGATGGAGAAGAGCAGGGGTCCTATGACTTAACCTTGGGGAACACTGACAGATAGGATGCGAGATGAGGAGGTGGTGTGTGAGTGAGAAACACTGAAGGTTCTGTCTGTTAAGTATGAGTAGATCCAAGATTATTATGATCTGCAACATAAACTAGGGAAAGAAGGGGAGAGCTGTCCCCACAGTAAGACTAAGCTGAGTCCCTACGTTGTAGCAGGCAACCTGTTCCTTGTGAACAGACCCGCCTTCGTCCTCGGCTAGTCTGAACGGAGACCTATAGAGAAAGGAAGGAGTCCCTAAAAGAACTAAGGACTGGGACAAAAATGGGACACCTCCTAACAGAAGTTGTTGCAGAGCAAAAGAAAAACTGACAAAAGTACTAGAGGTCCAGAGGACCAAGCAAACTAGAGATAGATAGGCACAAAAGCACCTGGCTAGAAAGACAGTCTAAACAACACTGAAGTCTAGCAAGGCCAGAAGGGCGGAGCTGGAATAAATAGGAAGATGGTCACGTGACCGCAAAACACAAGATAGAAACAAAAACAAACAGGAGGGTTCTAACAGTACCCCCTCTTTTATGAGGATCCTCCGGATCCTCCAGGCCCAGGCCTATCTGGAAATCTCCTGTGGAAAGCTCTGACAAGTCTAGGGGCAGAGACATCATCCGCCTTAACCCAGGAGTTATTCCTCGGGACCGAAACCTTTCCAAGCGACGAGATACTGCAATCTCCCTCTATGCTCTCTGGAATTCAGGATACGAGAAATTTCATATTCGCCGTCTTCCACCACCGGAGGAACTGTGACAGTGGCCTCCCTATCCGATACATCAGCCTTTTTCAACAAGGAAACATGAAACACAGGATTAATCTTCCAGGAGGAGGGAACCTCCAACCTAACAGCAGACTGGTTAACCACCTGAAGCACCTTAAAAGGCCCCACAAACTTCGGACCCAATTTTTTAGAGGAAATCCTCAATCGCAGATTCTTTGAGGACAACCAAACCATGTCACCCACAGTAAACAAAACCTCTTTACATTTCCTGTTAAAATACTTCTTGGACTTTTTGTTAGCCTCTTGAAGGTTACAACGTACATTAGTCCAAACTCTCTCCAAATCACCGGAAAAATTCTCCTCCTCCGGCACCGCCGACCGCAATTTGGAGAACGAACCAAAAGACGGATGTCTCCCAGTACAACAAAAAAAGAACACCCAGCAGAGGAGGATGTATGGTTGTTAAGAGCAAATTCTGCGAGTGGCAGAAACTCAGACCACCTCTCTAGATTGTCTGCCACAAATCAACGCAAAAACTGTTCCACATCCTGGTTCTTTCTTTCAGTCTGTCCATTAGACTCAGGATGATAACCAGACGAAAATGACAAATGGACTCCCAACCTGTCACAAAAAGCACGCCAAAAGCGAGCCACAAACTGAGGTCTCCTATCAGAAACAATGTCGGTGCGAACGCCATGGTGCCTGACAATTTCCTTAACAAACGCCTTAGCGAGTGTCTTAGCGCAGGGTAGCTTAATGAATGGAACCAAATGACACATCTTGCTAGAACGGTCCATGACCACCCAGATGTCAGTGAAACCCTAGGACACAGGAAGGTCAGTAATAAAATCCATTGCCAAATGCGTCCAAGGCGCACTAGGAACCTCCAGAGGTCAAAGCAACCCCGCAGCAGGGGTATGGGAAGCCTTTGACCTAGCACACACCGTACACTGACGCACCCACTTGATGACTTCCTTCTGCCACCCGGGCCACCAAAAACTGCGACTGATAAGTCTCTTAGTCCCAGAAATTCCTGGATGACCTGCCAACCGAGACTCATGATACCCCACAAGCAAATCTCTCCTAGAGGTTCTAGGCACAAACAATCTCCCATGAGGAGTGTTAGATGGGGCATCCTCTTGGGCTTTCAGAATCCCTTCTTCCAAAACAGAGTCTAATGCTGCTACCACAACTCCTTCCTGTAAAATGCTCTCCTCCTCCTCGGTACCAACCATGGGGGAAAAGCTGCGAGATAAAGCATCGGCTTTAACATTCCTAGTACCAGGGATATAGGTAACAGAAAAATTAAACCGAGAAAAAAAAAGTGCCCACCTAGCTTGACGGGCATTCAAGCGTTTGGCAGCATCCAGATAGATCAAATTCTTATGATCTGTGAAAACCTGAACAGGAAATTTAGCACTTTCCAAGAAATGATGCCAATGTTCAAACGCAAGTTTAATAGCCAACAATTCCCGATTACCAACATCGTAATTAAGTTCGGTTTCTGAAAATTTTTTTGAAAAAAAATCACAGGGATGTACTCCATCCTTGTTCTCCTGAGACAAAACTGCACCGTCCCCCACCGAAGAAGCATCAACCTCGACCAAAAAAGGCTTGGTCTCATCAGGCTGCATAAGGATGGGGGCAGAACTGAACCTCTCCTTGAGATACACAAAAGCTTCAATGGCCTCAGTAGTCCACTGGACCGTATTCGCACCTTTCCTGGTGAGATCAGTCAGTGGCTTAACAATTATAGAAAAATTCTTAATGAATTTCCTGTAATAATTGGCGAAACCCAAAAATCTCTGTATCGATTTCAAACCAATAGGCCTAGGCCATTCCTGCACAGCCTGAACTTTCACCGGGTCCATCTCAAAGCCCTCGCTAGAGATAATGTAGCCCAAAAAACTAATTCTCTGCACAGCGAACTCACATTTCTCCAGCTTAGCAAAAAGTGAATTATCACTCAATAACTGCAACACCTCACGTACGCTCTGCCAATGGGAATCCAGATCTGGTGAATAAATCAGAATGTCATCCAAATACACAACCACATTCTTGCCAATCAAAGGTCTCAGGATGTCATTAATAAGGTTCTGAAAAAACGCGGGTGCATTGGTAAGACTGAAGGGCATCACCAAATTCACAAAATGACCTACTGGAGTGTTAAAAGCAGTTTTCCATTCATCACCCTCCTTCATTCGTAACAAATTGTATGCCCCCCGGAGATCAATTTTATAGAACCACTTGGTCCCCACTAACTGGTTAAACAAGTCTGGAATTAACGGCAATGGGTATGAATTGCGTACGGTAATCTTATTAATTTCACGAAAGTCCAGACATGGACGTAAACCACCGTCTTTTTTTTTAACAAAGAAAAATCCAACGGCCACAGGCGACTTAGAAGGTCTAATGTGACCAGCAGCCAAGCTCGTCTGTATGTATTCCTCCAAGGCCTTTCTTTCAGGGATAGTCAGATTTAATAAGCGACTCTTGGGAAGAGTAGCTCCAGAAACAAACTCAATGGTGCAATCATAGTCCCTATGAGGAGGTAAAACTTGCGACTCCTCCTCTGAATAAACCTTCCAAAAATCCTGAATAGGTACAGATAATTCCCCTTTTTCCACAGGTGCAATGCGACCATTACAACATTTATCATAGCACTTAGGACTCCAAGACTTAATCTCATTAGTAGACCAGTCCAGTAAAGGATTGTGCAGTTTTAACCAAGGCAAACCTGCACATGCGGATTTCAATTGGGGAACATTGCTGCCCTTCTACCATGCTTTTTTCATGCGTTTCCGCAGCGTTTACGCAACTGCAAAAACGCCGCGGAAACGCATGAAAAACGCATCGTGTGAACTCAGCCTCAGGCTATGTGCCCACGTTGCAGAAATGAAGCAGAAAATTTCTGCTTCATTTCTGCAAGTCCTCTCCCGGAAAAACGCGTGCGGAATTCCGCACGCGTTTATCGCGCGTTTTTCATGCGTTTATCTCGCGTATTCCACATGCGGAATTGCCTTGCGTTTTTAATGCATTGCACAAGGCAATTCCACTTGCGGAAACGCCAAATTAATTGACATGCTGCAGATTTTTGAACGCAGCATAAAAGCTGCGGAAAAATCCGCAGCATGTGCATAGAACTTGCGGAATCCCCTTGGGGACCATGGGGTGCGGATTACCATGCGTTTTACAAGCATTTCCGCTGCGGAAATTCCGCATCAAAAACGCTTGTAATCCGCAACGTGGGCACGCAGCCTAAAAGCAAAAGTATAAATACTAATTATTTATCAAAGCTGGACAAAATCTAGAAACCATATAATAAAACTGGCATAAAATATAGTGCTGAACAAGAGTTTAGGGAGAGATGTACAACTGGCACTGGCCTTTAAAAGGAATTGTGTAATCGCACAAAACTAGCAAAAATGTAAAGTGCCTGTAAAACAAGGAACGTGCAATTTACCTCTTAGTAAAAATCCTATTCTTTCTCAAGAACGGGAGGAATTTTAATTTCATGATTTTTTTTTAATCAAATAATTTTTATTGAAAAACTCCAAATACAAATTTTCCATCTTTCAAATAACATACATGACATAGTAATTCCATAGTATAAAACATGAACAAAGTATCTGAACTTCAATTCCCTAACCCACCCTAAACCCAAATCCCAACACTCCAGAGAGAACCATTTTCAGAGCAGTTCTAGAATAACGGACTACAGCATTCGTAGAAGGGGGAAGAAGATAAAAAAGTGACTAACAAAGGGATAGCAGCGTTTTAATTTTATCATTTACTGCTTGATGCCTGAGCCGGGAAGTGCACGCTTGAAAACTGTTGCAGGCTGCTGTAATCACAGGACACAAGCAAACAGCATGGCATTTCCTATCAGCAGGGAGGAAGTAAAGGGAACAGTAATGAAAGTCTCCTCCTACTCCGCTCCATAATGAAATGAACAGTGTGCATCCTACAAATGCGATGCATACAGCAAACAATTCATTTTCCATACACAGGTTTTGAGTTGACCACTGGATATACACATGTGTATAACTAATTACCAGATCTGGAAATCTAAAAAAAAGACGAGCAAGTTTGGGGTGAATCCTACCTTCATTACTGCACAGCCGCTCATAGAGGGATCGGTACTAGGAACAGCAGGAGTGCCGGCGATGTTCACAGATTTACCTGCTGCGGGACTGAAGGAGTCTGATAGTGTTCGGCTCTAAGCTTTTCACCTTGTTTACGACAGGAATAATTGAAAGCTGTGCTTCAAAGGCGAGGAAGAAGTTGGTCACTGTCTGCGCTTGAATACCCTTAAGAGGGGAAAAAATATATATATACATATATACAAATACTGAAACATCTAAATGCATTAGAACATCAAACCTGGTGAAGCGGTAAATGACTTGTCCTCCAGGGATACAGGCTACTGTCATTCAGTAATTATTTAATAGGAATTTTACATTTTATGTGATCACCACGCTAGAATGTAAATGATGAAAACACAACACAACTCCTCACCATATGAAGATATTTTGTGTTTTAAGCTATGTGCCCACGATGCAGAAATGAAGCAGAAAATTTCTGCAGCATTTCTGCATCTCCCTGGCAGAAAAAAACGCATGCAGATTGTACATGCAGATTGTGCATGCGTTTTTCCTGCAGAATACATGCGGATCCACATGCGGATTCACATGCATTTCCGCATGCAGATTGACAAGCACTTTCCAGGCGATTAGCATCACTTGGAAAGTGCTTGACAACTAGGTCACACTGTATAAATCCATGGAAACAGCATGGATTTATACAGTGTGAACCGCAAAAATTAAAACAAATAAAGCTATACTCACCCCCGAGGCCCCGGCGTGGCTGCAGCTCTGCTTCCTGGCTGGTTCCCGGCTGCCGGCATATCGCGAGACAGAGCGGTGAAGGGCCTGCGGTCACATGACTGTGACGTCACCGAAGGTCCTTCAGCGCTGCTGGCATTCAGAGAGAAGACGCCGGACAGGTGAATATAAACTTTATTTGTTATTTTATTCTTTTTTTTACAGGTACAATGGTACCCAGGTCTAGATCAGAGTCTCCTCTCCTCCAGAACTGGGTACCATCCGCACTTAGAGACGCATAGAAGCCGCTTGTAAAAATGTACAGTCGCGGTTTCTGTGCGTCTCAATGCAAGTCAATGGCGGGAATTCCGCTGCACTTCCGCAAAATTAAATGACATGCTGCGGATTTTTGTACGCAGCATAAACGCTGTGGAAAAATCTGCAGCATGTGCATAGAACATGCGGAATCCCCTTGGGGACCATGGGGTGCGGATTACCTAGCGTTTTACAAGCGTTTCCGCTGCGGAAATTCCGCAGCATAAACGCTTGAAAAATGCTACGTGGGCACACAGCCTTATAGAACAGCATTTCTGTGGAATAACACGACTGATTTACTGTGTATGCACCATAGCCTTCATTTGATGTCACTTACTGTCACCTGTCACCTTGCCCCAACTCTGCAATCCCCAATATCAGTCCATGACCTCAATGGGGTCACTATAAAATTCTAAAGAGGACTGGTCATGTCTCTATTAGAAAATAGATAAACTTAGGATAGAAACAATATGAGCATATACCCTGCTATAAGTAAGTAAAAAGCAATAGTGAATATATATAATATAGGGTACTTAGTAAACATGGTTTTTGATTTAAAAAAAGCCATCCCACCCGCACCAAGGTGTACCCAGTCAGTTATGTGAAATATATAATAAAATACACTTTAGTACAATATTAGTGTTTTGTCCCTTTAAATCTGCTGCTACTTCTGTCACCATGGTAACTGCATTCATACTCGGCCAATAGGATTGCTCGGTTTGAATTTGGAAAAAAAAAAAAAGTCCTATATCGTCAGTTTGTTCCTTCTCATCTGAGTGTGAAGACAGACACCTGCGATCAGCGAGAGATTATAGGTATAAGACGTGATATAATATAACGGACGGAGCCACATCCCGTCACACGCACTCAGCGACCACAACTCACAGGAATCAGCACATTTACCAGACAATAAGTTATTATTCCCCAACACATAATACGCTGAGACACCAGTGGGGGGCGCCGCACTCGTTACATCTCCCATCTGGATGGATCCAGCGACGAGATCCTGATATTTCCCCCCAGCTCCGCTCCTCCATAGGGAATGGCCCAGATGCACGCAGAACGGACCGAAGTGTAATACTGCTAGAACTCTGCATGATATCACATCCTCCATATATACCACATAATAAAGGGGTGCTCCCACTGGGACAGGTCATCACCTATCCAGAGATCAGTGATAACTTGTTCCAACTAGACATCCCCTTTAATGGAAGAGATCACATCTCTAACAGTCAATACGCTATTCATTCCCAATCTTCCCTGGCCCCAGTAATGCCCCTGAGTATATCGCCAATATGAGCCAATCATCAAACCCTCTGCTGACTGTTCCCGATGTTTTATAGAGTTTGGAGACGTTGCTACAAGAGAAGATATCAGCGGACACCATGGGGGTGGAGTATTCTGCCAGCGATGGAGCAGGTAGTATCCACCAGTCTGTGATATCTGACCTTCCTCCATATTCTGCTCTTACATGCGTTTCTTCAGCTTTACCCCTTCCCGACATAACCAATTTATGTTTTTTTTCTGTTTTTTCCTCCGCTTTTTCCAACGGCGTACATTGTGTGGTAAAAATGACCTGGTAATAGGATCCTACTCCTCAGTGTGATTACAGCAAGACCAAACTTCTCCAATAGTTTTGGCAAAAGAAAAAAACTTTTTTTTGATGCTGTCACCATTTTTTCTGAGACCCGAAACATTTTCAGTTTCCGGGTTGATGGAGCTGTGTGGGGGCTTATTTTTTGAAGGGCAAGAGGACTTTATTGATAACATTTTGGGACACATATGTCATGGTCATCGCTTCTTACAGGATTTTCTGCAGTATTGAGGCGAACAAAAAAATGCAATTTTGTCTTTTTGAATTTTCTTCTGTGTTCACTGATCGTTTTTTTTTTTTATATTTTGATAGATTGTATTTCTCTGAAAGAGACCATACCACAAAATGTGTATATTTTTATTATCTTTATTTTTAGTGGGAGGTGAGTTGAACGTGTGGGGTTTTAATAAATATATATATACTTTTTTTCACTGTATTTGTATACATCATCTGATTGCTTGTGCTATATACAGCGATACCACAGTAATGCTCCATATAGCAAAACCACGGTCTTCTTTACAGCCCAAATGAAGCTTTATGATGACAGGCACGGAGGCTTCAGCAGACCCCCGGATGTCATAGCAGTCCATCGGCGCCCTATGATCGCGTCACAGGAGCGCCGGTGGGCGTATGGAACGACGCGTCCCAATGCTGGCGCACTGTTAATGCTGCTGTTAGAGATTGACAGCAGCACTGAACAGGTTAACAGTGGTGGGCAGATCTTCGCTCCACTCGCAGCTGTTAGAGGCAGGTCCTGGTTGTTTGTCACAGCCATTATCTGCCATGTACAGGGTGAGCTGACCCTGCTCCATACACCCGCTACTGACTTATACCATACATGTACGGCAGATGTTGGTAAGGAGTTAAAGCGGTTGTCCAGCTTTGGGGCCATTTTTTTTACTTTAATGCAAGTATTTGGGGCTAAAATCGATTTCTGTAATTGAGTTTCATTAAAAATGTTGCCTTCTGTAGCATCTGTGCTGCACTGTCTATTGCTGGCTGCAAAATTAGCTAACTGAGAATCTATCAGTGAGCTCCTTAGTCTTAAGGGAGAGTTTGTAGATCTTTAATCTGTTTTTTTTTCCTGAGTGCCTATTAGCTGATCTATGCCCAAAGAAAACACAAAACTTGAATGTGCAGGGAAACAATAAGTCTGTAATAGTCGGTGTAAAACACTTAATGAAACCTAAATGTAAAAAATTACTTTTAGTAGTAAATACATGACATGAGAAAATATACACTGCTCAAAAAAATAAAGGGAGCACTTAAACAACAGAATATAACTCCAAGTAAATCAAACTTCTGTGAAATCAAACTGTCCACTTAGGAAGCAACATTGATTGACAATCAATTTCACATGCTGTTGTGCAAATTGAAGACAATAGATGGAAATTATTGGCAATTATCAAGACACACTCAATAAAGGAGTGGTTCTGCAGGTGGAGACCACAGACCACATCTCAGTACCAATTCTTTCTGGCTGATGTTTTGGTCACTTTTGAATGTTGGTTGTGCTTTCACACTCGTGGTAGCATGAGACGGACTCTACAACCCACAGAAGTTGCTCAGGTAGTGCAGCTCATCCAGGATGGCACATCATTGCGAGCTGTGGCAAGAAGGTTTGCTGCGTCTGTCAGCGTAGTGTCCAGAGGCTGGAGGCGCTACCAGGAGACAGGCCAGTACACCAGGAGACGTGGAGGGGGCCATAGCAGGGCAACAACCCAGCAGCAGGACCCCTACCTCTGCCTTTGTGCAAGGAGGAACAGGAGGAGCACTTCCAGAGCCATGCAAAATGACCTCCAGCAGGCCACAAATGTGCATGTGTCTGCATAAACGGTTAGAAACCGACTCCATGAGAGTGGGATGAGGGCCAGACGTCCACAGATGGGGGTTGTGCCCAATGCCAGACCTCATGTGGCTGGAGTATGTCAGCAGTTCCTGCAAGATGAAGGCATTGAAGCTATGGACTAGCCCGCCCGTTCCCCAGACCTGAATCCCATTGAGCACATCTGGGACATCATGTCTCACTCCATCCACCAACGTCACGTAGCACCACAGACTGTCCAGGAGTTGGTGGATGCTTTAGTCCAGGTCTGGGAGGAGATCCCACAGGAGACCATCCGCAACCTCATCAGGAGCATGTCCAGGCGTTGTAGGGAGGTTATACAGGCACGTGGAGGCCACACACAATACTGAGCCTCATTTTGACTTGTTTTAAGGACATTACATCAAAGTTGGATCAGCCTGTAGTGTGTTTTTCCACTTTAATTTTGGGGGTGACTCCGAATCCAGGCCTCCATTGGTTAATAAATTTGATTTCCATTGATGATTTTTGTGTGATTTTGTTGTCAACACATTCAAGTTTGTACAGAACAAAGTATTCAATGAGAATATTTCATTCATTCAGATCTAGGATGTGTTATTTGAGTGTTCCCTTTATTTTTTTGAGCAGTGTGTATATATAATATAAATAATTACTGCAGCTTTAATGCTATTTATTACGTCTTAGGAGGAGGACGGAAGAGGAAGAGGACGGAAGAGGCGGAGGACGGAAGAGATGGAGGACGGAAGAGGCGGAGGACGGAAGAGGAGGAGGACAGAAGAGGAGGAGGACGGAAAAGGAGGAGGACGGAAGAGGAGGAGGATGGAAGAGAAGGAGGACGGAAGAGGCGGAGGACGGAAGAGGCGGAGGATGGAAGAGGCAGAGGACAGAAGAGGCGGAGGACGGAAGAGGCGGAGGACGGAAGAGAAGGAGGACGGAAGAGGAGGAGGACGGAAGATGAGGAGGACCGAAGAGGAGGAGGACGTAAGAGGAAGAGGACGGAAGAGGAAGAGGACGAAAGAGGCGGAGGACAGAAAAGGCGGAGGATGGAAGAGGCGGAGGACAGAAGAGGCGGAGGACGGAAGAGGCGGAGGACAGAAGAGGAGGAGGACGGAAGAGAAGGAGGACGGAAGAGGAGGAGGACAGAAGAGGAGGAGGACAGAAGAGGAGGAGGACGGAAGAGGAAGAGGACGGAAGAGGAGGAGGACGAAAGTGGAGGAGGATGGAAGAGGAGGAGGACAGAATAGGAGGAGGAGGACAGAACTGCACCTTAAGATCCCTAGGGGGAAAGGGATGGTAGTAATATAGTGGTAGTATATCCGTATTAGTGTAATATGAGTAATAATACTAGTGATAATAGTAAGAAAGTAATAAAATAACAGTAGTAATAGTAGTAGGTAGAATAGCAGTGTGATCCAGGGTCCTAGGACTGATCGCCTTTTCTCGGGGTCAAGAAGGAATTTTTCCCCTGTGACACAAATTGGCTGAAGGTGTCCTGGGGTTTTTGCCTTCTTCTGGATCAACACTGTAGGTATAGGGCAGTATTAGTAGTGATAGGAAAGAAGAATAATACTGTAATAAGATAGCACAATGTAATAATAACCATATCAAATAGATTTATAAAAACAAATTAAAATAACTCCAGTAGTACAATAATTAGTGTAATATTATATAACTTGTAATAACATTAATAGGTTTGATCCAGGGTCCTAGGACTGATCGCCTTTTCCCGGGGTCAAGAAGGAATTTTTCCCCTGTGACACAAATTGGCTGAAGGTGTCCTGGGGTTTTTGCCTTCTTCTGGATCAACACTGTAGGTATAGGGCAGTATTAGTAGTGAAAGGAAAGAAGAAAAATACTGTAATAAAATAGCACAATGTAATAATAACCATATCAAATAGATTTATAAAAACAAATTAAAATAACTCCAGTAGTACAATAATTAGTGTAATATTATATAACTTGTAATAACATTATTAGGTTTGATCCAGGGTCCTAGGACTGATCGCCTTTTCCCGGGGTCAAGAAGGAATTTTTCCCCTGTGACACAAATTGGCTGAAGGTGTCCTGGGGTTTTTGCCTTCTTCTGGATCAACAGCTTTAGGCATAGGGATTTTAGTAATACCATTATTAGAATCACAAGATTAATAAAAAAAAAATTAGAATTACATTTTTTTAATTCGTTTTATAACAGTTACAATTAATTGCATTAATGCAATAATAATAAATAGTAAAAATGGTGGTAATAATAATAATACAAAAAACTAGTCCCAGTTAGTAAGTTAGTGTAATGTTAGTGTAGGGACCCATCTGAAGAGGTCGCCTTGACGTTGGCAGATGGGCTCGCACAATTTGCTCAAAATGTGCGCTAAGAACCTCATATTTCTATGTACAGGAGATCTAGCAGTAATACCATTCAGGAGATATCTGTGTACACACATTTTGTTATATACTTTTGTGCAGCACACAGGGCAGGTACAGGGCGAGAGTGTTACAGTGATATTATAACTCGGCCTTAAGGATAAAATGCTGATAACTGCAGATCCTGGAAACACATTCGAAACTAGACCTTGTAAGTAACTGGTTCCCAGCTAGTGGTAAATATGTACAGGGCAGTCCGGTACCAAGACCTGCTCTATAGGACACATTATCATCAGGCAGGTCCTTACAAGATCTGCGGCAGAAGTGTGGCTGTGTAACACAGTCCTGCTCCTGCCTCAGCTGCCCACAGTGGAGCCAACCTTGATCCTGGCAGCTTAATCCATTGTATGACACAGTAGGGGGCTTCCACAGCATTTAGGCACTTTAGACAGGAGAGGGAGGCATGATCATGGTGCCAATGAGTTTCTATGGCAGCTGAGATCTAACAATGGACCCCATGACGGCCATTTTACTGCTCCTATTAGACCCCGGCTGAGGAAAGGTCTATGAGGACACCGGTCAGACTTATGTCGCCTGCTCTGCACATATTAGAAATACCTAGGGCTGATTAGTTTGCCATTTGTAAATCTGATCCAGCAGCGTTGGGCTACCACTGACGTGATCAGGGCTATTGAGCTCCTAGATTGGGCAGAGGAGCTCAGTATTCAGCAGGAACTGGCCGAGGAGAGCAGAGCAACTTGCATGGGGCTGCTGCACAAGAAGCAACTCACAAGGTGGAGATTTACCCGGAGACGCTGTGCTCGGGCTGTGATCTGCTGTGCAGGCTGCATAGTAGATGCCTCGAAGGACCCGAACTTCACCCCTAACAGGCACAGCAGAGCTCGGACGGCTGCAAGTGAACAGAGAGCGGCTGATTAGTAACTGCTGCGTCTCCTGCAGCTCAGATAAGAGCCGCACAGAGCGGGGGTTCAGTAATGATGAATATGGGAAGTGTCCGCCCCTCACATGCCCTAAATGCGGCCTCCAGAGGTAAAGTTTCCCCTGTAACCAGCGCCTCCTCCCACCTTCTCTGCTGGCATGCTCCATTACTTAAAGGGGATGTCTGTAGAAAACAAGTTATCACTTATCCACAGGCTCGGTGATCACTTACTGATCGTGGGGTCTGACCGCTGCGAGCCATCGTCTGATCGGGAAGGAGTGGAAAGTCAGGGATCAACTGCTGCTCCATTCATTCTCTATGGGGCTCCGGAAAAGCCGAGCTCAGCGCTTGAATGCCACATAGGGAATGAATGGAGCGGATCCTGGAGTAATAACATGCCCTCCTCTCCTCAGCTTTCTGTCTGTGTAAGTGGCTCAGCCCTTGTCTCCCCTTCTGCTCCGGCTTCTGTGCTGGTCCTTGTGAGGAAGAGGAAACCCTCTGCCCTTCTGCTCCGGCTTCTGTGCTGGTCCCTGTGAGGAAGAGGAAACCCTCTGCCCTTCTGCTCCGGCTTCTGTGCTGGTCCCTGTGAGGAAGAGGAAACCCTCTGCCCTTCTGCTCTCAGTCCTCTGCGACTTTTCACAATCGCTCAGTGCACCCATTATATGTAATAAGGATCATTCTTCATCCCTTGTCCAGCTTTCATCCCCCCCAGTCTGACCAGCGGACAAGATAATAAACATGTGAGTGGAAGGTTCACAATTATTAGATGTGTTGTGAAAAGTCTCCACAGCATTATCCGGAGAAAACTGCAGGGTGACCGCTTGTGAAACCAGCACAAAATCCAGCGGACAGCGCTTCCCTGTCCCCCGCCGGTCTCCGTATCCTGGCATTCAGCTATTCCATTTGGTGCTTATTCTGGAAGGAAAACAAAAATGTGATGTTCTTACACAGACGCCTGAAGACGCAGCTTTTCATCATCCATGTTGGGCTGTTGTATGACGTGTGGATTACTCTGCTTGCTGGATTCTTGCATTACCACAAACACTGCCTTTATTTTGTGATTTCTGTGCCGCTTCCCACTTCTATTGGCACTGTGATATATCAGCATGTGATGGCTGCCACAATCATGTGTCAATAGGTTATTGCTGGAGCCTGTGATATAGAGACCATCCTGGACCAGGGAAGACTTGGTACAGAAGCACCTAGAGAGGGGGGTACAGGGGCTTCATTTCAATTTTAAACTTAGCTGGATTGTGTTTAGCTACAAGAATGGAAAGTAAAATAATAAAATCTTAATTTTTTTTTTCTATTTGGCAAAATCGTCCATCAGAGGTTTGGCCACTACCGAAAAGTTTTTGATGAACTTACAGTAGTAGCTGGCGAAACCCAAAAAACTTTGTAATGCCTTTAAGTCTTGAATATAATACCAATCCAGTACCGTCCGGACTTTGGCCAGATCCATGCAAAAACGGTGAATGATAAGAACTAACCCTGAATGGAGAACATACATTTCTCTGGTTTGACAAATAATTTATTATCTTTGAGTATCTGTAAGACCTGCCTGATATGTACCTGATGTGACTGGAGGTAAGTAAATTAATATGTCATCAAGATTGGTTTGTTGTGATCTACCTGCCAGATGACTAAAAATGTCACTAACAGTGTTGAAAGAAAGTGGGAGCATTAGTCAACCCAAATGCCATCACAAGCTTTTCATAGTGCCCCTCAGGAGTATTGAAGGCCATCTTCCACTCATCTCCTCAATGTGAATGAGATTATAAGCCCCCCTGAGGTCTAGTTTAATCAAATCGTAGGAGCCAAATTTTTTTCTAAAGAGGTCGGGGATGAGAGGGAGAGGATATGCATCCCAGACCGTGATCCGATTAAACTCGCGAAAATCAAGGCGGGGGCGCAACCCCCAGTCTTTTTTTTTGACAAATAAAAACCCCACTGCAACGGGAGATGAAGAACGTCTTATAGGGCCCAATGGTAGACTGACTGACCATTCTGTTCTGAACTGCCACCCTAAGATGGCTTCCCATTATATACCTACTGTATAAGTGCTCCCTCTAACGGCTTCCTCCACCCACACCCACTACTGGTTCCCCCTACCTTTGGGTTCCCCCCACTCCAGCCAGGGACAGGGCTCAGCAGCTGCACTCTGCATGTTGGATGCAGGTGTTTTGGGGGGTTCTGTGCAGCACTACCATCTTACCTGAGTGAAGGGAGACACCACACCTCTGGGTGAGGTGCAGTACCACTGTGGCGACTGAACACTCAGGGGCGCCACATTCCCCCCCCCGGTAAAACACAGCACGTCCGCGGGCTGGAACAGAGCAAAACCAGGCATAACTGACATGCAAAATTTTTAAGATGCATCAGCATATTTGACCATAAAACAACATTTCTTCCCTTTATGGGAGGCACATTTCTTTTAACGTTACTGGTTACATTATAAAACATCATAAGAGTATTGTCATATAAAACAATTTTCAAGACAGTTCCAGCACCAGGGTGCAACAGTAGCAGCATGAGGGACCCGTCCACAAACCCTCAACGTAGGCCCTGGGCATGGCTGCAGGGCATAGACGATCCAATCCTGGACCTCGTCTTCCGCCACGCCAAACGGGTTTTTGTTCTGAGGTATATTTGTAATTATAAAACCAATAGGATGCACTTTAAGAAGTGCTAAACTATGTACAATGTCAACGTCCGGCTTCTCACAGTCCTCAGCCTGTCAGTCTCTGTACCCTGACAGGTAACTGGGTAGCAAACATGAAGTCAACTGCACCCTTCCGGGCAACTTATGTACAGTCCAGTTAACTAAAACAGTTTAACAGTGGGGCCCCCTCCGGGGGAACCCCTGGTTTCTGCAGGCTGACCCAGCCTGGTCATCAGCCTCAGGCTGCAGGGGGACTAGGGATGGAGCAGCGCCAGCCGCATTTGGGACAGGGACATCACTCCGACCTCCTCCCGCGACTGCGTCAGCTCGGCCTGACACCTCCCGGTCTTTACGCAGCTTCTCTCCACCGCCTCTCCTCTTTCGGGGGCGGTCCCATGGCACTTTGCTGTCGGTCACTCCCTGTGTCGGCCTCCCCGCTTTGACGGACACATCTATGCGGACAGTCACTGTTGCAAGTGGCAGGGCCTGCTTTTGGAGCCATTCTGGGACCCGGCCCACGACGGGAGGTTCCATTCTGTTGTTCTTTAGCACGCACATAATGGCGCCCGTTCTTCTGGGGCGGGCGCCACATTCAAGGCAGAAAACACTTCTTTAGGCGCACATTACCCGCAGATGGCAGGCTGGTCACGTATCCTGTTCGTGACGCCAAGTGGTGACTCGCTGCCACCTGGGCCGCGGGGCACACGGCAGCCGGGCCGTATGGCTGCTTTGGGGAATATCACGGTGGCTGGCCCGGGGAGGTCAGTGCAAAAGGGATTATTTATAGGATTTGTCGTGAAGCCACCTGTGGTGTCTGGTGAGGATCACCAGCGCTGCAACAGTCCTCTGAGGCAGATGTTAGGGCAGCTAGAGATGGAACGGATCCCCACAGGTGGAGCGGGCCTCAGGGCAGTGTAAATAGATGGAGGGTGCGCTGGGCGTTGTAGTGCAGGGAGGGAAATGGCACCAGTGAAGGAATAGACGGAGGCAACTCAGTGCAGTCGTCCAAGATTTTAATTCACAGTTCTTCAGGAAACACAAAAGTGCAAGTTACAGGTGAAGGCCTCCCACGTTGCGCCGTGTTCACCCTGGCAGGGGTTCAATCCTTCCTCAGGAAGTTTAGGAATGCTTGGCAGAACCCCACTTTCTCGTGTTCCTACTTTGACCGTCTTCACACTAGGTCCTTCTCCCTGCTGCCCTGCGCTGCCCACTCTCAATCCCGCTCGGGTATGCTGAAGTCCTTCCTGTACGTCGGATCCGGGACCAACCTGACCCCCTGGAGATTAGAATGGGGCAACCGATCCCTCTGTCTTCTGACAGATGCGGGGCGTATGGGTGCTGTCCTGCACGCGCCGTACCCCTGGGATCCCTTCTTAGAATGGAGCCTACTCCCTTCTCCCCTCCGGGGCCTCTATCCCGGGCCCTTCTTGTGGAGCAGAGCTCCTGCTGAGCCTCTGCTCCCAGACAGTCCTCACTGACCGTCTGTACTGTACTGACTGACCATTCTGTTCTGAACTGCCACCCTAAGATTGCTTCCCATTATATACCTACTGTGTGCTCCTTCTAACTGCTTCCTCCACCCACACCCACTACTGGTTCCCCCTACCTTTGGGTTTCCCCCACTCCAGCCAGGGACAGGGCTCAGCAGCTGCGCTCTGCATGTTGCCCTTCCAGCCGGTCTGAAGCAGTGTAATGTTGGATGCAGGTGTTTTGGGGGGTTCTCTGCAGCACTCCCATCTTACCTGAGTGAAGGGAGACACCACACCTCTGGGTGAGGTGCAGTACCTCTGTGGCGACTGAACCCTCAGGGGCGCCACATGCCCACGATGCAGAAATTCTCCGGATTTTTCCTGAGTGTTTCTGCATCTCCCTGGCAGAAAAAA
The DNA here is from genome assembly GCF_046119375.1 of Phyllobates terribilis. Lineage (NCBI taxonomy): Eukaryota > Metazoa > Chordata > Amphibia > Anura > Dendrobatidae > Phyllobates > Phyllobates terribilis. The sequence goes on from NW_027363015.1 coordinate 585,890, forward strand.
CGCATGCAGATTTTACATGCATTTTTCCTGCCAGGGACAAACGTAAGTGAAGCATTTTTCACATGCATGTCCGCATGCGGGTTGTCAACCGCTTTCCAAGCGATTTTAGCATCACTTGGAAAGTGCTTGACAACTTGGTCACACTATATAAATCCTTGCAACCGGCATGTATTTATATAGTGTGAACAAGTTAATAGTTGAAAAAAAGAATAAAAATGGTAAAAAAAAAAAAAAATAGAATTAGATTTACCGGTAATTCTGTTTCTAAGACCCTCCACGACAGCACACCTGGAGGTAGCCTCCCCATCCTAATTAGGGACAGGAAAACAAGATGTTAAATAGCCCCTCCCTGCTACAATCCCCAGTGTTTTCAAAGGACCACACAGTATGAATGCTCTAAATATTTATTAACACTAAGGATTTTTCCAATCAAAGAAATGGAGGGAACTACCCATGCTGTTGTGGAGGGTCTTAGAAACCGAATTACTGATAAGTCTAATTCTATTTTCTCCAATCCCCTCCATGACAGCACACCTGGAGTAATACCAAAGAATGAATTTTAGGGAGCGACAACAGCCTGAAGGACTTTCCTTCCAAATGCTAAGTCTCTATTAGATATTACATCTAGTCTATAATGTTTAGCAAAGGTATGGATAGACGACCATGTAGCTGCCCTGCAAATCTGCTCAATGGATGCACTAGCTTTTTCCGCCCAGGAGACCCACATAGCTCTAGTAGAAAGAGCTTTCAAAGATTTCAGAGGAGGCAAATCTTGAACTATGTATGTTTCACAAATTGCTTTCTTAATCCAATTTGCTAGCATATTTTTGCAATTTTCTTTCCTTTATTGGGGCTTCCATATTGGACAAATAGGTTCTGATCCTTCCTCCAGGTTTCAGTCTGCCTCAAATAGCGGATTATAGTCCTTCTTACATCCAACGCGTGGAATTCTTCTTCCTTGCTATTTGATGGATTTTGACAGAATGACGGAAGAATTATTGGCTGAGACATATGAAAATTAGACGACACTTTAGGTAGAAAAGAAGGATCCAACTGGAGGATGATCCTGTCCTCCAAAATACGACAATAAGTCTCTCTGATAGACAGGGCTTGGATTTCACTCACTCTTCTGGCTGTAGTCAGAGCTATAAGCAATGCCGCTTTCCAAGACAATTTGTCTATGTGTGCCTCGGCTATTGGCTCGAAAGGATGCATAGTTAGGCCTCTAAGAACTACGTTGAAATCCCAAGGTGGAACTATTTTAGCTCTTGTTGGATTAATCCAAGAAGCAGCTATCATGAACCTCTTAATCTATCTGTTTTGGGCCAAATCAGCATCAAAATAGGAACTTAAAGGCGAGACTTGGACCTTCAGCTTGCTTGGTCTTAATCCTTTAGACAGACCGTTCTGTAGGAAATCCAAGATTCTGGCCACGTCAGGCCGAAAGGGATCTAATGGACGAGGCTCATACCATAGCTTGAAAGCTTTCTAGATTTTTCCATAGATGGAAATTGTGACTGGTTTTCTGCTTTTCTGCAGTGTATGTGACTCGCCCCCAGGGGTGTCGCGGGGCACCCGGCAGCCGGGCCTAAGACTGCCTGCGGGGATTATCGCGGTGGCTGGCCCAGGGCGGTCAGTGCCAAAAGGAATTATTTGTAGGGAATTTGTTGTGACGCCACCTGTGGTGTCTGGTGAGGATCACCAGCGCTGCAACAGTCCTCTGAGGCAGATGTCAGGACAGCTTGAGATGGAACGGCTCCCCACAGGTGGAGCAGGCCTCAGGGCAGTATAAATGATGCAGGTTGCGCTGAGCATTGTGGTGCAGGGAAAGCGATGGCACAGCAGGAGTAACGGACAGAGACAGGGGATTTGCTTCATTTCCTTTACTGGTACAGCTGTTAGGTACGGTCCAGGGTACTCCAGATGAAGGGCGCACTTTTGGACTTCTCCCCAGGGAGCAGGTATAGGGCCTACTGATCCGTGTCTGTCCCTATGTATGCTCTTGGCCAGCCTGCAACTGGGCCTAGCTTATGTGTCCTGCTTTTACTTCACCAGATGCTCAGAAATAGGACCTCTGGTTGGTAACCACTTTCCCTGGACGTCGGGGCCTTCGTGGTTCCTGATCCTGTGTGTGTCTAGCCTTCAGGTTTGTCAGGGACTTGTAGTCCTCCTGGGATTCCGGTTATCCCCACTGGGTGTAAAGGGTCCCTGTAGGCGCGGATCCGGTGTCCGGTAGATATAATGGGGTGAGCTTATTGTGCTCCTCTGCCCCCTTGGTTTCACTCCCCTTTTTCTCCTTGCCGTCGGCCACACTCGGGGCCCTCACTACTAGGCAGCTGACGTGCTGCGTCTTCACCGCTATCTGAGTGTCGGCACGCTCTCAGGCTCTCTCTCAGCCTGCCTGCTCTGCTCTGACTCTGAGCACTCACTAATCAACTGAGCTGCCTGGCTCCACCTTCCCTATATATATCCCTATCTGGGCTCCCTCTGCTGGTATGAGTTGGAAGGTAGAGGTGTTTGTATCTAGTGAGGGCCTCTTGTGGAGAAATCCATCCATGCACCCTTCTGGGTTCTGTGGCACCAATGCACAGCAGGGCGCCACATTTGGATCACCTGTACTGAGAAGCCTCTGGCTTTTCAGAGGGTGGTCTCAGAAGCCAAGCTGCTAGAGCCAAATTCTGAGGGGCCGGATGGAAAATCTGGCCCTAATGCAGCAGATCGTGGATTCGAGGAAGCATCAATGGATCATCCATTCTTAGACTGCTCAATGTTCCGAACCATGCTCTTTTTGGCCACATTGGAGCTATTAGGATAGTCTTGAGCCCTTCCGACCTGATTTTTTGTAAAGTCCTTGGTATTAACAGAATCAGGGGAAAAGCATTAGCGAGCCCAACTTTCCAAGGGTGAGCGAATGCATCTATCCCTGTTGCTGAATCCTCGGGTTTCAAAGAGAAAAAGGCTCTTACTTTTGCATTTTCCTGGTTCGCAAACAGGTCCACATCTGGGTATTCCCACTTTTGAACAATCATCTGAAATATCTTCGAGTTCATGCTCCACTCCCCTGGATGAATGTATTTTCTGCTCAGAAGATCTGCATGATAGTTGTCGGAGCCCCTCAGATGCAGAGCCGATAAGGATAGTAGATTATGCTCCGCCCAGTGGAAGATCCTTTCGGAGATCATCTGTAACCTCCTGTTTCTTGTACTTCCCTGATGTCTCAAGTGGGCTATAGTTGTCATATTGTCCGAGTAGACTCTGACATTCGACCCCTGAAGCACAGTAGTAGTGGCTGCCCATAGGGTTTCTTCCACCACTTTCATTTCTCTTAAGTTTGAGTACTGCTCTGCTATTTCTTGCGACCAGACCCCTTGGAAGGCCACGTGGGAGACTACTGCTCCCCATCCTCTTTTGCTTGCGTCTGTTTTGACGGATAACAAGGGAAGTTGAATCCATGCTGAACTTTTCTCCAGATTTCCTGGACAGAGCCACCAATTTAAAGATGCTTTCACCTTCTCTGGCAGATGAATTCTGTTGGAGAGGGAACTTGGAGATCTGTCCCAACAGGAAAGGATGTAGTTTTGAAGGACCCTTGAATGCGCTTGAGCCCAAGGTACCGCCTAAATAAATGAGGTCATGGACCCGAGGACGGACATGGCGAATCTTAATGACACTCCTCTCTGGTTCTTTAGTGCATAAACTTTCGACCTCAACTGAATCTGCTTCTCTTTTGGCAGAAAAGAGGCTTGTTGCTGAGAATCCAGGAGAATTCCCAAGGAGGTCTTCCTGGTGGAGGGAATCAGATCTGACTTTTGGTAGTTTATCAACCATCCCAAGGATTCCAGGATCTGGAGGGTCATCTGGAGGTCTCTTTCCAAACTTGAAACCGAGGGAACCATCACCAAAAAATTGTCTAAATATGGGACGATGCAGATATTCAGTTTCCTTAGATAAACCTACTACCTCTGCCATGATCTTTGTAAACAGGCGGGGTGCTGACAAAATGCCGAAGGGGAGTACATTGAATTGAAAATGAAGTACCTCTCGGTTCTGAGTTACAGCAAATCTGAGAAATTTTCTGTAATCCGGATGAATTGGCACGTGGTAGTAAGCCTCTGGCTGGTCTACTGTTGCCACGACAAATCCTTTTCCAATCAATAAGCTGCCATTGAGGAAGGAAGCTCGCAATTCTGCCTCCTACCTTCTTGGCGTCATTGTCTGTCCTGCCTAGAACCTTGAAAGATATTCCTACCTCTTCCCCCTTTTGTGTAACTCCAGCGACCAGTTTTACCCTTGCCTCTGTACTGAAATGCTTGCTGCTGTTGTTGTTGAGGGAGAAGAAATGGTCTCTTTCTGAAACTTTTTGGATTCTTTGGCTCTGGCAGAGACTTCTTCTTGTCGGATGCTTTCTCCAACAACTCGTCTAGCACCGCCCCAAACATATACTCTCCTTTAAATGGAATGGAACAAAGCTTAGATTTTGATGCGTTGTCCCCACTCCACATCTTCAACCACAGAGCTCTTCTCATAGAATTTGATAATGCTGCCGATCTTGCCGCAATCTTGACCGACTCCGCCAAGGCATCCGCTAGGAATCCAGTGGCCTTCTGCAGAAAAGGAAGAGATGCTAGGAGGTCCTCTTGAGTGGTACCTTTCCAGAGATGTTCCTCTAGTTGTTGGAGCCAGAGGAACATGGAACGAGCTACACAAGTTGAAGCGATATTAGTCTTCAGTGAAGCCGCCGATGTTTCCCATGCCTTCCTTAGAAGGCTGTCCATCTTCCTATCCATAGGATTTTTGAGCTGTGACGAGTCTTCAAAGGGAAGGGTTGTTTTCTTCGCAACCCTTGCCACCTGTACATCAACCTTCGGGACTTCCATCCATAGCTTAGCCGCCTTTTCATCTAGAGGGAATCTATCCTTCATTTCTCCTGCCATACTAAGCCTTTTCTCAGGTGACTCCCATTCATCCAAAATAAGACTCCAAATGTTGTCATGCACAGGGAACACTACCTTCTTCTTGGATTTCAGACCGCCAAACATTTCATCCTGAACTGTACGGGTTTCCTTCTCCTCTTCCACCTGCATCGTGTCTCTCACCTGCGACAACAATTCCTCCATATTCTCAGACGAAAAGTAATATTTCCTATCTTCCTCATGATCTTCACTTAGGACCCCTTCTTCCGGTTCCTCCATAGACCATAATTCTGAATCAGAGGTCTCCCTAACCGTATATTTTCTCCTTTTGGGGGGAGATGGACCTTCAGCTCTGGCTTGTGAGAAGGAGGCTAGGGAAGATTGTATTTCCTGCCGAACCATTCCCCTGACTTCTTCCATAAGGGAAGGCTGTTCTTCCTTCACAATGTTGTCAGTGCATTTCCAGCATAGGGGTTTCTTATGCCCTGAAGCCAGCTTTTTTATACAGATGGCACATTTGCAAACTGTAGTGCTTTCTCCCACTGTCGGTGCCGGATCCTTGTCTCCCTAAATTAAAAATAAAAAAAGGGGAGATTTAAAATATATTTAGGATCCTGCTCAAAAGAGAGTGGGGAATAACCTAGGACCTAGTACTTACTGGGGCCGGGTTAGCGCTGGGCTCTGCAGACGCAGGCTTTGGAACAGCACCCTCCATAGTAGCAGAATATTCTGTCCTACCTTAATGGAGTCTTCTCATCTGGGTCTTTTATAGGGGAGACCAAGATCCAGTGCCAAATTTTCACCTATCTGGTGAAGGATCCTCATTTTCAGGGCAAACCGCGGCTTCTCCTTTTGAATTTCCCGCCGCGGCCCCATGCGTTCCACGGTGGAACGCACCAGAAGTGATATCCCGCTGGCCAAAAGCCTGACTTCCGGCACGCCGCCATGGAGGACAGAGGAGACTCCGGCCGGGGAGCTACAGGAGGCCCCCAGCCCCCAAAACCCTACTCGGCTTTACACGCAGGCGAGTGTGTGTGTGGGGGGTCCCGCTCTCAAGGAGACACGGGAGCTGCAAAGGAAGGAAGGTCGGAGGCGATCGCTCCCTGCAGCCCGGCAGGTAAATTTAATAGGGCCCTGCTTGCCGGCTGCAGGCACCCCAGGTAACCTCTTCATCCCATAGGGACAGGAAAACACTGGGGATTGTAGCGGGAAGGGGCTATTTAACCTCTTGTTTCCTGTCCCTAATTAGGATGGGGAGGCTACCTCCAGGTGTGCTGTCATGGAGGGGATTGGAGAAAATAACATTATACTTACCTTCTGATGGCCCCCGGTCTTTTCTCCACTGCGTCCGGTCTCTTGTACGGCTCGCGGTGGTGTGAAAGGACCTTCCATGACATCATTTAGTTATGTGACAGGTCACGCGACCGCCGTGACCAGTTGAACATCCGCAACAAGACCACAGAGAAACAAATCAAGAAGAAACGTCACACTCACCGGAGTGTTGATCAGGTTCAGGAGATATTTCTTTCCCTCGTAAGTGTAAAACAGAGACGCAGTCAGGGCCTTCACCGTAATCCCGCGCTCCCTCTCCACCTGCAGCTTGTCCAGAACTTGCTTATTGGAGGAGGCTTTTGGAATACAACCTGAGGGAAGGAGCGAGACACCAGAATCCACACTGTTAGCTCGTAGTGGCCGTGTCTCCCTCCATACTAGTCTGTCAATGGTAGCTTGTTTCTGTGTTTTATATATGTATTTTAGGTGTGTAAACCCTCTTCATGTGTACAGCAGCCTGGAATGAACGCTGCTTAAAAAATAAATAATAGAGTAAGGCCTCATTCAGACTTTCATCAGCTTTGTTTTGCATCCGAGAAACTCTAAACTTTGATTTGGATCAAAATTCGACAGGTCAACGTGTTTCAGTGAAAAATACGCGGTCCGCAGAAATATGTGAACAGCCCTAGACTATAATAGATATGAGTTCTGTGAAAAACAAGGATCGAGCTCGTACGAAATCCAACATTTCATTCTATAAATCTACATAAATTAAGTAACGTGCCAAATTGCTTTTTTTTTGGTTTATGTTTTGTTTATGTACGGAGGGAAAGTTCCCAGTGCTAGTGTCTAGCTCACTGATTTTCCTTGTTTGGTGCCTGACGTCCCAAAAAACTGACAGTGAGCTATCAATCAAGATAAAGAGGCTGGTGCTGAGCAGGGAAGCAACCTTGGAAGGCTGAGGCTTGGTTAGTGCTCCGTTACACCCAAAGCACTCAGAAATGCAGCAACAGATAAAAGATATAGAGGTGTCTATGGATTTAGCTTTCCAAATCCTGCATGGTCATGAATGGGAATTGGAGGGAGGGGTATATCTGATGGATACCCTTAAATTGTTAATTGGCAATTGCAGTTCACATAGTTGCATATTACTTAATCATTAGAGCTACAAAAATTTGCACTTCAAGCACCAGTAAAACAGAGGCCAAAAAAGATTCCTTAGAGGCATCTGGTCACTATTAGTGATGATCGAGCGTGTTCTATCAACCCCAAGTATTTTGGCATGCTCGGCATTTCTTTTAAGGTCGCCGTGCCTGCAAGTGTCACGGCTGTTAGCGTGCTCGCTGAATGGGTTCATAGAACACGCTCAATCATCACTAGTCACTATACATTAGTATACAATAAAAAAACACATATCACATAGTGAATAACACAGACACTATTCAATACAGCAGGGTTGAGGTGTACTTTGTGGGACAAAATTACAGCATTTTTGAAAGACGCCATTCACTTTACTGTGCAACATATAGAAAAAAAAGGGCAATGAATTCCAAATAAAGTGAAATGGTGCAGAAGAAAACGAAAACATTTTACTGCTTTTAAAAAATTCTAAACTTTGCAAACAAATTGTTTGGCTTGTGTTTCAATTTTCTAAGACCGTTTTTAATACCATTTTGGGGTACAACTTTTTGATTGCTCCATCAAATGTATAGTCGTAAGTTACTTACCGGTAACGGGATTTTTCAGAGACAGCACCACGAGAGAGGGGATCCGCCCACCAAGGAGAGGAAACCTACAGGCTTAAAAGGGCGCCACCTCTCTCCCGCCTCAGTTGGGATTACAGAGCATTGAGAGGACTGCCAGGTTAATAAACACAGCAAACAATCACAAAATTGCCATACCAGACGACACCTATTGAGTGTGATATTATAATTAATAAAAGGGGAGTGTTCCCACAAACGTGAAAGGAGGGAATATAAGGGTGCTGTCATGGTCTCCGAAAAATTCCATTACCGGTATGTAATTTAAGATTTTATCGGTCGACCATGACAGCACCACGAGAGAATTACAGAGATGAAGTAATCTATTGAAGGACCACAGCCTGGAACACTCTTCTCCCAAAGGTGAGGTCAGCCGATACACCCATATCTAACCTATCGTGTCTATGGAATGTAGAGGGACAGGACCAGGTAGCAGCCTTACATATGTCTTCTATCGAGACACCTGTCTTCTCAGCCCAGGAGGGGTGGGGTGGGATGAGCCTTCAGCCCTTCTGGCACTTCCTCGCCGCTAGATGTACAGACCAAAAGTTTGGACACATCTTCTCATTTAAAGATTCTTCTGTATTTTCATGACTATGAAAATTGTACATTCACACTGAAGACATCAAAACTATGAATTAACACATGTGGAATTATATACTTAACAAAAAAGTGTGAAACAACTGAAAATATGTCTTATATTCTAGGTTCTTCAAAGTAGCCACCTTTTGCTTTGATGACTGCTTTGCACACTCTTAGCATTCTCTTGATGAGCTTCAAGAGGTAGTCACCGGAAATTGTTTTCACTTCACAGGTATGCCTTGTCAGGTTTAATAAGTGGGATTTCTAACCTTATAAATGGGGTTGGGACCATCAGTTGTGTTGTGCAGAAGTCTGGTGAATACACAGCTGATAGTCCTACTGAACAGACTGTTAGAATTTGTATTATGGCAAGAAAAAAGCAGCTAAGTAAAGAAAAACGAGTGGCCATCATTACTTTAAGAAATGAAGGTCAGTCAGTCCGAAAAATTGGGAAAACTTTGAAAGTGTCCCCAAGTGCAGTTGCAAAAACCATCAAGCGCTACAAAGAAACTGGCTCACATGAGGACCGCCCCAGGAAAGGAAGACCAAGAGTCACCTCTGCTTCTGAGGATAAGTTTATCTGAGTCACCAGCTTCAGAAATCGCAGTTTAACAGCAGCTCAGATTAGAGACCAGTTCAATGCCACACAGAGTTCTAGCAGCAGACACATCTCTTCATCAACTGTTAAGAGGAGACTTTGTGCAGCAGGCCTTCATGGTAAAATAGCTGCTAGGAAACCACTGCTAAGGACGGGCAACAAGCAGAAGAGACTTGTTTGGGCTAAAGAACACAAGGAATGGACATTAGACCAGTGGAAATCTGTGCTTTGGTCTGATGAGTCCAAATTTGAGATCTTTGGTTCCAACCACCGTGTCTTTGTGCGACGCAGAAAAGGTGAACGGATGGACTCTACATGCCTGGTTCCCACCGTGAAGCATGGAGGAGGAGGTGTGATGGTGTGGGGGTGCTTTGCTGGTGACACGGTTGGGGATTTATTCAAAATTGAAGGCATACTGAACCAGCATGGCTACCACAGCATCTTGCAGCGGCATGCTATTCCATCTGGTTTGCGTTTAGTTGTACCATCATTTATTTTTCAACAAGACAATGACCCCAAACACACCTCCAGGCTGTGTAAGGGCTATTTGACCAAGAAGGAGAGTGATGGGGTGCTACCCCAGATAACCTGGCCTTCACAGTCACCAGACCTGAACCCAGTTGTTTCACACTTTTTTGTTAAATATATAATTCCACGTGTGTTAATTCATAGTTTTGATGCCTTCAGTGTGAATGTACAATTTCCATAGTCAAGAAAATACAGAAAAATCTTTAAATGCGAAGGTGTGTCCAAACTTTTGGTCTATACTGTATATGATAGAGAAATGGCCTCCTAATTCCATCTAGCTATGGTGGACTTCGTGACCTTAGACCGTTCCTAGCCCCTTGGTAGGATATAAACAACGAGTTATCTTTCCTAAAGCTTTTGGTAACTGAATGGTACCTAACCACACATCTCCTCACTTCTAACGTATGTAACTCCACCTCTTTCTGGTTACTAGGATGTGGACAAAAGGAGGGTAGGAGGACTTCCTGAAGTCTGTGGAAACGAGTAGCTACCTTAGGGAGAGAGAGTGATTTTTAGACCAGATCCTGCCTATCATCCAGAATTTGAGTAAACGGCGAGGCCATAGACAGGGTCTGGATGTCACTAATGCTCCTGGCCGAGGTTAAAGATATTAAAGCGGTCTTAAGAGAGAGGGATTTAAGGGTTGCTGACTATTAGCTCAAACGGCGAGCTAGTCAAGGCCTTTAGAACCAAATTTAAATCCCAGGGAACCAAGCTGCTTTTAATAATGAGTCTAGATCTAAAAGCTGCCTTAATGAACCGAGAAACCCAGCAGCTACAAGCTACATCACAGCTATATAGGGCACCCAAGGCAGAAATCTGTACTTTAAGGGTGCTGGTGGATAACCCTAGTTCAAGACCTTTTTGTAAAAACTCCAAAGATTTGTCCTATTGGCACCCCTTCCCCATCAACCCCAGAACCAGAGAAAGACAAAAACTTTCTCCAACTTGTGGCATAAATCTGGGTTGTAACAGGTTTTCTGCTGTGCAGGATGGTTACTAGACCTTTGGAAAAACCTTTCTGATTTGGCAGTGTCCTTTCAAGTTCCACACCGTCAAGTGGAGGCCAGTTGCTTGAGGATGGAATATCGGACCCCGGAGAAGGAGATATGGAATCTCTGGAAGAACCCAAGGATCAGAGATGGACATGTTCCTCAGGCATGAGAACCAGGGTCTCCTGGGCCAAAAGGGTGCGATCAGCAGAACCCTGGCCTTCTCCTCCCTGATCTTTCTTATTACCATGAGAAGAACAGCCAACCAGGGGGGGAGGAGTCATACGCCAGGCTGAAATACCAACGTATCAGGAAAGCGTCCACAGCTAGAGGATTTAGGGAACACAAGATCTTTGTCTTCCGATTTAGTTTTGTGGCAAACGGATCTACCTGACCGGAGGCCCCCCCATCTTCGGCTATTTGGGTAAAAATTCCTTGATTTAGTTCCCATTCCCCTTGCATCAGAGGATAGCAGCTTAGGAAATCTGCTCTCATGTTTTCTTTTTCCATTATATGGAGGGCCATCAGGGAAAGGAGGTGACTTTCTGTAATCTGGAAGAGATGATCTGTCACTCTCATCAGCGATCTTGACCATGTATCCCCCTGGTGGTTCACATATGCTACCGCAACTAGATTATCCAAGAGGATCTTTACATTCTGGCCCTGAAGGAAAGGTAAGAAATTATTCACCGCCTTGTCTACCGCCAGAAGTTCTTTTGAATTGGAGGAGAGACCCTTTTCAATATCTGACCAGGTCCCCTGGGCTACCATATCTCCCAGATGGGCTCCCCACCCTCTCGGACTCGCATCTGTGGTAATTGTTCTAGTGACCCTAAGTACCCAGGGAACCCCTCGAGATAGGTTAGGCTCATCCTGCCACCACTATAAAGATTTTACTGACCGGGGTGATAAGGACATCTTCCAAGTGCCCCTTAAGAGAAACTTCATTATGTAGCACATCCCACTGTAGAACTGTGGCGCCCCTGAAGGTTCGACCGCCACAGGGATGCTGCACTTCTGTAATGGAGTGTAGTGTTCCTCCTCCGAGGTAAGAACAGCGTGATGGTCGGGACCCAACCTTTGCATCCAACACCACATTTCTCCACCAGGGGGGCTAGTATGCACCAGGTGCTGCCCTCCTGGTTACAGGGAGACTGGGGAACCAAGAGTGAGGGGAACCAGTTAGTGGGTGAGGGTTGAGGACTTACAATTTAGTGACACTTTAAATTTCATATTTAATAAAAAGCCATCTTTGGTTTTGGTCTTTGTGCAGTTAATTACTGTGAGGTATTGTGATCTCCCACCCTGAACGTGGATCCTGTGTGGACCTGCAGTGGATGGAGACACAGCCCTCATACCCCAGCCTTGGGACGGGGGGCAGGCTGCAGACGAGGAATGTCTCAACCCGGTCAAGGACCACGACCAAGAAGGCCCGGAGCTTAAGAGTGTAGCTCCACAGCAAATGGATCCCGGGGAGGATGCAGACGGAGCGGTGTACACCACCTGTCCTCACCACCTGATATATTCAGAGGGAGTCCGGCTGCAAGAGGGGTACCGGCCCCGACACCCGACCTTGCTTCTCCATGTCCTGGTTGGTAAAGCCTGGTAGGCCCAGAGGATCCCATCGGGTATCGGAAGGAGCGGAGCTGCCACCCGTGCCCTTGTTCTGAGAGGAGTTCAGAGGGAGACCCGGCCTATCTACACACACAGACAGGAGAGGATACGGTCTGTAGTTCAGGAACACTCTGGTGCGGGGTCCCGATTGAATGCTGGACTTGCTCGGAGGTTGTCGGACCCCCATCCCTGGTGACTGCAGGACTCCGTGGGGATCAGGGAGTCGCCTTCCTTCTGCCATCTCTAATGTGAGTAAAGCCTTGGAAGTTCACCCCTATGGCCTCCGGACTGTTTATTCTGCGCTACACCGCGCGACGTGGCATCCGTTCTTCCTCCACTACTACCCCCTCCATCCTTCCTGTCCCTCTGCCCTGAGGCCTTGCTCCGCCTGTGGGGAGTAAGTAATAACTCTGGCCGCCGTAACACTATGCCTCAGCGGACTGCAGCGGCGCTGGTGGCCTTCACCAGGTGCCACAGGTGGCGTAGTCGTAAATCAGCCACTCAACCCGGATAAGCCCACACCATCTCTTTTAATGTGACGGCCCTGAGCACGGGTCGGGTCCGGGCCACGGCTGCACCCCATCTCTCCATCACAGGACCCGACTCCGAGTCCCCCATCTCCCAGGGTAAAGAAAAGGGCTTTTTCGAGTAAGAGACGTCACGCTATCACTTGTGGGGGGTTTCTGCTGTTTTCGCATGTCAGGGGCTCTCCAAATGTGATATGGCATCCACTTTTTTCATATGGCATTTTGTTTTCATAATGGCATTACGGCATTCATTTTAATATGGTGATATGGCATTCAGTCTTTTTTGCGTTCAAAAAGTCGAAACGGTGCTCCTTCCCTTCCGAGCCCTGTCATGTGCCCAAACAATAGTTTTCCCCCACATATGGGGTATCAACATGCTCAGTAGAAATTACAAAACAAATTTTGTGGTTCATTTTATCTTGTTACCCTTGTGAAAATAAAAAAATTGGGGCTATAGTAAAATTTTTGTGAAAAAAAGTAAAATGTTCATTTTTCTTTCCACATTGCTTTAGTTCCTTTTGGGTATTTTCTGTCATAAAGGCCCCTCAAAGTCACTTCAAATGTGATGTGGTCCCTAAAAAAATGGTTTTGTAAATTTTGTTGGAAAAATTAGAAATCGCTGGTCAACTTTTAAACCTTCTAACTTCCTAACAAAAAAAATGTTTTAAAAATTGTGCTGATGTAAAGTAAACATATGAGAAATGTTATTTATTAACTATTTTGTGTGACATAACTTTCTGGAATTAAAAGTTTGAAAATTGCAAAATTATCAAAATTTTCACCAAATTGTCGTATCAAAATTGGTTACCACTATCATGAAGTACAATATGTCACTAAACACAATCTCAGAATCAGTGGGATCCATTGTAAAATAAGAAGAAAATAATAAAATCCTTATACTCACATGTCCTATGTGTCCGTAGCTGTAATTCTCTGACCGCTGACGCTGAGGAGCCGAGGAGAATGAGCCGCTCCGGCGAGCGGGCCCCGAAGCTGAGCTCAGGAGCGGTGTCCTGTCACTCAGTGAGCGCAGCTCCGCGGCCACTATCCGGGGAACACTTAGGACCATAGGCAGATTATAATGAGGGCAATCTGGGCTACCGCCCGGGGCCTCGGGGCTCCGGGGAGCCCCGGGGGGTCCATGGCCAAGCTTAAAGGATCCCTCACTTTACACACTTAACATCTTTTATCCATTGTTAAAAAGCGTCATAGATTTCAAGCTTTTTTCATAGTGTTTTTCACCCTTGAATTTGTTCCAGAAAATGAAGTATTGCTCCTGGAAAATTAATGTAATTACACATGTGTTGGTATAGATATGTTTATTT